>NC_030681.2:125905005-126618005 GCF_000004195.4 Xenopus tropicalis
ACGCAAGCGGCCGCAACCCTCAGTATTACGCTAAGTCTAAAGCTGTAGGACCGCACCTCAAGTCGGACATGCCGGTATAACCCTACACGGTGTTCTCCGGTTATAATAAGCAAATGTGCACACGAACATACAGCCAACACGCCCTGCAATAACCCCAACAATTTCACACTAAGCCCCGCGGCGCAGCCCTGTTTTCTTACCTCCCGGTTTCCGGTCCTCACAGATCCGCTGATCGCAAGCCGCAACCTGTAGCAAACTAGCAGCAAAGGCGCCCGAATGCCAGCGATACTCCAGTGCAGCCAATCAGCGCAAACGGAACGTCCAGCGCCGCGCCGTTCAACCAATCAGCTCTTGGCACTGTCTATATGAACCAATCAGTAAGAGTTTATAACTATGGTAAAGACATGCCCCCAACTTAAAATCCGGCCCTGCAGAGTTTAGGGTTGGTGCTAGTGAGAGAATGCTGTGCCGCGACATGCTTTTGCTACTTATGGGGCATATCACTGATGTCATGCCTTCCCCTGAAAGAAATTTTTTTTTTTTCTAGCAGTTAATAAAGTAGGTATTTTGTACAGGCTTTACTTTTCTACATTTCTAAAATGATATAGGTTTGCCAAAATAAATACAATTTTATTGTTCATGTATGAGAGCTGCCATATTGGGTTGTTTTCATTTTGTATTGGAACATATGATCCTAAGGCATCTTTCTAATGAAAACCTGATATCAGTTGTGTGTCATTTGTTTTCTTGTGGTGTTATTACATTTTATCCACTTTCTTGGTTTTTGGTCCTGTGTATGGGACAGGCCTGGAGAAGCAATCTGTAGTTTCTGGCAAATGCCAGAGGGGCTGCTGTAATGTGCCATAGACAGTCGCTATTTATTGGGCTGGTGGGAGCTATTTGGGCCTCTGTGTACTTGAAATACCAGGGCCTATTTTGAATTACAAGGATTGTGGGGGAATGGTGCCAGACTGAGGTACCTGGGGCCCACCAGAGTACCTCACCCCAGGGGCCCTCCAAACATAGAAGTACACCCATTGCCAAACTGCTAGGTACATGGACAAGCGGGGGGTGCCTCAATTAAGCTTAGTGCTGTGCGAAAATTTGTATGCCCTTTTTATACCCAGACATACCAGCAAGATGACTGCAGAAAATGGACAATAGATACATTAACCTCAGACATACTAGTAAAATTACTGCAAATAGAAAACATTTCATTACCCATCCTTGCACAAGCAGAATGCCACAATCTTTTCTTCTCCTACCTTTTTTTTTTGTTCCCATGCTTGCACTGCTCTGACTTGTCCATGGCGGTAACAGGCAGCGAAGTACAAAATCGAATTCCGGAAAACTTAGTCAGTAACAGGCAGAGGATCAGTACAGGCGGCAATCAGCAAGGTCAGGCAAGGGTCAAAACACGAGTCAGAATCAAGAACAGCAGAAAACAGTAACAAGAGGCGAAACTGAAGTTGGACGTCGAAAGTATGCGCAGGCGCCTTCAAATATTTGAATTTCGCGCCTTGCGCGATGACGTCACACGTCGCACTGGCTTAAAAGGGAGCGTGCGCACCTCCGCTCACCAGAAGAGCAGGACACGCGCATCGGCGTGCATGGAGAGGCAGGCGTCCCCACCGCCCCGCTAGACCACCAGCTATAATGGCTAGAGCTGCAGCAGGAAGCTACTTAAAATGGCAGCTGCTGTTTTAGGCAAATGGAGAAAACTTCTAGAGCTGTCTACTCAAGTATGGTAATGTAGAATAAATAGAGTGTTTTAGGTGGCACTAATGTGGCAAATCCATTGGCAGTAAAATGCTAAAATTACTTTCCTTGTTTAAGTCATCATAGAGAAATTGCCAACCAAGAACCATTTGGAGAAGAAAAATCAGGACCAGAACTAGGGGTAGGCAGAAGAGGCAGCTGCCTAGGGCGCAACGATTGGGGGGCGCCAGGCAGGAGCCTCTTCTGCCTACCCCTAGTCCGCTCTCTTAGTCATTGCCCCCCGCCACTTGGCACTATCGCATCACAACTCCCCCCCGTGACTGTGCATGCGTGCCAAAGCACCCACGCAGGAAGGGGCGAGGTGGCCCACCGGGTTGTCTAGGGCACCCGGTCAGCTTGGCCCGCCCCTGAGAAAAATGGTGTTTTGGGTTTTTTTTTATATTTTTACAGACACAGAAGTGACTCTGCTTTGCCATTGATAAATGGAGCTGCAGAAAGGAATAGATCAGCTTTTCTCAGCCTGCAAAAAAAATGCAACAAAGCTAATGCTCTGTATGCCCTTGGCTTTTGGCTAGGGCAACACAAGGTGGATTCTCAGCCTGCGGATAAGTGCAGATGAGAAAAATCTAAAACTGCTCAGCCCCATTGAAATTTACATAAATGTTCTTATTTTTGAGATATAAGTATTTTTTGACTACTAATAGCAGGCTTTTGGCTAAACAGCTGTATCATCTCAGTCTGTCCATGAGATGCCGCTCTTTACTCTTCTTGTCTCCTTTACAAGCTTTCTTCAGTGCAGCTTTAAGACTCTAAAAAAGATTCTAAGCAGCGCTGCCTCAGGGGTCCTGGGCATCTCAGGCAGCCAAGTTGACACTGGAGGGGGGGGCCACATTGTGCAGAGAGCACAATATTCTGACTTAAAAATCTGAATTTTGGCTCTTAAAGTTACCAGGAGTGACTTTTTGCTGCCTGGGGTAACTTGTCCGGCGCTGCCGTCTGATGCGAGTGTCTCAACTCGCCTCATGGCAGCAGCGCCCTGACTCTAAGGGAGGATTTATTAACATTTGGATTTTTGTGGTTTTGTATTTTTTTTTTAAAACCACGACTAAAGTAATTTCCAGGAATGTCAGTCATTTATCAAAAGATCCAAATTTAAAAGCATGAACGGGAAAAAGTTGAGGAAAAAACATGAAAACCACAATTTTGTTACACGAAAACCGTATTGTAGTACAAAAGCCAGCATCAAAAAACCTGAAAACCTCTAAAACCACAAAGCAAGGAGCGATCTTCCAGTTATAAAAGCAACATTTGCCATTGGCATCTACATGATTTCGACAAGGTTTTAGATGGTGTTTTATTTTCATTTAGATTTGTCGCAGTTTTGTCATATAATAAATTCAACAAAAACGTTTTTCCTCAACATAAACACGTTTTTGGCATCAACTAACCCGAACTGAAAAATTGAGCAATAGAAAATGCTCCTCCCTCCCCAAAAATTGATGCTGTTGTTATAAAGATGGTGTGATCTTTTTTGTGTTTTTTTTTCAAATATATGACAAGTTATTTTAAAGGTGTAATAAGTTGGCTACACTATTTTCTGTTGTTGATCTCTCAGTTAATTTATACAAAATGTTTTTTTTCCTTTCCTTGTTTCTGAACTGTTGTTGTTAAAATGTTAAAACCTTAAATAAAAACTTGTAATTATTTTTATTAAAAAAATGTATACAGAATGACAGTTTTTCTGCAACGACACTCCCCAACCTCTTCATATTCTATTAACATTTCTGTGTTTCTTGCTTTTCTCTGCATTTCTTCTGATAGCATGGGTGCTCCTGAGTCTGCTGCTGCCCCACCCTCACACACTTATTTTCCTTCTCTGCCCCATGCTCACAATCATAAGCCTGGGTTTACATGACAGTATAAGTGGGTGTAAAGCCAGACACGGCAACAAGCTAATGATACAAGCTGATGTACTGTTACCAAACTACCTGTTTGTGGTATGAGATCAGCAATTTAAGGACAGCTGGGTGAGGTGTATATATAAAAGCCCATTACTGCAAAATCTGGCTTTAATTTCCCCCAACTTTACTCCATGGGACCCAGAGACTATGGCTATAGCCACAAAGGGCTAATTCTCAATCAGCTGGCCTACACTGGCTCCTATGTCTCATTGTGAGGCACTTCATCGGCCTTGGTGCAGACACACGCATTTTGTCACAGAAACGTTTGCATTTTCACAATGAAATCTGCTCTGTGTGTCTGCACCCAGGCCGACACAGTGCCTTGTGGTGCACACACAGTGAATAGAATAGGTGCCACAGGAGGAAAGAGGTCCCTGCCCTTTACAGTTTACAATCTGTCCAAGAAGTTCTTGAATGGAGTACATTTTCAATATATGTGTGTGTGAAGCAGATTAACTTCCTAAGGGTGAAGACACACGGAGCTACTAGTAGCAGCTACTTGTTGTGGCAATTAAAATAGACAGTACTGATCATTTACTGATAATTGTCTCTACATGTGTTTTAGCAGAGGCAATTCTCAGTATAGTCTATGGCTGGGTAGTTTTTGGAGTTTAGTAGCCATGATAAAGTAGCTGCTACTAGTAGCTCAGTGTGTCTTCACCCTAATGTTATAGGGTAAAATATCTGCTTAATTGTCCAGTAACTAAATGCTTTGCCACCTGCAACATTGTTCAGAGTTAGTTTGGGAATGAGGTTCCCAGCTTTTATTGCAATTCACCGCTAGAGGGCAGGAACACAACTAGTGTTACAGAAAAATGTTTGGGAGCTGAGCAGACTGTAAAGCTTTTAGATTTGTAATAAGTTCCATTGTTTCATAAGGGTAAGAAATCAGAATGCACACATTTATTTACTTACATTTATTTTTACATTAATTTATTTACTCCAGGTACTGTAGGATTTGGTAAAGTAACAATCAAATTTTGGTTATCTCCTTGATCCTTTATTGATTCTGTGGGGTTGGGATAGTACTGGTCACCTTGTAAAACTGGGTGGGATTGCTAATACAGACACTGGGCTCCCTATTCCTCCACCTGTGTTCAACATGGAATTGAAACCAGTTGTAGAGGAGTTGCAGTATGAATGGATTTATGGACAATCACAGCCAAGCTTTCTTAAGCTTGGCATACATGGTAAGATCTGCTTATTTGGAGAAGGTGCCAAATATGGTGGGCCATGCAGTTCATACATATAATATTTATTAGCAGCAAACAGACCATAAAGTCATGTCATTGGGGGCCTTTTATAATAAGATTTATTTTATTTGTACAGTGAACATATTTGCCCTGCCTGTGTTTACATTTATAAAGCAGGACAAGATTAGTACATTTAATGTGCAAACATAATTGCAAATTTTTACTTGCAGTGCAAATGTCGTCAAAAGCCTTTTAAATATGGCATATTAGCAAGCTCTGAATATTTATGCGCCCACTCTGCGTCTGAGTTATGCCACAACTTTGGTGGTGGAAAAAATATTTGCTAAACAGATTTCACAAATGGCAAATTCATATTCGCAAAGTGAAAATTGGAGCTATATTAGCGCACAATGCATAGAGGGCATACTCATGCAAGCCGCAATCTCAATCAAAATGGGCAGAGCAGTGCAAAAGTGCAAATTGTTTAGGGGAAAATATGCTCAAAACAACCAAGAAAAACATGTGTTGTGCAAACTTTATAAATGGCCTCCACTGTGTTATCTATAGAGGCCTCTGTGTCATCCGATTTAGAATTTAGATCTCAGGAGATTATATTATCACAGAGCTCAATGACCACTCAGAGGACAAAATCTATAGCCCAATAAACTGTATAGGAAGTTTGGGAACATCTGGTAAAAGTTAATCACGGCAAGGAGCAGACGTGATGTGCTGTAACTCCCTTTCCTGAAGTTATCCTGGGTTATTTATCTACCAAAAATAATAATAACTCTACAAACTCACACAATAACTATGTCTCTACAAAGATGCCATAGAAAAGCTTTAGAAAGCTGAGATCAGAGGGTTTTCATAGGTTATTTACCAACACAGCCTTTCAGGAAGGCAGCAGGTAGAACTGCACACAATGGCCCCACATCCCCCCTAACTCAGGACAGATCCTACTACTACTGTATTCTGAACCGCTTGGTCAACAACGGAATATCCTTGGACTTTACACTATACAGGGGCACTCGGCAAGGTTGCTCATTGTCCCCATTGCATTTGCAATAAAACCATAAGGCACAGCAATTAGGCATGCAAACAATATGAAACACTTGAAAAATGCAAAGCCCCAATGAGGGAGGGGGAATGTGAGGAGTGCAGCAACATCTAAGAAGTTCTAAATTGAAAGTGAAAGTAACTGTCTGCCCCACATTTATGCCTAAGGCATAGAGGCGGGGCAGGCAATATATGATTGACAGCTGGGATTTTTAAATGCTTTTATAATAGGTATGGATGTGGAGATAAAAAAATGATTTTGATGTTTAATTTGAATTATATATTTATTATTATACAGCTTTTTATGTCTGGGTGACAGGTCCACTTTAAGTCTACGAAAAAATTAATAAAACATTCATTAAACCCAACAGGATTGCTTTGCATCCAATAAGGATTATTTATATCATAGTTGGGATCAGTTACAAGGTACTGTTTTTTTTTACTACAGACAAAAAGGAAATCAGTTTTAAAATTCTGAATTATTTGATAAAAATGGAGTCTATGGGAGATGGGCATTCCGTAATTCGGAGCTTTCCGGATAAGTGATCCCATACCTGTACAAGAAATTGCCCTCCACTCAGGACTAAAAATTAACTGGGACAAATCCCTTATACTACCAATTGATTATATCCCTCTCCATCTCAGACCCATGAACATCACATTACCCTGGATTAATAAGATTAAGTATCTAGGGATATGTTGGATGGTCTGATAAGCAGGCCAGACACTCTTGGAAATCTCTTTTAGCTCAGTTGGAGAGTTGGCACCTCGGCCTTCTTAACATAGTACATAGCTAGTGCGTCCCTAATCCTGAAGGCCCCAATATGCTTTTACATGAACTTCTAGGATGCATTGAGTCTGCCACTGCACCATGCATAGATAACATGATTCCAAACCACTACACTACTAAAGGCACCTTATGATGCCTGGTGAACCACCCCATATCTAGGTAAGCTATCCCCTTACTTGATATCACTGCATACCCTGCTATGCGGGAACCTGCATCTCTCCCATCTCCGCTACTTGCTAGATTTTATCTACTGGCCCAACATGAAGATTTAATGTTGGGATCAGAACAGAGATGCTTCCCTACTGTCCCCACAGCTGCAGTTCACAGACCCTTTCCTACAGCTTGCCCCCTTCAGAAACAACTAAAATGTTATTAAAGCACAATTTTATGCCAACCATATCTCCAACTGCACATTTCCAACGGACATTAAACCAAAGAATTTCACAACACCCAAAACTAGTTTCTAGGGCCTATCCCATTTTCTCAAGCACATTTTAAGGGATTAAAGGGGTTGTTTATCTTTGTGTTAACTTTAGAGTAATATTCTGAGACAATTTGCAATTCGTCTTCATTTTTTATTTCAGTCTTTGTTTCAGCAGTTATTTGGTTGCTAGGATCCAAATTACCTTAGCAACCAGGGCACATTTGTAATTAAATTATATATGAATAGGAGAGGACCCGAATGGAAAGATAAGTAATATAAAGCCAGTGTCAGTGACCCCTGCTTGAAAGCTGCAAAGAGTTAGAAAAAGACTAATTGAAAAGTTGCTTAAAATTGTCTATTCTATAACATACTAAAAGTTAACTTAAACGTGAACCACTCCTTTTATCTTGGCGACTATTACCAGCGATGTAACAGAAGAATCTGCAGGCTCGGTATACAACTTCATTATCTCCACAAGTAATGGATTCATCAATTTTAAAACCCTCCACATCTACTATTACTCATTAGACTACACAGGACATTTCCAACCAAACCCCCTCCTGCCCCTGCTGTCAATTTTCTCCAAATTATGTGGTTATGCCCAAAGGTTGATACCTACCTTGAAATACTTTTACAAAAAAGACTGCAGCTTTCAACAACTTATTTTATTTGCAGTGGATAAACATACATTATATGGTATTAACTAAAAATAATTATATAATATTGGAGTTACTGGCTCTTTAAAGAAAAAGGTAAAGAGACACCCTGGAGATTATTATAGCTGACCTGAGCCCCCAAACCAATGCTACTGTGTACTGCAAACTGCACCAGCCTGAGGTACTACTGTAAAAATGCTTTGTCACCATTTACTTCTGTCCCATGGCTCCCTCACAGCAGTACGGTAAAATACCAAACTTTCCAGGAAAAACCTGGCTATTTGCTTTACTGCGTGCAGTTATTATCAAACAGGAGCGCTGGCCAGAGGTCTCAGGCAAATACTTACACTCCCAGTGGTTATACCTTGCCTTGGCCTTTAAAATTAAGATATATAGTAACCTCATAAATCCTGTTTTCTAAAGCTGGCCATACACGCACCGATAATAACGTACGAAACCTTGTTTCGTACGATATTCGGTGCATGTATGGCAAGTTGGTGAGTCAACCGATATTGCAGGATGCTGCTGATATTGGACGACTTGTCGATCGGGTGGGTTAAAAGATTTTGATCGGGCGCCATAGAAGGCGCATGAGCAAAATCTGCTGCCAGGGCTGAATCGGCAGAAGGAGGTAGAAATCCTATTGTTTCTACCTCCTTATCTGCTGTTTCAGTCCTGAACAGTTAGTGGCAGATTGTACGATCTTTCGTGTGACCCATGGTCGCACGAAAGATCTAAAATCACCATGTGTGTGGCCACCTTTACACTGCATCATGTTCTTAATCTACAGGCTTTCTGAATGCGTATGTCCTGTGCAGCACACAATAAAAATAGTATCCACGCAACTTTTTTTAAGTTTTTAAATTATTTAACATAATGCAATGTGCTACCTTATGGCACGATGTATAATTTATAACTGGCATTAACCATAGCACGTTGTAGCCTCTAAACCTAAAACAGCTGAATTTAGAGATCAGAGGAGCTCTAACCACAGGTGGAAAAAAATTAATAACACTGCCCATGTGGTGAGGAAGAACCTCCCATGAAAAGTCTTCACAGACCCCAATTACCATCGTTATCACAGACATTGGGACCAGAATGTTGGGGGCCAACTTAGATCCACTTATGTGACCTTGTCAAGATGGCATGGCATGGCAACACATTAAGCCTGGGGCCACCAAAAGGAGTAAAACGTCAAAACTATAACCATGTAGCACACTTAAAATTACACTAACAGCTTTGTCGATTCTACATAAGTTATTAATACTAGCCAATGTGTCCCATTCCCTCCCCCGCCAACATTGCTCCCAGATGAAACAACTCTATAAAGTTTTCATTGAAAAAAGGCGCATTTCCGCCTCTCCTCCCCTATGCGCATTTCCGTTTCCGGTCCCTTGCGTTTCGATCTTTCCCCATCCCCAGGCTGACGTGTCGCGGCCAATGACGTTGCTCTAAGTGATAGGTTTAGCGACATTCTATATAAGAAGCTGAGGAGGCGGGTGCAGCTTTCCCCGGCAGTCAGCGGATCGGGACACGGAGTGAGTGTTACTGGCGGATAAGGGGCACCGGGATACACCGGTTGTTTTGGGGGAGATACTGGGAACATATAAAGGAGAGGCTGAGATAAGGATATTACCCGTAGAGCGAGGGAGAGTCACATGTGTGGATTTGTGGGAGGGCAATGGCTCCTGCATACGTGGAATAAAATGGGGATAGAGTGCGTGCTGTGAGAGTATGAGGGAAAGATGGAATTATTTTGTCACCAGCCATACTTAAGCTTTCTATAGTCTTACACCCAGTGGCTTCCCACCTCAGTCTGCATTGCCTCTCTTAGCAGGTCACGTCAGCTTATGGCTCCTATGGAATTCTGGAAGTTGTAGTTCTGGCATAACTACAGTGCCTGTTTTGGGCCCCCTTAAATTAGATAAGGATGATGGATTTCCCAAGCTAAATAAGATTAACATATGAAGGTGATCAACATGTAGTTCTTTATTCATTTACTGATCACCAAGCTAGGGGGGCTTATTGCTGAATTAGTGTTCTATAGACTATTAAGATTAATGTATATCTTAACCTCTCCTCTGCTGTTTCAGCTGGGAGGCTGCATATGTTTTGAGCCAGCTGGCAGTTTCAGCCTTGGAACTGGTTTTTTTTTCTAACTCGGACCGCTGCATGTGAAAATATTTTAAAATTGTCCAATTTATTTAAAAAAAAAAAAAAAATCCTCCACTTGCTTATACATGGCTTAATTGCGTAACTTAAAACAACAACTATTTGGTCTGGTTATAAAGATCTAGGCTACACTAGAAAATGAAACAGAAGCTCTTATTGCTAGGGTTTACTGACCTTGTTCAATATTGCCTGGCAGTTGTAAATGAGCCCCAGTAATTGGAACCTTGAAAGTGGTTCTTGATTCCTGTATTCAAATCATAATTGTGATTTTTAGATACAAAAATTGTGTTTCCTGCTCTGTATACAAAGTTGAGTAGTTTACAAAATATTACATTACTCTCAAAATATTCTAGGGATTGCCAGTAATTAGGACTTTGTTTAGTGTATAGTCGTTGGTGGTGTATATGTTTAATGGTGAAAAATTCCGTAATGGACATTATAAAGTTGCTGACCTGTTTCAGGCAGTTACTTTTTTTTTTTCTTTAACAGGAGGCTTAGTTATCTGCTTACTGGTTTACTTTGCTGTTTTAGTAGATTATTATATATATATATATATATATATATATATATATATATATATATATATATATATATATATATATTATTAAAAAAATCAGCATGTAAAGTGTTAAGCCTTATACCTCACCAGAAGCAGAGGTTTAACCTAGGTTTCAAGTGGTGACGTTGGCATAGCAAGGACTAGTGAGGGAGGAGTATGCACTTAGCAGAGGGGGAGGTGAAATCTTTCTAATCCATTTCCCAGCTATAGGTGTATATCAAGTACCGCACAAGTATATATGTTGGGTCAGTGCTGTCCTGCTTTTTCCACAAAGTGGGCAGATTATTTAACATCATATCTTAGGGCCAGGTTTTATTAATATTATATGGTATTTTACAATTAAGACTATCAATCTTTTGATCAGGCTTGGGGCCATACATAATCCTTTAAGGGTTTTATCAGGACAGCACTTGCTAGGTTTTCATCCGTGGGTCTGTTCCCATTGTTGTTAAACAGTGCGTTATGTAGTCATATGCATGGAACTGAAACACTGTTATTATCTAGTTTCTGCTTGTCTGTTAGAAGTCAAGTTTTGTAATCCTTTATCCAGAAGCCTATTATCCAGAAAGTTGGAAATCACAATAAGGCTATTTATCCATTTCAATAAAAAAGAAAAGTTTAATTATTTTCTTTTTCACTGTAATAGTAAAAAAGTACCCTGTAGGTAATGGTAGTTAAGCTGTATGAATCCATATTGTTGTCTAAACAATCCTAGTGGGTGTATATATTAACTTTTTTTTTTAGTTAACATAAGGCATTGAGATACATATTACAGAAAAAAAACCTTATCCAGAAAACACTAGCTCCCAATCATGCTGATAATAGATCCCATGCCTGTAGTATCTAGTTGATCACACCACAATGCTTATTATCCAGCAGTCAAGTTATTTAGGATGGCATTTTTTTTATTACTTTTAAAAATATATACTCATGTTGCTTTAGGGGATTGGGGAAAAAAATGGCTTCAGACAAAGGCATATTCTTCATAGTAAATGCTGTGGTTGCTTGTTGGACCTCAGATTGCACACAGTGCTGTCACACTATGATATGTTACTTGGTGTTACTGCCTCTCTTTCTGCATTGGTTACATTTTGATCAGTCCTTCAGAACATAATCCTTATCTCATAGTACTTTGCCTCTTTCCTAATAGTCCTTTCTAATAGTTTTTTTTTTTTTGTTAAGAAAGACAGAATCCAAGTTAGGTTTGTTACAATGTCACAAGTGCAGTAAATGTAAGTTTTTGATTCCAGTGCTGGGCTGTTAATGCATTTTTTTTTCTCCTCTGTGATTTTGCATAAGTGCTACTAAAGGTTCCTGCTAATGAACTTAAGCTAAGGCTTTTAGTTAAATAATTCCTACATACTAGGGAAAAAGCTAGCTCTAAGAAAATTATCGCAGTGGGGCATACTATTACACTACATGTGTCATTCTACAGGGTTATGGAATATCCCAACCTGGCATATATGTATGTTTTTTGGACAAGCAAGGGATATCAGTTGAGAGAGGTTGGGCTAAAAGTCGACTTAACTTCTCTGTGCAGCCCCATATGTATTAGCCATGGCTAATTTTATTATTTTTAATAACTTGCATTATTTAATCAATGGGCTAATATTAACTGTGACCCAAGTGTCCATATAGTATCCTGGTTTGTAAACTGTGCTCAATGCTTCTGTATTGATTTCAGAAGAACAAATGTAACTGGGCCAGGTAGCTGAAAGCATTGGTGCATAGCCACAGCACTGCCTTGTTGCTCCTGCTAATGGTGCTGTTTGAGTTCTGCACATTTCATGGGGCATATTTATTGGACTTTACTGTTTTGTATTAATCAAATAGCATTTACTAAGGCTCAAATCAAAGCAAATCTGTATTGTGTCAATACAAAACAACTAGGACTTGGGAATTCTATACCAGTAGCTACTGCTAAGTTTTAGTATTTTTTTCAAAAAATACTCCAGCTTGTGATATCTGAAACAGTCCCGTGTTTATCACTGGGGATCATAGTATAATGATATTGGTGCTTGTGGGAAGCTTTGGTCAGAATCTGGAATCTGTACAAAGCAATGTATTGCAGATTTAGAGAAAAGTGTAAAACAAATGAGCCAAACCAACTTTTTCTAGCAATCTGAAAAAGGTCTGGATCCAAATTCCCAGGGCAGTTACTGTAGATAGTTGGACCTGTAGGTTCTTTTCAAGTTAAAGTAAATTTTTCTGTAATGTCTAGTCATTTGTAAGCATGACTACTACTGCTCTATGTAGTAACAGGATCTTTTAGATGCATGTGTACTTCCTTGACTTTTAATGTTTACTTTTGGTACTTTCCTGATGTTTTGCTTTGCCTGTACAAGGAACTGTTATTCCACATTTAACTAACACTTCACAGCAGATTAATAGTTAGATTTCTTCAGGGAGTACTTCTATTTTCTCTGGTCTGTGCTGAGCTGGCAGAGAGCTGGCCCTTTAAGTTATCCCCTCCCCCATACCGGTAATACAGGCTGTGCTGAGGTGGCAGTACGGAGGGGCCTGTCCCTGCTAAGCATAAACTTCGGCCTTAACCCTGTTCTCGTGCTAAACCACCAACTTCTCCAGCCGAGGGCACACCTGCCGGCAATCTCTGCCGTCGCACTGGTGCATGATGGGCTTTCACCTCCGTGCACATTGCGCCTTAATGTAAATTTTTACTCACCCATTTCCTGTTAGAGCTTTTCCCATAGATCCTGTATTTCAGGGGCAGGTCGTACTACCCCAGGCTCAATGCACATCTCAAATCTCAAGAATTCTTTTGTTTTAGGTGTATATTTTAATTCAAATGGCAACTGCAAAAGCTTTAACTAACACATTTGTGTGTGTATAGATAGATAGATAGATATATAGAGATATATATATATATGTGTGTGTGTTTATATATTAGAACTGTGATGTGTGCAAAGAAGTTTGTGCTTCTTTAAGCTGCTGCCTCTTAGCAAAGATTTTTTTTTAAACTAAACACAAGAAAAATTAGAGGGCTTCCTTTTGGTGCATGTTCTGGTTGCCCTTCTCATGCCGGTGGGAAGGCATTACTTGCCCGCGGTTAAAGCTCCGCTACCGTAGGCAACCAATGTCCCTGCGGCCATAGCATGTTATTGTTATCTCAAGATGTCCAGCTAGTTTAGTATTTCGGGGGCAGGCCGTACTATGTGTACATATATTTTGTATATGTATTTATAGGACACACACAACAAACTGTGTAACTAATCTTTTAGGGATGCCGGTCTGACAGGTTTGAAAATTCTTTAGTGCGAAATTCTACCTCCATCTGCCGATTCAGCCCTGAAGGTAGATTTTGCTGGGGCGCCTTCAATGGTGCCCAATGAAAATCTTTTAACCTGGGCGATCGGCAAGACGACCGATATCCGCAGCCTTTGTGATATCGGTCGCCTGTTCGAGCCGCCATACACGCATCGAATATTGTATGAAACGAGGTTTCATACGATAACGGTGCGTGTATTGCCGGCTTTATTCTGTTGTATGTTTATGGCTAATGTTAACACACACTAGGTTTTTTCAAGACGATGATTTTCTAATCCCAAATCCAAATGCTGTGTTCCATGATTGGCCATCTGACACGTATTTTCTTAGAAGAGTCTACATGTTAATTAGGAATGCAACAAATCCAGGATTCGATTAGGATTTGCCTAAAATCCGGCCTTTTTTGTCAGTATTTGGATCCAGCCAAATCAAAGTGCCTGGCCAAACCGAATCCTTAAAATCACGTGACTTTTGGCCACATGAACACAGAAGTATAAAAATTTTTAAGCGTGCACTTCTATTTAACCCTTCAGTAGCCTTTTTTTATATAGATATAGATATATATTGGATTTGGTCCAGTATTTGCCCGATTATTTCAGGGTTCGGCCCTAATGTTAATGATTCATTATGTATAACAAAGCGTTGCAAATATTGCTGTATACTAGATAAATAGTTGTATGTGCAGGGCCAGCTACATAGACTTTTCTCTGGGTCCTGTGCATTTGCAGATCCTCTTGTGAAATGTCACAATTTCCCAGAGCACAGTCAGAGTATAAGCACTGGGACAAATTTGGACATGCATATAAAGTCTGTTGGTATTAGTAGGTGTCCTTTCAATATTGCTGTGTGTTTGAAAACTTTTTTGTTCTTATTGACTGGTAGGCTTTGCCAAGCTCCCTTTAATTTCTGTAATGCTGAAAATTGGAGGCTTGTCCTTGCCTTCACTAGAAACCTTTCTACTGAGCTAGCGGACAGCCCTCCGTCCAGGAAACATTTTATAATGATGTAATTTGGATAATTAGTAGTAACTCAATAGAGGATCTTATGTAGATGCTATGGGAAGTACTTAAGCTGACCAAGTATTTTTAAGATGGATCTGATTGTTCCCCACACTGCTTTGTGCCAATGAGCACCTCATACAGCAGTGATCCAACATGTTGCTCATCAAACCCTTGGATGTTGCTCTTAGTGACCTTAAAGGAGAAGCTTATTTTTGAATTCCTGGTTTGGAGGCAGGTTTTGGTTGCATGAAAAAAGGTGCACCACCAAAAAGAACCTTCTGTAGGCTGCCAGTCCACATAGGAACTACCAAATAACCAATCATAGCCCTTATTTGGCACCCCTAAGAACATTTTTCATGCTAATGTTGCTCCCCAACTCTTTTTACATTTGCATGTGGCTCAGAGGTAAAAAAGGTTGGGGATCCTTGTCATGCAGCATCCTGTAAAATGTTGTCAGATGTGGATCGCTGCACGCAGCCTAATCAGTATTGGAAAGGCCATTTTTGGCCCACGGGCAGCTCATGAACTGCAGAATTCACCATTAGTGTATATTTTGGCAATCTTGCTGAGAAACTAAGTCGTAGTTGCTCATTTACTATCTTCCGTAATGGGACTTTGCCCCTTATGTGAGGCATTGTCCCTCACAGAGCATTATAGTATGAGCAGCAGAATAAATTTAGTATAATTATATACAGATTAAGATCTCCAAGCTAAGGGAGTAGCTGCCCTACTAAGGAACTTTCAAGCTTAGACAGTTTGGGCTTTAGTCACCTGATAGCTCATTGTGACCTTTCTAGCAAAAAATTCTGATGTTTTTATTATAGGGCTACGTTGCCTTGCTAATGTGCAGCCCTAAAAATGTTCCTCTGTGTATCTTGTCTTGTTTCAACCCATCCTCTAAACTGCATGCATATTACAAATGTGCATAAAATTTTGTATGCACACACATTATTTAAAATTGCCCTGACTTCTGTGCATACAGTTCAAAAATATGATGGGCAGATTGCTTTGCCCTTGGATAACAATGAGCCGTTTCTTTAAAAGTAGGCATGGTAAGTTATTTTTTCTTCACATTGAAGAATAAGAGGGAACATTGCTTCCCTGTGATTCTGATGCCACTGGTTGCCTGTGTACAGCAGCCCTGTAGAGAATGTATAATGGATTGCAATGGAGGAAGATAGCCCCAAAACAAGCTACCAAGATGTTTTTGGGCCTTTTAAGTTTTCTCTCCATGCTATTGTAATAAGGTCCCTGCAAATGACACATTTTTTTTTTTATTTTAAGTGGCACTTGAAGGAACTCTGTAGCACCTTAAATGCTAGTGATAGGCAAACTACGACCAGATGTTGGCCTACAACACCCAGTAAAAGTGTGGCCCTGGGCCCTCTTTTTTACTCATGCCTGCAGTGCTTGTTTCTACTTGCACTACAATATATACCTCTATTCTCTGTTTAGATTTTAGTCTTTTGTCCTGTCAAAGTGAATTTCTTTCTACAACAAACAGGTGGTCCACCAGTGGTTTCAGAGGTTTACTTTTAGGCAAGGCCTGTGCATAGAGTTCTGTGGCTGGAGTTTGTTGCTCTTTGTGCAGGAGCAAAGGAGTTGTGTGAGCAGAACCTGCTTAAACCCCCGGAGAGGGCACCTGCCCTAGAGAGTCAGAAGCACATCTGCATTTGTCACCATTGGTGCCCATTAAGGGCTAAAAATACAAACTTGTTTATTCAGATTTTATTAACTCTGAGTTTTACTATACTTTTTATTCTGTTTATTTAAATGTGGGGTGTTTTTCCTACATTTTATTTGGCTGTTTCTTCTTATTGTATAAGGATTAGTGGTAAATATTTGGTATCTGAAAAGTTTGAGCTTATTGCGTTAATACATTGGTCATAGAAGGAGTTAATATGACGAATTGTCAGCTGCCTGCTAACATCTGTTTCAGATCAAGAAAGCCCCTGCTTTTAGAAATGGTGGAGCTGCCATTAAGCATAGATGTTACAAGCTATAGACTAACAGGGGAAACTTAATCTATTACATGCACTAGGATAGTCATATTAAGAGTTTCATCATTTGCACTGGTGTAGAGTTCTGGGGTGATAAGTGATAAGAATTGTAATTCAGCATCTGAATTAATTCCATTTCCCCATCTCTTATGTAGGTAGTGGGCCATTTTCATTCAGACATGCATGTAGGGATTCATTTGGCTACTGCCTGCATTGTTTCATCCTTATTACATATCCCCCCCCCCCCCACATAAATCTGTTCAAAATTCCAGATCCAAAGAGCTACTTATACAGCCCCATATTAATTGCTAGTTCTGCTTAATTCTGAGCTGAATGCTGAATATTACAGAATGCTTTTTATACAGATGGTAAAGGGAAAGCACTGCAGAAAATAAAATGATGGTATTTGTTTGAATATATGTGTATATATCCATTTATAAAGTGCTGTAAACTTTTACAGGATAAAGTACACATAGGAAGGGCAAGCATTATAATAAGCGTGTGTTTGTGTTATAATAGTGTGTTTGTGCATATATACAGAGATTAGGTTCCATGTGGAATTGTTATTCTTTTTATAGCCAACATATATTCTACAGTGCTTTACATATATTTAGCGATGAGTGAATCTGTCCCATTTTGCTTTGTTGAAAAAAATCCAAAAATGGCAAAAATGTAGAAAATGCATTGAAAACAATGGGCGGATCCTCATGGTTGGTGTACACCTTTTTGTATTGCGTAATTTTCTTTTTACCGTGCCGCTTTTTATCGTTTGAGCATATGGCCATTTTTTTGCGCCACTGCAAAAAATTTAACTCATCACTACGTATATTATACACAATCTACTCCTGCCCCAGTGGAGCTTTACAATTCTATGTCCCCATCTTATATTGTCAGTTTTACTAGAAAACTGGTATCCTGCCTGTATGCTTGATCACCTTAGGATAGTATGAGAATTGTGCCTTACTGAATGGGAGACCACGGGGTAGTATTTGAAGAATTTAAAGACTATAGTATTGGGTATAGGCTTCAAAAGTATTTGAGACCTATACTGCAATTAAAAGCATTTTTAGGCATATTTCTAAAGCATTCTTTGCCATAGACGCATGTATCAGAATTGTTGTTAAAGAAGGAAGGTTACACTCACTGGGGGGTTTCAAATGTTGGCTTACCTAAGCGGTCGCTTACCTAATACCCTGGGCACCTGCTCCTGTTAGCAGAAAACTGCACCGGCCCGGGATTCATGCAACCGAGCAATCTTTTTGCTTCACTTGGCTATACTCTGAATCCTGGGGCCGGCACACACCCAGTAAAGTGAAGGAGCCGACTTTCTTGTTTAAGTTTTTTACTTTCACTCTACTGCTCATGTGCAAGCGGTGCAAAGGCAGGAGAAAGAGGATCACTTGGTTGCAGGTATGGTTTTCTGCTTACAGGAGCACCGGCCTGGGGTATCGGGTAAGTGATTGCAGTTGCTGGGAGTGACTAACATTTTGGCACACCCTGTGATTAAACCTTTCCTTCTCCTTTTAAAATCGGACCGAAGCAAGATGCTTATCACATTTCCTGAAACATTCCAGCACTACTTTTCTGAGGTTTCCATACTTGCAAAACCAGGGTAATACCTGACCACCACTCCTACATAATGTTTTTGCATTGGACTTGAGTTGTAGAACCTTTAAACTGTCCGTTATGGTATTACCTCCTTCAGTTTGGAAATGCAAGCCATGGGGGACAGCCTCTAGGTCAACACAAAACATTAGTTTTGGAAGCTTAGGATCTAGGACACAGGGCAGCTGTAGAATGGCAAATGTATAACTATTCTGGAAGCATATGGTAGTAGGGGCCCAGCAGATAGGTGTGAGGCAGTGTGCATCTGTACATAATCTGCTAAAATCTGAGACTGATGCAACACTTCCAAGCACAGGTCTTCTCCATTCCAGATGTTTGTTTGTATGGTGTGCCTTTAAATTAGCCATATGCTTGCTTTATGTCCAAAATTTATTCTACGTGCAGATAAAGCAAGGACAGCCAATTTAAAAACATGCTGTAGCTTTAGTGCCCTTAGGCAATACAGAATGACTGAGTCAGCTGGAATCATCTTTATTCTCTGGGCCCTCTGATCATTTGTGGCATCTCATTCTTTGGCTTGCATTGGAGTGGAGTATGAGTTCTGCCTATGCGATTTAACACTAGATTTATCTTATATCTCTGCATTGCAAGTCAGTAGGTTTGAGGTCTCTTCTGCCTGGATTTGTATATAGATAAGGCCTCACTACTTGTATTTTCATTTTGCACAGTGTTGACATTAAATTATTAGATTTGTGCTTGATCAAGGCGTTTACTTTGAGACAATTTGTATCGGTAAGTGTGTTACATTTAAGGGTGCCATAGTCCAACAACATACAGGGAGCAAGCAGCAGGTTTTCTTTAAGCACAGTTGGTCCTTTTTGTGTTGAATAAGTATGCATAAATCTTGTGTGCCAGTCTGGTTTAACGGGGGGTAGTTCAGTATTATCTATTTATAAAAGGATTCAAAAGAATTTAATTCTAAATGTTTTTACTTTTTCCGTTTCAGAAGCTGGCAGGCTGACAGAAGCGTTCAGCTCACCGGACGGACTTTCTGGCTTTTGACCCTTTAGCTGGTAAGTTTATGGGGCTATTTGGTTTAGAATTAGATATAAATACTCGTAGATATTTGTGGATTTTGAAAATAATGCAGAACTGTTTTCTTCTGAAAAAAAGTTTAAAATTTAACCCTTCTGGAAAAAAAAAAAATTGGCTTTGGTATCTTCTTCCCTAAGGGCAATGGCACACGTGGAGATTAGTCTCCTGTGATAAATCTTCACTAGCCCGGCGCCTGCGGTAACAAAGATTTATCGCGGGGAGACTAATCTTCCCATGTGCCACTGCCCTAAATTTAACTTATGCTTTTATTCCAGTGGTTACACGGATTTGCGTGGGACAATGAGCTCGGTAGCGGTTCTTACCCAGGAAAGCTTTGATGAGCATCGCAGTGGGCTAACTCAGCCATCTGTTGCAGGCCATGGTAATATCATGTATTGTATTGTATTGTATTATTGCGTTATACTCTTTGGGTCTGGGTTTTCATTAGATCTAACATTCCTGGCTTCCTTTTTTTTTTTTTTTTTTTTGAAGTGGCAGGACTTGGCTCAGCGGAAGAGACCGACCCTCCTACTTACAAGGATGCATTCCCACCCCTCCCAGAAAAAGCTGTTGGAAATGAGACTCAAGCTGAACCTGTTGGGGCTTGGAGCAAGATCCGGCCTATCAAGTCTTCCATTATTACTCAGGTTTGTTGGTAGATAAATGGGTGTTACAAATGTTAACATGTGTAAAGAAGGGTATCATGTGTGCTCTGAACATCACTGGGATGCTGAGGAGAAGTCAACTGTACTCCTAGTGCTTTTGCCCTTTAGTGTCTTTGTGAAGAGTATATGCAAGTCTAAATTAACTATCTTGCCCTGGCATAGAGCAAACCATCTCTCTGTGGGCATATATCTCTTGCTAGCAGGAACGTATTATGTATATAAAGCTGTGTGTATAGTAATGAACTTTATGAATGATAGTTTCATTACTTTTGACAACTTTTGTCAACTGAAACCAATATAGGATTACAACTGTTATCTTTTTCACCCTAGGTGTTCCATGTTCCCCTGGAAGAGCGCAAGTACAAGGACATGGCTCAGTTTGGGGAGGGGGAGCAGGCCAAAATCTGCCTAGACATCATGCAGAAGACTGGGGCTCAGCTCGAGCTTTCTCTGGCAAAAGATCAAGGCTTATCCATCATGGTATCTGGAAAACACGACTCTGTAATGAAGGCACGGAAGGAGATAGTGACACGACTGCAAACCCAGGTAGGAGTAAAGTGATTTGTGTATGACTTTTGTTATAGTACAGAAACGAATGTAACCTTGGCATCAATGTGGTTTTAGTGCATTCCTGCTGTCTCCTAGGGTATGGTGCAGTGGGAAATGTGTTTTTGTGGAGATGATGCAAGGAGAGCCCCTGATGATCAATTTAACAGCCCTGCTGGGGATCTATTAACATCTGCCATACCCAAAAGGCAGAATATATTAAATGTGCACAGTATTTGCAGATGCTTTGTATTTATAGTAGTCTGTGTAATGCTAGCCCTGTTTGAAACTGAATGGCTAGCTCCCACTATGTGCAACTTGTAGCCCTTCAGATGCAGCCAAACTAAAATTCAGCACTCCTGGCAACCTTCCTGTGGTCGATGGAATGCTGAGAATTGCAGTTTAACATCTGGAGGTTTATAGGCATAGAAGAACTAGTAGTGTTATAGGCAGGTGACCACATCTTACTGTTGTACTTGAGTTTATTTTATTATTTCACTCCATTGTATGCCACTTTATAGTATATTGTATGCTGACTTCACGGCAAAATGCCTTGAGAATAGGACAAGTTGAAACTGTTCACCATTTTTTATTGATCTGACTATAAAAGAGTGTAATACAAAAAAATATCTAGTGGTGTTCTATGGAGAATGAATAGTTACTATACAGCTTTCTGAAATCTGCTTGTTAAAGGGACAGTGTACACCTTTTCAACACATTAAATAGACTTGTCTTTGAACAGACAATCCCCTCCCTTCTCTAAGCAGCAGCATTTGAGCTGCTCATTACCAGGGGCTTTTCAATGGACTGGTTATTCATTTTATCACCTCCTTTGAAGTTTTACAGGATCAGAAAGTGATAGTTAAACTGGCTGTGTATCTATGTTTAGTGCCATGGAGCTTATGTTGAAAAGGGGTGTATACTGCCTTCTCAAAATACTTTGCATTTTATGGTAATTGCAGAGGTAGAGCGCCTCTAATAATTATTCAACAAGTAAATTGGATTGAAGTTTTCTCTTGCTTATCATTGCGGGAAAGTGCCTCAGGAAAGGAGAGAAGCACTAACAAGTTTAAACTTGGATACCTGTGAATATACCACCTGCCAGACTGAACCTTGTAGTTTTATCAGTAGGTGGACTTGGGCATGTGTAAATTATCTATAGCAGGGGTCCCCAACCTTTCTTAATCGTGTACCACAGTCAAATATAAAACGACTGAGAGCAACACAAGCATCATAAAAGTCCATGGAGGTTCCAAATAAGTGCTAAGATTGGCTATTAGGCAGCCTCTATGCACACTATCAGCTTACAGTAGGCTTTACTTGGTGGCAAGTTTTGGTCTAATAAAAACGAGATTTACTACCAAGTAAGGAAGTCACAAATAACTACCTGGTTTTGGGCACAGTGAGAACAACATTCAAGGAGTTGGGGAGCAACATGTTGCTCACGAGCCACTGGTTGGGGATCACTGATCTATAAGCTACACAGGGTGACTTTTGAGAAACTTTTCCTCCAAGTGGGTATTTGAGCCCATGACTTTCCTGGGCCACGCAATGTTCCTCAATATAGCAAAAAAGTGAATTTTAGTACTCCCTATTAAAATCAATTTCTCACATTCCTAGATAGTTTTTGGAGAACCCATATTTTTTTTTTTTTTATGGCTTTATTCAGGCAGCAGGCTTTATAGATGTAGTTTCCTTTCTTTTGGTTCTGTCAGTGGTGGGGTCATGGAGGAATCCTTCGTGTTCCTTTGGGCTGCTATTCTCTGTCTAGTTGTGTGTGGGTTTTTTTTTTAAGATTCCACATTTTTTTTTAAGATTCTGTGTTCTACTTTGTAATAAAAAAACATGCAGTTCCTTTGATTTAGTTAGGAATTGATAGACTATTTTGTTTTCAAAAGTCAATTAATTAAATCTCAAAGAAGTACTTGGGACTTCATATTTGACATTGTTCTGAAAGAGCAGTTTTCTTTATTTTTCTTTAAAGCTAAATTTGGGTAATATGCAGTACTCTGACAATGAAGTATTGAGCATTTAGATACCTTCCCCTATGCCTGTGAGTGGGTGAAAATGTGCACTTTGTGCTTTGAGGGCTGATTCATGCCAGCTTGTAAAATTATACTGTGCTGTTGGGGCAAAGTCATAGGCGAATTGTCTAGCGTTTCAGCAATGCTGCCACAGGGATATAGCCTGGCATCATTTATGGTGATTAATAGCTGTGATTTTACTTACCAGTTAAAGTAAAAACATTTCTACTGCACACAGACTAGACTCCCCAGGCTTTGGCCCAACTCAAGCCCTTAGCACTGCAAGGCAGAAGTACTACCCATTGAGCTCAGGGAAGAGCTGAGTAAAGAATCACCAAAGTTGTCAGTTTGGCATTGTTTCCTTTGCCAAAAGGAGATGGTGGCTGTTTTGGGGTGCTTTATACTGAATCTTTCACCATGTGGTGGTGGGGAAAACAAATCAGAATTGCCCTTAGACTGGCCCACATGTACCAGGGAAAAAAAACAAGCACAAAAGTTCCAACACTACTCCAACTTACTCCATCTAAATGTGTATGTATTTAATACAGACCCACTTAGAACTTTTTGTGTGATTGGATCTCTTTGTACTCTTGTTAGTATTCCAATTGAACACTGTAAGAATGTTTTGATTTTAATATCCTATAGAATGACTAATTCTAAGCAAATTTTCAACTGGTCTCCATTTTTTGTTTTCTATAGTTTTGGGATTTGCTGTTTTCTAATGCCTCTCCATATTTCAGATGGGGGTCTCTGATTCCAGTATGCTCTGTGAGGCTATAATTTTATTGTTACTGGTTTTATTTGTATTCCTTACCTTTCTATTTAGGCCCTTTCTTGTACATATTCCAGTCTCTCATTCAAATCCATTGCCTGGATTCTAGGGGTAATTTGGTCCCACCAGATAGTTGCTGAAATTCCATACTGCAGAACTGACGAACAAAAATTGAACTAACTAAAAAAAACTAATAGAAAATGAAGACCAAATGCAAATGGTCTCGGAATACTATTTTATGCATCATACTAAAAGTTAATTTAAAGGTGAACAACACTTAAGTATATTTTCATGTGTGACCTGACAAATGCACTGGCATAGAATGAGGTCTGTGATGTGATTAGATACAATCCGTTCATTATGAATTTTTTCATTAAATAGTAAATACATAGAAGCGATGTGTTTAGGCCTCTGAAGTGGCTTCTGAAAGCTTAAGTAAGCAGAAATTGTCTCTTCTCCCTCTGCATCCTTTTTGGCTAAATGCTTTACCCAAAAACTGCCTGACCCTCATTACTAATTTTGCCATTCCAGGCTTCTGCTTCTGTCGCCATCCCGAAGGAACACCACCGTTTTGTGATTGGAAAGAACGGAGAAAAGTTACAGGACCTTGAACTGAAAACCGCCACCAAGATTCAAATTCCCCGGCCTGAAGAAGCCAGTAATCAGATTAAGATCACTGGCACTAAGGAGGGCATCGAAAAAGCACGGCACGAGATTCTCCTCATTTCTGCAGAGCAGGTAAAGAATATTTGCACTTTTTTTCCTTTTCTGTTCCCATGTTTGACATATCTGAACCTACCTTAAAATATTCAGATCAGAATTTGATAAATCAAAGAGCTGCTGTATTTTTTTTTTTTGTGCCCCTCCCTTTTTTGTTTGCTTATCTCAGACTGTGAAAAAATTAATCTCTTTTTAAGGAGGTTAGCAAATGTTAAATTATGATGCGGACAAATTGCAGAAAATGCCTCGCGAGGCAACTTCACAGATTTGCCAAAATCGCCTGCTCAGCGTGTGCCATCCCACCGGCGACTTACATTTTCACTGGTGGGATGGTAGTTCGGGGAGATTAGTCGCCCGTGAAAAGGGAGATTTGTTGTGGGCGACTAATCTCCCCGTGTGCCAGAGCCCTAAGGGATGAACACAAAAGAAAAGCTAATATGTATCTTAATAGCAGTGGCATGCTTTCTGAAAGGATTTAGCTTTGCACAGGCCTGGCAACTTCCAGTACAATTAAACTCGAGAATCAAATATACTCTGTGCAATAATACCTCTTCCACTTACACACAGCAGCAATGAGAATATAAACACCATTTGCCATGAACAGAGCTACTTTACTCTGCCTTGGGGGCAATGCTTATCTCGGCCCTCTGTGCTCCTAGCGCATGGCTCCTTTACATGTCATACAGTTTCTTTGCAGAGTGCAGTCATTTTACTTATCAGTGCACACCCCCTGGGACATCCATGCAACTTCTATGTCCTTCCAAACTCCCCTTCTGTAAAAGTACTTGCAGAACACTATGGCCTTTCAAACTATTTGAGCTGGTGCTCGGTACACCATGAGGGAATGGCACCTTCCAGTCTTGTATGTACAAAACAAAAAGCGTATTGGCACAATGTGGAAGTTCCAAGCAGGCATAACCTCCTGCATGTTTATTAAAGGACATGTCAACCAAAAAACGTTTTTGTCTGATAAAACATAACTTTAAGCAACTTTCCAAGATGAATTTATAAAAAAAAAATAAAAAAAAAAATTAGTGCTTTAAAAATTATTTGTAAATTTAATTACCAACTTGCTTATGCCTTAACAATTGCTATTAAAAGCAATTGCAAATTATTAATTTATGTATATTGAAAAGTTGCTTAGCATTAGTTTGCAACATTATTGGGGGGGTGACCTGTCCTTTGTGTAATGTTTTGGGGCACACCCTTAGTCTCCCAATCTACCCTGCCATGTCACAGCTTCCATATTATATAACTATATTACCCCCTCTCTGGAACACTGGGTTTTATTTGCCCCTATTATCTTAAAATGTGAAAATTTTTAAACATGCTGAAATGGTCACTAAGGAATAAAGCAAATTATGCTGTTAGCAATTTTTGTCCCATTCTATGTGTATGTTAATACAGTATATATTTAAAAAGCAAAATTCGGGAACAGTTTCTGTGCAATACTATATCTCCCTTCAACAGGATAAAAGAGCAGTGGAGCGTTTAGAAATTGAAAAGGCCTACCATCCTTTTATTGCTGGACCTTACAACAAAGTGGTGACTGAAATAATGCAAGAGACTGCAACAAGAATTAACATCCCCCCACCTAGTGTCAACAAGACTGAGATTGTGTGCACTGGGGAGAAAGAACAGCTGGCACAGGCAGTGGCACGGATTAAGCAGATATATGAAGAGAAGGTGAAGTTTTTTTTTTTCCCCCTCTTGTTGTACACACCAATTTAACAAACTTGGTATTAGAAGTTCCAAACTTACAGAACTGTTGCACTCAGTGGCAGTCCATTTGTGCCTTTCCTCAGGGTCTATTAACATAAGAAAACTAACTCCTTTTGGGTAAAATGTAACTTGAAAGGCATGAATACCATGTGCAGGGCAAACAAAATGTATAAGAGATGACCCAGCTACCCGTGGATAGGTATACTTTGTGGATTAGGGTGTTGGTTAATTCTTGGAATGTCTTGTCTTTGCAGAAGAAGAAAACAACCAGCATTGCTGTAGAGGTGAGGAAGTCTCAGCACAAGTATGTCATTGGTCCCAAGGGCAATAATCTTCAGGAGATCCTGGAGCGTACTGGGGTGTCTGTGGAGATTCCACCAAGTGATAGCAGCTCAGAGACTGTAATCCTACGTGGAGAGCCTGAAAAACTGGGACAAGCTCTTACTGAAGTTTATGCCAAGGTTAGTACTGTATTTGTACAGTGAAATATTCTGTAAGGATACTATTAGCTTGTAGAAATCCATTCTTGAAAAACCCAGTAGATATATTGTAAACGGTCAAGTATATGGGGAAAAAGTGCTTTGTTGGGATACAGAGGACTGTTTGTTTTTATCAGCAAAAAATCTGACTAGACTTTGAGCAGTTGTTACATTTATATTAACTTTTGAAAAATACTTGTTTTAAGGCTAACAGCTTTACAGTGGCTTCCGTCTCTGCTCCTTCATGGCTGCATCGGTTCATCATTGGCAAAAAAGGACAGAACCTGGCAAAGATCACACAGCAAATACCAAAGGTAAGTGAGTTTATAAATAAAGTAACAATGCTCTGCCTCTGTACCTTTTGGTCTCATTCAAATTTTTTTTTTTTTTTTTCTCTCCAGGTGCACATTGAGTTTACAGAAGGAGAAGACAAAATCTCTTTAGAAGGCCCCACAGAGGATGTAACTGTGGCTCAGCAACAGATGGAAGCCCTAGTCAGGGACTTGGTAAAGTATTTTGCTCTGCACTTTTCTTTTTTTGATCATCTTCTGAACCCCAGGCATCAGTGCCTTTTGCTGCTTATGCTGGCAGTTTTGACTGTGCTCCATGTATTCACTTTTCCATAACAAGAAGCTTTGACACACAGTGCACTTCTTTTCAGTGCTGATCTTCTTTTTTTTTTCTTCCCCTTTTGGTCCATTCAGATTTCCCGTATGGATTTTGCGGAGATAAACATTGATCACCGTTTCCATAGGCATCTTATTGGCAAGAGTGGTGCAAAAAGTAAGTGAACATTTAAAAATCCAATCCAGTTATCATATGTAGATCCTGTGCGAGAAGTGCATCCTTCCATTTAATCCTTCCATGGCCTAATTTGCTTATGCAGGATGAAGGGTTCAAAGTTCAGCCAAACCCAAAAATAATGGATTTGGTATCATGAATTTTTTTAACTATTTCTTTTAGTTCTGTATTTTTAACATGGCTGCAGCCTTATTAGCAAGAATAGTGGAATAGAGTGGTCATGTTTTAGGAGTCCCCTAGAAACCAGTATAACCATTTAGGCAAAGCTCCCTTGCCTCTATTGCCAGTGTGCAAACTGTTAGCCCAAATACATGACAAGTCGTTGCTAGTGTTGCACTAAATACTAAACACTCCATTAGAGCTTCAGTGTAGGGATCTGGCTGGACCCATGAGTTTTACTCTTCGTGCAAAGACTTGTATATGTGTATATGTTATACATGTGTATGTGTTATTCTTACTGGTTATGCGTTCTGTAATTGGACTTATGGATCACATTGCAGTTAACAAGATTAAGGAGCAGTACAAAGTGTCTGTGCGAATCCCCCAGGACAGTGAGAAGAGCAATCATATCCGAATTGAGGGTGACCCTCAGGGGGTGCAGCAAGCAAAGAAAGAGCTTTTGGAGTTAGCATCACGTATGGTGAGTTAAAACTTTGTATCCTCCCTCTTTGACATGAACCTTTACTTTTCCCACTACTTACATCTGTTACTCCTGTAGGAGAATGAGCGCACTAAGGACTTGATCATTGAGCAGAAGTTCCATCGGACAATCATTGGCCAAAAGGGCGAGCGCATCCGGGAGATCAGAGAAAAATTCCCAGAGGTCAGTTGTTAATTGCAGAAGAAAGGCATCCTTGAGCACTAGGTTTAGTTACTAAATTTATACAGCTCTGCAGTTGTGCTTTTATTGTTCAGTGTGCCCTAAACCTGTATTTCTTGTTTCTTTTCTGTCAACTGAATTTTTTTTTCCCCCCCTAGGTTATAATTAATTTCCCTGACCCAGCTCAGAAAAGTGACATTGTGCAGCTGCGTGGGCCCAAGAATGAGGTGGAGAAGTGTACAAAGTATTTACAGAAGATGGTGTCCGAACTAGTAAGACCTTTTACCTAGCTATGTATGCAAAAATTACTAGCTATTAAATTGCAATGTAAACATTTCATGATACCGTTCAGTAGTTATTTACTCTAGTGCACCTTTACTATAGCTGAGAGCCTTAGTGAATAAACATTGCCCATGTGATGCATTTTCCTAGACACTTTAATATATAACTCTCCGGGCATAGAGTCCAACCGCTTATGACCAACTATGCACATTTGTCATTAATATTGATGCTTCTCTTGTAGGTTGAGAACAGTTATTCCATCTCTGTGCCGATCTTTAAACAGTTCCACAAGAATATCATTGGAAAGGGAGGTGCCAATATTAAAAAGGTGAGATTCTAGCTTTTACCTGTATGTTTTAGTGGTGTTTATTATAACTTCATATTCTAACCATTTTATGATCTGCTTCTAGATTCGTGAAGAATGTAACACTAAAATTGACCTCCCAGCTGAGAATAGTAACTCTGAAATGATTGTGATCACTGGGAAGAGACCAAACTGTGAGGCTGCAAGAGACAGAATATTGGCCATTCAAAAAGAATTGGTGAGGATCATATGATGTTACTAACTATAATGCTATCAACACAGCATAAAAGTAAAATATTAATATACACATATATACAATCATTTCTTTGTCCAACTATGTTTGATACAGGCAAACATCACAGAATTAGAGGTCAACATTCCATCCAAATTGCACAATTCCCTCATTGGTGCTAAAGGCAGATTTATCCGCTCAATCATGGAGGAGTGTGGGGGAGTGCATATCCACTTCCCCAGTGAGGGTTCTGGGAGCGATACAGTGACCATCAGAGGACCAGTTCAGGATGTGGAGAGAGCTAAGAAGCAGTTACTGCAGCTTGCTGAGGAGAAAGTAAGATCTGGTTTTTGAGCAAATTACGCAGGCAATTTAATCATCCGCATGCAGTAGTGTACATTTGAATGTTCATTGATATATGTTTTGGTGTCTTTCAGCAAACA
Source organism: Xenopus tropicalis (assembly GCF_000004195.4). Lineage (NCBI taxonomy): Eukaryota > Metazoa > Chordata > Amphibia > Anura > Pipidae > Xenopus > Xenopus tropicalis. Next base: position 125,934,293 of record NC_030681.2, read on the forward strand.
AAGAGCTTCACTTCAGAGCTTAAAGCTAAACCAGAGTACCACAAGTTCCTGATTGGTAAAGGAGGTGGAAATATCCGTAAGGTACGCGACCAGACTGGAGCTAGGATTATATTCCCCACTGCAGATGATAAGGACCAGCAACTTATCACCATCGTGGGCACTGAAGACTCTGTGAAAGAGGCACAAAAGGAGTTGGAGTTCCTGATCAAGAGCCTGGTGAGTAGGACACTTAACCTCTCCTTTCTTACTCCTATCTACATTTTGCTCCATATTTCCAAACTACACCTTGCATCTTGAAAGGTGGAATGTCTGTCCTTCTTTGATATTGCTGCCTGTGATTAAAATGTTATTGACTGAAAATAGTTCAATATATTAACAGGCTTAACTTTTATTTTTTTCCATTCCCTAGGATAACATTGTTGAGGATTCAATGTCTGTGGACCCAAAACACCACCGTCACTTCGTGATTCGCAGAGGTCAGGTCCTGAGGGATATTGCAGAGGAATATGGTGGTGTGATTGTCAGTTTCCCACGATCGGGAGTTCAGAGTGATCGCGTAACACTCAAAGGAGCTAAGGAATGCGTGGAGGCTGCTAAAAAAAAGATTCTGGATATAATTGAAGACTTGGTACGGGGGTTTTCTATTTACCTTACTCCAGTCTCTTTACTCCATGAACTACACTGACTTTTGGTGGAATGTTAATATAATTTAAGCCATCTTTACTGATGGGAAATTAAATAATTATCAAAGAAAATAATTATTTGTATTTTTTTTTTTTAATCAGGAGGCTCAGGTCACTATTGAGTGCTTGATTACTCAACGGTTTCATCGTTCCATCATGGGCCCCAAAGGAATTCGAGTCCAGCAGATTACCCGTGAATTTGGAGTGCAGATTAAATTTCCTGACCGCGAGGTCACACCTCAGGGAGGTGAGATTTTGGCTGACCTATACTGTTCAACTAGTAGGTGCAAATTTATCCATGTGAGATTTGAGTTAACCACAGAAAAATTCACCCACTTTCTGTTCCTTTGGGATTTTTAGAATTCTATTTATGAAACAGTAGACTCTCTTAACTTTTACCCACTGATAAATACGCTTTTTCTATGGTAAACTTATAATATCACATTTTGATAAATCTGCCCCTTGGTGTTGTGTTTTGTTGGTAAATGTTAGCCATCATATTTATTCATTTTTACACTTTTTTTTTTTTTTTTTTTTAGCTCCTAATGCAGAACCTCATGTACAAGAGAATGGAGATGAGGGAACAGAGGTAAAAGCAACAGACCCTGAATCTCCCAAAAAATGTGACATCATTCTGATCTCTGGACGCAAAGAGAAGTGTGAGGCAGCCAGCGATGCTCTTAAGGTACTTAAAAGCAATTTTAGGGCAGTGATGCATGGCCTGTCTCAAGAGGTTTAAGCACCAAAAATAAGGCACAAGGTGCCTAAAACAGCCATACACACTACTATTGCGATCTTTTCCACAACCATTGGTCGTAGGAAATATAGTTTGTCCACTCTAATATGTAAAAACAAATTCTTTACCCCTGTCTGATGATTTAGCATTTGTTACAGTGCTCATGTTTCTATGGCACCAAGTGTATATAGGTGCATTATATCATAACTACAGTTGCAGCAAGTAGAACATAGTAGGTGTGAGATATGTAATGACGGCAGTGGTTTGGGGACATCCTAAGCGTAAAACAAATACTCTTGTGTGTCTCTGTAGGCCCTTGTCCCTGTCAGCATTGAAGTAGAGGTGCCATTTGATCTTCATCGGTACATCATTGGGCAGAAAGGAAGCGGAATTCGCAAGATGATGGATGAATTTGAGGTGAGTAGCTAACCTCCCGAGTACAAAGTGGCCCCTTAATTTGGTAATTTTATGCTAATTTTAGGCAGGGCCCTGCTGAACGATTCATTCTCTAGGATGTAGACTAGTAAATCTAGAGTAACTTACCATATGAATATATTGGCCAGATCAGTTAAAAGATTTTCATATGTCCTCTCAGGTCAACATCCAAGTGCCGTCCCCTGAGCAGCAATGTGATACAATCACCATAACAGGGCAGTCTGCCAATCTAGATCGTGCCAAGGCTGGACTTCTAGAACGAGTGCGGGAACTGCAGGCTGAGCAAGAAGACAGGGTGAGTGATGGTTTGGTGCCCTGGGCATTGATGTCCTATAACAAGTACAAATGTATGTCTTAAAGGGACAGTAACACCAAAAAATTAAAGTGTATAAAAGTAATTACTATATAATGTAATGCTGCCCTGTACTGGTACAACTGGTGTGTTTTCCTTAGACTACTATAGTTTATATAAATAAGGCTTCTGTTTAGCCACGGGGGCAGCCATTTACAGGAGAAAAGGCACAGGTTACTTAGCAGATAACAGATAAAACCCCATTATATTCTACAAAGCTTATGTTATCTGCTATGTGCCTGTGCCTTTTCTCCTTTTTCCCAGCTTCAATGGCTGCCCCCGTGTTGACATAGCAGCTCATTTATATAAACTATAGTAGCGTTTCTGTTGCAAACTTACCAGTTTAACTTACCAGGGCAACTGTACATTATATTTTAATTACGTTAAAACACTTTCATTTTTTGGTGTTACTGTTCCTTTAATGCGCTAAACACTGTCTAATGTGCTTGATTCTTAAAGAGTTCAGTGCTAAATCTGCTTTTTTTCCCCTAGGCTCTGCGCAGTTTTAAACTGGCTGTTTCTGTTGACCCCAAATTTCATCCGAAAATCATTGGGCGTAAAGGAGCAGTGATTAGTCTGATTCGTTCTGACCATGATGTCAATATCCAGTTCCCTGACAAGAATGATGAAAACCAGGTAAGAACTCCAAAAAAACATGGAATTCTGTAACGTAATAAATAAATGCAGTAGAAGTGATTAATGGGGTAGTTCCGTTTTCATTTTTCAACTAAGTTGATTTTATACAAGCTAGAATTTTTTTTTTTTTTTTTTTTCTTTAGGATCAGATTATCATAACTGGCTATGAGCGTAACACAGAGTCTGCTAGAGATGCCATTTTGCATATTGTGGGAGACCTGGAAAAGATGGTTTCAGAGGACATCACTGTAGATCACCGTGTCCATGCTCGCATCATTGGTGCCAGAGGCAAAGCTATACGTAAAATCATGGATGAGTTTAAGGTGAGATCTGTAGTTTTAAGCGTCTTTATTATCCTTTTGGAACATTCTGCAAACTACATATTTCAGTAATTGGTGACCTGTGGTTCTTTTTAAACTACAAGTCCCCAAACCCATGACAGACCACTAGTCTAGTGGGACCTTTCTATATAACTGGTATTCTACTGGGTTTTGGTTAGTGCAGGTTTCTATTATCCAACCAAACCTCTTAGGGTGAAGACACACAAGGCTATTAGTTGCCACAACGTTTTAGAAAAAAAAAAATCTGTAGCAGCGACTAATCGTGGTGATTAACTGCCATAGATAAATGGAGAGCTACTGCGACTAATCACGCTGACTAATTGCCCTGATCGTCTTTGCCCTTACCCTACAAGCAAAAATCCCCCCCCCCCCTAAATTTATGTACTTTTTTTTTTTTTTTTGGCTAAAATCCATTTGATTATATTAGATATAGGAAATGAGAGTAAATGGTTCCTATAAGAAATTTGCCAAGAGAAATCAAATGTATATTGGACCTTTAACCATATTCTTGACTGCACTGTTCAACCTCTGACATTGCTTTTGGTGTCGCTATAGGTGGACATTCGCTTCCCTCAAACTGGAGCCCCTGATCCCAACCTTGTTACAGTCACTGGCAAGCCAGAGGATGTGGATGAGGCCATTGATCATTTGCTTAACCTAGAAGAGGAATATGTAAGTAATGCTCCTTTTATGCCATTTATACATTTTAATGGATGTAAAGATCCACTGATTAAAAATGAGATGGATTAAGATCAAACCTGTTATGGAGAAGTCCTGTTCCAGTCACATAAATGCAGTCCAGTTCTGATAATTACTGAGTTGACTGAGTTTCCTTTCTGTCAAACAAATATCCTGTCTTGCTTGTCAGGGATTAAATCTACACTCCGTAGATCCTTCTACCCCTTATGACTGGATCGATAACCCTTGTTTACAATGATGCTAGAACAGACAGTTAAGTATTAAAGATAATCCAGGCTTAGAATGGATCTGCTTTTTGGTTGCCAGGGTCACTGAAGTAGGCAACCGCACAGCATCTTAACTTTAAAGGCATAAAGGAAACCAATAATAAGTAATTAAAACACATTAAGCACCAATTGCAAAGTGTCAGAATATCAATATCTGCTTTATACAAAGAGGGTAAAGGGTGTAATCCCCTCTGGATTTCTTTGGCATGATATAAGTTCCTATGAAGTCTAAATGTTTTTTCTCTTTCAGATGTCTGATGTAGTGGACAATGAAGTGATGCAATCCTATATGAAGCCTCACTCTCATGAAGAGAGCAAGTCGCAGCCATCCAAGGGCTTTGTTGTGAGAGATGCTCCATGGACTACAGGAAGCAATGAGAAGGTGCGTACCACTTGTACCAGTACTGTTGGGAAATCAGTGGCCCATAAGTATGATTGAACATGATTGTGCCAAGAAGGGTAGTGAGCAGTCATGGGCATGTCTGGGCAGATTTTCATATGCGCATTGCTTTCCCTTTGTCATCCTGACATGATTTTCTCCTTTATTCCAGGCTCCTGATATGAGTAGCTCAGAGGATTTCCCTATCTTCGGTACTCCAGTGGCCCACAAAACATCCCCATGGGGCCCCAAGAGACATGGGGGCGGAAAAGGCCTACTGCCAGCTGACATGTCTGCTTCCTGTTAACTCTTCTGTCGCTGTGTCAGATTCACTTGCCCCAGTCATCTCCTTGTCCCTGCCCACCCTTCCCTCTGCCTCCTAGGATCCCCTTATTTACCCGTCATGCAGTTTACTGTGCAGAGATGCACATTTTAATGTTTCTGGTTTCTCACTTTAAGGAGTTAATCAGCATTTCATTTTTAGAATGTGAAGTGTATAACTGCGCCGGCAGTGCGTAATCCAATAGCTATACAGCCTCCAGCCACGCACACTCATTCTTTCCTAAAGTCACTGTACTGCCATTTTGTGTATGATCTGCCATGTTTGGTACGTATTGTGTGCGGTCATGATCAAGCCACATTCACCCAGATTGCCTTGTGGATTCATGTTAATGTTCCTGAGATGGGTTACAGCAGCTGACATGCCCCGGAATAATATATGCTGGTGTGCCCTTTCTTCAACTCTTAGCAGACCTCTTGGCTGTGTTCAGTCATAATCAAGTTCCACATTCATGCATGAAATGCTGCTTTAAACTGTGAGGTGAGGATGATTTTGAGGGCTGCACAGTCCCACTAGTCATTCCCCCTGCATTGGGGGGGAGCCTTGTGTCTTAACGCTTGATTGTCCTCCTCCAGATCAGAATGCATAGTGAGGAGCCCTGTAACCCCTTCACTGCCAGGAAGCCATTTCGAGGAATATGCACAAATGGAGGTTGGAGAGTATGAGTCTCTGCCATCCTTTAATCCGGTTTTATCTCGTAATGGCTGATCATATTCCTAGCTGTGGAAGATTCCTATAGTCTCCTCTATTGTCAACAATGACTTTGCCCCCCATCTGCTGCAGATGGGAGAACGTCCATGAGTTGACTGGGCAACTGATTGGATTATGGCTGCCCATCAACTCTTTAATTATCTTTCCCTTGTCCCTTTACCTCTGATGCCGGGGGAAGGGATCACTTATTGTCCTGGTTGGGTGGGGGTGACATTAGTTTCAGGTTTTTCCAGACCTCTCCTCAGCCACCTTGTACCCTCCCCCCCCTGGACATTTCTTCTTACTGTGCCTCAGTATCAACTTCCTGTACACAAAGGACGGGAAATAAACATCCTTTAAAAGCCAGCCTGCTCTGAGTTGTGTTTTTTGTAGGAACCAGTATCATTTGATTATATATCCTTCGCAGGAATACATTCACCCCTACACTCCTCCTTATGGTTTTGCAGTCATACAGTGACATCAAATAGAATAATGCAACTACAGATATGTGAAAGCTTTGAATTATACAAGGACTTTCCATAAAATCCATTTTAATCAAATGTTTAAAAATGATTTTCTTTGTAATGAAACCATACCTTTTGCACTTAAAGGAACAGTAACACCAAAAAATGAAAGTATATAAAAGTAACTAAAATATAATGTGCTGCTGCCCTGCACTGGTAAAAGTTGTGTGTTTACTTCTGAAAGTCTACTATAATTTATATAAATAAGCTGCTATGTAGCCATGGGGGCAGCCATTCAAAGGAGAAAAGGCACAGGCACATAGCAGATAACAGATAAAACACTATTGTATTCTACAGAACTTATCTGTTATCTGCTATGTAACCTGTGCCTTTTTTCCAGCTTGAATGGCTGCCCCCGTGGCTACACAGCAGCTTATTATATAAATTATATTAGTGTTACTGTAGCAAACACACTAGTTTTACCAGTGCAGGGCAACAGTGCATTATATTTTTATTACTTTAAAGCTCTTTTATTTTTTGGTGTTACTGTTCCTTTAATCACAACAAGATATAAGGAATCCTTAAGGCATAACAATCTTAGTAGACTGAATTATGGAGATCCAAATTACAGAAAGACCAGTATCCAGAAAACCCCAGGCCTTGAGCATTCGGGCACACTTTCCTGGCAATGTGTTACTGTTCTGATCCAAATGTACTGCAACATTGCCAACCTATATACCTCTATATGTTTCTGTATCAATCTAGGTGATAGGGAACTGCACTAATTAGCCTTAGAGCATTTGCAGGGGTCTTGTTATAGAAAGAATTATCTGACAGCTGTTAGCTGTTAAAACTCAAAATATTAATAGGTTCTCCAAACATGTTTGAAGAATTTAACAGCCAGAAGGGTACGGAAAGCAACTGCATGGGTTCTCTGTTAATGCCGGAGTATATGGGCCCTTTGATTCATTACAACTGGCTGTTTTTTTTAATGTATTTGATGCATGTTTAATATACAGGTTTGAATGAGTTAATGGATTCCATTTTATCCTGCCTGGTTGTGCCCCCAAGTGTTTATATCTGTGTGTTGGTAAAATCATGTTGCATTTTTTCTTTCAAATGAAACATGCTGCAGTTAATGTACATTAAAAATATATTAAAGCAGATGTTTATCTTATGAAAAGTGTAGAGAAAAATACAAATGCAGACTATTTCAACAAAGTAAAAGATGGAATAACCACTGTTTAATCATTTTAATTAGAACAATACAATTATATTACATTCCTTGTTTATTATCCTGCAAAGTACACTCGTGAGCGGGGGGAATAGAGCAGTTTTAAAGAAGGTGTAATGTAGCGAAATGAATTTCAGTTTATTTGCCTGAGGCACGCTGACACTTAACATGATACAATGTAATAAAATACCAAGGGTTCCTTTTAAGGCAAGTTTGGTTCAATGTTTTAATTGTAAACTCCACCTCCTTGGCTCAGATTAGTACAGCCCAGCATATGTAAGGATAATAGCATGCAGGGGAAGTGGCAAAATGTTTAAATTTGCCTCTTTAGACCTCCATGGTACTCCCCCTGACCCTGCAATGCACCTATGGGTCAGGCAATTATCACTTTCAGTGAGCATTTCTAGTTACATGAAAGTATATGAAGCAGGATAACACTTAATGCCCTAAAGAGAAGTAATTGCTTTCTAAAAAAAAAATAGCTCATTTCCTCAGCTACAGTATAAGGGTCAATATATCCAACTTGTTTAACATGAGCTCAATTACAGCTTATGCTGTACATATCATTTTGCCTATTGTTTTAATAAGCTCTAGAAATAAGAACAAGTTTTTTTTAAAGAGCAAACAAAACACCTCCCTGTCTCTAACTTCCTGGTTTTTGCAAGGTACTTAGCTGACAAGTGCACAGACACCACTCCCATCATAATGCAATTTTGCTTTTTAAGGGTGCTGACTGTGCTTAATTGCCTGTTGGGAGCTCTCTCTCCAGCAGGGGATGAAGCGCCTGTCAATACCTGTTCCTTCACATTCGCTGGAACCGCTGCATGTAAAACACATACCCACAGAGAGCCCAGGTAATAGCTCAAAAAATGCCTCTTTCCACATTTTCAGCCGATTTACCAAAGTCAGTTTATTTTCACATTAATTCAGCTAATTACAGGGGATGCAGTAAGTGAGAAAGCCAAAAAAAAAAATCTCCAGGACTTTATATTTTAATAAGGATAGTCAGTTTTTTTTTTTTTTTTGCATCTAAGTTCTATTTATTTTGCTCATGTTGACTAATACCATATTTTACCCTTTAGAGCATGCCTAATGCCATCAGATGAATGACACAGGGCAGACATATTTATGCCCTCTGCAAAGAAGAAATCAGCATTATGAGAGCATTCAATGCTAAGTGAATTGGCCTACTCTCACATTGTGGCCAGTTGTTGAAAATCTAATAACAGGCAGATCTGATAGTGCATGCATTGGGCCCTCCTCACAGCCAGAACTACCAGAGCCTATTGGCAGCTAAGTATATACAATCCAGGTTCCAGAACCAATTAAATCATACAGCAAAAGAAGCTCTGTGCATTATGAGAGACCCCTCTACAGGAACTCTACAAGTCCAGCAAGCAATTTGTGGGCTGTAGGGAGCAGCTAGAAACTACTGCCTAATTCTCTATCTCTAGGGCATTTGAGCAATGCTATTCCAACTATATGAAGGAATTATCTGTATAGAAGTGACATCTGCCAGGGGAAGGTGAGGATGGAAATTGCCAATAAAGGTACAACATGATATGGTCTAAATTTGGAGTGATATAGCCATGCAAACAGGCTTAGTGTTAGGGCATGACAAGCACAGATAATGGTGTTGAATGGCATAAAAGAGCATGAGGCATCACAGGAAGAAATGAGCAACCTCTGGCTCCTCCCTATATTGTACTACAACTTCCAGAAAATCATCTCAAGGACCAGATGTTGCCATCATTGCTCTCATTGTTACACTCAGTTCTGTGATGCAACAATAGCAGCGGGATGTAGAATTCCCAAAACTATCTCAGAAGCGGACAAAAGTTGCATCAATCTGGCGCACAGAGGGTAAGGCCAGCATAATTTTACGCCTATACTGGGCATCTTTCTGCAAAGGATTTCTCTCCAGGTATACGGTTTGTAGGCCCGGGGCTCCACTCAGCTCCTCTAAGTCACTCCAGTTTTCTACCAAATTATCATTCATCTGCAGGAAAATAGAAGAATGTTTATAATGTTTTAAGAGAAATGGCATATAGAGACTTGCAAGGGACTCACTTATCAAATACCCCTCAAACTACACTCACTTCCAAATTGCACTATACCACAACCTAGCTAGAGACCTTTGACCCACTTGAAAAAGGGTATGTCTAGCCCAAAACATGTCATGTGATCGCAATCAAATTGCACTTTCTGCAGTAAATGTGCATTTACCCTCCAGTTGCTTATTATCTGTTTCCTGCTGGAGTACTGGGTGCTAAGGACAGAGCACCACTGGTCCTAAAACATATCACTCCCCCTGTTTCTAGTGTATAAACTACTGAGAATGATACTTATGCAGATCTGGTTTGGCAGACCCATATTCAAACCAACTACTTACCCCAAGCTCGACCCTTACAGAAAACAGGAAGTGATGGCACATATTTTATTTGTTATGTACACAGATAATGATTATAATTTTTTTTTTTTACCCAAATGCCACCCGTAACTCTACTTTTTGCAGCTATAGGGTGCATGCAGACCACCTGCGCAGTTGGGACATCAAGGATATTCCACAGCCACTTGTGATAACATCTAACAGGGCTTAAAATGTGCTTACCCAAAACTCCTGAAGTTCTGATAAGTGTTTGATATTCTCAATTCTTTTGATCCTGTTTGAAGCTAGATCCAAGGTAGTCAGTTTGTTCTGGATCGGTACAGACAAAAGGGATCAGAATTATTCTATTTAGGCTGAATACAGTTAAACAGTTTGCCAGTCTTTACCAATGCCACAAGCAGCCACTCACATTATTTTCCAGTCCCTCTATGACTTGGATCCCATTGTCACTGAGATACAGTTCTCGTAGGTTCACAAGATTTTGCAGACCCTCAATCTTTGTTAAACGATTGCTCTAGAAATGGGATAAAAAGATAAAGATTTCCAGAATATAAATGGCAAAATGATTCAATAGAAAGAAAACAATGCACAAAAAAAAAAAAAAAAAATATATATATATATATATATATATATATATATATATATATATATATATAAAGGGTATCTTTTTTTTTTTTTTATAGATTGTAAGCTCTACGGGGCAGGGACCTCCTTCCTCTTGTGTCCTCGACTCTTAACTTATTGCTGCTGTATTTATCTGTATTTATTATTATACTTTGTATTTATCTATTATCTTATTTACACCCTGTTTGTATTAATGTATTCTACTGTACAGCGCTGCGTACATAAGTAGCGCTTTATAAATAAAGATATACATACATACATACATTGCCAAAATGTTCTTGCTGGAGTGTGCCAAGCCATTATACAGGTTTATGTTATCTCTCTATATAGACTATAAGCAAATTTTGAGTGGCTGGTCTCACTTTTTCATTGGCTGCTTGGTCACAATCTTGGTTTTCATCTCATATAGCCCTCCAGTTTAGTAAATAAACGCACGCAAAAGCTAAAAGTGTGTGGTGCATTGGCTGAGGAGGTGTGGTCTAATGCCACAGAGGGAGAGACTAGAAACTATATAAAGTGCATGGTGGTGGTATGGACAATCTGATTCAGTTGCACAGAGAGCACTATAAGCTAATGGGCAGATTAACTAAAAATGTCAGTGTTTGCTAATTCAGAGTAAGCAAATCGTTTTAGACTATTAAGACCTAATGGAATTCAAAATACTTTACTAGTGAAAAAAATGTCTTGGTTTTTACTGTTCTGCCTGGAGTTGGTAAAAGAAAAAAAAAAAAGCTAAAAAGCACCCTGGTGCTAATGGTGTTAAAGGGTTGGTTGACATATAAAGGACATGTAAACCCCACACACAAAACATTTAATCAGTGAACAGCATCTTTGAAATCTTTCAATACCTGCCACACTGGTTGTCCAGAGGTTAATAGGCAGGCTACAACATCCCCTTAATCACTTAGATTTCCTTCTCCTCCTGTAACCCACTCGGCCCCCTACCTCAGGAATTTGCTTTGGCTGTTGGCTTGTGGGCATGCTTAGTTGTTCTAAGCTCAGATTACTAAACACGCCCCCCAGTCTAGCAGCCAGTGAGGAGATGACATTGCTGATTCCCAAAGAAACTGTCTACTTCAATTTTTTTCTCCTTTTTTTCTCTCCTGAGCTCAAACAATGCAGAACTTTTATCAGAGACTGTTGTGCCTGTGTGAGCCTGTATTCTGGCTGAAATTTATGCTGAATAAGGGTCTGTGTGTGTGTAGGCTGTTTGCAGATTTAAATGTATCTGATTATGTATCAGAAGAGAAACGGCCACCGGGTGAAATCTGCTTTTTGCTTTAGTAAAATGTGATGGTGCTGACAAACGGAGGGGATATATGCAGTACAAATGTGCCATTTGGGTGGGGGAGACGTGCCCAACTGATCTACATTGTAGGCATTGTAGCCAAGTCTAAACAACTTTTGAAATGATCTTCATTATTTCCTGTTCACGTTGTTTTTTTTTTAATTATTTGCCGCTATAGGGACCCATAGGGTTAAATGGTCCCTATGGCTTTAAATTCCAACAGGTTCAGTTCCCGTAGTTGCTGGGCAGAAGGGAATGTATCTAAGTGAGTTCATTAACATATGTGTGCTATTGGTTAGAAGGTATAGTGACCACATCCTGCCTGACTTTGGTATAGTACTGGGAGAGAAGTGGCACCTTCCTGTTGTTTGCTTCCACCTTAGGGACAAGGTGGGTGTGTGCTGAGAGCCCAGGGCATGGGCCCAGGCCCAGTGAAGTCGGGGAACAGGGCCCCGTGAATGAGGCATTAGATAGTGGCAGGTGTAGCTCCCTTTATAGTACACTCTAGGAGTGTAAGGCAGTTAGGGCTGAGCTAGAATGAGCAGCATTGAGCTCCTGCATAGGATTTGCAGTTTTTCTGGAGATATTTCTCCCAGGCCATATTGCCTGTAGTGTAGGGATCCAAGTGAATAGGGAATCAGGATAGAGAATTCCCTGAGGGATCCACTACGGGGTGTGTCGCAGAGGTGAAGGGAGATTCCTGCCAGTCTGCCCGCAGGGGAGTGTTAGTCTGAATATACACTCGGTATGTGTTGCCTGTACCACTGCCCTCTGAAGCTGTATTGTGAGTAAACCCTGTGGATGTTCAATAAATACTTATTACTTTGTTATTTGCAAGAACCTCTGGCGCCCTCTGGTTTAATTTTTCTGCATAGCAGCAAGAGAGGTGTAGTTGCACAACACCCTCACCTTCCTCTTCCACTTAGCGAAGGCCCATTCTGGGTAAGAGGGTACAGTGTAACCCATGTTCTACTGATACTAGTCCGGGAAAGCAGCTATTGAGCTGAAATAGAGGTTACACCGCCTTCTTCTTTTCTACTTTCAATTGGGGGTCACTGACCCCAGCAGACAAAAAAAACAAGAAAAATGCATGGTAAAAAAAAAAAAAAAAGCAGTGATGAAAAAAGCATTAACTGTCAGTTCACATAACTAAGCCCACACTGAAGCCTGCAGATTGTGGAAATGGCTTACCTGCACACTCAGAACAGTAAGGTTTGTCAGAGTTTCCAAATTCTGGAGTTTAGTGATTTTATTTTTACCAAGAAAAAGACTGTCGAGTTCTCGCAGAGAATCCAGGTTTTCAATCACCTGCAAATAAGCCACAGGTACAGTATTCATTACTACTATACACTGCTTACATAACAGATGGTATTTGTTTGAATCTTAAATCTGGGATACAAAAATGTATTGCCATAATACCTTTAACAGAACAAAGGGGTTCTTGGACTTACCTTGAACTGAACTGTCAGTGCAAAAGACTAAACCCCTAAACGCAGGACAAAAGCTCTCAACTCTTCTAATATATGGGTTGGCTCCTTCTTGTCCCCAGTTTAGGCTGAATGGGAAATGCCTGTACAAGTCATACTTTCTTGGCTACATGGACCAGACCAAAATATATTTTCTCATATGGGGGACACAGGGACAACTGGTTACGCTCCCACCAGAGGCAGGACACAGACAAAAAACTAAAAACTCCTCCTCCCCTTCCATATATATCCCTTGTTAATGCCTCCTACTCAGTTTTTCAGTGTCCTTGAGCAGGAGGTTAGGACCATGGTCTGTATAGAGACCCTACACAATTTTGGGTGGCAGATCAACAGATGGAAGTCTTCGCTTCTTCCCAGCCAGGTCATGCAAGTTTCTCGGATTGGTGTTCAACACAAAAAAACCAATGACACTTCCAGAGGACAGGCAAGCATGGGTGGGACATGGTATCTTATCTTCAGAAACAAGCACCTTAAAGGTGGCCATACACGTGGCGATCTGACGATGTTTCGTACGACCATCGGTCGCACGAAACATCGTAAGATCCGCCACACACCATTCAGGGCTGAATCGGCAGGTAAGGAGGTAGAAACAATAGGATTTCTACCTCCTTCTGCCGATTCAGCTCTGAAGGGAGAATTTTGGTCAGGCGCCTTCTATGGCGCCCGATCAAAATTTTCAAACTGGTCCGATCGGCGAGTCGTCCGATATCAGCAGCTTCCTGCGATATCGGTCGACTCGCCGACATACCATACACGCACCGATTATCATACGAAACGAGGTTTCGTACGATAATATCGGTGCGTGTATGGCCACCTTTAGTCAGATTTTGCATTAAAGTCCTCAGACTGATGGTCAGTGCCGGAATTTCTGATTAGGGAACTAGAGAACCTGAATTCGGTACTTAGAGCCTTGCAGGAACAGCCATTTGAAACAATGGCTTTGGTCAATTTGGAATTATTGACACGGAAGGTTGTCTTTCTGTTGGCTGTAGTGTCTGCAAAAAGGGTTTCTAAACTGAGCTTTCTGTCAGTTGCCCCTGATGGGTATTTCACAGGGACAAAGTGGTACAGAAAAAAGCTCCATCATTTCTACCTAAAGTGGTTCAGCCAATTATAGTCAGAGACTTAAAATACTAAGAACTTACTCATTAAGGCATTTGTGATCCCTGTGGGTCCAAGGAGAGGGACAGCTGCTACTAAGACTACAATGTCTCAGTGAATTACAAAGACTATCCATCAAGCATATGTGGCTTCCCACAGGAGTAGATCAAAGCTCACTCGACCAAGACCCTAAGCGCCTCTTGGGCGTGGAGAAACAATGCTTCTGCAGAGCTGCTGTGCAGAACAGCCACATAGTCCTCTATTCATACGTTTAGAAAATTCTATTGTTTTGATGTTTTTTCCTCCTCCAAAGCCAGTTTTAGTAGGAAGGTTCTTCAGGCTGTAGTTGTGACTGACTACTGTGGTACCGGTTTGTTTCCCTCCCTGGTTCCTGAGGGACTGCTTTGGTAGGTTTCAGAGATTCCTGAATTCGGGATTCGGCCGAATCCACGCTCCTGGCCGAACCGAATCCAAAAAATCATGTGACTTTTTGTCACATAAAACATGGAAGTTGAATTTTTTTTTTAAATTTAACCCTCTACATTTATCATTTAACCCTTCCAAAACCTAATAAGAATATGCTAAATAGGATTCAGTTCGGTATTCGGCCAAATCCTTTACAAAGGATTTGGGGATTCAGCCGAATCCGAAAAAGTGGATTCAGTGCATGCCTAGTTCCTGTGTCCCCCAAGGATGTAACAGAAGAGGTTAAGCAAGAGGTATATAGGGAATGGAGGAGGAGTTTTTGTTTCTTGAGTGTCCTGCACCCTGGAGGGAGGAGCTTAACCAGGAGCTTAGAGAGAAAGAGATTTAATGGTAAGTTATACAAAGATCTCCTTTTCTAGTCCAGTGTGGCCTACTCTATGACCTGATTTTGAAGATGGGTTAAGATTGCAATTGGGGGCGATTTCTGCATTCCTTAAGGTGTATTTGCATTGCTTAGACTTCACCTAGCCATCACTTTACTTTTGTTGCCTGGGCTTTCTGGGTTGTGGCTGGGTATCTACCATGATTTTTTTTGCAGTGCCTTACTGTTGTCCTTGGAAATAGTAGTGCAACTAATAGAAAAAAGTAACAGACTGAGTAAGCTGTAGAAGTCTCCACCATGAATGTGCCTTGTCTGCATAGATGCCCTGTGTTAGAACTGAAGCCAGATGTGACATATTGCTGGGTATCCACAAACTTTCCAAAATGGAACAATGCATTTAATAAAAAAAAAAAAAAAAAAGCGGCCAGCTACAATGGTGCCCCAAAGTACATGGAAGGGGAAATTTTTGAAAGCACAGAAATTCATGACCGACCATAGAAGCACAATAGTAGGCACACTAGCCAAGGTCCTGATTCATTCTTAATCATTTTGGCAAACAGCTGCTTACTAAGCTTTCTATATCTGTAATTGGGATCACTCTGATAACATATTGGCTGTCTCTCCCAAGCTGAAAAGTTCTTGCACCTTGTACACAATGTCTGAGACCACTAAGGACTTACTCCACTTACTGCAATGCAAGTGAATAAGAAGGAAGTAGTCAGTCCAGTTCTGCGCATCATACAAAAAAAAACCTAAAATGTAACTATGAGCAGCCAGTCCATGTACTGGAGAACATGAGGTTCAGAGTTTCCGAGCTTCTAGCCTTTTGTCGATTTTAGAGGTGTAGAAGAACCTTTGCACAAACTGACTAAAAGTACGACTAGGGTGTCGTTACAAACAGAATTCCTGTACAGCCGGCAAAGCCCTCATTTTCCCATACACTCACCCGCAGCCGGTTAGAGCCCAGTTCCAACAAGCGGAGCTGCGTTAGGGTTCCAAAGTTTTCAATGCGGCTGATCTTGTTATTCACAAGGTAAAGGCGCTGCAGGTGAGACAATGACTCCAATCCTTCAATGCGTCTCAGGAGGTTGAAAGAGAGGTCCAGGATTCTGCAAGAGAAGAATGAAAGGCAACACAATCAAAGTAATTTCTCTTACTGAACTCTGAATGAGGTCAATGGAAAGCTTGGCTTTTGACCAACTGTGGTCAGATTTACCAAACACTCAGATAAAATTATATGTGTGTATATAAGTGATCAACTAATTTAAGAACAGCTTAATAGACATAGTTTGACATTGCTTACTGGAGATCTCTCAGGGTTTCCAGGTTCCCTATCTTGCGGATCTGATTGTCATACAAGTCCAGCTCAGTCAGTGTTACCAATTGCTCCAGATTTTCAATCAGCTTTATCAGGTTCTGGCGCAGACAGAGAGTCTACAGATTTAATAACAGAACAATGGTCAGAAAACTAACTTTCTTCTTTCTATGGATCTTTTAAAAATCTGCTATAAATATATTATTTAGGGTGTGGCACCATTTATTAAGCCACCACATTTATGAGTCATGATGGGAGATGCTAAGGTTAACGGGTCCCTAGTACTGAGGAATGTATAGAACTTGCTTGGCTGGCAGGTTGCTGTTTGGGGCCTTTGTGTACATGAAATTCCGGATGAACTCGGGCATAATAAATGGAACCTCAAAACCTAGCATAGTGCATATTTTTAGGAGAAAAATACTTCCTTTTAAATTAAAAACAGAACACTGGGACAGATTCAGTGTAAAGTATTACAATATGATATAATTTCCTTGACAGGATAATACACATTAAGTACAACATAAGCACTATATTTTTTTCATATTTAATCATTTACCTTGACTTTCTTGAGCACCTCAAAGCCTTGAATCTTTCCTATTTTAAAATGGTTCAGGTCAACATCCTGGAGAAACCATAAAAAAAAAAAAAAAAAATCACATTAAATATCAGGCAAATAAGATGACAGAAGTAGTACTAGTCCAGGGGGAATCGGGCTAGTCCATTATCATAAAACAAACTCTACTGCTTTTCTGCAGCTATTTACACAGAGCTTAAATTTAAAAACCGCTGTTTCCAACAACAATTCCATGCCCCACCGATGATATATTAAAGAAACAGAAAAGAATGCTGTTAATACCTCGGCTTCAGGGTCCAAGTTAATGGTCTCTATATCCACTGGTGCATCTGCCTCTCCTGAACATAAAGGTCTCAGTCAGAATGATAAACTTATGAAATACAACGTGCACTTTAATTACAGCAAATATGTCAAATACTGGGATTGACACAAGCCCATATGTGAATGGCATGTTATTGCAGCTGTATGTAAAAACCAACAAGTAAGCCAGCCACTATTAAAGGACATATATAGTCTATTTTACAGTATTTTTTGACAGGCTGGTGCCCTTTAAGTTGCTGGGACATTAATTGATCTACACCATGCAGTGTGTTTATTGGCAACATGCGGTGTGGCACAGGCCAAAGAACAAAATCAGGAAAAGGGTTAAGGAGAAATGCATGAAACCACCTGTGATATTGAGTGTACTGCAAGCGACCTTAACTGCTGGAACAGCCAATGTGTTATGGCCAAAGTCTTGTACCAGTGGTGACAGGCGGTTGCCATGAAATTTAATGACAGATGGCACAGGCAGTTTTGGACATTTCCAGCGGTGGAGAATCACTGGTCTAAAATATGTCCCATGCTGCAAACAATGCCTATGCCTGACATATCATAACTACACAACCAATGAACTATTATGAGAAAGATATAGAATTACCTAGTGGCACTTCACCATTCTTCACCCCTCCATCCACACGATCTGGCTTTTCCTTTGCTTCATCATCAGCAGACTCATCAGATTCTCTTCTGTCCACTGCAAAAGACTGTAGTCTTACCCCATGCCGGCAGTCAACAAAGTTGCAAATGTTTACCTTAAGAATTTATGTCCAGAAAGCTAATGTTGCATTTAAAGGGGAAATTGACTTTGAATGACGCGACTCCTTTTCAACAGCACGTGACTGACAACTGATGTGTAAAAATCTTTACACTATTTGTGCAAAAGAAATCTGTACCCACACTGGCTTGGGTGCAATGGCAGTTCCTGCTTACATGCCAAGACACTATACTATCTGCTTTATGGAATTATCACACTCCTTCCATGTAGAGAAGGTTACCACGTCATGTGAGAATCCTGCATGATAGGTAGGTGTTATGTTTATTAGGAGTAGCCATGATTTTTAAAAATTATTTGGTAACGTAACTATGCATATGGCTCATGTGTCCCTGGCTCTCCCCCTAACCCCCCCCCCCCCCCCCCCGGTGTGTGTGACAGTGCCAGCCACTGATCGAGCCAAGGGGCCCCTCTGCGTTCCACCACATCCTACACATCGGCCCTTCCTGACATGCCCAGCGTTAACCCTTTCTTGGCTACAAGACACGGAGGAGAGAACTAGTCATACTTAGGACTCCTTCAGGGCTGTCACCCCGAGCTTAGGCAACCATTCCCTATTCACCTGAGATCCCCCGCCTCAGTCACCCCTACTTTGCCGAACATAACACTTACATGGCTAATATGGAAACGCAGTGCATGGTGTATTAGCCCATTAGGAACACTGAGAACACAAGGAGAGGAACAGTACTGGGAATCCTACCTTCCATCTCTTGCACTTCAGTCTCGCCTTCTTCATCCGCCATTATTTCTTCTTCCTCTACTTTCCGGAAGCATAAAGTAGAACCAATCAGTAGCGGCGAAAGGAAACGCCCAGCCAATCAGGGTAGGGTTGGAGACTCCGCATCCCTTGAGTAGGTGCGCTTGGGTTGCTAGGCTGTACGGCTATTCATAGAGCGCTGCCGCTGTACAACGTAGGTACATGCTGTGTTTGCTCTAGGAGACAGATTGCCCATCCTGTAACCTCATATACAATGTTTGATGTAAGTGAGCGTTTGACTAGTGCTTCCTGAGTGCTTCCATTACAGAGTCTCCAGGGGGTGGCTGGAGGTGATGGTTATAAAGGGTTATAAGATATTTATCTAACATTTACCAACACTGCAAACTTGCTCCTGGGCAGTAACCCATTGCTGCAAATCAAATTGTTGCTGTTATTGGTCTACCTGCAGCCAACTGAAAGAAAAAGCTAATCATTGAATGGTTGCTATGTGTTACTGTTCAGATGTAAATCTGCCCCATGTTGTTAAATGAGCCCCTGTGAGTATAATGGATGTATGTCTGATAGCCTTTAAGCAATATATATTTAATAATGCACCCTTTACTGTAAAATATAAGGATATTATAAATGTAGATTCAAGCTGCCAATTCAAGTTCTTCAGACTGATTCGGCAGCTTTTCTGCCCATATATGGTGATCCCTGATTGGCCTCCCCAACCAATATCTGGCAGAAAATTGGTCAGGTGTCAATCGAGCAGGTTTGATTTTTCCATCGGCTCACTGGTGCTGCCCTAGCTCTGATGGCTCCTTTACCTGTCCTTGTAATTCGATTCCATGACTATATAAAAGCACACATCCTAAAGCCTCTTGTTTTTTATATATGTTCCCCCTCAAGGGGGTGCTACATCAAAAGCAAGTATGTACAGTATAGCCTCCTCTCATCAGCGTATGTAACCACTTTTTGGCTGTAAAACAGATAATGACTATTAGCTGCATTTAATTCTAAAATTCCAGTGATTTTATGCAGGCATCAGTTCTAATTATCTATTCTCTCTTCTTTAGTTATCAGAAAAAGATTCTAAAACTGTTTTCCGAACTGGAGCCAGGCATTTACATCAAGTATGCTATCTATGGTTGGTAGGTGGTAATTATTGGCAAAAGGCCCATGCGCTAAAGCAGTGATCCCTAACCATTGGCCCGTGAGCAACATGTTGCTCCCAGTGGCCTCAAAGCAGGTGCTTATTTTTAAATTCCTGGCTTGGAGGCAAGTTTTGGTGGCATAAAACTCAGATGAACTGCCAAACAGAGCCTCATGTAGGCTTCCAGGCCAAATAGGGGCTACCAAATAGCCAATCGCAGGCCTTATTAAGCAACCCCTGGAACTTTTTCCATGCTTGTGTTGCTCCCCTACTTTTTTTTACATTTGAATGTAGCTCACAGGTAAAAAAGGTTGGGGACCTATGTCCTAAAGCATAATGAACCACAGAGACCTTATCCGCACACCCTAACACTCCAAAAAATTATTTTGTCTGGTGCACACTGCTAGAGGGATCGGCACCCTCCAAATACACTGTAGCAACAAAAAAAGCAAATGGCACTCAGGACTACAAACAAGGGTAAAACCCTTTTAAAAGTTTTATTGCGGAGGTGCAACGTTTCGGGGCAATGTGACGTTGCACCTCTGCAATAAAACTTTTAAAAGGGTTTTACCCTTGTTTGTAGTCCTGAGTGCCATTTGCTTTTTTTGTTGCTAAAGCATAATGAGGCAACTTTATGGATGTAAAACAAAAAGTATAAAAGGAAGAGGACCACAGATGAATGAAAATCTAATTGTAAATAGCCCAACACGTTTCATCCCACATGGGCCTTCACTATGGTGTAAAAGTGGCAGGTGGTCACATTGCTTTAATTCTGACTTTGTTCTTTAGTTGTATGTTATTGGTTTTGGAGACAGTTGCTATTCTTTGCACTGGTAGTTTTGACGTTTTAAACTTCGAAATGTTGCAGAAGCCAGTTAATTAACAGGCATGCCTTGGCTGGGTAGTGACAGGGGCGCTTCTGCCATTAGGCGAGTTGAGAAACTCGGGGCAGAAGCGCCCCAGTTACCAGGGGAGGCAAAAAGCCGCGGGGGGGGGGGGGGGCATCCAGGAGCCTGGGTAGTGAGCCGACTTCTGCTACCTTTCAAGATTCACGCAGAGCAGAAAGGGACCGACAAACCCTGCTTAAAACAAAAAAACCACAACGCATTAATCAGCCAGTAACTGTATTTGTCTATACGTATATCAGCCATGCAGCCGTGAGGGTGTAGCCCCAGCTATCCCGTCCCTGAAAATGTCCGAAGGTAGATACTGGGTACTGCAGTTCAACTCATAAGCAACGCGGACTGATAATCCACTCGGACACTCTCCTGGCAAATCAATATTGTGGAAACAAACAGCGTCCTTAGCAACTGCTGGCCCGCTCTTTTCTGGGTAACAGGAAGGCGTAAACGCCTCCAGACAACACGGATCTGAGGATGATTGGGTGTTATCCCCACCAGTCACGTAGATGCGGACACCGGATTGGTTGGTATGTTTAAACCTGTAGTCCCGCCTTTTCCGCTAAACTGGAGTCGAGCTCTGAGATGAATATGACATAAGCGCTGTGAAGCAGCTGGGGATGAGTGAGATGTAGCTTTGAGGAAGGAGGCTGTCTGTCATTGCTGGAGCCAGGGAGATGTAAGTATTGCACCAAGGGACTGAGCAGAGCTGGGCGCTATAGAGAAAGCTTTGTGCTGGACATGCTTGTGCTCTTTCTTACTGCGCTTTGTGTGAGATGAGGTTAAAAGAGCGCATGTGTCAGTCTGATACCCACAGAGATGCCTTACATAAGATATTTCATTTGTATGAGTGACAGGGAAATAGTGCTTTCCCATGTGTTATGTCAGGGTCCTATTTCTAACTATCTGCGTTGAGCTATAGATTTTGGGCTAAGACTGTCCGTGAATGGTGGCAATTCAGCATCACATGTTGGAGCTTTAGTCAAAAAAATAAACGTGTGGTCTTTAAAAAGCACTGGGGTTTATGTTATTGGGGCTACAGAGGCACCAGTGGTTCTTTTGTGTTAGTCACTTACATTTTGTTAATAGTCCTGTTTTTATTCAGTATTGTGTGTTCATGGATGTCAGTGGGAGAGGTGCTTGTGCTAGATTTACCAATGCGGATGCAGTCATTGCCTGCTTAATAAATTGTGCTCCTGTGCAGCGTATGGTGTTCCCTCTGCATCATGGGGGAGAATTTTGTCACTTCTGATTTGCTCTGTATTGATAAGAGCACTAGCGCTAAACCCATGTTAGTTGTGTGTGTTGGTGCAACTCACCTGGAATTATGGGCAACTGTTAATCCTAAGGTTCCTTCATGTCCGTAGACTTGTACTTATCCATCTTGCATGCTATTCATTATAAGAGGCTGAACTGGTGCATTTGTCCAAGCCACGAGGTGTTAAGGGGTGTGTATAGGCAGGTCTGTATTTAGGTCCATTGCTGGACCTCAGTCTGCCCCTTTCCTTGATGGTCCTTTTGTACTGCGCAGCTTATCTACCCACAGCACCATTGCCAGATTTAGCTGCAGACTTTTATTTTTACCCCAAAAGCTGCTGTCTTAGGCACGGGCCTTGGGTTTGGTACCTATATGTCAATTTTGACCCTGTGTATAGGTGCAAGTACCTTTGTGTGCAGTGTCAAACCATGCACAATTGTGCTTCTATTTTTATGCTTGAGTTTGTAATTGAGCTCTATAGGATATAATGGGGAAAACAAAACTGGTTCTGTTTTATTGTCACGGTGTATTTGCAGCCAATGACTGCGAAACACTAGTCTGTATGAACAGAGATGTGACAAGCACTATTAAATAATACTGGGAATGAGTTCTTGTAGTTACAGATGTGTATTACAGTAGCCACTCTGCGCAGGACGTGTGGGAGGACACTTGTTCAAGATCTGCATGCATCTAACTGTGCACCAGTGTATTAGTCATGATACATGTGCTACATTGCTCATGTGGCATCTAATCATTTTCTTGTGTTGTCAACAGGAATTAAGGTTTATAGCACATCATCATATTGCTGTCATTTAAAAAAAACAAAACAAAAAACATTATAGTTTTGGCATGTCACTTGTGAACTTTGTATGTTCTCTCCATGATTGTATGTGTTTCTTCCAACACTCCAAAAACTTAGAAGGGTTACTTGGCTGCTAATGAAATTGGCCATAGACTGTGCTTGAGATAGGAACCTTTTAGATTGTTAGCTTAGCTGGGACAGGGAATGATGTGGATGACCTATAATCTTTGTAAAACACTGTCTCACTATGTCAGCACTAAATAAAGAATGATACAAGCTGCACAAACCCATGTTGGTTGCAAAGCTATTTAATCTTTGAATTATTTTTAGCAGATTTAAGGTATGGAGATCCAAATTAGAGAATGATCCCTCATCTGGAAAACACCATGTCCCAAGCACTCTGGATAATAGATCCCAATAGATTTATAACATGCTGCAAATTCTGTTTCCTGTTCTGTTTATATCTGATTATATTTGGAGAAACTGCTTACATAAGAAATCTGATTAAGCTGCTCACAAGATGGCATAGAAATTCCATCAGTTGATATCTAGTGGCAGTGGTAAAGGCAAGTCTGTGAATACTCTCTGCTATCAGACTGCTTTGAGGGCTATAGTGTGAGGGGAAATGCAGGCAGCTGCATGGTGCTGCAGCAGGAGTAAATGATTGAGATTAGTGAATGCCCTTGCTTGGTATTGAGTTGTGTATTCTATGTGGGTTACTCTGATAGTGTAGAAATGGGACATCTGATGAGGCCCAAGGGCATGGCCATGTGGGTGGCTGGGATTTGTATTAAGGGCTGAAAGCAAGGCAGATGTATGAGGCATCTTTCTTTATTATTAGAGAAATGTTCACACAGGGCTTTAACCACACCTTTCATGTATTTTAGCTGCATATTTGGCCTTGGGAGGGCATCCTGATGGTACATGAACAGAGGTGTCTTTCTGAATGCATTGAAGGAGTCATTCTGAACTTGTGTTCATATAACCACCAAACCATTTATACCAAGAGCATTTAGGTTTTTTTCACCCCTGTTGTGATGCATTTGCAAGAGTTTGGTAGGATGAAGGGTGATGAAGCCATGTCCTTTCCCATCTGCTGCAGGTACTGCACTCGGAACAGCATAGTTGTTTCAAATTTTATTTTTCCAAGACTGAATTTTTCTCTGGAAAAACACATGGCTATGGTTTATACAGAAAAAGATATGCAGTGAAGCGTTAATGTTACAACCCCTTAATAGGGGATTTTTTTTTTTTACTACAATTTTTTTGTGATTTGTCACTATTTTTTCTCGTCCCCTGGAAGACATTCTGCTGTATTGCAGTGAGGTTTGGTAACTGGCACTTATTTACACTACATTTCTTTTTATATTTGATAGACTTTATTTTCACCCATATGGCTGCTTCAGTTCTCCAGCAGTCTCCCTCCTCTCCTCTGCGCTCACTTTCTCCTCTCAGCAAGTCTTTTCCTCAAATCCCTTGTCCGAGGCAAAGACGACACGGAGGAAGAGAAAAGAGTCGATGGAATACAGCAAGCCTAACTGGTAATGCATGAATTTAAACTGTTTTTTTTTTTTTTTTATGAGAATGTGACACAAATGATCCTGTTTTTTAGTTCCTTACTGTATTGTTAACACTTTAAAATCTGAGCTTTACTTGTGTATCCTTTAACTTTGTAGGAGAGGATTGGAGCTCTTATAGTCTTTCTGCTGCTACCAGCCACATTCTGCTCCGATCTAATCACGAATCTAATGGTATACCAATGGATGATACAAATCAGTCTCTACCTTCCTGTGCGCGCAGCTCAAATAGAGCTGTATTGACTGTCAGCACCAAGACCAGTAAGGTACGCAGACCTTTTCAAATTATTGAATCTCTTAGTGTGCAGTTGTCTATGCAGGAGACTGTTTTGCAATTGTACCAAAATATCTGTTACCATAAGGGATGCCTGGCAAGGTATGGGTTCCTTTGACAGCCTGGTACAAATTAAAGATAACACACTTGCTGTATTTATAATTAGCACTCTCTATTTTACTAGAACAGGTAAATAATAACCATTAAAGAACAAGTACAAAGAATGTCCGTAAAGAACTAAGCAATACAGTAACACAATTTATTAACCTTTGTTTTGCACCACATATAACTGAGAATTCAGGCCTGATTGTTGTGTTTACCTTATATTGGTGCGCACTTATCTGTAATCCGTGGTGTAACACTCAGGCACTGGAACCTGGGGATCTAGTGGCTAATGAACCTTCTTGTTCTTATGAAACAATTCCCTAAGTCCCTAACTGGGTCCTAGATCTGCTATACTGTAGCAGTGATGGCATGTTGGACCTGGAACCCAATGGCCCTAAAGTACAAGGAGATTGAAGTCGTTCCTTCACTGGCACACTAAGGGGAACCTGCAGTTGGTGCAGCCTTTCCTGCACTTTACCAAACTTGCGTCCGATGGGATCTCTCCCTGCTGCCAGATCTGTGCATGCTCTCAACTTGCCTTGTTGCCTTGGCTTCCTGTTTCCCATCTCCCCTTTCACAGTCACATGATATCTGCCTTGCTGTTTCCAGATTGCCTAAGACTGCCATATGCAGGCTTGAGATACACAGTCCTCATTTGCCTGTATTCTACTTTTCTGGTTCTCTTAGCAGTAGTGTCTGACCCAGGATGCTCATAGCCATTGTCCACACCTTAAAGTGGACCTGTCACCCAGACATGAAAATCTGTATAATAAAAGTCCTGTTCAAATTAAACATGAAACCCAAATTCATTTTTATATTAACACATCCAAACCCATTATAAAGGCATTTAAAAATCACAGCTGTCAATCATATATTGCTTGCCCCGCCTCTATGCCTTAGGCATAGAGGCGGGGCAGACAGTAACTTTAGCTTTCCATTCAGCACTTCCTAGATGTCACTGCACATCTCACTTCTCCCCTCCCTCCTCCTCATCTAACTGTGTAGCCAGTGCATGGGCATGGGCATCTGGTCCCCCATTCTGGCACATAAACAAGATTTTGGCATGATACAAAGCTTGCCTTAATAACAGTGTCCACAAAATGGTGCCTGCCTGCTTGCTTTGATTGAGTAATTCCAAGACGGAAGGAAACAAGATTTATATTATTTATATAGAGTAAGTAAAGTTTATTTTGCTCAACTAACAATATAGAAAATAATTTGGACTTATTTCTTAGGGTGACAGGTCCGCTTTAAGCATCATATGAGTGGTTACACTAGAGGTAAATTATAATATGTAAAAGTAGCTTAGCACCCTGATGTACAGTAGCCCTCTGACAGTGAATATCTGCATCACTTCATAATTCTATATCTTTATGTTCTTGGCTGTTCTCTTCACTGGACTCTGAGATAATGTGCATGGTAAGGGTTCTTTTTGTGTTTTCTGCACATTCTCAGGAGATGATTATAACAGTAGAAGGCTGGAGAAAGATTGCATGTTAATTTGCAACTTAAGGGTGCAATTTTGGAAGAATATTTCCTCCATTGTTCATAAACTATTTATTTTGTAGTCTTATTGTTTGTGAGGCTTAACTTGTCCTTTAAACTGATTAACTTTTTTAACCAAAGGGGGTTTAGTGTTCATCCCCTCAAAAAGTATTATATGGACACTATGACAAAATAATATATCTAATGTTTTTTGCAGATTTTAATGGCTAATGATAAAGCCTGTAGGCTGTTTGAATACAGCAGTCCTGAGCTGATTGGAATGAGTCTTTCCCAACTCATTCCTGCTTCCAGTCACAGAGTTTCTGAGGCACTTGAGGATGAACTTACGGAGTCTGATGGATTTTCACGGGTACCTGGAGAAGTAGTGAGTAATTGTCTTCATAAAAGTCACATAAGTGGCCTACAGGTCATTTATTAAAATTCAGTGTTATGTGTTTAAAGGCCCTAACAAACACAGACACACAGGTATACAGTCATGTTCTGAGCACTCCTTGTCATATTAATTTGCTTGTCCAAGTCTGGTGAAATCAAGCCCAGAGCTTTATAAAATCCCTCGCAATTGCAACCTCTGACTGTTTTGTGTTTGCACTTAATAGCAATCAGCATTAGTAAGCAACTAAAGTGAAGATTTGTAAATAAAGTTAACTGACTTACAAAATAGGACAAGGCCCTAAAAGAAATCTAAACCTTTCATTCTGGCAATTTTACATCATAAATCTAATTAAGAGGTAGAAGTTAAGGGGTTCTTTTGAAATCAAGACAATATTTGGAGGACCAAGGTATATTGTTATTAGAATTGCTTGTTAAATGGTTGTGTGGCAGCCCCTGGGAGACATAGGAAACATTATGTTGGTAGGGAAGAATGAGTTGTAGTACGTATCTTCAAAATGTATACTGGGGGTTTTTACACATCTTACTAAATTCAACTATCTTCTGATTTCTATGAGGGAGTCCCTGTTTAGTGCTTGTAAATGTATTGCTCTCTGGTGATCCTCCCACTATTGCTATGTGGAAGATTCATCTAATCTATTAGATTAGATGTTACATTAGCCTACTTGGTCTATACTCAAAGGGGCATTCCAGATACATTTCATTATGTTTGGCAATGTTGGTTGGATTTCTAAACAAACCTAGGGATATCAATGTCTGAGATTATTATTTCTGTCACATGACATGGGAAAAGGTAAAGGATCCATTATCTACAACTCCTTATCCAGAAAGTTCTGAATTGCTGGAAGGCCATCTCCCATAGGCTCCATTATAAGCAAACTCTATTTTTAAAAGTGACTTCCTTATTCCTTTTTTGCCTTGCATGAATATATTCTATTTGTGTAACTAGGTTGAAGCTGTTCGTCGTGGTGGAGAGACAATCACACTGTGTATGTGGATACGCAGAATTCAGAACCAATGTCTTTTACTACTGGAGACAGTTCAACAAATCACAGCTACTGTATCATTCAGACAGGATGTAAGTATTGGCCCTTTACCGTATATATATATCCTGTTTTACATTTTTCTCAGGAAAAAATATCTAAGACCAGAGATGACAGATGTGCGCAGAAGGCTTCAAGTCTTTGTAGTACTCTAACATTCATTGGCTACTGTCGCTGCACCTGGTTCCATGCCCCAACCCCCTCTCCACTTCCCTCTCTCCTCCTGACACCTCTGTAACCCTGCCCACCAAATTTCAACCCCTTATCTGTCATGGCCCTTCTTCCTTAGCTACAGCTCCACTCCCACACCTTCATTGCTCAGCCCCTTATGCTGAATTGCAATACCACAGTGAATTACACTTTTTGTCCCTTTAGTTGTTTAAACAACATGTGGGAAATGAAATTGCCCATATTCTAGTGGCCCTTAATTTTTGAAGTGTGTAAATCACGGTAAATGTGAGTTTAGTTTTTCCTCTGAGTAATCGCTGGGTGGAAATTTCCATAAAGTCAACTTGTATAATGGAACTGCAAACATTTTAAACAGAATTAGTAAGCCTTTGCTGCACAAATATTAGTTTACGTTAGTAGAAGCTTTAACCAGAAAAGGTGCTCCTCTTGGATCATCTCTGAAGAAAACATACATACTTAGATGTTTCTCCCTAAGGGTTGCAGAAAGCACCATTCCCATGCTAGGCTGCAGCCGTTGCCAGAGCGCTCCACACATTTAAAGAACAGACTTAGATTACAAAACTAGATTACAGACATCTTTTTAAAAGCATAGTCAGAAATGTTGAATTTGGTGATTCTAAACTCTTCTTTAGAGCTCCAGCTTGAATTCATATATATTTTGCATCATCTTTTTAAATGCAACCTGACAGTAATGTCAGCATTACTTAGTGAACCTTCTTAGCGTGTGATCTGGTTTAATAGGTTCTGATGCGATGTGCAAATCACTCCATTACTATGTGCCAGCTAAAACCACTTTTGCATATCCCCTACAAATGAATGACCCTTTCCAGGCCATGGCAACCCTAACTTGCCTTTTACTGACCTGAAGCAATTCCTCTGCATTGCTAGATCAGGAACACATCACAAAGTTTTGGATATATATTCTACAAATTGTGTATATAGTAGAACCCCCCCATTTTATGTTTTTCAGGAGATAATAAAAGTTTGAAATCTAGGAAAATGTAAAATTTAGGGATTACACAAAGGATATAAGCTCAAGAGTCCATTGACACCAAAATGTTGTCAGATCTGGAAAAACAACCATTAATATGCACTATAAATTGGTGGGATCACAAAGGTATAACATGTGGAAAAATAGTCACCATAGCTGCCTAACTGTCTAATTTGTTTGTTATTGAAAAATGTGTTATTCTTAAAGTTTTAGGAAGGGGGGGGGGGGGGGTGTAATGCATTTGGGTAGCAACTTTAGTGACTTTTTTTATGACACCATGCCATTACTGATTGGTCACAGCTTAAAATCTCATTAGCTCATGTCCTTTTTCAGCAATTCTAGTGTAAGATCAGGTGGCAGGAACCCTGCTCCTTTATCTATATGTAACTTGGCCTTACACTTGTTCAACCAAATCCTTTACTATCCATTTGCTTAACCTCTAAGCCAAGTGACCAGATTAATTAGGCCAGGCATACACTTTTTTTCTAATTAATTATTGGTTTTCAATGTAACTTGTTGCCCAACAACTACATGTTATCATAAATGCTAAGCCACAAGATATGATGAAATATACAAATGTGCTGTTATAGCTTTTGTATGTTTTTTATACCAGTTCATTCTGACTCTCTATTAAAACAAAGTGCAACAACACCACATGGCTATGTTTCCTTTATTTACATACACATTGTACTGTTGCATGTAGAGAATATGGGATCTACAACTGGTGTGAGGCACATTGTTTCAAATAGAATAACATTAAAACATTAACACCTAAAATTCATTAAAAACAGTAAGTCCTCTTTAGTAAAAGCACCATGATTGAATTCTGGGCCATAATGTAGTACCTCATTTGTTGTCCTTAACGCTCAGGCAAGAGTAATATCGGAGAATGTATTCATTGTTGTCTGTTATATTGTGATCCTAGCTCTGCTTGCTATAGGCAGCATGTTTCTCATACATGTAGTGATATTATTCCTGTACTTTGGGATATTCTGGAGAGAATATGCTTTTTTTTATTTTAGGGAAGAATTCTATCCTGTGATCCTACTTGTGCTCGCCTCTATGGATATATGGAACCTGAAGAGGTGTTAGGGCAGCACATTACAGATCTGTTGCCTACTGTAAACATTCCACTTCAAGGAAGAGAGATACCACAGGTACCAAAACCCATATCAATCATCACTTTTTAGGGTTTAACTCTGATTTTACCTTGTGCTGTGTAAAAAAAAAAAAAAAAAAAATAGCAATGTTAAAAAAATAAAATCCCTTTTTGAATGGCAAGCCATTTTTTATAAAATAAAAATGATTTTGCGTTTGGGATCTACGTTTCAGTAACAGAGGGGGAAGGTGGAGTCAGCCTAAATACAAGTGGAAGCAAGAGTGAAGAGCCTACTACTTCTATCCTGCCTCTAGATGTGAACAAATACAAAACTCCATTGTGTGCATTTACAGCAAAGCCATTTGGTAAAAAATGTTGTTGTGTAGTTTTCCAGTTCCACTGCTCACTTGTTTGGCCAACAGTAAATGAATTCTACAGGCAACAGAATAGTATTGCCACATATTCTGATTCTGCATGTGCAAGCTTTTTAAGCATATACATGTAATTTCCATGGTACAGTAACCGGCTTTTTCTTAGATAAATATTGGGCGAGATGTAAATAAAAGAGCCACAACTATCTGTCATTCCATATTCTCTTTTAAGAGACACTCAGTTTGTAATAGGTTGTCTGGTTCAGGGATAATATATACATCTATACTACTTTTTTTTTAATTTTTTTATCCATTTTCCTAATTCTTTCAGAATTTAAGATGTCAGAGGCTGGTTGGTGTAACACGTGATGGTGCTAATTTCCCTCTCAGTCTGAATTTATCGGAGGCTTCGGTGGATACAGGTTCCCATGTAGAAGAATACTGTGCCAGCTTAAGTATTCTTTCCTCCATTAATGGGCTTATTACCCTGCGTCCTGATGGATCCATTCGAGGGCTAAATGGAAGTTTCTCAAATTCTTTGTTTGGATATGACCGAACACAACTGTTAGGGAAGGTGAGACACAGAATGGAATTTTTGTCTTTGGCTGAATTGAAACTATGTCTCTTTTCTGCAATTTGCCACATACTTTTTTTTTTTTTTTTACTTGTGAGCCACACGTAAAAAAGTTTTAAGGCGCCACACAAGCATGTTAAGGAGCCACAAACATGTATGCATTTTGCATGGCCTTTACCAATAAGTTTACTATTAGTATCACTGCATGCTTCCTCTTATGAATCTTTTTAAATATGAATTAACAAATTAACATGAGTTAACACACATGTTTCATATATTATATATAGTGTAAAAATAAGTGAAATATACAAAAGTACCCTTGTATGCATTTAATTGTTGAACACTATTTTGCATTAATTTTATTTTCTGCTTACTGTCTTTTTATTTTTTTGTGATATTTTTTTTTTTTTTTCTACCATATGGTTCCTGTGTTTCTGGCAGAACATCACTTTCTTGATACCAGGATTTTATCATTACATGAGGAGTGCAGGGGATGAGCCCTCACCTCTGCTTACTCCTCTGGGGGAGACCCTGGACACATCTGGATCCAGTGATATGATCAGCAGTAATGCAACTAAAGGTCAGTAAACAACCACATTTGGCCTTATTGCTAGTAAATTGATCGTTAACGGATCATTTGCAGTTTGTAGTACTAAATTGACTACAATATCCTGTATGGCTACCCATATGGCCAACGATTGGAACATTTTGTGGACCTGTGCAAAAATGACCGCATCTGCACGCTGATGTGTCCCTTGTCCAGGAGGATTTTCAAACTAGCCCAGCTTTCAGCCAGACATCGATCAGGCTGGCAGTGCCAAATGCCCCAAATGATGTCAATAAGCTGCTGACTAGGTTTGGAGAGGATGATTCAGCAGCTTTTATTGACCCATGTATGGTCAGTGAAACTTGAATTTCTAGGCACCCATGCACATAGAAAGTCCATTTCAGTTGAAGAGCCCACAGACATTTATTTCAAGGGGCCTATAACGTTAATCTGCTCTTAAGGCTTATTTTTGAACATTTGTGGTGCATAATACGGAAGGAACAACCCATAAATAACTTGCACAACATGATATGTTACCTGTTATCCAGAATGCTCAGGACCTGGGGTTTTCCGGTTATTCCATATTCCATATTTTGGATCATCATACCTTAAGGCTTCTAAGAAATCATTTAAACATTAAATAAACCCAATAGGATTGCTTTGCCTCCAATAAGGATTAATTATATCTTAGTTGGGATCAAGTACAAGATACTGATTTATTATTACAGAGAAAAAGGAAATCGTTTTTTAAAAATTTAATTACTTTATTAAAATGGAGTCTATGGGAGATGGCCTTCCCATAATTCTTTGTGCTTTCTGGATAACAGGTAACCATACTTGTTGTACTGAAGAGGTGATATTCTGAGCATATTTCTATGTGTATTTGTAGAAAAGTCCAGTGAACATGATACATTTCATAATCCACTTTCTGATGGGAACTGGCTCCAAGCTCCAGCCTGTTGTATACTACAGACTTCCCAAACTCCATTAACCAGGTATGAATTTTCCTTGGCAAACCATTGCAGTGTGTTCTCATTGTATATAGAGTGTTGGTTGTATAAATATCACAACAATTCTGATCAATTCACAGAGCCAGGAAATTTGAATTGCAGTGCCACCTTACCTTGCTTGCCCAGGTTCCTCTTTAGATTTGTGCATTCTCAGTCCCAAAATTTGACACTACTGCACATGCATGAATCTCAAGCTGAGAGCGGTACCCCTGGGAAAGCAAGGTATGGTGGAACTGCAATCCGAACTTCCCAGGCTGGTGCAGTTTTTCCCTAACTGGATCACTGGCCAGAGGAACAAACCAAGAGGGATGCTTGACTTTTTGGGCTTCAGCCAAATCCTGAATCTATTGTGAAACATTCAGGTGAATCCTGAACTGCATCTGAATGCTAATTTGCATATGTAAATTAGGCTATGGAAGGCACAAAAAGAACTGCGCATACGGTAAAAAATATTCAACTTATGTGTTCATGGGACAAAGTCACCTGATTTTCAAGGATTCAGATTCAGTGCAGCCAGGCATTTTGATTCGTGAATCGAATCCAGGATCCCTAGTAAATATGACTTTACTTGTGCTTTAAAGCTAAGTATGGTCCTAAGTATTGTTTTCTACTAGAAAAATATATAAAATGTTGCCTTTATGATTTTTATGTTTCTTTCTAGAGCAGTAAATAACCAGGAAATGGCAGTTTCTTCAGCCCCAGAAAATGATTACTTACAGTCTGTACCTACATGCTGTGTTTCTCCTGGGACACCTACACAGGATGAGCCATGGGAGAGAGAAAAATACACAAGGCATGACCTGGATCTGGAATCTGGCATAACACCTCTAACACACTGCTTGAGGACTTTAAGCTTAAGCAAAAGCCAAAGTGAGAAGAAGGAAGCACATCAGCACATTAACTCCCATCAAGTTTTTCCCACTGTAGAAAAAGCCTTTTCTCCTGTTTTATCTCCATGCCCTTCGGCTGTAGGTGAAATACATCAGCCTCCTAATGCTTTAGGTGTCTCTCCTCCAATTACGGTGCAGGTTACCCGTCTACCAGGTAGCCCATCATTTCTGAGTGAGACTACCTCCATTCCCCTGAGAAATGTCTGTTCTAATGCACACCATCATGGAACACTGTTACAAGCAGAAATCACTCATAATATGAATGAAACAAACGCAGCTCGATCTACACCCTCTGCTAATAACATTCCTGTGATCTCAAGTCCTCCGCTGTGCCATCACAACCCAGTTATTAAAACTGCATCAGTTATCCATGCAAATAATGCAGGGGCAAACAACACACCCTCTAGCACCTTACATAATAATTTATCCCTCAGTCCAGTTTCAACTGTGTCATTTTCTGAATATATAATGCAAAGCACAGCCAATACTTCTTGCTCTCCTGACAAGATACCAACTATAGTAGATGCTGACTCATGTCCTACTAGTTCAGTTCTGAGCCCACTGCCCACTGAACTGTCAACAGAAAATAAAGATTCTGAATCCCTTGTGGGTGGAGTCTTTCTGTACAATAGAAATAGTCCAACACCCAACCTATCGCCATGTAGATCTGTGGAACCGGATGCAGTTAACAGACTTTCAAGAGAAGAGTCTTCTCCAATTCCTCCCTCCCAAGAAGGAGAGTCAAATAGATATTCAAGTGAAACTCTATCTCAGGTGACTTCAACTCCTGTTAAAGATGACAGTCCCCACTCTTTGCAATTGGAATCTGCTGATCTGAGCCACAAGGAGCTGCAAGTCCCATTTGCTGGAGGTGAAATACGAGAAGGAATATTTAATGGCAGTTGTTACCACCGGGATGGCTCCAGACTTTGTAAGTACAAACATACATTAATGTATTCATCATTATACTTTTTTCATTTTTAAATATTTTTATTGAATTATAAATTGGTACAAAATATTTTGGACATTTAGAGGGTTATATATAGTAACTTAGCCGGGTGCAGGAATTTTTATGGTGCTTTTAATGGTGTAGTACAATTTGAATAATAAAACCAAACTACTGATAGGTTGCTATGTTTTACGAAAAAAGATAACTAGTAATGGTCTGTGAAATATAGACATAAATTGTGTTTTATGTAATCTGTTCTATGGTAGTAACATGACTCCATAAAACTGAAAACTGCTTTGTAAATGGGAAAATACTTGAGTACCTAGCGGTTCCCCTGTGGCCTTGTGTCTTATATTGTCACTCAACTCTCAGTTTTACAATGGGGCAAACAATAGGAAACCATGTTTAGCCCTTTTAGTGCCATGCAACTCTTGCAGCAGTGGGGTCCTAGGTTGCATTCCAAGCAGGGGAATATCTTCAAGGAGTTCTGTGTTTTGACCCCATGCTTGTGTGGGTTTGTTCTGGGAACATACAAAAATCTTTAATTTGTTTTTGACAAAATTTACCATAGTGTGTGCGACTATGATAGCGATCTTAGATTGTAAGCTCTCTCCAAATGCTTTCCTATAGTTGATAATGTAAATCGCTGGTAAGAAAACACGTGTCCCTTTCCGTCAGCTTTCAGAAGTTGCCTTGCAAATAAACTTTGCGTGTCTTTGGAAAGCCAAAGCGACATATGTTTTCCTACTGGCAATTAACATTATCGCTAGTAGGAAACATTTGAAGGAGATTAGTTGCTACCCCTAGAGGAGCTTAATCATGGAGTGGCTAATTTCCTCATGTGTCATTGCCCTAAGCCAGGGATCACCCACCTTTTTTACCAATGAGCCACATT
Organism: Xenopus tropicalis; assembly: GCF_000004195.4. NCBI lineage: Eukaryota > Metazoa > Chordata > Amphibia > Anura > Pipidae > Xenopus > Xenopus tropicalis. Next base: position 125,969,449 of record NC_030681.2, read on the forward strand.
CAAATGGAAAATGGTTCCTGATGGTGCCAATAAGAGCAATAATTGGCTATTTAATAGCCTCTATGTGGACTGTCAGCCTAAAGGAGGCTCTGTTTGGCATTATACTGGGTTTGTATGCAACGAAAACTTGCCTCCAAGCCAGGAATTCAAAAATAAGCGCCTGCTTTGAGGCCACTGGGAGCAACATCCAAGGGGTTGGTAAGCAACATGTTGCTCACGAGCCACTGGTTGGGGATCACTGCCCTAAGCATACTGGCTCACATTGTGCTTTGGCACTCATGCTTAATCTCCTTAATCTCTCGCAGGTGACAGTGTCCCTTACCACTGGCATTAATGTAATGGCGAGTGACAACTTTAATAGTGGTGAAGCATTTTCAGTCTACTATGCAGTGCAGTGTTTTCCTCCAGAAGTTTACATTAATGCTGGTGGGAAGGGAACTCCAGACATTTTTTTTCGCCCGCTCTGGAGGAGACAAAACATCCAGTGTACCAGTACCCTTACTACATTCAGTTGCAGGATGAATTCAGTTTTAAATAAGAATAACGTATTTTATAAGGGTTTGTGCACTAATTTGTATGAATATTGTCCTCTCCTCCAAGTCATTCAGTTTGATGTACAGAGGACAGTCTCGGCTGGCTCCTACCTGTTTAATGTTTGGGTGTCTAAAGATCTGCTGCAAAGTCAGAGAGACGCTATAGCTCGGACCAGACTTTTGCTATCTAGTTTTGCAAGCTCTTCTCAGTCTCTTCTGGAACAGTCAGAGCGCAGCCTAGGAGAGGTTTGTATTTCATTTACCCCTTTTTGGACAAATATTTGTCTTATTTATGCTCAATCTGCTTCTCTGTAAATTAACAAAATCTTAAATATTACAGGGCTCATTTATGACCACAAGCACAGTGGGAAACGTGTGCTTTTCCACACAGTCAGTTGCACTCAAAATGCCCTCTTTACCCTTCCATATAGTGGTGCTGTTCAGTCCTTCCTGCCTTCTGTTCTGAATTGGGTGCTGCTGTGCTAATTGACAGAGCTACTGCCACCTATTGACCAGGTGATTGCTCCAGGTTCCCTCAGCACCCTGCAGTGCACGTGCACCAAAAGAATCAAGCACAGGTGTCACTCAAGTACATGGCATTTCAAGTACACAGAGGCCCAAACAGCCCCCACCAGCCCAATAAATAGTGACTGTCTATGACATCTTACAGCAGCCCCTCCACAGATCCATAGATTGCCAGTCCGGGCAGAGGTATATGCCACCTCTGACATATCACTGAGGGTAAGGGAAGACTGAAGCTAACTGATGATTGAAAAAGCCCCGACACCCCAACATCTAATAGCAGGGATACTACCCTCCTCAATATAGGGGATTCCACAAACTGGAATTTTTGCACAATTTACATAGGTAGCTGTTGGGGCAATAGGGGGCATTTTTTAGCAAGGAAAATTGTGACCACTCCATATGCCATGAGATTCAACCCCTCCACAATGCAGTTTTAAAACAGGGAGGTCTGAAACTTAACTCATTTCAGTCAGGGTTCATATCTGGTTTATGAAAGAATAAATGCTTGATTCTGGAACACTAGAAACGGTAGTACTGTGCAGCGTGAAAATGGTTAAAAGGGTTCTGAAGAGTTTAGAATCTTGAAACATTAAAATGTTTTTTATTTTGTGATCTTTCTCCATGACAGCTGATCCGTAACAGTGCAAATGCAGGGTACTGTACAGAGTTACAGGATCTCCAGATTGTGGGTGCCTGCAACGGGCAATACGCCTTGAAATACCAAACAGTATCCCCTCTAGGAAAAGGCGCTTTTGGGTTTGTGTGGTCTGCATGTGGCAGGGACAGTGCTAAAGAGGAGGTTGGTATAATAATAGTCTAATATTGCTGTACTTGGTCCTTTTAAATGGTCTACCTGCCCCAATTTTTTTAATGAAAGAAAATGTAATTCCAAGCAACTTTCAATACACCTTTATTTTAAACATTTCAAATGGTTATTTGTAAAAAGTATTGCCATTAAAATGAGTATGTTTTATATATCCTACACTGCTGGCTCCTGAAACATCATATGCTCACAACCTCTCTTTAACTTCTGTTTTCCGTTTGAACATATTCTCCTGTACTGTATGGTAGGAAACTGACCAGCAGGTGCTGCTGGATGAAAGGCATCCAGACTACATATTCACTATAGATAGGTACTCTAAAACACCATATTTTTAAGTAAGCAGCTCTTCTTTAGCAAGAAATCTGTATTTGAGTTCACCACTTAACATATTGCAGCCACAATGTTTCTGCCAGTGCCCCGGGAACTGCACATGTGCCATTTATTACAACGGATGTCCATGTATAACGCTTTACAGAGCAAGCGCAGGGCTGGCGGTTATTCCACTGAGCATGCTTGTGCCAGGACCCAGGGGTTTTCTTCCAATAAAAGAAAGTGCACTAATGTCAGCCTTTATGAATTTGACTTCAGTGGAGAGTTGGTGCATAGCTGAGAGCTGCACCATGAGGTACAACAAAAACTCTTTCATGTGCCCTTTTTAAGGAAGTGTTAATTATACCTTACTTGTCCTTTAATTAAAGTTTAAAAACAAAACAAAAATATAAATAGGAAAAATGTTTAGAACAGCACCCCAAACAATTTTACATTATTTTTTTTTTTAATCACATCAATCCCTGACCCAAAATAACTTACAGTTCATTTTCCTCCCCCTGGCTAGTGTCCAGGTAGAGTAGCAGTTTGTGCTTTACCTAAACATTAACAAATCTAAATTGATTTGTTGTTTTTATTTATATTTCTCTTAGGTTGTTGTAAAGTTTATTCGCAAAGATCGAGTACTGGATGACTGCTGGGTACAGGATCCTGAACTTGGAAAGGTCACCCAGGAAATTGCAATTCTGTCACGGGTACAACATCCAAATATAATTAGGGTGAGTGTAGACTAAAACTAAGGCTCAGGCTTCAAAATGCATTCTCAATAAAATGTTTCTTCTAATTTGAAAATGAAGGTAGATTAACTGTTTTTTTTTTCCCCTTCATTTTGTCTCTTTCAGGTTGTGGATGTGTTTGAGAATGATACATTCTTCCAGCTGGTAATGGAACTTCATGGCGATGGTCTGGACCTTTTTGACTTTATTGATAGTCAGCCCAGTCTGGATGAGCCACTAGCCAGTTACATATTTCGACAGGTATTGTAACCCAAAGCTGTAAACAATGTTTATGATTTACAAGAGTACCTGTACATAGTATAGTTTTGTTAGTATAATAAGCCATATGGAATAACCAGCCATAATAGATGGTTTGTGCCTTGGCAGTGCTGTGTGTAGTTGGTTGGTAGCTTGTCATTGCTTAAATAATACACTTATGCTTTTCTAGTAATGCTTGTATTATTTCCAGCTTGTCTCAGCAGTGGGCTATCTTCACAATCAACATATTCTGCATCGGGATATTAAAGATGAAAATATCATTATTGCACCAGACTTTAGTATAAAACTGGTTGATTTTGGCTCTGCTGCCCATTTACATCAAGGAACCCTCTTCTCCACATTTTGTGGGACCACAGAATACTGTGCCCCAGAGGTGTTACTTGGAAACCCGTAAGTCCTGGCTCCAAACTTTTCCATAAAGAGGGTTAGTAATTGATGGTTGTAGACAAATGTATATTATGATGTCATACAAAAAATAATGCTTATCAGAATCTCCTCAAGCCTTGCCATGCATTACTTTCTTGCAGTATTACTTTCATTCCAAAAGTTTACAGCTCTTTTTTTAGAGGCACCTTTGGGCAGGCTAGAGAAAGAACCCTTGTGCACTGAAGCTCGGTCACCGCTGTTACTTATTGATGTCAGAGTTTTAAAAATGGCAGACAAAAAAGACTTAAAGTGAAACCTAATCGGCCAATTTACTGGTTTTAAAAGTGGAATTAAAAACAATATATAGTGATCTAAGAAAGGAAAGGAGGGACTAATTGAACAGTGAATTATCAAAAAGAAGGGGTTTAATGTACTTTTATGGGGCCCCCAGGCCTTCTGTTAAGCTGCATGACAAAACATTAATATAACTGATCCCTCTGTTCAGTATTAGTGATTATGGTATGTGAGTTTTGTTATGGAAATCGCCTTAAATCTGATTGTTGCTGGTTGCAGGTACCCTGGTCCAGAACTGGAGATGTGGTCTCTTGGTGTGACTTTATACACCCTCATTTTTGGGGAAAATCCTTTCTGTGAAGTTGACGAAATATTAGAAGCAGAACTAAACCCTCCATTTAATGTATCACAAAGTAAGAGAAACTTGAAATATACTTTGATAACCCTTCTGTAACCCTGCTTTGGACAGGCCTTTTTCTTTTTCTTTTAAAATCTAAGTGGGAACACGTGGACAACATTTCTCAACTGCAAAATAGTTATATATAAAATAAATAACTATTTTGCAGTTGAGAAATGTTGTCCATCTGTTCCCACTTAGATTTTAAAATAGTAGTTTGGTGTTTTTTGAAGCTGTGATTTAAAATGGAAGCATGGATGTGTATTCTTTGGTATATTTGCATTTATTAAACAACATTTTCCTATGTTTGTGCTTATAGAGTTGCAGGTTCTGATCTCTGGTCTTCTTCAACGTGACCCAGAAATCCGGATGACTCTGGACGAACTGCTCAGGGATCCATGGGTGACACAACCTATAAACCTTGCAGAGTATACATGGGAGGAGGTATATCCACCTGCTAGCTCTCACAAAGGTGATTATAGAACTGCACTGAAGAGTGAAATTCCTTCTTCTAGTGAGTTATTACTGTGTAAAGGTGAAGGAAATTATAAAAGTAGACCTAAGCATCACCATTTTCTCCTCTAGTAAAATACACTAGAGGGAGAGAATTCCACAGCTTGAAAGCTCTCACTGTAATATCTGTGCCTATTAAAATTTGGTCCATAAGCAGTGCAGAAATCTGCAAAAAAAAGTTCTGTACTGCACACATGCACTCGCCCAGGGCAGCACAGGGCATGTCTGGGTCGGCTAAACAAGATGGTAGCACATTCTTCTCAAACAGTACCCTAGTCTTTTTTTGAGGAGGAGCACCACACAGGGGTGGCAGGTAAGTGCATAAAATCTCTGAAATCACCCCCAGTGATTCTTTCTGCTTTAAGACACATAAATTGATTTTTAAAGGACAAGGCAAACCCTGTTCACTAAGGGGTTCCAAAATGTAAGGCATCTTCCAGTAAATATAATTGTTAGGTTTGTTTAGGAGCTTGGTGCGCCTGGGGAAAAAGCAAATCTGAATAGCAGCACCATCTTACCTGGTTCCCAGTCACACAGCAGAGTTCTGTGACTTTCTGCCCCTGCAAGAATCTAGATCTGACAGAGGACGATTGGGAAAGAAAGCTAAGAGAGATCCGCTGATCTGTGATTCAAGCTTTCTAGGCCAGTGCAGCTTTTTCCTAACAGAAGCAATGGCCTGGGGAACAAAAATGAAAAACGCTTTGGCACCCCCAGTGAATTGGGTTTATTTGTCTTTTAATGCTTTCCTGGGGGGGGGATAAACCATAATATTTTAATAAATAAAGGATTTCTTGTTTTTGTTCTGTGTTTTTATTTGAGAAACTATGTCCCAGTCAAAGTAATGCTAGTAGTTGGGTAGTTTGTTTACGATGTATGGCATGTTGAAAAAAAAAAGTATTCTGGTAACCCTGAAATTGCTTGTTCCCCCTCCCCTCCTCCCCCTCAAGTTCCAGTACTATTTCCCTTTCTGTTCTGCTCTCACTTGACATTTAAAATACTAACTGGTTGAAGAATCGGTGGCTAGAAAACAGATTGACAGGTTAGGTTTGTATTGTTAAAAAAAACAGAGCCTCAGACCCTCTCTTGTCTGCAATTGAAACCACCATTTTCATGCAGCCCTTTTCCTGCTCAATATCTTTAAGCAATCTTTACGTTTGTTGTACAGCACTGTGGACTATGCTGTCTCTTCATAAATGCACGTTAACAATGATAGTATGTGAATGATGATAGCAGAAATGTGCAGAGGTCAAGCAGTGAAGTAAACTAATGCATTGCTGATTTTATTTTGCAGATGATGATGGTCCGGGGCTGTGCCCAGACAGTTATAAAAGCGAATGGAATGAAGAATTTCAGAATCAGCCACAGTGACAGTATAAAATATGCCCAAAATAATAGAATTCTTAAACTATATAAATGTGCCATTGTATCTTAGAATCCATAAGCAGAGTACACTGGAACAATATGGTCCAGTCACAACTCTAAGCAGACCTTACTGGTAATCTATGGTACCCTATACTTGGGAGAATGCAGAGGCTACACTGTTTAATAGCCAACCCTGAGCAATCAAAGCTTTGGACCAGAAATTCCTCACTCCTGGGTTTTGCTGGATCACTAAAGCAGGGATCAACAACCTTTGGCCCTCCAGCTGTTGATAGAGTATAAAGGCTGTAGTTCAACCCCAGCTGGAATACAGTGGCATTCTGGCATACCAGCATTGATCTATATAAGATATGGAACCTCTTACAGTAATATTCTTCAGTACATTCCACAGTGTAAATAGATCTGTACCACCAGCATAATGCTGATTTTCTGCACGGACAGACATTTGGGTGAATACAGTGGCAGTCATTCCTTCAGTGTCTCTACATGAGCCTGCTTTCATGCCAGGTTCAAACCAGTGAATTTCCCCTCATCCCCCACACAGTGTATCTGATTAACAAGCCTAGTGTTTTAACCTAAGTTCTGTACACACAGAATATTTTCATTCTTGGATACTTATTGATCAGTACCTTTTGGGGCATATAACTTGGCTTGGCTAAATTGGGCATTTAGTGCACATGGGACAGATTTGGGCTGAAACCCATCCAGTGGGTGCATTAACAGGATAATGTCAGGCATATTAATGTTGAACGGTCATGGGGCATAAGTGGAGTTTCACAAGTGTAGGATCGCCACACCATGTGCAACAGATCTAACGAAAGTTGCTGATGCCATGCACTAACACCCAAATTATATGAGAGTGCCCATGCAGATGATTAGGCAGTCCAACAAGATTCCACAGTGTGGTTTTGTCCCAATAGTGGTGGATAAAGGGGAGATTTTGTGAAGAAAGTGATCTTATGCTAAAGCACGGTAGGTGGTACCAGGCATGCTGTGCCAGCTAGTGGGGTAGGTCTCTCACGGGGATTAAACATCTGAACCATGCCTCTTTGCCAATCCAAACTTTGTGTTTGCAGTAATATAAAGTTAGTAGCTCTGACCTATTCATAATGCTTTGTAGCCTAGCAAAGTGCATTGTGGGGGGAAAAGGGGCGATTTGCCCCAGGTTTTTGCATCTGCACCCACTTTGTACATGAACCTTTTTATGTGAAGGAAGACGTGCCATCCCTTGGTGAAATGAAGTGTTGCATTTACACCTTGCTCTACATGAACTTATTCTACTTGCTCATTTTAGTTTGCAAAATTTTATATTATATGTTAAATCAGATGGAAAATCCCATCCAACTTTAAAAGAAAAAAAAAAAAAAAATGAAGTCATAATTTTACAGATGGTACCTCATCAGATTACACTGTTTGGCCTGGGGGGGGCCTATACTCCATGATCTCAGCCCATCTACCACCTTCATTTCTTTCTGTTTAAGATTTCATTTATTGTTATTCACCCCTAGAAACTAACTTGCTCATTATCAGTTACAATAATGCTCTATGTGGTTTAGCAAGCACTTACCAGCCCCCCCCAGGTGAAATGTTTGTAACTGGGAATTTGTGTTGGGTGCCTCTAGTACCTCAGTGTGTCTCTGAGTGTACTCTATCTCCTTCTGTAGTTCTTCTCTTTACACACTAAAACTGTGCCTGTTTTTATGAATTTTTGGATAGTGCTTAAATGTATAAATTTAAAAATGTATTTAAATATACAAAGTACTTTTGTTGTATCATTTTTGCCTTTGTGTTTAATTCTATATTCATTCAGACCATTTAGTGACTTGAGGGGGAGCCAAATGGATTATGTAGGCGGCAATGGGGCAGTCGGTTCGGGGACCGCATCAATGAGCCGATGCGGCCCCCGATCCGACTGAATCTTTTAACCTGGCCTATCGATATCTGGCCAATTTCAGGCCAGATATCGGTCGGCCAGCCCACTTGTTTCTGCCCCTACACGGGCAGATAAGCTGCCGAGTCAGTCCAAGGGACCGATATCGGCAGCTTCTATCGGCCCGTGTATGGGGGCCTTTAGAGAGCTGAAAGCAGGAAGTGGTGTTTTGGCTATTATGTTAGACATCTGCTCACTCCAGCCCTTTATAGATTACATTTTTGCCTAACTTTAGTGTAAAATTAGTGTAACCTGCAAGACTTTAGATGAGGTTTTTATACCTTATGCAAAATAAAACTTAAGCCTGTGTGTTAAAGGATTGTGTACAATGGAACATGTGGCATATTAGAACTGATCTGATCCAGACAAATGAAATGCCATTCTTGTCACTTGCTGCTGATTACTGATGTCCTACAGGCACTGAGCCATTAGCTGAAGGGACTACACAGATTGTGCCACTGTTCAATGGAGGGTACCATACACATGATGGCAGCTTTCTGGGCGGTTCAAGTTTGTTAGCGTTTTGAGAAAGTGACTTAAAAAAAATTCAGCAATATAGCCAAAGGTATTCTCAGTTTCATAAAGCTGAACACAATAACAGACAGTGTTCTGAAGGTTTCTGTAAATGAGTTTGCTTTATTAGCAAGAGGCAACTAAGGGCCTCGTGCTATTCATACAGATAAAGCATGAGGTGCTGGCTGAAGAGGATTGTACTTGCACTAACAAAGCCTTGTACCTCTCAGCTTAAAGGGAAAAATTATTTTATAATCATGGAAATACTGAAAATGGGTGGCATTTACAAAATTATATATTTTTTTTTCCCCATCTTGGTTTTCTACTTGAAGTCCCAAAAAAGTGTTACATGACTCCATAATCCAATTGCCTGCATCATGAGATCTCCACCACCTGGCGAAGCTCTTTGAACAAGGAGCCGAGTTCTTTCTCTAAGCTGAGAATTAGGCCTGTAAAAATCAAAATGAAAATATTTAGAGGGGGGCTAGGTTTGCACTATGGCACAGTGGGCAGGGTTTAGCAAGCAGAACAAACTCACTGTTGCCTCCAGTTCACTTAAATGGGAGATTTGTGACACTGGTACTGACACTGTTCAACTGGAAAACACCTTGGGAGCATTTTTTGGGCAGAAACCATTGCTGACTTAAGTTCTGCCATTTGAGTTAATAAAAAGCAGCCGTGGCTGGCTAAATTTGCTAACAGAATATTTTCCATGACCATTTGCTACAGTGCCATTAGAATTCAGAAAGATAACATTTGATTGGTTTCTTTTGATTATTGCAGCCACTGTTTCGGCATTTAGGGAATGAGGGGCAGTATAATAATAGGTAAAAACGTTGCTCTGGTGCTTGCAACCTATACTAACCAATTAGCAGTCAAGCTAGCATATGGTTGGTTGCTGTGGGTCACCAGACCTGGTAAAACTAAACACTTGTTATAAAGTTTAAATGGTTTTAAGAACTCATCTTACAAAATTGGATGCACCCCGAAAGCCCTTGCTTGGGCATATGTAGCAAGATATGCGCACATTTACCTGTATTGGCATTGCAGCTTGCTATGAAGCTTACTACCAGAGGCAGCTGATTAAACTGGACAACCTATAAAACACAAAAGAAGGAATCGGAATAATTAGGCGCACATCAGATTCTGTGTTGGATATTATCAAAATGTAGCGGTTTATGCCTTTCATGCATAAACGTATGTGCCCCTTGTGCAAGGGGAATTAAATATTTTGTATCCAACACTCACCTGTTCTTACCATGCCCTGCTTCTGCCTCCAGATATCACTATTTATAGATTTGCACCTGTGTATTTCGCCCATTTAATGATGTCAGAAAGAGGTGGATCTATAAATACCAAACTCGCCAGGTTAAGGTTGAAGTTGGGTGAAGGTCAACTTTTTGTCAACCCGCACAGTAAAGACCTGCAGAATATCCGTTAAGTGTTCAGGTCTCAGGTAGGACGTTCCCAATTCACCAACCGGCAAGGCAGTCGGCATGTATCCTGTCTGGGTATCAGTTCAGCTGTGGGTCTAAGCCCTCTCACCCACCCCTAATGATTAAGGAATTTTTTCCCTTTAGCTGGTTGATCCACCTTCTAAGTGACATGACTTTCGGGCTCACAGGTCAGATCAGGCCCAGATTTGTTGCGAGGCCCAGGCCTAGGGCGGCACGCCGCCCATCTGCACTTAAACTTTGCTCACATACGGAGGACTGGGGACAGGACGTGCAAAAAAACTTCAGCCCAGTGCTCTGTACGCGAGCTAAATGGATGCGCATGTGCGCGGCCCTGAGTGGGGGAGGGGAATTGCAGCGGCCTCTGGGCACCGTCATTTGAAATCTGGCGTTGTGGGTGATAAGTAAACCCCTTGTTGGTGCAGGTTGCGGGTTCAGGTTAGGGTTAGGCATGGGACCCATGCAGGACTCTACCGCATATCACTATTGGGCAGGTATCTTGTTAAAGTGACTGTAGTCTGGCCTAGATGTGATGAAAACCTGCAATTACCTGGTATGTGCTGTAGTAACAGATGATGCTCTTGTTTTTGGAGAGGCCAAGCTTGCTTCCCTGGTCTGTAGCTAGTGCAAATGTAGAAAGGAAAGCCGGTCTCAATGCATGCTCAGGGGCATTCTCATTGGCAACTGAAATGGGATGAACAGAGAGCAGAAAGTCACAAGCAAAGCTAGAATCTGGCAGAAAAATGGGCCACTCTTATAATAACATATACAAATCAAATAAGAACATATTTACCATATAAAGTGTTGCTACAGATATGCTATAAATATGGAAGCAAATGAAGCATCATGGAGAACCAGAACCTAGGTGCAGCCTAATGCATTTACACTTGGAATCCCCTCCCTGATTTCCTCCGGAGAGTATACTCCCTCAGTCTTTTTAAAACCAAACTAAAAGACTACCTTTTGTAGCACTCACCCAGCACCTGATCTGGGAAATAGCACTTTTATTGTAGTGTCACTCACTGTGACCTACAGCACTTATACTGTATTTGCCTATTTGTGTCTCTCATATAGATTGTAAGCTCTACGAGGCAGGGACCTACATCCTCTTGTGTCTTTGACTCTTAACTTGCTGCAACTGTATCTTGTATTTATTTGTGTTTATTGTTATACTTTGTATTTATCTATTATTATCTTAATAACCCCCTGTTTGTATTAATGTATTCTACTGTACAGCGCTAAGTACATAAATAGCGCTTTATAAATAAAGATATACATACATTCATTGAGATAGTCGCACTAAGTTGCATGGCGGTTTAGTTAGTGAACCACTGTCTAACCAGGGATGTAGGATGTGACACTACTACAGCAGGTGCTGGGAGTTGTAGAGAGTTGCAGGTTGATTATGGATTGGCTTCACTATAGCAATGGATGATATTCCCATATGTAATTCTGATATTTCTAAATATAAGCCTGACTATATAGCCTGTTAGACAATGCACAAACGTGGCAAAGAACACATGCAAAGTCAGTGAGTGCGCAGAACCTTACCTTTAATAACCGGCACCCCATCTCTGTCTGACACAACAATAGCGTGGAGTTCATCAACACTACAAAAAGAGGAGTTACAAATAGTTGTGTTGCACCAACTTACTGCTGGACCCTCACTCCCTCAATTACAGCCAAGCATCTAATGTATCTGTAATTAGATTAACCTTCCATCCAATCACAGGAAGCCTTTCAAGTCTACTATCAGTCCAACAACCAGACCAATTACTGAGGTGCAGAGAAGATCAAAGCCATTGATCTGAGGGACTGATTGGCTGAGGGACCAACTCACTTCTGGGCTGTAAACAATCCATTTAAATTCTGCATTTTTATTTAATATTTTATCACAGTCCAGTAAAATAACCCAGATGTTTTAATTTATGTAAGTAATAAATTATTATTATTAAGGAGTAACCTACCTTGTTAACTTCTTGTACAGGAATCTCCGTAATTCCTAGTTAGGAAGGGAATGGAACAGTTATACAAATATAGTAATCTAAATTCTGTAAACCATAGCAAAGCTTTCATATCATCTCTAGCTCCTAAACCTTATCTACAGAACAGACCGCTATCTACGGGTGCCATCCCTACCCTATGGTGCTGTATCACTCTTGGTATTACTCTTCCATCAGCAGCCAGGCTATGCTAGGAGCTGCTACATCCAATAATGATTAGAGAGAAAATGGAGTAGTGCATCTCAAAATGTATAGTACATTAACAACTCATAAACTGGCCTGAAATAAAATACTTTTATGGGGGGCTTAGAGCTTTTAAAGGGATACTGACATTACATATAAAGTCACTGGCATACAGGTCAGCCCCCAGCTCACTTAGGACATGCTGCACAAGTTGCTGCCTTCAACGATGCAAGTGCCAGTCAATCTGACTTCCTAAGTATTCTTATTATATTGGGCCAGGGTTTTCAAAATGGCTGCTAAAAAAAAAAAAAAAAAGACATGCCTAGGAAATCAGCTCCTATGTACATTTACATACCAAGTAAATAATATCTGCATCCTTTTGTTTGGAAGAATGTGGAATCCTTTCAGACTGTATGCTCTTTTGGGCAAGGCCATTTTTACCGCTTGGATGAGTTAATGGCTTATTTGTATGTAAATCTCTATGTTCCATGCACTACACTGTATATGCCCATTTATTGTACAGTGCTGTGGAACTTAATAAATACATGATAATTCTCGATGCAGTGACAACCATTGTAAACTGCAGCATTTATTATTCTCCAAATTAATTGTTACCTGCCCACTTATAAACTCAATAGCGCAGAGACCTTCATTTGACACAGCACTTTGTATTTATTTCTGTTTATTGTACTGATTAATGTGCTGCTGCTGTATAGCGCTGAATCACAAGGGGGGCTATATAATTAAATATATATATATATATATATATAAATAACAGCCTGATGAATGACATACTCACTTCTGCCATAGCTGCACTCTTCTGTATGTTATTTTAATCTGTAAAGACAAAACCTTATTATCACAATACATAATAAACAGTATTTTGCTTGCCTGTATTTATAATTACACTTTTTAGCTTAAACAACTGAATGCTCTGTTAATTATAAGTTAAAGGAGAAGGAAAGTCATTTTGGCATTTTACTGCCAATAGATTCACCACATTAGTGCCACCTTGAACACTACATTTATTCTGCAGGAAGCTTTACTATACCTAGAAGCCTTAGAAGCTTTGCTTAGGATAGCAGCTGCCATTTTAGCTTGGTCTTCATTGCTTCCTGCTTGCAGTCTAGCCATTGGTATCTCAGATTACAAATTCCTAAGGGTGGGGGGAGTGAGCTATATGAATTCTTATGGGAGGGGAGAGAGCTGCACAGACTCTGTCCCTGGGAATGAAGGATTTTTCTGAGAGAGGAAGTCAGATACCCTAAGAACATGTTTACAAAAAAGGAGACAAGAAATCCTGTAAGTTTCTTTTGATAAGAGAAGTCAGTGCAGCGTTTCTGTGAGTGCTTATGGCTGTATTTACATAGACCTTTCTGATAAAGCTTACTTTCCTTCCCCTTTAAATATGATGCTCTCAGCAGAACTAAAGCAAATAATCTGCTTCCCCCAGTGGGTCCCAGGACTATAAATATCAGTATAAAACCGGGAAGCTCTAACACAAATAATGGCGGGACCAGGGAAAATATCCATTGGTGACCCCTCAATACATTTGTGGCACTACTCCCCTCACCTTAATAGGCAAACTGAAGAGTTGTAGGCATTAAAGTAGAACTACAGCTCAACGACAAATTAACCTAATGACAATGTGTTATTTCTTTATTTTGTATTTACTTCCTGTTATTTATAAAGCACATAACACATTTCTGCAGCACTTTACAGAGATTACTTATAATTCCCATCAGACCCTGCCCTAGGGGAGCTTACTGTCTAAGGTCACATTCACACAAACCATGGTCAGTTTAGTCAGAAGCCAGTTAACCTGCCTGTATGTGTTTGGAGTGATGGGAGAAAACAGAAGTAACAGGAGGAAACCCACAGACACAGCAGGGAAGATCTGTGCCCCCAAAGATGCCCCAGTAGCCCCCCCTTTTCTGCTGATTCCCTGCACATCTCTGTGCTGCTGGCACTTCCCTGAGCTTAGGGACTGACTATATAATGCATATACAGAATACACTAGAGACAACAGAAGCTGAACACAACCCAGAGTGCTAAATAGCCTGAATACATACATCCCTAGCTGAAAGCCACTGCCCTGTGACTCCCCAGCTGTGAGTGAATGCCCGCAGCCCAATAACATTCCCCTGTGCCCCCAGATACCCACCTTCACTCAACTCTCTACTTCCTCCCTGCACCTCCTCTCCCCCTGTTTAGGGGAAGCTATCACGTGACGCACCTTGCCTCTAACCCCGCCCTCCCTCGGTCACATGCTGATGACATCACTGAGGCGCTTTGATGCGGCTGCTTGAGCGTCCCAGGCGGAAGGGTAGAGGAGGAACATGGTGAGTTCGCCTGGGCTTCTCTTCCTTCTGTGTCACCCTGCCCCTGCTCTGTAGCAACAACACTAACACCGCTTTCTGCTTCATTAAAATGCCAGGCACAGTTGCAGTGGCAGCAGGTTTTTCTGTGCTTGTTCCTTATAGTTATACACTGTCTCTATTTCCCTCTGGGGTACAGTGTGTATTGGGCTATGGGAGCTAGTATGCAGGAAGCGGGAAGTACATTAGTCGTTTTGTATAAAGTCCTATTTAAGCAAATGTAACTACTATAGTGACCCAGATTATGGAAAGCGCCCCCTCTGGTAACTCCATGTCCTGTTCCATATAACAGAACGAATAAGTTAAAGGGTGTGTAAGTGAGAGGCTGCTCCTCTCTGGGTTGGCTGCTCCTCTCTGGGTTGGCTGCTCCTCTCTGGGTTGGCTGCTCCTCTCTGGGTTGGGTGCTCCTCTCTGGGATGGGTGCTCCTCTCTGGGTTGGGTGCTCCTCTCTGGGATGGGTGCTCCTCTCTGGGTTGGGTGCTCCTCACTGGGGCTGTTAGTGCAGAGACCCCCCCCCCCCAGCCTGGGGCAGTAACTGCACTGTCTGTGTAACCCTGGGCCTGTGCAACTGATACACTGCTCAAACATACAGGCGACAGGGCCTTGTAATATGTATGTTTTATTTATTGAGCTCTACGGTGTGCCGGTGTTACATCCCAGGTACAAGTTGTGCCCAGAT
Organism: Xenopus tropicalis; assembly: GCF_000004195.4. NCBI lineage: Eukaryota > Metazoa > Chordata > Amphibia > Anura > Pipidae > Xenopus > Xenopus tropicalis. Next base: position 125,984,742 of record NC_030681.2, read on the forward strand.
GGCGCTATTATCAGAACCATGTAAACTTGATTGCAGCTTTGCGCCAGACACAGTTACGCTTTCCACAGTTTGGGAATTTGTGGCTAAAACCACGGTACTAGAATTAAAGTTTTGCATGTTTCCCAGTAATATTACATATGTCCCGGTACATTTCCTGGCACTTGGGATTGGAATAACACTCTCAGAATATTAAGAGCTGGAATTACCCTTTAATAAGAGAAATATACCATATACCATAAGATTCTCTTGTTTGGAGAGTTTGCCAAAAGAGGGGATCCTTCTCCTGATATGCCCACCTAAGGTGATATTGGGCTAATTCCATCATTTGGCTCTAGGACAGGAATAGGAATCATCGGAGCGAGGACCAAACCAATGAGCCAATGCCAGTTTTTAGCCAGATATTGGTTGGGGAGGCCCATCAGAGGGCCCCATTAATGGACAGACCTTTAGGGTAAAGCCACACGTATGATTCTCGGTCATGGTCTGTGGATAAATACAGGCCAAGAATCAGCCCCTACTCTGGCATCAGTAATTCCCTGTGCCTATACCTGGAGCTGTTTCGTCAGCCTTGGTGTCAAAAAATACTTAGAATCACCTCTGATAAAACATTCAAATTGCACCATTGCACCAAAAATGCATATGAAGACATGAGTGTTTCAGCAGAAGTAATTCTCAGTATCCCCTATGGCATGGCCTGGTATTTTTTGGCCTAATATTGCTTCTAGCTGTTGCCTTGTTGCCGCCATATATCTGCCAAGGAGGCAGGCACACAAAGCCCATACACAGCCAGATAAGCTGATTAATAGGCCTGAATGGGGCCAAATCAGCAGGATGTATCTGCCCATGTATGGCCAGCTTTAGCCATAAGGTAACCAATTCAATGGTTTCCCTTCTTGTGTCCGTGTAATGAAGCCGCCTTCTTGCCTTTTTTCTGTATTCCCAGTGGGAGCTGTTTCCAAACACAATATATAATAGCTGCCTTTTTATTTACTGATATAACTGTGTTTCCACCCTAGGTCTCCTATTTTCCCCGTCGCTGCTTTATGCCCAGTTCCATCTTAGGCTTCCGCTACCTGTCCTCGTCCAGTCTTCCTGTTGCCGTCCAGGAACTTCTAGATTTAGGCTTTAATGAGGAGCAATCAGGAAGAATCCTCGCTCTGAAACCCAGGAGAGGTGACCCATGGCACACAGTGTCCTGTACCAAGGAATTGCTGCTCATTGGACTAAAGCCGCAGGCCGCACTCAAGATGTTGGAGGACAGTAAAGAGCTGCGAAAAGCAACTGTAAGAGAACTCCGAGATAGAACTGAGAATCTTCGTAGCCTGGGGCTGGGGGAAGGTAATGGTGTTCCTTTCCAACCCTTCTACCAAGCCATTTGCTGCTTGTGTTAATTGATTTGCCATTTTGCAGTGAAATGGTTGAATTTCCACCACAGAATAAAAGAACAGCTATGGCTTCCAACATGTGTGTAACGTTGTTTTCATAGGCTTCAATCGCTTGAAACCTTATCATATGTACACTGTTTCTAAATGTGACCTCTAGTTACCATAACTTCTATTTTATTTTGTCTTTGTTGCTGCACTAAGTTTGTTCTACCAGTAGAGGGAGCTGCTGCTCTAGTATAGTTCTTTTATACTTAAGACTTTTTCTCTTCTATCAGTAACAAAGTAGATACCCTTCACTTTCTTAAAGTTTCATATTGTTTCTGTGACTTAATATCTCCCATTCACCCCACCCCAGGGGCCCTGTGACCAATACACTGAAAGCACATTATACAGGCAGCCTGTAGAGATCTGTATGATACAAAACCATTTATCACATTTTATTTTGCTGTTTTTTTTTTTCTAAAAGGGTTCCTGCAGCGATCACTCTCCAGATGCCCGGCTCTTCTCTCGCTTCCTCGTTCCCATGTCCTGGCAGCTGCCAAATGCCTCAGACAGCGATGTCAATTCTCAGCTCTGCAGCTGACTGATATCCTTCGATTCTCCCCAGAAGCCCTGACATATGACCCCAGCTACCTCGAAGAGGCTTTTCAGGTGATTAACAAAACTATCAATGAATATAATAGGTACTGATGCATGCAAAACCAAGATACTGCCTCCTCTCAGGATAGGAATATATTGGCAACACAGAGGCACTGCTGCTATTACACAATATCCTGTGGAACTGACTGGCTCGCTGGCTAACATGGATTTCATGCAGTTTCATGTTTCTTAAACGAGTGCTTACAACTGAATGGATATAGGGCTGCCAACCCTCAGATAAATAATCTGCATTTGTCCCTGTAATATTTAAACATGGCATGTAATTTAGCTGAAATGCAAAAAAAGCCTTCACTTTGAAAGATCCATTTTTGAGCTGTGATACTCCATGTTATAAGGGAAAGGGTAGTTTAGCTATCATATTCTTTAGGCTAAAGCCCCCTGCTGTATCAGGTAGGGTACCATTCTGCCCCTGGCCTGTGCACCTTCTCTATAAACAAAAAATAAACAAACCCACATCATCCTTGGGTACTTGCTTGCAATATGCCAAATCCCAATCCTTTCCCATTTTTTGTTGCTTGGGTTTGTTGTTGGGTTAGAAAAATATGTTCAAAGTCTATCTTTTATTTATTACATATTGTATAAGGAATGTTACCAAGGGCGTTTTCATGGCCAGGATGCCCCTCTGAGAATCAAGGGGAATGTCATATCTGTCTTAAAACATGTAGGCCTGACCACCTTACACTTTACCTTTGCAGTATGTATATTTCCGGATGGGTGCAAGCCACAAAGACATTATAACATCTGGCCTATTCCAGACATCACTGGATGAAATCAGGGTTCGGCATCAGTTTCTGGAGCGCTTGGGAAGATTCCTACCCCCTGATAAAAAGGGGGTCTCCCCACCCTCTAACCCCAAGCTTAAGGAGGTCACGGCACTTTCAGACAGTGACTTTTTGGCACATGTTGCTCGGGTTTCTCCTGAGGAACTGCACACTTTCCGCAAAATATTTGCACGAGAGGAGCTGGAGGCTGGAGAACGTAAGGACAGTGAGGCAGGAAGGGACCACTTAGACAGTGGCACAGAGGGAGAGGATACAGACAGTGAACACTCTGGGGATAAAAGTGGAGAAACAGAAGATGAAACACACAAGAGACTGAGTAATTATAAAAGGAAGCAGAAGAAGAGATCAGCTAATAGACCTGTGAGACCATAAAGGACCTCCATATTGCTGTCCATTTAAAGAATGGGCTGCCTTGTTGCAACTTATTAAATGTTTAGTTTCTTTTTTCCTTGATTCATATTTGCTATATTTGTTCTTATGTAATACAAAGTGCACCTCCTTCAGCAGGAACTTTGTCTGACTTAAGGTGGCCATATGTAGCAACTTATTGTCCAGTGTATGGGGCCTCCTGGAAGGCTACCCAACTGATATCTGGCTGAAAATCAGCTTGACCTCCATCAGGCAGGTTAGAAAATCCCATCAGGCATTAACAGGTTGATGCAGCCCTGTAGGGCCCATATTAGGCTCTGTTAGGGGCCACTTTCTTTCTTCAACCAAATTCATCAGCCTCAGCCTGCCCTTGTCTCGCCGCTGTAGTACTGTATAAAGTAGAGAACAAGGCTCTTTGAAAAGCAGGGACACTTGTCAGAGTTCCAGTATGTGTGTATATGGTGGCAGAGGTTTAAACCATTTTTTTTATTGGTCAACATATGCTCGAGCCCACTACGGCTCAAACCATGGCAGAAATAGTCATTCTGCTAAAGTTCCATAAGTATCGTAAATACTTTGACATGGGCCCTCAATGACACAGAAATGTGTGTGGCCATTCATTATTTGTCTATTTGCACATAGAGAATGTAGATCTATAATAACTCCAGTTATAATACTGCAAGTAAACACAGGATTCCACTTTTTTAATAAAATGTTTTATTAGAAAACTTAGTCGCCTGGACAACCACACTAAAATAGCTGAAAGCTCAGCCACATGTATTGTCATCACCTCACCTGGAGGCGCAACCTAATTTGCTGTGAATTTAAAAATAATTTGCGCCTCGCCCTGCCTTGCTGTAAGCACTCCGTATGATAGGAGATCTCACTGCTAAACTAGAGATCTGAAATCCCTGGGGCTCCTGAAGTGATACTGTGTGTGGGCACCTACTGGATTAATACCAATCCATTTGGTTTATTAACCCCTTCTTGCAGTGAGATCAGTGGTGAATCTAAGGAGAATGCAAGAATAATAACATAAGGTAGACTCTGTAACCTGCAATGTATGTGAATATAATGTACCTTTGTTTAGGGCAGCTCAGTGATTGCAAACTTACAGCACTCTAAGCCCGCTCTACAGGTCTGGCACTTGGGTTCTGGCTGATTTGGTATTGGCCTCCCAGTTTGTGCTTTGTCCTCATGGGCCACCGTACAATGCTGACTGCACAGGTGAAGTTGACATTAGTGGTAGGGACTAACAAAGTAGCAGGAAGTACAAGGGAATGAGTTCCAGACCCAGTGCCTTTCAGTTTTAGGGCTGTTGTTTCTATGCTTGTGTCATTACTGGGAACATTTCTTACAGAGAGCTGACAATCTAAAGCACCCTGATGCTGTAATTACATAGAACCATCCAGTCCACGCTATAACCTAAAGGTGTAGCAGCTGTCCATGTACATTATGTTATAGACTTGAGATGGACATAGTACCACCAAGCTCCTGTGGACATGGGAATGCTGAATGGAATAACCCTGTCACCATACTGGTGCAGGAAGGGACCAGTTTTAGATGGTTAATAAGCTGGAGAATACCGCGCATCCGTGACACACTGAGATAAGGGGCTAATTAAGCAGCTACTCTAATGTAGTGAGGTTCTGTGGTACATACTGTAGGGCTTTCAGGCAGTGTGTGTCATACAGCTCTGTGCTTTGGGGCCCCTGAACTGGGGTATCTCGTGCTGCAGGTCCTTGGCTCTAGTAGTAGTAGTAGTCTGTACCAATGCTGTACAGACGGGACTGGATTGCAGCTGCTTACACTTGACATGTTTGTTGCTGTTTAGGATCTGATACAAGGTGTGCATTCAATAACAGAGCCAAACCATGCTCCGTATGTCCATAAAAAACAATTGTCTCCAGATCTTCCATCAGAATTATGAGAAGTAAGATCTTTGTCCAGGGAGAGGAGGGAATGCTGCTCTTCTGAACCCTTAGAGGAGGATGTGAAGGAGGGCTGCTCCGCAGGGATGCAAAGGCTAGTGCCACAAGGCCAGTACTGGCAATGCCACTGCACAATAAGAGAGAGGCCACAGAGTCTCTGAATATTGGGAAGGTGGAGACAAGCTTAGTGTCCCCCTTGGGGCAGTGTGATGATTAAGACCTTCCCCCCCTGCAAAATTCAGTGCTTTTAAACCTGCAAAGAAAAAAAAGACAATTAAAGTAGCAGTACATAGTGCTCTGCCATGCCCTGTAATCTGCCTGTGCCACGCAGTGCCAGTACACACACAAAAGGAAACAATATATTTGGGTGTTTGTATCACTTACAGTTTCAGCTGTTCAGGGCTTGGAAGGGATTCTGCTTTCTAGAAAGAAAAAACATTTCTGAGTCAGCGATTGTCCCCTGGTTATAGGGGAAACCTATAGCAATTTATTTAATTAATTGGAGGAAACATCCATCCTTTCAGCTAAATCAAAGCTGTCTGTGTGGGGGGGGGAGGCTTAAACTTTAAGGTAATTCTTATTGCCGGCAGCCAAAGGCAGTGCCTCTGTGTATCAGTGAGGGTCCCCAAGACTTGATTTCAGCTTGTTACTTACATTCATCAAGTGGGCTTCCCTTGGCTTTGCAGACTTGTGGCCTAACCTAATACAGGTACGGGACCTGTTATCCAGAATGCTCGGGACCTGGGGTTTTCCAGATAAGGGATCTTTCCGTAATTTGGATCTCCATAACTCATGTCTGCTAAAAATCATTTAACTATTAAACCCAATAGGCTTGTTTGGTCCCCAATAAGGATTCATTATATCTTAGTTGGGATCAAGTACAAGGTTCTGTTTTATTATTACAGAGAAAACGCAATTCATTTTTAAAAGTTAGAATTATTTACTTATAATGGAGTCTATGGGGGACGGCCTTTCCGTAATTTGGAACTTTCTGGATAAGGGGTTTCCGGATAAGGGATCCCATACCTGTAATTGTAACCAAAAGAGTCCACTCACTTGCTCTGCTTCTGCTGGTACCTTCACAAACCTCCCTGCTGCACACATCATTCTGTACCTTGTAAACTCTTCTGTACCTGCACACAGACATGGCATGGGTTAGTAGCATGGCAGAATTATTTGTAAACAAGCTCAAATGTCACTATAAAATACATTTATAGAAGAGCTTGATTGCACAGCTTGTACCCCCCCCCCCCATCATTCTTTCCTCTGTTCAGGGCAGCCATGATGGCAGTACAGCTGTAGGAAGCGAGAATAAAACCATTTTAGTGCCATTCCTTATACCAGTAATGAGGTAACTAATAATGGCCCTGAATCCACAGAGTCACGTGTGGCATTTGTCCCCAAGGCACCAAAATTAAATGTGGCCAATTGCTGTTTATGGCAGAAAATCCAAACCCTGTTTAGAGTATATTTTCCCTAGAATGTAGCAATAAATACTTACAGGTGGTGGCAGATTCCTCCCTCCCACACTGGGTGTGATGTTGTCTCAGAAATCAGTCTTGTGCAGGAAAAGGTCTCCTTTCTGCAGGCTGAAGAAGAAACGTGTTACCCCCCCAGCCAATTGGCTACGGCCCCACAACACACATCTGTATTATCAGCAGCAGATCTCCTGCAATAAACAAGCTGCGCCACACACACCAGCACAGCGCAATGACTCACGCTCTCCCCTGAGATATTCCCAGGCTCATCCCCTATTGAACATATAAATCTTCTGGAACAAATTGCCGAGCTGCTGTATAACTCCTTCCAGACCCCATCTGAGTGACTGCCCAATACTATTAGTAATAGAGAGCTTTGTCTTTTCTCCTGTAGCCATGATACACTAAATATCACCTTTATATTCTGTAACATTTGCCAGTGCCCCCATATCTAAGTCCTGCATTCTGAAATCTGTTCACTTTTATTAAATACAAATAGAAAATAACTGTAAATGGCAGTTCAAAGTCTATGGTGGGGATCATTGACCATTATCAACAGCTCTACTTTTAAAGGAATATGTAGTCATATTGTTTCAAGAGTCAGAACCAGAGATAAATGTATACTGCTTTCAATTACTATTGCTACTGAAAGCAGTCTTTTGGGCTTAATAAAGTTTTGCTAACCCAACCACTAATAAAGTAATAAAAGAAGTCAGGTTACGGTTACATACCCAACTGGCATTGCTGCCCTTTAAATCCCAGAGGACAGTCACAAGTGTCTCCATTCACACAGGTCCCTCCATTAAGACACGGGGTCTCCAGGCAGCCCAGTCGTTCTCCTGGAAAGGTTCACGTTAAAAGGGAAGAAGTCAACTTCTACTGAATGAGATACACAGACATCATTTGTATCCTACTCTATATACATTGTAGCATGCTCACATGTTCCTGAGCTGCACATGCCAGAGAAAGCATGTCATTCTAGAAACAATGTTGGGAGCTGCCATATTGCTTACCTTAGCTGAGGCACAACACACAAACCTCATTAGTAAATAGCCACAGCTAGTTGCTTCTTTTTGAAGATAAAACCCTAGGTGCTGCTTAGAGTGTTGGTCAGTTTACTAAATATTGATCAACTATAAAATACATCACCAAGCAAGGTTCTTCAGGTATTGATCCATTCATAGTGATCTTGTGGCTCTCAAACAACAACAGTGCTTCTGCAAGGGAACCTGTGCTACTATTGCATCTACTGGCTGCCCACATCTACAGCAGTAATATTATTGGCACATAAATGGGCATCTAAACAACAGTTGGTGCAATACACCTCATTAGTATTATTATGGGCAACAGCACAAAGCGGGTCAGTGTTTCCTTGCAGGAAGGATTTTCAGCTTAGTGGACAGAATTGTCCTTTATTCATTGGCACTGGCTGCAGCGTTTTCAAGGGACCTTTGCCAAACCTGTGAGTGTCCCTGTGGTGGCAGGTGATTTCCACTAAAATGAAATAAATATATATATATATATATATGTACATACATGAAGCTAATCCTAAAATAAGCTAATCTTAGCTAAGATTTTAGATCAGTTATACAACCAGAACTAATGCAACATTGCCTGCAGGCAATCAGCTAGATGCAGTAAAAATCCCATTCATTAGGCACTTGCGTTCTTGTACATATGAATAAATTGGCTCAGCGCTACTGCCTTCCTCCTGCTATGAATTGAGCGCAGTTGTGCCTATTGACACAGAAAACCTTAGTACTGCCACCACCTCTCTTTGGTGCTTCCACGGATACAAATACACAGCAACCATCAGTGGGGTACAACTGTAGGGCTCTCAGCTCTGGAAACCAATATTTACTACCACTTGGTTTGATAAAATGGCCACCAAATGTGCTTGTATATGGCCCCAAGTAAGAAAATATCTTCCTTTAGAGATGCCAAATGCTGCCAGAGGGATGTATAGCTGCAAGTACACCCTACATATAGAGAGAATTTATAATCATGTCGGTACATGGAATATCTCATGTGCATGATGTCAAACAGAGCAGGATATGCAGGTTCATAAATCATAGGAACTACACAGGATACATAAAGCCAAACAGCTTCTAATTGTTCTCCAGAATCACTCCTGCACCTTCTTTGCTTCTTTGCTCAGGGTCCTGTAGCTGCAGCGCCTGCCTCACAGGAATAGCAGCTTCGTCTGAGCTCTCAATTTTGACTGGAGGGTCTGGCTCTACAGATAAAATAGAAGAATTTAGGGTTACTTGGAGCTGCAGTCAATCACAGTGACATTAGCATTTCCAGTGAACTGATGCAGAATTACTAATAAATCTTTGTCTCTGACAGTCCATAGAGAAAAACAGAACTGCCCTTCTGCTGATTTGTTTTCCTCCTTGCTGGTGATTTTTTTGTTGTTATATGTAACATCAAAACTGGCATTACATGGAAAAAGAGAATAAGGAGTTAAATCCTTTTCTCTTAAGACGTCTGTGGGACACAGGGACCTTGGGTATAGTATCTACTAGCAGGAGGCAGGACACTAGAAGAGGAAGAAGCCCCTCCTCCCTGCTACTATACCCCCTGTCACTTCCTGAGTGAACCAGTTTTGTCAACAAGATAATAGACAGTAAAACAGAACTATATACATAAGGCAGAGAACCTTCCAAAGGAACCGCTTCCGGGGGGGAAGCCCTGTGTCCCACAGACGTCTTAAGAGAAAAGGATTTAACGGTGAGTTATCACAAAATCTCCTTTTCTCTTGCAGATGTCTGTGGGACACAGGGACCTTGGGGACATACCAAAGCTGCCCCATGAAAGAAGGGTGGGAGAAGCGGGTTCAGGCAACTGCTGCTTGCAGTACCTTTCTCCCAAAATGAGCATCAGATGCTGCAAATATCTCAAATCTGTAAAATTTGGTGAAGGAATGAATGGAGGACCAAGTAGCGGCCCTGCAGACCTGTTCGGCTGAGGCCCTGTTTCTGAAGGCCCAGGAGGTGCTAATTCCCCTGGTGGAATGGGCTCTGATACGGAGAGGCGGCGACTTCCCTTTGGCAATGTATGCTCTGCGGATAGCCTCCCTAATCCAGCGGGAGATTGTGGTCTTAGAAGCCTGAGCACCCTTCTGGGGCCCGGAAGGCAAGATGAAGAGGGATGTAGATTGACGTATGTCCTTGGTCCGGTGTAGGTAAAACTTGAGCGCCCGGACCGGGTCCAAGGAGTGCAGAGCCACTTCCTTGGGGGAGGACGGTTGCGGGCAAAAGGACGGGATGGTGATATCCTGGTTGATGTGGAATGAAGATCCAACCTTAGGAACAAAGGAAGGCAGAGTTCTGAGGACCGCTCGGTCCGGGTGGAAGACCAGGTACGGTTGGAGGTGAGATAGTGCCGAGATCTCGGACACTCTCCGAGCTGAGGAGATAGCCAAGAGAAACACTGTCTTCCATGTAAGCCACATCAGAGGGATGCTGGCCAGGGGCTCGAAGGGTGGCCCTTGCAAGGCAGTGAGTACAAGGTTGAGATCCCAAGGGGGAAGAGGATCCCGGAAGGGGGGGTGGAGCCGCGACACGCCCTGTAGGAAGGTCGCCACATCCGGTAAGGTCGCTAGTCGTCGTTGAAAGAGGACAGATAGGGCTGAGACCTGAGATTTAAGAGACCCTAAGGAGAGCCCTTTAGCGAGACCCGACTGGAGAAAGGACAGTAGCCGGGGAAGCGAAAAAACCTGGAAGGAATGGCCCGCGGAATCGCACCAGTCCTTGAAGGTCTTCCAAACTCGGTGATAGGTCTTGGAGGATATTGGCCTCCGGGCTGCCATCATGGTGCGAATGACGTCTGGAGGGAACCCCTTGCGTTGGAGCACTAGGGACTCAATAGCCAGGCCGTCAAACTGAGGAAGGCTGGGTCTGGATGAAAGATTGGGCCCTGCATTAGGAGGTCGTGATCCAGGGGCAGGCGCCAGGGTTCTGCCCTGCTGAGGGCAACCAGATCGGAAAACCAGGCCCTCTTGGGCCAAAAGGGGGCTACAAGGATTACTGTGCCGGACCCGGCCTTGATCTTCTTGATGACTCTGGGCAGAAGGGGCAGGGGGGGAAAGATGTACGCAAGAGGGAAGTTCCAATTGGCTGTCAGAGCGTCCGCTGAGAGAGCCAGTGGGTCGCGACATCTGGCCATGAATTGGGGAACCTTGCGATTCAGGCGAGAGGCCATGAGGTCCACGTCTGGGAGGCCCCACCGATCGACGATGCCCTGGAAGATTGTGGGACTTAGGGCCCACTCTCCTGGGTCGAGCTGCTGTCGGCTTAGATAGTCGGCCTGCCAGTTATCGAGGCCGGGAATGTAGACTGCCGTCAGTCGAACCTCGGAGGCCTCGGCCCAGGTCAGAATCAGACTGACCTCCTTGAGAGCCTGACGGCTCCGGGTCCCGCCCTGGTGGTTCAGGTAGGCAACTGTGGTGGCATTGTCGGATTGTACCTTGATAGCTTGACCCTTGAGGAGATGTTGCCAGTGGAGCAGCGCCAGACGGACTGCCCTGATCTCTAGAATGTTGATAGGTAGGCGGGCTTCGGATTTCGACCAAGTCCCCTGAGCCGACCGATGGTCCAGAACAGCACCCCAGCCCTTGAGGCTGGCGTCCGTGGTGAGAAGGCGCCAGGTGGGTTCCTGGAGAGGACGTCCCTTGGCTAGGTGAGAGGTGTTGAGCCACCATGCAAGAGAGAGTTTCGTCCTGGGGAGAATCTGAATCCGTTGGGACAGGGATTTGCGGTTCCACTGATCCAGGATGTTCCACTGGAGCTCGCGTAGGTGAAATTGCGCGAAGGGGACGGCCTCTATGGCAGAAACCATGGATCCCAGAACCTGCATTGCAAGGTGGATGGAGGGAGATGTGGAATGGATCAGACGACGACTGAGGTCCTGGATTCGAGAGATCTTCTCTGGGGGGAGGAACACTCTCTGCTGTGCTGTGTCGAAGATCATGCCCAGGAAGGGCATCCGGCGCGATGGGGTAAGACGGGATTTTTCTCGGTTGATCTTCCAGCCCAGAGATGTCAGCGTAGTTATGACCAGGCTCAGCTGGGATGTTGCCAGAGAAGGGGATGAGGCCTTGAGAAGAAGGTCGTCCAGGTAAGGTGTGATGGAGACGCCCTGAGATCTGAGGGATGCCGCCGCAGCCGCCATTATCTTGGTGAAGATGCGCGGTGCTGAGGTGAGACCGAAGGGGAGGGCCGTGAACTGGAAATTTAGGTTTTTGACAGCAAAACGCAAGTATTTCCAGTGGGGAGGGAAAATAGGGACATGTAGGTAAGCGTCTTTTATGTCCAGGGCCACGAGAAACTCGTTGGGGCCCATAGCAGCAATCACCGACCGGAGAGATTCCATCTTGAATCGGGCGAACCGGAGGAAGGAATTGAGCTGCTTGAGGTCTAGTATCGGACGAAAGGACCCGTCTCGCTTGGGTACCAGGAAAAGATTGGAATAGAATCCCCGGAATCTTTCTCCTGGGGGAACATGCATGATCACTCTCTCGTCCAGCAGGTCCTGAACGATAGAGAGGAAGGCGGACTGCCTGAGGGGGTCCTGGGACAGTCGAGACATAAAAAACCTGTTTGGAGGGTTGGATTGGAACTCGAGACGGTAACCCGACGATATGACCCTGTGCACCCAGGGGTCCGAAGTGAGACGGAGCCAGGCTTCGTGGAAGAAACGAAGCCTTCCTCCTACGGGGATGGGACTTCCCCCCTTGGGGTAGTCATGCGGAAGTGGTCTTGTCGGTAGGCTTGGCTTGGGGCCGTCTGCCCTGCCAGGAGTACTTGGAACGTGTCTGAAACCTGGGCTTGTTGGAGGAGTTCTGGGTTGTGGAGTCTCTGGAAGGACCGGGCTTGGAGCCTCTGGGACGAAAGAAGCGGCCCTTACGAAAGGACGAACGGTTCCTAGGTTGGGGGAGGAAGGTGCTCTTTCCTCCCGTAGCTTGACTAATAATCTTGTCGAGTTCTGGCCCGAAAAGAAGCTTGCCCTTGAAGGGAATAGTGGTAAGAGACTTTTTAGATGACATATCAGCAGACCAGAGCTTCAGCCATAGAGAGCGGCGTGTCACTACGACAAGAGCAGAAGTCCGACTGATGGCCTGGGCGGAGTCTAGAGAGGCTTCGCAAAGATATTCAGAGGCATCGCGAATCTGAGAGGCAAGGAGAGCAAGCTCCTGTCTGGAAGAGCCCGTAGAGATGCCCTCCAGAAGGGAAGTAGACCATGACTGCACGGCCCGTGAGACCCAGGCCGAAGCCAAGGCCGGGCGAAGGCTTTCCCCTGCGGAAGTGAACGTGGCTCTGAGGAAACTCTCCATCTTTTTGTCCATCGGATCTTTGAAAGAGGAAGAATCCGGGACGGGAAGAGCTGTGTTCTTAGACAGGCGGGACACTGGCGCGTCCACTGACGGAGGGGTGGACCACTTATCCAGGGCTTCCTGGGGAAAAGGATAAGAGCGTTGAAAACGCCTAGAGGCCTGAAAACGCTTTTCAGGGTGATCCCACTCCGATTGTACGATGGAGTCGAGTTGGTCATGGGAAGGAAAAACGGAGGCGGTCTTCTCCTGGCGCTTTAAGAGAGAGGAAGAAGCCTCAGAGGTGGATTCTGTGCTCTTGAGGTCAAGACAAGACATGACCGCAGCAATAAGAGAGTCGATAGCCTCAGGGGAGGCTTTGGCTATGTTGTCGGAGTCCTCCGGCCCGTCGGAGGAAATCTCGCCCTCGCTTAGGGATTGATCCTCCCAGGTGGCCGAGGCGTGTAGGGACTCTGTGTCGCTGTAATCCTCCAGGCGGAGGAGTGCTTGTCGCTTGAGGGACTTGGAAGGCTGGGGCTCATCCTTGTCCAGACGATCTAGCAGCTTGTCTAGACAAGCTGCTAACTTAGGGATGCCGGTGGAAAGTTGAACCGCCCAGGGAGGAGGGTCCTGGCTGGAGGATGAGGTCTGCGCCGGAGCATCCAAGGCCAGAGCGGGAGTAGAAGCCGCCTCTGGAATCTCTGGGGTAGGGGGAGGAAGCGTATCCAGAGCCTGGGAAAGGGGCTCAGCCGGGAGTTTGGAACAAGAGGAACAAAGGGGTTCCTTTCTGCCAGATGGGAGACGCTTGCAGCACTTGGCGCATGCTAAGTATTTAACTCTGGAGGAGCTGGAAGCCCCCCTGGAAAAGGGACCCTCTGGAATGCCCTCTGCCATTGCCACGAGACAGAGCAGGTTATGCAGACAGACAGAGAAAAAAACTCAGCAAAAAAGACAGATTTGGCTTTGATGCGGTAAACAAGCAGGGAAAATATGTGCTTTTTTTTTTTTTTTTCCCCGCACAATATATATAAATATATATATATATCAATATCAGAAAGTCTATATATATACACAATATAGAAGCTTTCCAGAGAAAAAGCAGTCCCCCCACACAGTAACACACTCAGTGGAATATGAGGTCCCCAACTGTAGTGGAATATATATGCAGCTTAAAGACAGATATAACAGCCAGGTAAAAGACCCAGTAACAGACCCAGCACAGCCTTGCCCGTTCCTGCTATTCCCCTACCAGCGCCCCCTCCTACATAGATACCGGCCCTGTGTCTGAGGAATCCAAAGGAGCAGTAAGGAGCTGTGGCAGAGACGTCCGATCAGGATGGAGAACAGAGAGAAGTGGCGCGAAGCAAAAGGCGCGCGAAAACAGGAAGCGCTCCGAAAATGGCGGCGCGCGATGACGTCATCGCGCTGGAACGCAAGGGGGACGCGGTGGAACGCAAGAGGAACGCGGTGGAACGCATGGGCGCAGGCTGGCGGGCTGTGGGACCGGCTGAACCTGGGCTGCTGGGGGGCTGCAGACACTGACCTGGAGGATCCAGATCTGAAAGGGGGAGACACCGGACAGCTTCTGCGCTCGAGGTAGAGGCAGGGATTTTCTGTGTGGCCCGCTCCAAGGGAGGCTTACTGGCCCCGGTGCTGAGATCCCACGTAGGGGGAAACCTGTAGAGGGAACTCTGTTGAGGCCCTGTAGGATAACCCCTGGTGCCAGATTAAATCTGGCCGTAGATTGTCAGAAGAGCTGTGGGATGATCCTGTCTCCTAGGACACTAGAAAAAAACTGGTTCACTCAGGAAGTGACAGGGGGTATAGTAGCAGGGAGGAGGGGCTTCTTCCTCTTCTTCCTCTTCTAGTGTCCTGCCTCCTGCTAGTAGATACTATACCCAAGGTCCCTGTGTCCCACAGACATCTGCAAGAGAAAAAGGCATTTTTATATCACTGTTTTGTGCTTACATAGCCAAGCTGTAGTACATTGCACTCACCTTTTGTAACATTAATAGCTTTATTGGTACGATGGCTGAACCTTGCTGAAATACGACGGCGCCCATCGTTCAGCTCTGTGAATCTGAGGCAAATGAGATAGCATAAGAGCAAACATACAGAATAAAATGCACAATGAGTAAGCACTACTTCCTATGGAAAGGTTTACAATAACTGCCAATCAGTTACATGAATGATCCCTAAGCTGTGACATCAGTTGTGTGCATTTGTAGGGAGGAAGCTACATTCGCCACAGTTCTCTAGTCTAGTAGGAATCGTAGGAAAAGTAGGAATTGTATTGCAGATTTAACAGTCAATCCCAGAAGCCGATTTTAAAGCAAGAGCGGGTAAGGGGGAGAATTACCGGTGCGGCTGTGGAGTATCAGCAGGAGGAGGACCCCTTTCTGTCAGCAGTCGCACCTCCTGATGTGGCTGTGGAGGAGGCCTGTTCCGCAGAATTCTAGGGGGGGTCCAACGACGCTCCTGAGGTCCCTCCCTTTGCACTGCAGGGCAAACATTCAACAGAATATAAACATATAATTACTAAATAATTATCATATTTGTTATCTCCACTGACTGCCGCCTCCCGGGCCCCTACCTACTTACGTGTCTGTGGACGCACTGTCTTGGGCTCACTGTTCACTGGGCCCTGGGGAGTGTTGCGTAGTGCAGTCACTGTTATCCGGTAGCGTTGGCCGGCCTGCAAGTCACGGACTGTATATGAAGTCATCTTTCCACTGGGAACATACCGGCTCTTTGTACTGTGATTATTGGTCACATTGAAGATATAGCCATCCACTGACCCATGAGGAGGTTGCTCCCAAATTAGATGCACAGAATTGGCTGTGACAAGAGCTGCCGTAAGGTTGGAAGGTGGGTGTGGACCTGTTGTACAGAAATTCTCCATCAATCCTTTGTATGACAGAAGGCAGCGCAACAGACCTCCATTTAATTTATTTATTTGTTCATTCATCCCTGATGCCCTGTTCTGTACAGAAAAAACATCCCATGTTGCTCCTTATATGTGTATGTGGCAACCAGCGCCCTGTTATCGCCCACTCCTTCTATACTCTCTATCACAATTAACTATACTTTTTCATCTCTGAGGCATGATAACTCCATGTTTAGCTTCCTTTTCTCTTACGTGTCCAGGCTATCAAAGGTGCACTGGGCAGGCTTTCTGTGGCTGGGTGGCTGGGGTCAGAGCGGCTCAAGGTGCTAATTTGGACGCTGTATTTTTCTCCAGGACGTAGATCCCTGTTGACAGTAAACGCAAATATAAAGACACTAATGTTATTCAACAGCACAGAAGGCAAACATCTGTCAATTCTACGAGTAATACACAGGCCTGTAGTTACAGACAAATGCTCCAGACAGGCATAAAAGGTGCCTTTTGTTTCTGTCTATATGAATTTCCCCCTTTTTGCTATAGTTTATACAGGAGCAGTGGCCAGCTCCATGTTGTAGCGCCCACCCCTCCTAGGTCAGGTGATCCAGTGGAGCCAATAAAAGGGCAACTATTTGGGGGTTTTACCCTTGAAAGAAAGCTAGTTGCAGGTAAAACTCAGTCCCTGTGTACAGGAGCAGTGGCCAGCTCCATGTTGTAGCGCCCACCCCTCCTAGGTCAGGTGATCCAGTGGAGCCAATAAAAGGGCAACTATTTGGGGGTTTTACCCTTGAAAGAAAGCTAGTTGCAGGTAAAACTCAGTCCCTGTGTAAAATGTATAATGAAGCAGTAGAATTCTTACTAACACATTAAATTAAATGTAGGACTGGTCAGACTAGGAATGACTTTGACACAGTTGGCCAGCTTGAAGTATATTGCAATATATGGACAAACAATCCCTGTTTTGCTTAAAGGGGAGGGCATTTCTTGGTAGCTTAATGCACAGAATATGTTAAGACATGAAAGATAGGTGCCAATCTGGAGAGAGAAACCCTGTATAAATAACCCTGCAAAAGCTGCATTGCAATTCCCAGCTTTCCTTAGGCTGGTCCCGCCATGTCGCAGTGCCACTGTGCCCCATTACATTATGTGCCTACTTAGTATCCTACAACGAGAGGCTGCCACGGGGGCGCTGGAGCATGGCCAAGCCCGGACTGGCAATATGTGGATTCTGGCAAATACCAGAGGGGCTGCTGTAAGATGCCATAGACAATTACTATTTACTGGGCCTGTGGGGGGCTATTTGGACCTCTTGTACTTAAAATGCCAGAATTTATTTAGAATTTTAGTGTAAACCTGAGCGTGGCTAAGATCCTTCATTATAGGAAGGCACAACTATCAATACATTTTTCTGACTCAGATAAGGTTTCAAACCAACACAATCAGGATGATCCAGCACTCTTGCACTGAATCTGCACTCTATCACAGTTCCCACCTGCAACAGCCCTCCAGCTACTGTTATACAAGCAAATATCATATCCGCAATGACAAGATTCACATCCATTCAAAACACTGGAGGGGCCACATCATGATAAACACTATGCTCAGTACCTCATGGTAAAAATAACACTAAGAGCTTTAACAAAAATATGGGCTACTTTTCCATTTATGGATACAAATGTAAGACAGGAAAGGGCAACAGGGACTACAGCACTTGCTGGATTAGAATCTGATTTTGCCAGTTATATTATGCTTTCAATGGACAAGAGAGACTATAAGTGAAAATAAAAGAGCAGTGTGGGACTGGCTCACAAGGATACCTCTCTGAGAGACTGACCTGAAGATATATTCTCCTGCTGATGGCTCCTGCTCTGCCTGCTGGGGCGGCTCCGTTGGGTGCTGGAGAAACAGACGAACACGAGCAATAGATGTGTGTCTGTGAGGACTTAGTGACCAGGAAACTGAGACAGATGTGTCCATGACAGAATTAATCCTCGGCCTGTCAACGTTAGGTGGCCCTGAGGAGAAAAATAAACTCACAATAAGGCACAGCAAAAACAATTAAATATCTAGAGAAGTGTGTGTGTGGGGGGGGGGGTGTGATCTGCATATATACTTTTTTTCATTTGAAAAATACCAAATCTGCAGCAGAAGATTTGGTTAAATACCAAATGGAATCATAACCTTAAGTACTTACGTGTTCGTGCTGTGAGGTAGAGGGGGCGACTGATATCATTGTGCCGCAAGTTGCGCTTTACTGTTACTATTGTGATGTTATAAGAGCGGCCAGGACTAAGCCCCCGCAGCTCGTGTTCAGTGTGAGCTCTTTCTACAAAGTCTGTTCTAGATAAGCCATCTGGGGCAGTGTAACTGACTGCAAACCCATCCAGTACATGCCCAGTGCCATCTTCTGGGGGGGTCCAGAACACCCAAACACTGTTTTCTCCAACCGCACCCAGAGACAGTGACAATGGCGGCAGCAGCTCTGCAAAATGAATTTACAGAGAAAATATAATGAAAAGCAATGAACACATACAGTAGATGTGCAAACAGAACATAACTGATGCAGTGTAGCAAATAGAATCAGTTAACATGTGCTTACACAGTGAAAATAGCTTCTTGTAGCCCCAGGTGCACGCTGTACCCACTGCCCGGGCAAATAAATACAAAAATGATGAAAACAGTAGCACTCCGGTTATTTTGAAAAATGTGCATCTTTACTCAAGTGCCAAAGACAACATTTCAGGCTTCAATCCAGCCCTTTATCAAGCCTCCTTGATATAGGGCTGGAATGAAGCCCGAAACGTTGCCTTTGGCACTTGAGTAAAGATGCACATTTTTCAAAATAACCGGAGTGCTGCTGTTTTCATCATTTTTGATGCAGTGTAGCAAAGACCTATCTATATGTTGACATATAGAAATGCAACAATAAACTGGAGACAAGGTGAACTACTATTTATTGCTAAGCAGGCGAATAAATAAGACATGGGGATGCCACACAACCTGCACACCAACTGACTGGCTGAGGTCAGTTAGCCCTTCTATGTTCTGGCCATTCACTTGCTTAGTGGTTGTTTAGTTTTCCCAATGTATAGGATTTATACACTAGTGAGTTTCAATGCTTATAAGTTCAGTAGAATCATAGTGATTGGATTTGGTGCTTGTAAGGGTTTAAAGGGTTTAAAATGCAGAAGTTTTCAAGAATGCTCAGAAAGTCCAGTTTCTTTAGACTTATCTCTAGGTACAGTAGATAGGAAGAGATAGTGATAGTAGGGGAAAACCCACACTCTTGGGCCCATTTAGGCTGTAGACCTAAAGGCTGTAGATTTGAGCTATTTTTCATATTACAGCTATTTATAAAGACCGTTTCAATCTAATGTGGCTTCTAGAAAAATTCACTTTTTTTTCTCAGGTTACTCAAATAATAAAGAACTTTGACATCAACTTTGACCAAACTGCCATTTTATTGCAGTTCACCAGCTCAGACATGCCAAAATCCTATTATTTTTGTGGGAGGAGGAAGAAATTCTATTTGCCAGGAAAGAAAAAAGTTATTGCTCTTTTACTGCCTGGCAAAAATGTGGTCGAAGTTGTTAGAATACTATTGGAAAAATGTTTATTTTTAATGACTTTTTACTATGTAGATGACATTTGCATTACTTCCTAGACAATTATTTCACTTCCCTCTGACTTTGCTGGGAAATGTTTGAAGCTTTAAAATTATATTTTAACAAGACCAATGGAACCACTGAATTATGACAAAGTAGTAATTATTACTTGTTTGCCAAGTTATAAAAATAAGATAATTTGTATTGGGAAGAACAGAACTTGCTTCCACTGGAAATTCTAATGATCCAAACATTTCACTATTTGGAGAGGCACGGTAGAAAAGTGTTGTTTTTTGGAACAATTCATGTGAGATATAAGCTTATAGCATGCAGTACCCTCTGATATCCTTACCTTTCTCACACATGGTTCCAGTGTACCCCGTTCTGCAGGTGCAGCTCATCAATCCATCTGCGCTGGACACACATACCCCACGGTTACCGCAGGGGTTCAACAGGCACATGTCACTCACTGCAATAAATTATATCAACAGAAACACCGACATGTTAGTTAGGGAGCTTCCTGAACAAATTACTATTGGGATTTATGGTCTAACAAGGGAGTAACATTTGATCTAGAATCTTGCACAAGTTATTATACATTTAAATGAAGGTTTTGCCACATATGATAAGACTGGATTGAGAATGACGCAGATATATGAAAAGGCTGGAAAAATCCTACAGATCGCTGTAAGGGTTGGGAAGATCAGCACCTCGCAGGTAACAGCAAACTGTTTTGCTTCCAGGTTCAGAGTCTAGCAACTGAATGTTGGTGAGCTGCCATCACTAGGCCCGGACTGGCAATCTGTGGGTTCTGGCAAGTGCCAAAGGGGCTGCTGTAAGATGCCATAAACAATTTATTGGGCCTGTGAGGGCTGTTTGGGCCTCTGTGTACTTGAAATTCCAGGGCCTGCTGTTAATCTCAGTCAAGACCTGGCTATCACCAGCAGAAAGGGAAGCACAGGCAATGGGTTTAATACAGTAGGAGTGAGGGAACAGGGTTTTTAGCTTTCAGGTATATAAAAATGATGCATCTCGGATCACTCTGCAATAGAGGGTTCAGCAAAGCACAACACACACGAAAAACGTACCTGTCTGACAGTGATAGCCAAAAAAGCCGCGGGGACACACGCACAGATAAGAACCCGCCAGGTTCTCACACAAGCCTCCATTCTGGCACGGAGAAGAGTCACATCCATCCACCTCTGGTAACAAGGAGCAAGTTGTGATAGAATGCCTGCTACCAGTCCCTTTGGCGCATATTTATCGCAACTCCAATAAACATGGGGAAGCTTATATAGCTACTAAACTTGCCTAAACACTTTATTAACTAATTACTAATTAAATTGACAAAATATTTTAATATAGCTAGTATACACTGCATTCACCCCACCCTTATTTAGTGCATAATCCACCCTAACTCTGTGCTCATGCTTTTATTAATAATGCACCCAGTGCCTTTACATTAAAGTAAAAGTTGGCTATTGTTTTAAAGGGATTGTTTTGTACAACATTTACAAATCTAACAGTTCACAGTAATACAGTCATACAATATTTGCAATATACATAGTTAATAAAAAATGTGCAGCTGATAAGATATTATATGATGTTACACATAGTACTGGCAGCAGACTTAACTCTTATTGGCTGTGTCTCCTGTCAGTCTGACATTGCTTCCTATGCCTGACAGAGTGCTGCAAATCTAATATAACAATAGGTTAGATTTGTGATGTGCTAAGTCTGTTTGCCTATGCCATTGCAAGGGAGAAATTAACCAATGTATGTCAATGTATGCATTTGGTTAGAGTGACAAGCAACCAATGAATTTGTCTGTAAGAGCACTGACAGGCGGATTCCCTACCAGGCAGTCCTCACTGAACAGAGTGGTGCATACTTGAACTGCTGTTTTCTCCACAAACAAAATGTGTACATTGCAAATAAAACCTTTATGGAATAGGAAAATGGCTTTACCTGTCTCACAATAAGATCCAGTGAAACCCTCAGGACAAATACATTTGAAGGTCCCAGGCAAATCCTGACAGGTACCCCCATTTTTACATGGCTGTGACAGACACTCATTAGTTTCTGCAGAAAAAGCAACTAATTAGAGCTTTCATTTACGGACATGTAGAATGGTCAAACTATTGGCTGGTTGGCTGCTATGGGTAACTGCATTGGTTCAATTAGTGATTATATTTCACACTAATTTAAATTATTTCTATGACTTAAATATTTCTGTTTTTTGTATATTCTGTTCCAAAGCTGAGTTCATTATGGCGCTTATTACCTTGCTCACAATACTTTCCACTGTACCCTTTCTGGCATTCACAGATAAAGTGGGAAATCCGGTCCTTGCAGGATGCCCCATTATGGCAGGGATGAGATGCACACTCGTCTATTTCTAAGTAGGACAGAGATGTATGAGAAGGAGCACCCTCCTTCATGTGTCCTCAGTGCATCAGTCAGTTGTGACTTCTCTCCCCCCACCCTCACTCAGCCAGGGCTACATACCTTCACACTCTGGGGGCAAGCTCCATGTCCCTTCCTCACTGCACACACTAGTGTTGTTTGGAGTACTGAGCACATAGCCTTCATTACAGTGATATTCTGCTCGACCCCCCGGCAGTGTAGATGTCACAATCATCTTCGCATATTTTACCTGCTCTGGGGCTCCACAGTCCAATTCTGCTATAAATTCAAAAGATTATTTAGTTGACCATCTGAGCTTGTTCTTTCATTGCTAAATAATGAAAAGCTACTCATAATAAAAAAACAATTGCAAACTGTCTCAAAATGTCATTGTCTACATTATACTAAAAGTGAATTTAAAGATGAAAAAACCATTACAGTATTCCTTTAAAGAGTCTGCAATTTTAATTGGCTTTTGGTTCAGAATATGTTTATTTTTCAGTACTTGGTACTGGCATTTGATACTTGGACCTTGGATTCCTAAGTTTAGGATCAATAAATTGCTGTGAAATGTGTTTAAAAACATAAAAAAAACCTTGTGTACTCATAGACTTTGATGTTTGCCCTTTGCACAAACAAGCTTCTACCTCAGCTTCAAGCCTTCAAACACACAGACATACTCACCTTTCTCACAGTGTCGCCCAGAGAAGTTTGGTGGGCAGTCGCACTTGTATTTCCCAAGATAATGGAAACATGTACCACCATTATTACACGGACCTGACGAACAAGGGCCCCTCATACCTGAACACGATAAAAATCAACAATAAGATCTTCTCTAGGATGAAGCCCATTACTGTCCACTAAAGCTCTTGGAGCTGGGAAGGATGCTAGCACTTAGCTAGAACAGTGGCCATGGGCATCTTTAATTATGCCACAACATAGAAAAATGCAGAACTTGGTACCTTTATAATACAAAACTGCCCAACCAATGGTCCTTCAGAAGGTACTGAACTGTAGCTCCACCTCTGCTGTCAGTGGGGGCTGGGAGTTGTACTTTAACAACAACTAAATGGCTGCAGGTTGCATGCAGTATCTATTCTGCATGCAGTATACTAAAGTATATACGTATACCTGAGGTATATCTTACTTTTAAAACCATTACCTGTCTCTGTATCTTTAATGTATGATACTGGCTTTCTCCTTTTTTCTAGAGATCCGTTCACTTGTAGAAAGCTTTACTGCCTCCATTTTGCTCTACTGATTCCATCTTATTCAGCTATATTCACACTATTTAGCATTCAGAGATAATCATATTTTGCTGAATGCTGCTGCACTGCCAATGGTAGAAAAGCACAATATACTATAAATAAGTTACAATTTCTCACCAGTCTCACAGTGTTTTCCAGTGAATGGATAGGGACAAACGCAATAATATTCTTCTCGTGACTCCTTGCAGGTGCCCCCATTGCGGCAAGGTGATAGGCTGCACAGAGCTGGCTTTACTGAGACAGAAGAAGGAAGTCAGCGAGGGGATATGGAAGATAGAATAGTATATAACAGGGACAGATACAGAAAAAAAATACATTTGTATATATATATATATGTCTCAAGACATAATCAAGGCAGGTTTAAAAACAGCAAAATACAAGGGCACAGCTGCACACTGTGGTCACTAATCAATAACCTCTTTGTTGAACTGTGCAGCTTGTCAGCACTATATAAATGATAATGTCAAAATTAGATTGCAGTAAGCACCCAAGTACATAAATATATACAACAATTAAATATATCTGTCATTTCTGAAATTACATTCATTTATCGAAAGAGTTTTAAATGGCTGACCATAGTATGGGTTTAGCTATAAGTACACATTTCAGATTTAGGTTAAATAGTAATGCTGATATTATAGTGATTACTGGATATATTCTGACTTAGTTTTAATAATCCTAAATATGACAGGTCTGCAAATTTCTGGCAGATCTTACATTATAATGGGCCTTTATCAGATAAAATCCACCCATATAGAGATGTATGCTCACCTTTCTCACAAAGTCTTCCATTGAAGCCACGGGGACAGGCACATGTATATGCATCATCTAGAGATTCACATGTTCCACCATTCAGGCAGGGATCCGAGTCACAGGGTGAGGGTATTGCTAAAGACACACAATAAGAACCAGGAATCACATCTGGGTAATTAACTATCTCCTCCATACAGATCACAAATATAAAGAAGATAAATGTAAAATATATTTATTGTTATGTCCCATTACATAATTTGCTTCTTCATTATGGGACACGTGTACTATTAGGCACTATTAGACACCAACATGTAGCCCACATAAGTGTTACAACAGTAAGTTACTTTTTGGATAAAAGAGAAAACAACATTAAATACAAAAATTGGAAAAAAGACTTGTGAAGGCCAGTGTGCCTTAAGGAACCCCAAGCCAAATCTTTGGCGGCCAAATGCCCCCCCAATACAGTAATAAATGTGAGGGATCCTCTAGCAATATGATCAAGTCCAGGCAGGAGTACTCGCTAAAAGCAACTAACAAACCAACCTGGAGCACTGACTTTGTTTGTGTGCAAGTAAGATAATGACATTAGAGCACCTCTTAGGGCAAAGACACATGGAACGATTAGTCGCAGTTTGTGCTGCCCTGAATTAGTCGTGGCGACTTTTTAAAAAGTTGCGGCTACTAATTGCCGTGTGTGTCTTCACCCATACTGCACAAATTAGCTACTGTTATTTAAAGGAAAACTATAGCCCAGAACAATGTAGCTCTCTATAAAAATAAATACTAAAACAGCTCATCTGTTTAACCCTGCTTCATGTAAATAAACCATTTTCATAAAAATATTATTTTTTAATCGTATGTGCCGCTGGATAATCCTCAAGAGAAAACTGCCATATTAGGTTCTAAGGCCCACCTCATACAATTCACACAAACAAACCAAGGTTACACATATTAGGTCACATCAGCCAATGAATGGAAAAAAGTTCTATATTTTACTCCCACACTACTTCCTGTTACAGTCAGAGCTGCATTATTTCTGGTCATGTGATCTCTGAGGGAGCCACAGCCCATCACTAAATGGTGGATCAAGGGAAAAGATGTAAAAGGGCAATATTTACTGATATATATATTCCAGTTTGGTAGGATTCTTTATTTAATATGATAAACTATTGGATGATGTAGGAATCATGGCATTGATGCTGTATTGGGGATCTTTGTAATAGGCTTTATCTTGTGCAGAAGCATAGAGAACATGCTTACAGAAGCTAAAAATGCCAGTTTCACCAGCAACTGCTTGGTCTCCTTTTGTAAATATGTACAGAAACAATGTTCCAGTAAAAATAGGCAACACAATGCTTTATGGCATTTGGGCCATGACATACTTGTGCGCGCCTATTATAACTGTAGCTTCATTTGCTGGAATAATGTGAGACACAAACATGAGAGCAGCTGATGGATCCTTTTTTAGATTCTGTTCTATTAATGCACATGTGTACTGTACCACCCACTCAGATATACTTTAGTGAGAGCAAATACAGAAATTAGCAGCAGCCAAGATAAGAAGCCACTGTATAAAGGCTCAGGGCATACACTGGCAGAGAAGCACCTAAACCTCACAATACAACCTGTCATTTGAATTAATAAAATCTACCTGTGACCAAATTTTTGCCAAAAGATACTTTTTTTAAACCATAATCTGTCTGTCACTAGATTTAACAAGTAAATTCCAATAATATACATTTTGACACTTTCCACTGGCTAGAAAAGGCCAGTGAATTATATGAGTCGGGTGCTATAAACCAAAATGGCTGCTGCATAGCAAATAATAATGCAGACTTTAGAAGCAGCTTTATATAAATCAGTTTATTTTCTAGTTGGAAATGCAGCAATTGGCCAAGCACAGATTATTACAGATGGGCAAAAGATGGACAACATAGTATGACAGTATATAATAAACCACAGTATAAACTCTTCATGTAGTAGTCCAATTATCAACTACACTAAACATTTATGGGATAGATTTTAATGAAATGATGATAAAGTTGTCTGTTTATAGGTTCCTGAAGGGTCGCGCCTGGCCCTGGGGTCTGCGGTTGGACGGGCTTGTACATAGAAGAGTATTCAGTAAAAAGAGATTCAATTGCCTTTATGTTTAATTAGTGGATAAAAAACCCTGAGCAAATTCTCTTTTAATAGGTTTATGGAATTTAGCAGGTTGTGATGTTAATGGGAGTCACATACTCACAGTGGTTACTAAGGATGTAATCTGTGTGACACACACACAAGTAACTTCCACCATATTCCATGCAGGATCCGCCATCTGGACACTGTGAACCCATGCTGCACGGTAGCGAGGTGACCTCTGGGGAACAATAAACATTACTGAAATACATGTGCTGTTTTACATGGTTGAGTACTATTATTACTAGAAACTTGCTTCCCTGTAAATGCCGAGAGCAGCACGCAAAAGCTGCCTATTTCAAATACAAAAAAATATGGCCTTTAGGACAGAGCTCTACTATAACATTTCTAGTATGGTATATAAGCACTATAGAGAAACACATTGGAGAAACCACAATTATAATATATGACTCTATGAAGCATATTAGCACCACAGTTCAGCAGGGAATTTCATAACTCTCGTTTCATTAATATAATTTGTAGTTTTATTTAAATATGACCATAAAATAAATCATATGCAAGTTAACAGAGAGCTGAGAAGTTCCCTTCTTGTGAGCTGTGTTAAACTCTTTTTTTCTTCATACTTTAATAAATATATGCCTTCAGTTATGCTTTGAAGAGGAGGTGATGGGCTAAAACTTTTACCCTAGATAGATAGCCAATGCACTTGAATAAATAAACTGCAAAATGACTATTTGCTGTCCGCGGCATCTGAATGCCAGTATTCTTTACTGAGATATAACTGGAATATATTTGATTAAACACATTCTTAAATATCCCTCCAAAGAACAATGAGTAAAGGGACAGAGTACAAGTGAGTACTAAAGGCATCAGTATGCTACTATACCCCTGTGTGTCAGACTTTCAGTTTGATTATTCTTGTTACTCAGGAGCACATTGTAATATTAAGACACTGGCTGTTCTTCATCTGTCCCACAGCTTACAGAATAATCTATTGGATCTTCTTTCAATATGGCCACAAATGTGCAAGAATGCCACAGCACAATCAATATATGGTTGATGGAATCCATCTTGGTACCTGCAGGGGTCATCAACTTCAGGTGGAGTTTTAGAGGAGCCATTTTGTTTCCAAATCCATTTTGGGTTTTTTTTAATGTATTTCTATAAGGCCTTCTTGAAAAGCTTAATGTCATTGTATGTCTATGCCCTTGTGCCAGCATACATGATAACACTAAAATGTAAAATGCTTGAGATGCACAGAAAATTCTTTATGGAGTAAAAGAAAGTTGTTGTCAATCAGAGTAGTAATAGTTTTTGTTCTTCCTTTAGCTTCAATAAGCTAATCTGGAGGTAGATAGGAAGAATGTCTCTTGGCGCCTGGTCAGTTTGCACATTGGCTCTGTTTAATGGTTGTGTGAGGAGTAATCACATAAATTGGTACTATGAAGAAAGGTTGTTGTGGCACCCAAGATAATTGTGGGCCCATCTGTACATCCCCCACAGAACAATGTATGTTTCCACTGCAGAAGGCATTTGTGTTCTACTTACCATATTCACAGAGAAGCCCAAAGTGTCCTGGCGGGCAGTGACAAGTGCTGTTTCCATCTGCACATCGCCCTCCATTCCTGCAGGGGCAGTCATCGGACACACCTGAGGCAAACTCATGACAGAGGGCAGATCACTAAAGCGTCATCACAGTGTTACACGACAGGCACATATCTGGTAATTTAGAGCAAATTTCTTAATACTATACCAGCTATTTTTAGCCAATTCTATAAGCGCTTGCAATGGAGGACTGTTACAGAAAAACAAGAAGACCCGCAGGATTTTGAAAGCTATTCTGCTGTAAGCATAAATAAAGCCTTCATAACCCACAAGCAATCCATTCATCTGAAATTCAGTTATTAACAACAAAAATCAGAAAGCTTCCGATGCTGGTTGGGACTACACCATTTGCACACAACACTTATCATGAGTAATAAGTTATCAGATTTCCATACTGAATAAAGAATGCTTGCAACTGAATACAGCAAGCACAATGCTATATGTGGTGTGTAATCCAGGGGTGTTAAAGCATGCTGGAGATAAGTGGCCCCAGGCACTGCAGAAAGCCTGGGCAAGGGGGAAAATAGTAGTCATTCAGGGATGCCCAACCCGTGACCCTCCAGCTGTTCTTGAGATTCGGGTCCAAGTATGCCCCAAAATGATGAGGTTGCTGAAGTTCAACAACTGTTGGAGAGTCACAGGCTGAATATCCTGATGAACTAACAATAAATATCTTAATAATGTTAAAAATTATAATTACTACAACTTTTCCCTCGTGGCATCCCTATGATGACAGGGCAAATGCTCTATCAGAACTCAGGAACATCCTGTAATCAGTATACCTTCCATTTATATTATTATTCCCTACAATTAGAATCAGAATAAAGAAGATGCAATACTCCCTTTATAGCACCCCTTTTCTGGCTGTTAGTTGCATTCTCTTGGGAAATGTGCTTTAGACAAAAACTCCAAATGTGAGCGGTGGATCTCTACATAGAAGTCCTTTGCATATGGTGCTGAATTAAAGCGACTACTCTATCAGGCAGATACTCACGGTGCTCGCAGTGCATGCCACTGAAACCTGCGGGGCAGTCACACAAGTAGCCTCCTTCTGCCTCCCTGCACACACCTTTGTTCTCACAAGGATTTGATGTACATGGGCTTGGTATCTCTAGAACAGAAATGCCAGTGACAGGATAAGAAGAGGAAATTGCAGTCTGGGGGAGAGCTAAAGGAATGGCTGCAGCGTCAGTGCGAGATGCTCACCCGTGTCACAGAGCGCCCCAGTGAAGGCCTGTGGGCACATGCAGCTGTAACTTGCACCCATGTCAATGCAGGTTGCTCCATTCAGACAGGGAGAAGAAAGGCAAGGGCTCACCTCTGAGGAAAACAAATACAGAGAAGGGTAATGGAAACTTCATAAACCAATTATCTCACATGATTGGGCAGCATAAGGTAACAATAGTGACAGATAGAGATAAAGTGAGAGAATCATGAGGAGATTACACCAATTAATAAAACAAGGACAGACTGAAGCTGGAAACCCACTTACTAAATGAGCTGATCTCTGCCAGATTTGGCTACACACACTCTATGCCAAATCAGGTTGATCCCATCACACAACACCCCACCCTCACCCGACACATACAAGGACCAATAAGCTGCTGAATTGGCACCTCAAGACCAAATCAGCCACCTTTAAAGGATTTAGTATGTTACAGAATGTCCAATTATTTGCCTTCTTCTTCTGATATTTTGCAGCTTTCAAATGGAACTCACTGATCCCAACAGCCAAATAACTATTGCTCTGTGAAGTGTTTTGTTATTGGTACTTTTTATAACTTATTTTTCTATTCAGATCCTCTCATAGCCTCTCATTCAAGCCCACTCGGCTGCTAAGGTAATTTGTCCCTGGCAACCAGACAGTTGCTGAAAGACCAAACCGTAGAGCTGCTGAACAAAACCTGAAATAATTCTAAAAAACTACAAAAAATAAAAAATAAAGGCCAATTGCAAATTGTGTCAGAATACTACTCTCTACATCATAGTAAAAGTTAACTCAAAGGTGAACAACCCCTTTAAGACAGTGGAGCTCAAGAAAAAGGTTTAGAGAAAACTTCAACCCTATTACCACCAGCAATGGCTTCAGGTAACAGACTTCCAGTTGCCCAATAACAGTTTAATTACTCAATGGGCTCCAGGGAGTGGCTGTATACAATGCACCTCCTAGAAAGAGATATTTCACTCCAAAATTGAATATCTGAAGAAACCATGGAATAAAATGTACCAAACCAAAACTGATCATGCAGCCCTAAAACCACCACTGGACTTTCAGCTCACAGGATCCTTCTCACTGAAGAACAGAAAAAGATGGAGACCACCCATGTGATGCTAAGCAAACATCTTTTAACTTGGCCATCATGGTTTCATGTAACCAGCGGAAAAACCATCAACCTTTCCCACAGTTACCTGTAATAGATGGTAACTAAACCAGCATGAAGCTATGTTTACAGCCAAACAATGCACTGATTTATTTTAATGTCCTTTTTTTTCATTTTAGTACATTTTCAACATTGTGTTCAAAATAACATAAAAAAAGAAAACCTGCAAACCCCCAGCCCAAGCAAACCAGATAATATATGCCCTACCTGTATATACACTAATGACTGCTTGTATAAACCTAAGACTGCTATGTTTACTACTGGTTAGGAAAGAAGCATTACTACTGCATTCAAACTATCACAAATTGTAAATTGTGCCAAAAAACTATGAAAAAGAAAAGAAAAAAAAAACAAAAAACAAAAATCACACAGACTTTGAGCTTTACAAGTACAACAAAATAATACAAAGCCATATGTACCAAACAAAACATTTTAAACCAGAACATTCTGATATTTACTGGAACACTATGATGAGTAAAAAGCACTTTTTACAAGTCTGCTGAGTATTAAATCAGTGTGGAAACTGTGTGAAACCTTCCATATAACAGTTTCCTGCTGATCCCAGGGAAATACTGTATTATTTTGCTTCCAAGATTGACGTCTATCAAGAATTGTTTTCAAAGGATATGCTGACCAAAATGTGGGCCTATGCACGTAGTTCCATATTTCCGCAGTGTATTACCCGCTTGTTGTGGTCTGTCCCACATCCTCCATAATGTGGCTGAATTTACTCAATATGCTGCTGTAAATATACTCAAAGTTCTTTCATGTCATTTTGAGGTGAGATAAATCTCTAGAATGAAGAAAGTCTACTTTATTGCATTCAGTTGCAGAACTTGGCTGTTAAATGCCAAAGAGGGGTAATATGCTTTAGGGTCCGCCACCCAAAAATATAACTTGCATACTCCCACCACCTTTACCTTGATTCGACCTCAGGGGACTCTGATGATGCCGCAACAGGGGTTCTAAATAAGTGGGAGCAAGTCTTCCAAGTCAGATGTGTGGGTCTGCATGTAGAACATCACTTACAACAAGCAGACACATCTGCTAATTCTTTTGCAATAGGGAACTTGTACAAGGCCACACTAACATTTCTGAAGTATAATCTCATTCTGAAGGCTTCCTACCATACCAAGTTACCATAGCAGCTTTCATTGCAGTTGGCAGGTTTCTAAGGTTATAACAGCCACTGTTTCTGTTGCTATTATTTTAATAGTAACTTAAAGTCTTTCAGATATTATTAATGTGTTTCTATCCATCTCAGCCTGAAACCTATTTCCTGAAATGCTCAGTTATTAAAACTTTCTGGTAAATGACAGGATTTTTTAACTGTTATTTTTTTCCCTTGGCAACTCCTATCTTGCCATGTTTATAAATTTTGACCTATTATTATCTCTTGCCCGTGACCCTAATACACTGACCCTTTAGACTGCAAGTTCTCAACTTTTTTTCATTACAGTCAACTCCCCAGCCTCACCTACTACTCATATTTTTACATTCAATCCAGAAAACCTACAGTTCTAGCGCAAGCAATGCTTGTCCCACACAAACAGTTTTTTTTTACTATACTGGAGCTGGTGGCAAAACTTAAGCCAACAAAGAGTAAGGTTAAAACCACTACACTATGTAAATTAGAGTTCACAGAAAAGTATACCATTTGATAAACATGGTTATAAAAATCCTACAAATATTAATAGAAAGTGGGTAAATGTTTCTGTGGTGTGCTCTAATCTCCCATTTTGCTAAATCTACTCCGATATCTTTAGGTTATGGACAAGCCTATGGTTATAACAGGCCTTAAGCTGTTCTGATCTGTGCCTCCAAAATGCCCCAAGTCTTTTGAGAAGCTAGCAATTACATCTCAAGCACAACATTGATTTCATCATATTATGAGAAAAGACATTATCCTTAACAAAAATGTCAGTGATGGGTAATAAATGAAGTCTTTTTGAGGACACTATGGAAGCAAACCTTTGATTAGACACTCTGGAACCAGAATTCCTCAATAAGAAAACTGTCCAACACAGGTTGGGATTCTCTGTGTTATTTAGGGAATGGCCCCACAACATGTTCTAACCCATGAGGGTCACTTATGAGCTGGCTGGATAATTGAGATTCATTTGTTCATCAGAAAACTCCAGAAATTAATAAATATCAGTGTTAGGCAACCAGCTTTAGGGTAACGTCCCACAAGAAGATTTATTTTTAAAAAGCGAGTTCCAGCAACAAGTCGCTTGTCTTTTCATAACAAGCGGTTACTAGAGATTTCCACAATTCTATTTCCCACAAATCCAGGTATCATATTCTTCGCCCACAATTAGAAATTATATTTAGTGCAATGGGGAAATCACAGCGACTTCACGCTCAGTGGGCTTTCCTTTCAGCGATTCCAATAGTGCGACCCGTCGCTGGAACTCGCTTTTTAAAAATCACAGCAACTAATCTCTCTGTGGGACATTAGCCTTAAAGGGATAAGGATGATGCAGACAATTTACATACATTATGTTATTATCATTAGCACATTGGTGTATACATTGAACATAAATTGACCTGACTTCAGATTCATCTACATTTCTAATGCCTCTCACCTTTGTGCTATTCATTCTTGTATTGTATGAATTGTAGGGCCAAATGATTGGATCAGCATGATACCACCCAACCCAAGGTGGGCATATTGGGAGAAGATCAGTTTGTTTTGCAACCTTACCAAACAAGTGGAACTTTCAATGTATGGCTTTCGAGTGATGTACATTGTGGAGAGATAGGAACTAAAAACTTTGCTGAAATGAAAAATCAAACTTGTTTTGTTTTTTACAAACATCAATTTCCGCTAGTGGAACATTTCCACTTCTTTTTATTGGAAATAAAAAACTGATGAATGTACTTCTTGTACAGCGCCGTGGAATGTGTTGGCGCTTTATAAATAAATGTTAATAATAATAATATAATTATATTTCTGTTGTTGAAATTTCCTTTGCTTTAGTATAGCAGAGGCAACTTTTACAAAAGTCCCCAAAAAGAGTCCAGAATTAGAAGTGCCCACTGTTGTCGAAGCCTGAACATAACTGCAATGCTGACCAGGAATGCTGCACAGTGTGTTTCTACTTCATTAAAGGGAAACTTTTTATTTATAAATTACACTGTTTACATAGCAAATAATTTACTCTACCATTTACAATTTTATTCTTGCAACCAACAAATGTATTTTTTAGCTGTAATATTGGTGTGTAGGCGCCATTTCAGTGCATTGTGCCCAAGTCTGAGCTTTCAGAAGGAGCCAGTACTACACATTAGAACTGCTTTCTGATAAGCTATTGATTCTCATACTCCCATGTAACTGGAAGAGTCCCAAGCCGAACTTGGATTTCTTACTATTGAGTGCCATTCTGATACCTACTGGGAGCTGCTATCTTGTTACCTTCCCCATGTCTCATTCATAACAGAGATCCAATGTACTGCCTATCAAAATGAACCTAACTGGGGCATCAGCGGAGACACCCTGGTTATTTCATGCTGCACCTATGGATGGTGTTCCTATCCCCATTAGGTTTTGCATTTCCCGCATCCCCTTTTTAAAACAGCATCGGTTGGGGCCATGTTCTGCCACCTTTTATGGTCCAACATTAACCACAGGAACCAGTAACTGCAGAAAACAGACACAGAAAAGAGGCTCAAAACTTTTCCGTAGGGTAACAAAACAGAAACAGAAAAAAAAGCCTACGCCCAGCACATATATTGCCTGTATTAAGCCCACTGAAATATATACATTTTTTGCATTTTGGGTTGCCTTTAACATATTTGTGTGGCAATTGTTTGTGTGGTCTTGTTAGAGGGAACATAGGAGGGAACCTGGCTAGCACCATTACATTTCATGGTTTTTGTAATGTGCATTTTAATCAATTAAAGTTTCAATTTATTTAAATAAAAATGTCTTGGATGAAACATTAAGAAACGAACAGCAGCTTTCTGGTTCTATTACCTTTTTCACAGTTTTCTCCTGTAAAGCCCTCTGCACATGTACAGCTGTAAAATGCACCTTCATTATTACAGATTCCTCTATTCAGGCATGGAGAGGAAAAGCAAGGCTGTATCTCTGGGGGGAACAGAACAAACATTTAAAAAGTTAAAGGGTTTAAAAAATCCAATAAGCTTGTATATCAGCTCATTTGTGCTGCACATGTTTAGAATAGCAACTATCTTTAAAAGGAAATTAAAGGCTGTTAAAATATGGGGGAAGTGCTCCCTTGAGCAACTTAAATGTCTAACCTGTCTCGCAGTGCAAGCCAGTATATCTCTCTGCACATAAACAGGCAAAGCTGATTGCCAGGTCCTCACAGGTCCCTCCGTTCAGACAAGGGGATGAAAAACATGGCTTGATCTCTGATGGGTAAGAAAAAGAAAGAAATACAATAAAACTGGAAGGATGACATAGCAAATGAATCATATCAAAACATGTTACATTCTCAAAAATAAAATACTTTGTATGTGTGTGTATGAATAGAATGTATGTGGCCAATTTGCACTAACAGTTTGCCCAAGGTAGAACATTTCCTATATGTTCCCATGGTAAGTGTTGACAAGCAATTAGGGGTGCCAAACCGCCATCAGTAATCATGGGCCCCCATCCTCCTAAACAGGGTCCACCATACATGAGACCCAGTTGTTGACCCACTGGTTCCCTACCGACAAGTAAAACAGGGCCTTACTAAGAAAAAAATGCCACAGTTACACCCAACCCTTTTCCATCTTGGTGCCCTCCTCCAATGGGTCCGTGACTGCTGTAACCTTTGCATCCCCCACATGGCAGTCCAAAGGGGACAGCAACGGCTGAAACAACATGTTTTGCTATAGTGCTAAAATGTACAAGACATCTTTCTGCATGCACATCTGCATTTGATTGTAAACTACTACACTGTTTTCCTCTTGATGGATGTTATAGCAACAGCAAATAGACATTAGGCAGTAAAGTTGAATATGATTACATTCAATGGACATTTCCTTCACATTTCACTTTCTAATACTGATCGCTACTGAGATCTGACACATAGTTTCCCTTAAAGAAAATATATTGCCCAGGAAACAGGCTGATTTAAAAACCTTCTACAAAAGGCTACTTGTCAAAGTATTAGGCTTAATTATATTTAAACTGTTACTCAGAATTGATACTGAAGGGACTCACAAGAATGCTGTGACTCAATGACATGACTATTTCATGCCAACAATGTGCCCAAGATGCCACTTGTTAGAAGCTACTTGTCTGACTCCTAGCATGTCATTCTGAGGTGCCTGTTTGAGTCTGAGTTTGAGTCATTCTGTCTGCTGATATTAGCATAATCTAGATTAGTGCTATCCAACCCTTTTCATATAGTGGGATTAATATCATAAACTAAAAAGCTTGTGGGCCAGAAACTAGTAAAATAATGATGCCCACAGTCTTTAACTGAACAGCCCTGTTCTATATTTATTTTAACTATTCTACATCACCAGGCACCTGGACATTTTACATTACCCCATTCTCTGGCTGAAATTGCTGTGCTCTTGTCAGCCACATAATGCATAAGGGATTAGGCCTAAGAGATTTCAGCCTACTAGCAGCAGCATCAGCAATGACAGGCAGGCCCGGATTTGTGGAGAGGCCACAAAGGCCCGGGCCTAGGGCGGCAGAAGTTTAGGGGCGGCATGCCACCCCGCCGCAAAAAAAAAAATTAAATTTGGCTCCCATACAGAGCAGTCGGGACCTCTCCCCACTGCTCCGTATGGGAGTTTAAAGGAGCGCATGCACACTGGTGGGGTCGTTTCGCGCATTGGCACTGGGGGGCGCGCTTTCGCGCATGCGCACGGGTGGGGAGGGGGCGACCGACAGGGGTGGCCTCGGGGCGCCCAAAACAGAAATCCGGCCCTGATGACAGGGGGTGTTTTACATTCAGATGTGCAGCTGTCAGTGGGCATAGGGTGTTTGAATCCACAACTAAAAAAAAAACACCTGTATGCCAAGGGCCTAATGCCCACTGGACACAGAGTAAAAGGCTAGTAGAAATCAATGGCTCACCTGTCTCACAGTGCATCCCTGTGAATCCCTGTGCACACTGACAGCTGTAAGCAAAACCGACATCTCTGCATGTTGCTCCATTCAGGCAAGGAGAAGAAAAGCATGGGTGCAGCTCTGCAAACACAAGAGAAAAAAGAAGTCGAAAAAAAAGGTGATTATATTTTACGTAAAAAGACTGCAAAAGACCTGTTCAGTGTAGTCGCAATGACATGTAAGGAGGAAGAAATAGAAAATTGGGAAAAATACAAAACATGATTACAAGAGACCCTGAGCAAGGAATTATATGTTAGCTTTCCTTATTCTTACTATTTTTGACTGTAAAAGCTAACCACTGGTTGGCTGATGTGGGTTAAAGGCCTGGGAAACCTTGATTGTGTTTCAGCCCTTTTGAGCAGACCATCAGTGTAAATTTGACCATCATAATTTTGGACAATACCCTCTATCACCTAGCTTTTGCACTAGACAATGCACTTTGCTGCCAATTAATGGTAGTTAGGAGAGACTATCCTCAGAGAAATCCTCTCACCTGTCTCACATCGTGCACCAGTGAACCCCCATGCACACACACAGCTGTAAGTAATGCCAAAGTCCTTGCACAATGCCCCATTAAGGCAAGGGGATGAATAGCAGGGTCTTAACTCTGAAAATAAAGAGAAAATTAGATAGGTAAACAAAAAGTAGAAGACTACAAGTGTGGCTAGCACATATGCAGGGCTGCAGCAGGTGGCTTTTTTATTTTAAAGGAGAAGCAAAGTTTAACAAAGAAGTAGTGTAGAAATGCTGCACAACATGTTTTTTGATTCTGTACCAGCCCAAGGCAACCTCAGCCCTTTAGCAGGGAAGATCTGTGCCCCCAAAGGTGCCCCAGGAGCTCCCCATGTTCTGGTGATTCCCAGCACATGCTATGGCCATCTGTCAGTTACCTGAGCTTAGGGCCCACTCACAATCTACTGTACATATAGAGAACATAAATGTCACAATACAAGGCTGATTAGTTAGCAATGTACATTCTCTTCACATGGCAGCTCAGAATCCGGAGCGATTTGCACCAGAATTAAATAGTCATCCCTGTATTATAGGCATCAATGCCAGAGAACCCTCATTTTCTGCTTGATAATTTCCAATGAGCCCAAGCTTAGCTTCTCAACAGCTGTCCAGAGCTCACTGGGCAAGTGCAAGTGTTACTGACACTTTTAGTAAAATCCAAAATGGTGACCCCCCCCCCCATGCACAACTTTTAGTCTTTAAGCTGGTAAATAAGCTTAATATATAAAATGTTATTTATATCTTATTGATTTTTAAGGTTTATTTCTCCTTTAAGATAACATGCTGATAAAAAATGTCTTTTATCAGAGGTAAATTACTAAGCTAATAAACATGGAACCCTACATGATGCACAGCCTCACCTAATTGTGCACACAATCCTTTTTATTTAATGTTATCATACGGGACTCCTTGATTTGCAAGCTCAATGCCATTCACATTAGCTAAGCAAGAAGATGATCTGGCTCCTATCAGCTAACTCACCATTAGGATATACATCTATCTGCTATGTTATTCCATCCAACTTCTAAACAGCGGCAAAGATGTTCCACAGAACAACTAGAGAGCTTGACTTTATTTACCTCACCTGTCTCACAGTGGATTCCAGTGTAACCTTCTGTGCAGATACAGCTATAACCTTCACTCATGTCCTCACATGTCCCCATGTTCATACAGGGATTAGAAAAACAAGGTCTGATCTCTGGAAATAAGGAAAGAGCCATCCATTTGGTTAAGCAGAACAACACATTTTCGGACATCATGGATATGTTGTGTTCCTTGTACATTAAACAACAAATGACCTCCAAGAGTTTCTAAATCATGCTCTCCAACATCCTTGGCTAGTAGGTAGGGGTCTGGGGGGACATAGCAAACATAATGCATGATTACATATTACCAAGGACTACATATTACCTATATAGCATTATGTCAGTATCTGTCTAGAAACCATATATACATCAACAAGTAATTTCAAGCTTAGATATGGCACATCTGCCTAGGAGCACAGTTACATTTCCCACCTTCTTTCCAACCTCAGTCTATCCAGGTACTCTTACATGCTAAAAGCACCTCACCTGTCTCGCAATGCTTTCCGGTGAATCGGCGTGCACACTGACAGCTGTAAGTCTCGCCATTCTCTCTGCACACACCTCTGTTTAAACATGGAGCTGAAGAACATGGCCTGATCTCTAGGAATTGTAGAAAGTAAAAATTATTATGTATACAGGGTAAGTATTCATTCCCAAACTGTAGTGTCCAATACACAGAACATGTAACATAAGGCAGGCAGGTTTTTTGTTTTAGGATCAAGGACGGGGATCCCCAATATTTTTTACATGTGAGCCACACCCAGATGTAAAAAGTGTTGGTGAGTCACACAAGTATGAAAAAAGTTCTTTGGGGATGCCTAATAAGTGCTGTGATTGGCTATTCGGTAGCCCCACGTGGATTGCTGGCCTGCAGGAGGCTGTTTAGAATATAACTGTACTTCTATGCTTGCAAAACTTGTCTCCAAGTCAGAGGTTTAAAAATGGGCATCTACTTTGAGGCCACTGGGAGCAACATTAAATGGGTGGTGAACAACATGCTAATCATGAGCCACTGGTTAGGGATCACTAATCAAGGTAATATCATATGAAATAGATAGAATTTCAACCACACATTACTTTACATCCTGAGAATGCAGCGGATACTACATGCACATATCTCAGTTAATATAGTGCCACAACGGAGTTACTGAATTGAGGCCCATATTTCTGGAGCCAAGGGTTTTTGCTTGTGCACAACACGCACTAAAGCACAGCATGCAGGCACTTGTGATTTATGTGACTTCTTTTAGTTGGACCAGTGCTGTAAGTGGAATTCCTCAGGGTTATGCCCTTGAGCCTTTTCATTTAAATGAATTCATTAATTAATGACTCTGAATTTGGCACTGAGACTTGCATCTCACTGCTTGCCAATTATACATATTTATACAAGGTAATAAGATCTGTGCATGATGTTACTACCCTACAGAAACATTTAGATGAACATGGAAGGTTAGGCTAGGCATGAAGGTTTAACAGGCCCGGATTTGTTGAAAGAAAGGCCCCAAAGGCCCAGGCCAGCAGGACTGAGAGGGCGACATGCTGCCTGTGATGCATCTGCACTGGGTCTACAGAAGATATAAACAGCTATTTGACTCTCCGCCCATCCAGTCCCCACTACTGCTGATTAACATTGCTAGTGATGCAATTCAGGGACAGGAGGTAGGGTGGGTGGGGAGGATTTTAAAGCTGTATGTTGTATGTAGAAGGCGGAGGTGGCAGCAGGGGGCTAACAGGCACTCCGGCCCTGAGGTTTAAATCAATGAACAGTAAGTTTTATAGTTCATTACAGTAAAATGGAATATATTGCAACAGACAATTTTATGGCAAAAAGCAGAATTGTAACCAAAATCAAAAAAGAGTGGGGGAGTAAAGCATCCCGGCAAGCCAGGTAAATGTTTGTCACATTGACAAATATTCAGTATCTTTCAACAAAATTAAAGGGCACCATGTACTAAGTGAACTCTACCTTTTTTGAGTGACAGAACGAACAGCCAGTCAGATTTCATCCATTGAATTTTATTTGTTTAAATTTAAAACGCTGTCATTCTCACACTATTTATGCACCTTGCCCAAACTTTGCAGTTTGTCACTGGGTGACTTCAACTCACCAACCACGGCAATAACGGCAATGTTCTTTAACTATTAATCCTAGGTTCCATAAACTTTGCAGGGTTAGTCACTGGGTAACTGCAGTTTCAGGTTAGAAAAAAAAAAGCAGAGCCACCAACCGCCAATCAGATGTCACTCGTTGACTTTCAGTGGGAAAATTTAAATTGCTGCCATTCAGACACTATTAAAACCGGGGTCCCCAAACTTTGCACAGTGGTTTTTACAATAAAACTGTGGTCCAAGGTTAGGAAAAACTAGGTAGAGAGAACAACAACAGATTTCATTTAGTGAAAACAAACATAAAGTTTGTTGTCAAACTTCCCTTTCTAGTTTAGAGATAGTCATTCAGTGTATCCCAACAGCCACATTCTTTTCCCATAATGCAGCGTATACATCAGAGATTTCCAACGCTGTTGCAGTCACAAGGACTCAGTTGTGGCTGAGGCATAAATATTAGAACTATGGCAATTTGCCATAAATCGGACGCAATTGCGCTGTATATTTTTTGATGTCAATTCCAGTGTTTGGTGTGCGAGTTTAGGAGCAAGTCTCCTGCGCCGATTGATGCAAGGTGTTAAGGAAACCTCCTCTTTGTCTATAGGCGCAGAAGTGCTAAATTCAAAACATTTCAAAGTACCTTTATTGAATTGAGTTTTTACGCCAATTGACAATGGGTAAATTTAAACAAATGCAACTGCGCTTCTGGACATAAATGAGGCCTGACCATGAACATTTCCCTTTTTTATTTGTCTAAGAAAGACATTAAGAGAGGGATGCATATTTACAACCCTGTTGTCTTCCTTTTCTTTAATAAAAGGTTCTATGAAGGTTCTACCATGCCTACAGAACCTATGTTCTGTACCTCTGGAAAATTCTCCTTTCTTTATTCCAGCTGTAGTCATGTGGGGCATTAAGCCCTGGGAGAGAAATTAAGTGATGCAATGCTCCCCGTATCAGTCATTAACTGGCTATGGTGCATGTGACTTGCTCACCTGTTTCACAATACATTCCAGTGAATCCCTGAACACACACACAGATGTATCCAGCACCCACATCCTTGCAGACTCCGTTATTCATACAGGGAGACGAAAAGCATGCGCTGGGTTCTGGCAAATAATAATAATGTGATCAAAATGTAAAAGAACTGAAAAGCAGAAATTATAAGGAGATACTGGATAAAAGGAATATGAGTTTGAGATAGACATAGGGTTTCCACCTTACCCAGGAACACTAGCAAATCCTTAGATACAGTGGGTTCTGTGCAGCAGTGCAGTACACACTAAAATTAAGTGCAAAATGGGGTTTCATTGCTTGATGTGCCTGGTCTTAACAGGATAAACACACAGATAGGATCTTGTACACTAATGACTTTTCCATGTTATCCTCCAACAGTTGCTCAACATCACCCAGAAGTGAATTTCTGAAGATTTTTGGCCACACCCCAATTCATCCTAACCATGCCCATTAAACCCCAAATCCACCCAGTTATGATCCTGCCCCACTTTGAAGTGAAAAAGCCAGGAGGGTTGGCATGTGTCAATTCTGTAAATACTGCTGTGTGGACTGGTCTGCTGTCAGCGCATCTATGACCTGTGACTTTAAATTATATTTAGCTGAAGTTTATTTATTAGAACTGCACGTTACCTGTGGCATTGTAAATGCGTGGTATGAAGTAATCCTCACAGTGCCTTTATTAAATAATACTTCATTGAGGAGACTATATTTCCCTGACAAAATGACTGTCACTAACAGAGAGAGAATATTTGAATCATTGTACTTTTAAGTAAATGTAAATACTTGTCACTAATTAGCAGGTTCTTTGCATAATGTGCTTTATTGGTTGTGGTAACTATAACTTGTATGGCTGTGATTAGAGTTGCCACCTTTTCTGGAAAAAAGTTACAGGCTTTCCTATGTTTTTAATATTCTTCCCTATTAATAACATTGGCATCAAGCATCATTTTTAACAGCCAGACTAATAAAATAGCAGCCAAGTGGCAACCCTAGCTATGATTCCTGTAATAATGGATTAGGAATGTGTATTAATCACTGTCTGTTATAATGCAAGTGGGCTGGTGTCATTCAGGATTTTGTATTTTTTGGTCAATTGTAGTACACATAAATGTGCGGAAAAGATAAGTTGGTGACATTTATAGTCTAAATGCCAAGTTTTACATTGGGCTCCAGCCAAGTGCACTTCAGGTCAATAAAAGTATTTCCACAGTCTTCTTAGGGCTCTGGCACACGAGGAAGTTTAGTCGCCCGCGACAAATCTCCCTTTTTGCGGGCGACTAAACTCCCCGATATGACATCCCACCGGCGAAAATGTAAATCGCCGGTGGGATGGCATACGCAGCGGCACGATTTGCGGAAATCGCCCAAGTTGGGAAGTCATATCGGGGAGATTAGTCGCCCGCAACAAGGGAGTTTTGTCGCGGGTGACTAAT
The DNA here is from genome assembly GCF_000004195.4 of Xenopus tropicalis. Lineage (NCBI taxonomy): Eukaryota > Metazoa > Chordata > Amphibia > Anura > Pipidae > Xenopus > Xenopus tropicalis. Next base: position 126,026,940 of record NC_030681.2, read on the forward strand.
CTTCCCCTGTACCAGAGCCCTTATAGACAGGGTGCAGAGGAACAAGGCCATGTCCCTGCTGGTGTAAAATGCTGATTCACTTACATCACTGTGAACTGAACATCATTTTGCATTTTCCAACAAAAACTGGCGCATGTGTGCACTGTCAGTCTATGCCTGTCAGTGCACACTGATGTTGGTGGGGAACAACAGAGGATTTCTCTAGCCATGTATTTACGGCAGCAGAAAAAAATAGTGTGACACAGTCATGGGGATGCAGCGGCAAAGGATATTTTTAAACAAACACATACATAAGGGTGCGGCAGTACTCATTGCTCTCAATGTATTTAGGATGCCTTAAGCCTTTATTACATTTGCTAATATTAGAATTGCACTAATATTAGAAATTTCCTGTGTTCCTAGCAGGGGAAATACGTCCATAAGTCAGGAGTGAATTACAGTCTTTATTACGTATCCAGAGAAGGCTATTTTCACCTTTTTCACAGTGTGTTCCAGTAAATCCCAAAGCGCACTGACAGCGAAACCCAGCATCAATATTCTCGCAGGACCCACCATTCAAACAAGGAGAGGAAGAGCATGGCAAGAGTTCTGTGAAAGCCAGAGAATGAACATGGAGACATGGAAAAAAGAAATTTTGATACTGGAAAATGGAAAGGCAAAAAGACCTATTTGTGTAGCATACTGTACAGGAATCTGAGTACTTCTCCTATATTTTAAGATACCTGTGTATGTAATTGTTTTTTTATTATATTCTTGGAAGGGATATTTCCCAACATACAGGCCACAGTTGTCTGGGTGTCTCCATTAACATTTGTATATTTCCCCATTTCCCAGATTCAGTGATATCTGGTTGCGTTTGCAGTGACCCAAAGCTATTCTTTTACTGTCCCCATGTCCTTTTCTGAGTCTGCCCAAGTTTGCTATGCTTCTGTCATCTCACCTGTATCACAGTTGTCACCTGTGTATCCTCGCTGACACACGCATACTGCAATTCCATTATGATCCTCGCACTCCCCACCATTATGACAGGTCATATATGTGCAGGGCGATACCTCTAGGATAAACAGGACATGCAGGGACTAGACTGCCATAAACCCTTTTAACATCAGAGACATACAGAATAAAGCTAAAAAGCATTCCTCAGATGTATCGATACTTTTATAACATGACCAAGCATTACCTGTCTCACATAAGGTTCCTGTAAAATCTGAGGTACACAGACAGGTGAAGCTTCCAGGCTCATCCACACAGGTTCCGTCATTCTGACAGGGCTGGGAGTAGCATTTCCCCATGTCTAAAATATATTGAAGATTGTAAAGAACTTATCTTACCTCTAAGGTAGCTCTCAATAAACATAGCTTATCACTGATAATCACTGATAGTCATTCTAAAGGTGGCCATACACGGACCGATTTTTTACTTACAAACGACCGATTCCCGAACGATCCGATGCTATCGTTAAGTTATCGTATAGTTGGTGGTGTACGAACGATCGTCGGCCCACTAAACGAGGCGACATTATCGTCCCCAAAATCGATCGGCCAGGTTTAAAAATTTTGGTCGTTTAACGATAAAATCTGCCAGTTGGTGTGAGTGTCAGACATTTGTCTTTCAACGATTGTTCTCTGCGCATGTCACGATTGCCAGCAGCAGAAGTCAACGACATCGATCGTACGTAGATGTACGATCGTAGGTATTTTACGATAATGATGCGACAAAATCTTTCCCGAATTATCGTTGCCCGTGGATGGCATATCGTATGGGAACTCGATCGCCATACGATCGTTTGTCGATATAATCGTTCATCGCACAACGAGTGAAATCGCCTCGTGTATGGCCACCTTTACACCTGTCAGTTTCAGCTAACACCTAACTGAACAAGTTCAATGGAACCATTGTTATTGGATGTCTGTGACTCTACTACCATCAAGAGTTTAAATACCGGGGAATTCCCTACCAGTCATTTGAACTGAAGAAGCCACTTGGATGAGTGGTGAAACGTTTTCAAGAAAAACTCAGAAAAGTCCAGTTGTTTTAGACTTAATTCTACTAGATACTGTATATCATGACCTGGATGAATGAGAATCTTCATAGAGATAGTCATTCTTCATTAGTATGTGTTCTCATAACATTAATTCCTACTGCAACAACCCAACCATGCTGTTTATTAGCAGGGACACTCCTGCCCAAGGAAAGTTGAGAAACCTGCCTCAGGTGGCAGTGCAACGCATGTTACCAGGGGTGGTAAAAAGCTGCCCCCGGTAACTTCAAGAGGTGAATGATGATGATAATTCCCCTTTAAAAAGAGGAGAAAATGGAACATTTGAAGAAGAGGTTCTATTACAGGCAAGTGAAGTCCAGTCATTATCTAAGCTACTATATGCTACCTCATTATCCTGCCACACATTTAAAAGAAATCAGATATTTGCTAACAAGGGAAACATGGAATTGAAGCAAGTTGTAAAGATCTGGGTATTGTCTGGCTTAAAGCAAAACATTTGTGTGCAGAGCAGAAAAAAAAAACATACTAGTGAATGTGCAACAGATCCATCTCATTACCAATGTGGCAGTGCTTTCCAGTGAAGCCGCTAAGGCAAGAACAAGTGTATGAGGGATTCCCAGTCACACAGTCATCGATGCAGCGACCCCCATTCTGGCAGGGACGTAGAGTCCAGCACACAGAAGCTGCAGGAAATGAAGAAGTACTAAAAACCAAATTTTAACAAGGTCTTCATAATCAGAACTTTCCATTCCCTGTATTCATTTCTGTAAAGCTTCCACATTAATAATATGTTTTCTTTTTTGAATTGGTGCCCAACCTTTACTCAGTATACCCGGTGAATGAAAGAATTTAAAAGCAGTAAAACGAAACATTCTGACTCTGCACCTAGAGCCCATTGTCAGTTATCTAGCAGAAAACCAAACTGTTCAGTTAATGGAGAAACCAATAAACAACCCACTGTCTATATCAAAGTACAAACAGGTATATCTGCAGAACGTCAGGGCTGGTATAATAAATCACTCTCTTACTTGCATTCCTGCATTCCCCAACCTGCACATGGTTGTTGTCTATACGGAACACCCAGCGTCCAGGAACCCCTACATTGGTCGTGTTTGCAATTCTTGCAATGTCATCAGTGCGAGAGCCAGGGATATTAAAGTACCTCCAGCCATCCCCTGCATTAAAGCCTGCCTAAGAAACAAAGGGGAGAGATCGGTAAAAACCAAGAACCAACTATTCATTATACTCTGTAAAGGATGTTATACTTGTGTAAACACTGCACTATATTTTAGAATTCAAGGAAAACTATGCCTTATTTATAAATGTGGTTTCTTTCCATTGTAAGCTTATATAAATGTTACTCTGCTTATTCTACACAGCATATGATAGTCTGTCATGGCAATATTAAAGAAACAGCAACACAAAAAAGTGAAAATATTTTAAAGTAATTAGCCATTTAAGCTAGCAAAAACGCAGAAAAGACACGGGTTACATAGCAGAGAACAGATAAACTCTGTAGAATATAATATGAATCTACACAGTTTATCTGTGTTCTGCTCTGTAATCGGAGTCTTTTCTCAGTTTGAATAGCAACCCCCTTGGCTACACAGCAGTTTTGTTTATATAAACTATAGTAGGGATTTGAAGCAAACACACAACTTTTACCAGAGCAGGGCAATAGAAAATAATATATTATTAACTGCTATACTCTTTGGTTTGGCCTAATTTTTTTGGTGACACTGTTCCTTTAACTATCCTTAATATATTAGGCAAACAATGGCTAAATTACCGTTATAAATGGTGTACTGTTTGCGACATAACTGAACAAAAATGTTTTAAGTAAGCAACCCTATGGAGTACTGTTGCCTTACTAAACATTACAACCCAAAAGTTTCATCATTTTCAGAATCCAAACCTGCTTATTATGATGACCTTTTCCATCTACCTCACTTGTGTCCATAAATAGCAGTATCTATTAAGTTATCTTTTTATTGAAAAAGTTATCTTTTTTACTGAAAGAAGAGTAAAAAAAGGAGTAAAGGTACACAGAGCTATACCTGTGCAGCGATGCCCCCTCTACCAGAACTGTCTCCACCACTGCTGGCATGCCGGCCTGTTGTCCATTCAATTGTTTCATAATTAAAAATGGTGAAGGAGCGAAGGCCATCTGTGATCAGCACAATCTGAAAGGTGTTAACCTGAAATGCACAGGAAGCAAAACATCCAGTTTATACAGGTAGCTCATCACACACAACTACAATAGCAGATTCTGGCAAATAATTGCTGTGACTGATAATGTGGTTGGTGTCTTTTCCAGCAATCAACGTGTTTGCCCATTCTTTAGGCACACCTGGGCTGGGCCTATTGAAGCAATGCAGTTTATATGGTGCAACTTACAGCAGGTAAACTTGCTGGCCCACAACTTTAGTGCACCCTTTTATGTTCTAATCTGCCAGTACAGGTGGTATCCTCTGGCAAACTTGCCTATACGGGCCATGCACATTCCCAACAGGGTGCAAACCCCCCACCTGAATGTAAATGAACTCCATTTTGTCCTGAGAATCGGGTGTTGAAATGCAGGTGACCTTCAATAATGGGGTAATTCACAAAAATATGAGACTATAGCCTCAAATAAGCAATTAGCCATTAAGAAACAGTTGGACCAACGGCCTGCATTGTGAAAGCAAATGCTTAGCTCATCATCACGGTGTGACCTGAAACAAGTGATTCCTGCTGAAGGTGGATGGAATCCTTTGGAGTGCAAACCAAGACTCTTAGCCATAGAAGAGCGGCAACTGTGGTGCAAGTAGCTAAATTAGATCAGATCAAACCACAAAATCAAGTCACTTATCTGGCTTCAATAAATATCACTGCATGGAAGTGCCAATATATAAGGGCTCTGGTACACGGGGAGATTAGTCGCCCGCGGCAAAACTCCCTGCTCGCGGGCGACTAATCTCCCCGAGTTGCCTTCCCTCTGCCATCCCACCGGCGAACATGTAAGTCGCCGGCGGGATGGCAGACGCGGCGGCGCGATTTCGCGCAAATCGCCGAAAAAGACTCGCGAGGCTTTTTCGGCGATTTCCCGAAATCGCCCCGCCACGTCTGCCATCCCACCGGCGACTTACATGTTCGCCGGTGGGATGGCAGAGGGAAGGCAACTCGGGGAGATTAGTCGCCCGCGAGCAGGGAGTTTTGCCGCGGGCGACTAATCTCCCCGTGTACCAGAGCCCTAAAGCTGAGCATATGCACCCAAGTATACTACAAACTATGGGTCCAAATGAAATGAGACCACACTTGTCTGATCAAGTCTTAAAACTCATAACTAGTTTCTAATTCATTTGTACACTAGTCGTCACTAGTCAGTAGTGTTAACCTGGTTAGGCAGGAGAGAGGGTGCCAGGTAGCATGGGATGTACCTTCCATTTGGTATAGTATGTTTTGTTTTTTGAATTTTGTATTTAAATTCTGAGCCAATAAATGGTTGTGTTTCTCACTGAATAATGTGTTAAATTATTGTATGGTATTTTCAGGACCTTTCAGTGAGATACATCTGAGGTTTTCTTTCTCAATCTTACTAATTGTTATTGAGTCAGTAGTGTTAACCTGGTTATTACCAGTTTATCCTTACAAATTATACAATTCTAGACCACGACCCCTCCCGCTAGAATGAATTTACTTCTGCATTTCTCAATAAATTTCATGTATTACATATGACAGCCCACTATACTTCTTAATACATATTTTATAGGCTATGTAAATAAGGGTTACCGTGATGTCTCCATTACTAGTGTAAATGATATCATGATACCTGCACAGTTAATCCAATTCACATTCATGGTGGTATAATATTTAGAAGCATTTAGCAACATTAGGGCTTAACAATGGTTTAAGACACAGCAAGGGCACCCTATGCTGAGGCCATGTTTGCTAACAGTCTGGCTTAGACATTTCCCAGGGCTATGCTTTACATTCTTTATACTAAGCAGTCACAAGGAAGGCGCACTCACAGGTGAAGTAGAATCACCACCATAGAAAGTGACACGGTGCCAAGTGGCAATGAAGACCCAAGTAGAGTGAAAGTCTGGCAGTTCTGGGAAGTATGTGCGTACATCCCTAGTGGCACGATCCACAATCACAAGATCCTCTGTCTCGCGGTAGAACACATTGCCACCCCTACGGTTATCCACATCTGCCCAAAATGCAGCCACCACACGGCGGTCACCAGAGATAGGAAATGCCACAGGAGTAAACTGGGACACCTCCCGGAGGAAGGACACCACCCCATTGTTATTCACCTGTAGAAAAAGAAAAATGTTTTGAGATTACAGTATTGAAGTTATGTGATATTTTCTAAAACAAGCATTTAGGAAAGAAAAATACCAAGGGACAACTGTAATTATATGAGGGATAATTATATTTAATGGTGTACCCCTACCATTAAATATAATATCAGAATTTATCAGCAAGATCTTCAGACCATGTTCTTTTAAATTGGTCAAAGAAACAGATAAATGACATAATATTTTCAAAATCATCATTGTTAAATAACCCTAAGGTCCCAGTGTTGCCCAGTTCACTCTTACCATACTCACTGTATGTAAAATTTCATGCTATACACATATAAACACACACACACACACACATATATATACACACACACATTTATAGAGAGAGAGGAGGAAGGAGAAAGAGAGAGACTTTAGGCCAACTTTAGTAAAGTATCCCAAAAGAAATACAACACTGTGATTCCTTTCAGTAATAATTCTCTACAAATACAATAAACTGGAACTACCATTAGCAACATCTCTTAAACCAGTAGCAATAAACTGATTCCTTTTAGTAAAACTGTTCAAACCACTTCAATAAACTGATATTCCCTTTCCACTTGTAAAGTCTTTGAAAACCAATAAATCAGACACATCACCAGATGTACAGTGAGGGTTATGGTAAATACCTGATACATGAGCATAGTATCTATAGGTTGAAATAACAACAAATATACTAGCCTGTCATGTGACCTTGGCCACTTTACTTTTAGATAACATGAATGAAAAGTGTCCACCTCAGTACCTCTCTTTCTACTACCATTTGCCCCATTTGAGGCCAGTGACTTGACAGGTATGTTACCAGCAGCCTGATATACAGATCTGAAATATTTCTGACCACAATGAAGTAGTTAACAATTTCAGTGTTAAAAAGCATTGCTCAAGTTGCAATGGCAAGAATGTTGACGAAAATCAACATGACTTTTTTTTCGCAAAATGGAGCAAAGCCATTAACACATCTGTCATGTATGAATTTTGGCTCTAACATATTTTTCTCACTAAGAAGAACAACTTCAGAGTGATTCATACCTCTATAAACTTCATTTATTTTAGTACAAAAAAAAACATCACTGGAGTCAACAGGAGATTCCATCCTGAATGGTCGCTTTGGCGTTTCAGCCATTCCTCAAGAGAGGCCAGCAAACACAGAGCTATTTATCTGTTGTGTAAGTGTTTGCTAGCTGGGGGAAACCACTGCAACATCTGTCAGCAGAAGAGAAAGCATGTGTGATTCCGCTTCAATACACGCACGAGCACGTGATGTTGCAGCCATGATCACACACCCGCATGTGGTGAAACAAAAACACTTGAGATGAAATGGATGTTTACACCAAGAAAATATCCTGTACAACAAGAGAGCATCTGGAAACCCTCAAGTGCAATCTCGTAGAGGCATTAGGACAACAGAAAAGACTGCACATTTGTGTAGTACCATGTAAACTAGTGAAAGTTACAGCAAAGCCTTGCATGTTTAAACTTCTCTTGGCTTTCATAAAGAAACAGCCACTAGGCCTTCAATAAGCCACAGCTTAACAGAAACAAAGCTTTTGTGCATCCACTTGTGGTCAGGCTTTGGTTTGAAACCCATTTTTTACGAGCGGCTTCTTGTGCAAAAAATTCAAAGCAGTGAACTGGTAGTCACTCATAATTAGAGAGAAGGGAAATTATAAGATCAAGCAGGTGCACCTACGGACAGGCTAATGTTAGGTAGATATCCTAGGGCAATGATCCCCAACCATTGGCTCGTGAGCAACATCTTGATGTTCCTCTCAGTGGCCTCAAAGCAGGTGCCCAGTTTTACATTTCTGGCTTGAAAACTAGTTTTGGAAGCCCAGAGACACAGTTTTACTCCAAGCAAAGTCTCGTATGGGCCAGCAGTCCACATGGGGCTACTAAATAGCAAATCACAGTCCTTATTTAGCATCCCTAACTAAGCTAACACCAACACTTTTCACATCTGAGGTGGATCACAAGTAAAAAAGGTTGTGGATCCCTGCCCTAGGAGATCAGAGACCAACTTTGAAGGACTAGAAAGCTAAGTGATACAGGGCATCCTACTCCATGCAGAGGAGAAGTCCAGTAGAGAGCTGGATAATTCAGAACAGCTTCCATTTCTGAAATGGCCTTTAGTGCACAATCTTCAATGTAGTTCTAAATAGGAGACTCAGTAGACTGTTTATTAGGTAGGTCTGGGCCTGATTTCTGTGGGCCTTGGCTAAATCTTAATCTACTTTCTTCAGTTGCTCAACAGTTATCGTATACAAGATTTCTCACAGAGAAAATATACACTCAATCATCGTTGCCTGTGTGGGGGCATTTTTTTTCCCTAAAATAAAAAGATGGTATAGAATAGCATGGAATAGCAACCTATAGATTCTGGCAAATGTCCAAGGGGCTGCTGTAAGATGCCATAGACAGTCACTATTTATTGGGCTGGTGGGGGCTGTTTGGGCCTTTGTACTTGAAATGCCAGGGCCTATTTTTAATGTGAATCTGGACCTGAAGACAGTACTTAAAGGGGTCATCCACCCATAAATTAATTTTATATAGTTTGCAGGCCTTTGTGTAATAATGTACTAATTAATTAATTAATGTTCTAATCAACAATACTTCAAAATTTAAACTTGCAATCCTATATTACATACCCCCAATAAGAGAAAACACTATACATTTGTTGTTTATAGTGACTATGGGCAGGAAGTGCAGCTGCAGATGGAACTGTGCACTTTGCTTTTTACTTTATTCTAAAGCTTTCCCTGTTCATTAGGAATAACAGCACCCATTTAAAGTCTGTACTTGATTGGTTATCACACAAGTCACTTTAGCAGAAGCAATTTGAGGAAAGCTGATTAGAATACGTAAGCATTTGGAATATGTGATGGAAATAGAACACTGTCAGTGGTGAATGTAGAGATGGTAGCAATGTTATCCATGACTTTTATGAATAACATAAAGCGGTACCGACACTTCTGAACTAATGACAGCATTTTATCCTTGACATACAATGACTCCTAGATAAAGCTATTTTCCCAAAAAAATCTCGTGGTTCATTAATGATCTGAAGGTTTTGCCTGCAGCTATTTCTCTCTGTGCTGAATCAAAGGATCAAGCCAGGCTTCCACCTAATCTGTGATGAATTCTGACAGCAATCTCCTAAAGTCATGAGTGCAGTTGGGCAGCACACAAGATAAACTCTCAGCCCCTGACACTCCGGAATACAGAAAGAGTAGTTTCTGCAGGAAGAGTAAGTATTAAGTATTTATTTTAAAGGTTTAGTTTTTCTTTAGGGTAAGGCCCCACAAGGCGGATTGTCATCCTGTGCTTATATGCAGACTGACAATCCACCTCGTGGGGCATTACCTATAGGGTGGTACTGGCACATTAGAACATTAGTTGCCCACAATAAATTCACCCAAAAAGCTTTCCCACCAGCAATAATATAAATCACTGGTGGAAAAATATACATGCTGCTTCACTTTTCTAAGCCAACCAAAGTTTCCTCGCAAGGCAACTTTGCCTTAGGAGAAAAGAAGGGCTGCCTATGTCTTCCCACTGGTGATTTACAATATTGTAAAGCATTTTTGGGGAGATTAGTCACCTGTGGTGGCGAAGATTTATTGTGGAAGACTAATCACCCCATGTGCTAGTACCCTTAAGGACACATAAGTCAATTCCAAGATTTTTCTCCCTACACCAATTAACAGTTTTAACTAGCTGCTCAAATTAGCTGCCCAGTGGGTGACAAAATACTAGAAAGGTGTTCCAAAGAAAAAAAAGAAAATTCCTTTAATTTAGTATAAAGCTATCCAACAAAAGCCCATTGGCCAGATGTGGCTCTGCAAGAGAATCTCCACTGAACTCTTTTCTTTGCATGAGATCACCATTTTAATTATAATAAGGCCCCTGATTATGTAGCATAATAAATTACCATCTCACCAAATGAAAACAGTTGGACAGCACTGATTTTAAACATTAAGGTGGCCATACACGTGGCGATCTGACGATGTTTCGTACGACCATCGGTCGCACGAAACATCGTAAGATCCACCACACACCATTCAGGGCTGAATCGGCAGGTAAGGAGGTAGAAACAATAGGATTTCTACCTCCTTCTGCCGATTCAGCTCTGAAGGGAGAATTTTGGTCAGGCGCCTTCTATGGCGCCCGATCAAAATTTTCAAACTGGTCCGATCGGCGAGTCGTCCGATATCAGCAGCTTCCTGCGATATCGGTCGACTCGCCGACATGCCATACACACACCGATTATCGTACGAAACGAGGTTTCGTACGATAATATCGGTGCGTGTATGGCCACCTTTAGGGTGGAGATAACTCACAAACAGTAACTAATGTTATATGTTTATCTTTGACATTATCATAGAGAATGTTTTAGTATGGCTAGATAATGTGGGATAACTCAGCTATCTGCATATAGCTATGCAATTGGTGAGATGTGCTAATGGTCACTGTGGTTACTCTTGTACTTAGTTGTACTACTAAAACTCAAATTTTGGCATATACCATATTAGAATGTCTGTTACATATGTTTAGTAAACTTTTGTTCACCTCTGGCATGAAACAAGGTTGGTCTTCTTCTTAGCCCTCCCAGTTCAAGTGAGATAACAAACCAACAAAGAATGAAAGGCTTACATACACTCAAGTGTGGACAGGATGCACCAGTTCCTACACAATGGGGAAGAAGATAACCATGTTTGCATAATATATCTACATCGGAAAGATGGTCTGACAGCCATACCTCCTGAGACACTTTAACACGTTTTCTTTTGTTACTCACATAACACTATTAATGTAAACAGTCCCAAACCTATAACATATAACCCCACTGATAACATGTTGGGAGCATAAAGCTGACCAGTTGGAGATAAGCAGAAGACACACACAGACACGCAAAAATCTGTATTAGTACAACTGATATATTATAAAATAGAACTGTCCAGCTGAGGGACCCCTAATGGGCTAATGATGATGTTTTGGCCAGGGTCTTATTTGTAATATTGTAAATATAATTGTTATTAAAAGGCAATTTCTGGTGGTCACATGACTAAGGTTTTTACCAACACTGATTTGCACTGGCACTGGCTACAAAAAAGAGTCAGACCCCAAACACAATGATTACATTTACCCATAACTTTAAAACGACTTTTAATGAATTTAGTATATTGGAAATTTCCTTAATTTTATTTTGTTTCATCATGTGAAAAATCAGTTTTGGATAGAGGACCCCCTTAAGGAAACAGAAAAAAATAACCTGGTGCCACATTCTGAATTATTAGGTGAGAGTCTTGTGACTCTAGGCAAGAAAGAGGCATGTAGTGGGACTGAGCAAACAATAAACCCTTGTACGTTGAATGAGAACTTGCAGCACTGGCAATGGGGTGCAGTTATCAAAGGGTGAGACTAGAAGCTCACCACAAGGAAACTTCACCCTTTTCTATTAAGGTGTATAGGATTTTGGGGTGAAAGTGAGAGTTCTTTGTTTCATTAATGCATCCCAAACAAATACTATAAAGGTAAAGAGAGAGCTGACATTCCCTCTGGTGAAATGAGTTCTATTTTCACCCTTGGAAAAGGGAGTCATTATAATGCCACAGACACATGCCACACGCTGGACAGAGAGCTAACCCTAACAAAGTCTTGCACATCTGCCCAAGCAGCCTGATTTCACACTCGTTAGCAGAATAAACTTGCTTCCATACTATTCCAGCTCATTTATGTAAACAATTTAATCCTCATTCCTCACTGTCCTTGCTTAAACTATTCAAGGCTCAATACGGCTCTAACAATGTGAGGTTACACGAGGTCAGATAGAAACACTGTACCAGGCTTGCATTTCTCTCTGTGCATGGCCTGCATCTTAACACCTGAACTAATGGGTACAGTTTGTGCCCACAAGTTGTGCCAATTCCATTACTCTTTAACCCCTTAGTATCGGATATGACTTCAAATCCTCCAGCCAGAGGAGAAACTTAACATGGTTACAAAGGCTGATAGAATGCTAGATAGATCTATCATCTAAAAAGATTTACTGATGTCAGTCTACTCTAATTCTGGGCAGTCTTTTGTTATAGCTATACCAGACTGTAAGACAAAAGGGGTTATATAATAAAAAACACAAAGTTTGCACAGGAATAGTAACCCATAGCAACCAACCAGCAGGTAGAATTTATTGGACACCTGCAAACATCTTATTGGTTGCTATTGGTTACTGCTACTGGGCAAACTTAGTGCTTTTTATTACATTTGGGTAATGTGGAGCAATAAGTGGTAACTTTCCTTTATTTTAGTACAAAAAACACAATGCATTTCTACCCCCATAGCAATGTTATTCCAAAGCCAAAAATTCCAGAGTAATGCCACAGGCTACTACCAGCCTTGAAATTCTGCGCCATAAAAAGCTGAAAAGGGCGGGTCACTTATTAAACTGCAAGCAGAGAACACACTCCCGGCAGAGATATATATAACTGGACAAATATTCTAGTAAAAATTCCTACACTGGGGTGGCAGCAAAGATCGTTACTGTAAGGTGTATGGCCACCTTAATGTGTAGCGCTGGCTCCTTCTGAAAGCTCAGACTCAGGCACAATGCACTGAGATGGCACCTACACACCAATATTACAGCTAAAAAATACATTTGTTGGTTCAAGAATAACATTTTAAATGGTGGAGTGAATTATTTGCTAATAAAAAGTACACTATAAAAATCACAACAGTATCCCAATAGGCAAGTTTCATAATGCACTATTCAGGTTACAACAGTTCAGGAATCCACAATGAAACATAAAAGGCATGTCTTAGCTGCAAATATCTATACAAATGAATAATGCATTTGCTAAGTTTAGCCTGTTGCTGGTCTAGTGCAGGAAATGTTCTATCAACAAATCTTGCTGTGATTAACTCCCAGAAATAGACAATACTCAAAGTCTGGCAATAACCTAAGATATTAAAAAAATGAGTTGCACCACAGCGGGGCAAGTGGGGATAGTAATGAGAGGTCAACACAAGCATGAAACATTGTTCTGGGGGTGCCAAACTGGCTATTCTGTAGCCCCTGTGCACACTGGCTGTGTTTCAGTAAACCTGTTTTTTATGCAACCAGAACTTTCCTCCAAGCCAGCAATTTAAAAATAAGCACCTGCTTCAAGGCCACTAGGAGCAAAATCCAAGGGGTTGGTGAACAACATGTTGCTCACGAGCCACTGGTTGGGGATCACTGTTCTAAAGGGAGGCTAGGGATAGCCTCAAAAGAGCCCAGAATTGTGGCATACAAGCAGGGGCGCTTCTGCCATGAGGCGAGTTGAGAAACTCGCCTCAGGCGGCAGAAGCGCCCCAGTTACCAGGGGCGGCAAAAAGCCGCTCCTGGTAACTTTAAGAGCCTAATTTCCGGTTTTTAAACCGGAAAGTCGGCTCTTCTAGTGCAGAGAGCGCAATTGCGCTCTCTGCACTAGCGATCAGACCGCCCCCGGACCCGCTCCTGCGCTGGAGAGGTAAGCGCTGGGGAGCGGGGGGGGGGGGGGGGCAGCATCCAGGAGCCGCCTCAGGCGGCAAGAGGGGCCCAAACGCCCCTGCATACAAGTTTGTAAGTGAATTATCAGCATAATGGTTCAGCCAGCTATGGATAAATGGTAACTGATTAGCCTAGTAATACAAATGGAAGTAAAGGTCCCCATAAACTATAAGATCCGCTTGCTTGGCGATGTCACCAAGCGAGCGGATCTTCACCCGATATCCCCACCTATGGGTGGGCGATATCGGGTAGTAAGTAGCCAAATGATCGGATTACATTTGCGGCCATAGGGGCAGTCGTTTCGGGGACCACATCAACGAGCCGATGCGGCCCCCGATCCGACTGGATTTTCTAACCTGGCCGATCGAGATCTGGCCAATTTCAGGCCGCTCGGTTCTGCCCATACACGGGCTGATTAGCTGCCGATATCGGCAGCTATAATCGGCCCGTGTATGGGGACCTTTAGGCAGTGCTAATCTTCTCCTGTCCTGTTGAGCCATCAATGTCAATAGGCACCCCTGGAGCTTTATTAGACCAAATAAAGGATAACCAGGCTGGAACATATACCAGTAAAATTTGTAGCAAACATATAACGATTAGTAAGTAGGCACACATTTACACAGCAGATAACAGATATAATCATTATAATATAATGGCCCTAGTTATTAAGAAGAGAAAGAGGGGTAAAAAGCTATATATACAGCAGTGTCTATGCAGCTTCAGCATATTGATATTTGATTAAAGTGGAACTCTTATATCTAAAAATCAGTCATATTTCATTATGTCAGCAGCCATATTTAAGTAACAAATGGCACTTGAAATTTCAGTTTTCACATTCTATAACATTATAATCACAGTATACGCTACATGCTAAATTAGCTGTCAGCGCTGCACACATATGTTATGGTGAAGAATACAACTGAAATGGTGCTAAAATCCCTTTTACATTTAAATCATTGAATGACAATATTATCAATTGGTAAGAAGATTTTTATGATTTTCTTTCATTTCGTTTTTGTTTGAACAAAATTCAGAGAGAATGTTGAAGTTTATTATAAATGGTAGGAAATTGGTTAAGTCTCAAAATGCCTAAATTGTGTTAAAAATGAGATCATTCAGTTGAAATAGCACATTTTATGAACTGGAGTAGCTGAAAAAAAAATCCACAGAGATTTTCCAATTCGGACGGATTTTCCAGTTTTAAAGATTTATTAATAGTCAAGTGTATCGTATCACTTTTCCAGTTATGAGAAATGTAACAAAAAACTAGCATCATTTTAGGGAAACAGTATAAAACTATAATGGAACAAGAGCAGTTGGAGAACCTAATTTATTTATAAAGATCCCATCACTGTACATGAAAACATGTGACAAGCGCTAAAAGGACTAAATAATAGGATCAAGGCTGCGAGAAAAAAAAAATAAAGTTTGTCATGTGGCTAAAACCACCAAAAAAATAAAAAGCGCTGTAAGTGCAGTATGGGAACAGCTGGTACCCCAGCAGCACTATAGATCCCTAAGGACTCAATGTTTCTTGTGGGATGAAGAGTTTTCTTCTCAGGCCACAAAAAGAAACCATATATGTTGCAATCAAGCTTTCTGCTGCTCATATGTAACCCATCAATGCAACTCACAAAGGAAGAGGCAAAAGGATCAGCAGCCTACCAATGTGGTTACAGTCATGTTGCTAGTTTATTATGCACCATCACAGTCAGAAATCAGGGGGAACATAATAAATGCTCACTGTAGCAAGATGTGCAGAAGGCCTTTGCCTGGAATGTTACTATCCAGGGGCATATAACTCTTCTGCTTGGGAAATGTAAGATTTGCGTTTTGTGTATCCAGATTCCACCACAGAGAGTCTGTCCAGCTGGTTATGAACTACAACTCTCAGCATTCCAAAATTCTTTGGCTGAGGGAGGCGCAGGTTCAAGATTTGTGAACAAGGGAAGGGAAATGTTGTACCCCGTAGTTTACTGACATGATAAAAGTGCTTCTTCCCCCCCTTAAACTTTACATGTTGTTTTGGCCTTGAATGAAGAGAATAGTGTCACCCCATAATTTCTGTGTAATTTCTTGTGTTTCTTGAAGGCTTTGCAGGGAATGTTATGGCCACCAGCCTATTTAACAGCTCCACATCATGCGATTATCCTTATAATACTCTTTACCCCAAACATGCAGTATGTCCTATAACTGGGCAGCAGTGGCCTCAGGGGATAATCCATTAAACAGGCAGAGTTTGTGACAGAACCTGAGATGGACTACATTGGTATGGACATATTCTTCATGAAACAGAAGCATTAAAGCCCATCAGTAGTCTTTCATAAATTAAGCTTCACTTCCATTGCATTAAGAGAGCAATTTTTCTATGACAAACTTTCTTGACTTTAACTATGTCAGTTTGTGTCACTAAAATATGGAAAACACCCTTAAAAAAAGCTATAAACCCAGCATGAGATGCTTCCTAGGACTGTATTACTTTTACTTGAATGGCTTATTTTATGGGTAGTTGCTGAGTAATCGGGTGGCATCTCTGAGTGTTTGTCACCACTGTATCTGTTATTTAAAAACAAGAGTATGGACTGTCAAGACAAATATAACATAACTATTACAGCAATAGGTTTGTATTGCCATTACTGAGTACTTAACTGTCAGGAAAACGACCAATGGCAAGATACCAGTGCACACATAATCCATGGCAATGCTGACACACCTTCTCATATATATTTATAGTATAAAAAAAATCTCCTATGCCAAATACACATACCCAGGTGCCAGTTATATCACCATGCCGCTCATGTGCACTTTTCTATTGGGCAGTTAGGGACTCTTCTGCCAAAATAGGGAACTCTTTCTTTGGAAGGCTCTTTAGTTTTCATTTTCACAGCTTTCCCTTTGCAGATGAGTTCTGGTTTTAATGCACATATGTACTAGGGATGCACCAAACCCACTATTTTAGGATCCAGCTGAACCCCAAACACTATGATTAGGTTGAATACCAAACCCAATCTGAATGTATATGGAAGGATGTGGAAGGGTAAAACAAAGCACAAACAGCGTGATGAAAAACTTTCAACTTCAGTGTTTATGTGACAAAAAGTAACGTGATTTTAAAGATTCGGATTCGGTTAAGCCAGAGGCATGGATTTGTCTGAATCCATATCCTGCTGAAAAAAAAGGCTGAATCTTGGCCAACTACTGAATCAAATTCTGGATTTGGTGCATCCCTAATCTGTACAGGAGTACGCTATATAGTCAAAAATATCTGCACACTGGCCTGTCCAATATCCTATTCCCTTTGTTGCTATAACAGCCTTTACTCTTCTGGAGAAACCTTTCCACTAGGTTTTGCAACATTATTGGATGGGATTTGCTTCCATTCAGCTGCAGGAGCATTAGTGAGGTTGGGGATCAGGCCTGGCTCACAGTTGACAGTCCGATTCATCCCTAAGGTGTTTATTTAAGTTGAAGTCAGGGCTCTGTCCAAGCCAGGCAAGTTCTTCCACTACCATTTCATTACCAAGACCTTGCTACTGCGTAGGGGAATTATTGTGCTGAAAGAGCCTTCCACAAACTATTGCAACAAACTAAGAAGCACGGAATTCTTAAGAATGTACTGTACTTGTATGCTGCAGCCTTAACATGGAACTTTGTGAAAATGAAAATGTAACATAAGCTCCATCCCATGGAAATAATGAACCTTAGTTAGTTAATAGTTAGATTTAACTCTAATGCATTCTCTGGGCAGAAGAAACACACCAACATGTTTAACCTAACTGTTACATCAAGTTACACAGAACTCACAGAACTCTCAGCAACCTGTGTCTCATGATGCAGGAGTCAGAGTCAGATTTTGATTGACAGCTGAAATACATCATCAAAATCTGACTCTGACTCCTGCATGAAAAGAACAAGATACTGACAGCAACGTTTATTATTTAACTATCACTTTGCAAACTGTACATTTAGGTCAAATACATCAGAATGCATTACAGCTCTAGTTACTTATAGGAATAGAATACTGTCATGGGGAAAAACATTTTTTTCAAAACCCATCAGTTAATAGAGCTTCTCCAGCAGAATCCTGCTTGAAATCCAATCCAAAAACACAAACAGATTTTTTAATATTTAATTTTGATATTTCACATGGGCCTAGCCATATTCTTCATTTCTTAGTTTGCCACAGCCATGTGACCTGTGCTTTGATAAACTTCAGTCACACTTTACTGCTGAGCTGCAAGTTGGAGTGATTCACCCCCTCCCAGCAGCCGATCAGCAGAACAATGAGAAGGTAGCAAGATAGCAGCTCCATGGCATCTGTATTGCTAAAAGTGGTAGATATCAGAATAGCACTCAATATAAGGTTGCCACCTGTCCCATTTTGACCTGGACAAGCTGGGAGCTTTGGGAGGACTCTCTTAGATTGCCACGTCATAACCATGCCCCGATGTCGTCAACTACAACCTTTAATATTTGAATTCAAAAAACAAAAAGGTTAGAGGTCATTGTATGTAAAAAGTTTTGAAGCTCATATAAAATTTCAATTTGTTTAGATATTTCTCATTAAAGGTTTGCTTTCAGTGAAACCAGAGGGCTTAGCCTAAAGCATGGAAAACAGCCCCAGACCATTATTCCACCACACTTATGCCATCAGCATTATGCATTCAGCCAGGCATTCTGCCAAATCCAGACTTTGTCAGAGTGCCATTTGGTGAAATACCTTTTATCACTCCAAAGAACACATTTCTACTGCTCCAATGGCTTCAATGGAGACCTTTACACTACTTCAGCCAATGCTTGGTGTTGCATATGGTGATTTAAGGTTTGTTTGCCTTTGATCAACCATAAAAGTCCCCTGATGTTTATAAAAAGTTCTTGTACTGACATTGTTTCCAGAAATAATATGGAACTCAGCAGGGAGTGTTCTGAGGCCATATCATTTTAGATAGATGTCAGAATACTTTTGACTAAAAACGTCTCTGAATTCTTTAGGCTATGTAGTGTATGTCTCCATTCCCTTAAAGGGATCCTATCATGATTTTTATGATATACTTTTAAATTCTAAATTACACTGTTTACATAGCAAATAATTTACTCTACCATATAACATTGTATTGCAACAAATGTATTTTTTAGCTGTAATTGGTGTGTAGGCGCCATCTCAGTGCACTGTGCCTAAGTCTGAGCTTTCAGAAGGAGCCAGCGCTACACATTAGAACTGCTTTCAGGTAACCTATTGTTTCTCCTACTCCCATGTAACTGGAGGAGTCCCAAGTTGAACTTGGATTTCTTACTATTGAGTGCTATTCTGATACCTACTGGGAGCTGCTATCTTGCTCCCTTCCCATTGTTCTACTGATCAGCTGCTGGGAGGGGGGGATATCACTCCAACTTGCAGCTCAGCAGTAAAGAGTGACTGAAGTTTATCAGAGCACAAGTCTCATGGCTGTGGCACCCTGGGAAATGAAGAATATGGCTAGCCCCATGGGAAAAACAGATTACCATGCAGGATTCTGCTAGAGAAGCTCTATTAACTGATGTGTTTTGAAATAACATGTTTTCCCATGACAGTATTCCTTTAAAAGACATGTAAACCCCACCCCCCCCCACAAAAAAATTAAGCAGTGAGTCACTTGCCATTTCGGTTGTTAAAAGAGTAATATTAATATCCCCTCAATCATTTGGGATTCCTTCTCCTCCTAACTCGCTCGCCCTCCTCCCGTACGAATTTGCTTTGGCACTCGGCTAACGGAGAATGCTCAGTTCTTCTCCACTCAGGTTACTAAACACGCCCTCCAGTCTAGCAGCCAACAAAAAAGGCAATTGTGGCAATTCTGTTTTCACAAGAAACATTTTTTTTTGTCCTAACCCTTCTGTTGTAAGCTTAGCTTAAACGTTAGAGGGACACAATATAAGCAGAATTTTTTTCATCAAAGTAAGTTCTGCCTGTGTAAGCCTGCATTCTTCATTGCATGAACTTTGCATGTCCTTCAAAATGAACATTTAGAAATTCAGAATATCTGTAATCTAAGTCAAACTGTTGCACTAAAACAATTTTTATTTTGTTTTGCAGGTTGTAATTGAAACTGGTTGCTAGGATAGCTGACCCTAGCAATTAGGCAGTGCTTGAATGGCAGATTGAATGATAAATCAAAATAAAAAAAGACTGGGGTCACAATAGAGCAATTTAAGGGGCAAATATCACTTGTTTTGAGATAAACCAGAGGTCTTCAAAAGTGATTGTTGTTCAGTTGCAGTAGTACTTTTTAATTAATGCCAGAAACAAATCCCTTCCACAAACAGGACTTGACTATACAAGCAACTGTGTATAACATGCAGAAATAGACAGTAGGATAAGGCCTACAACATATATGAAAAAGTTATCTTGTCTTTATATAATAGGGTCCATATCAAAAAAATATCCCAAACTCAAT
Organism: Xenopus tropicalis; assembly: GCF_000004195.4. Classification (NCBI taxonomy): domain Eukaryota; kingdom Metazoa; phylum Chordata; class Amphibia; order Anura; family Pipidae; genus Xenopus; species Xenopus tropicalis. The sequence continues at coordinate 126,047,229 of NC_030681.2, forward strand.
ACAAAGTTGTCAACTGCCTATGACTAAGTACTAGAAGGGTACGAGATGTGTAAGGCAGTATTCTGTGGGGTGAATTTTTAAGTCAAGACTTTGTATTGAGTTTGGAATACATTTTTTGACATATACTTTTGATTTGCCCTTTGCAGTATCCCATCAACTTTGGCCCTTTTTGACTGGTCATACAGGACCCTTACTACCAGTAAATTGTGAACTTTATATAAAAGGGCTACAACATAGAAAGTTGAGAAGAGCTGCATCATTGCTTAAGTCCAAAAACTACACATTGAAGCTTCATTTGAAGGATGACTACCCCTTTAATGTACCACTATAGGTTAAAAGGTTCTAGCACACAAGTAAACACTCCGTTTTGTATCATGAAACAGAAGCCAATCAGCACTCGCTGCTGGACGAAGCACAGAAATATTTACATAGACAAAAGGGCAGCAGCAATCCATAGCAGAATCTCCTACACATTGTCTCATGGAGATTAGGAGCAACGAGGGAGCATAAAGCTGGACGCTTTCCTGCGCTGCTCTGTGCCTGCGCTTGTACTTTGAAGATTAAAATGTATATGTGTTTTTAATCTAACACTTTGCAGATCTCCTGCATCCAGTAATTTACATCTGGATTGAGTTCCAGCTCTCCAAGGAATTAAATGGATGAATTTCCTTGTTGGTTTTTTTTTTCCTCCCTTTGAGATGGAAGAGGGAACAAAAGGTTTAGTGAGTCGCGTTGCATAATCAGCGAGAATTGTTTTCAGTAAGACAAATAGTTTTATACATTGTTGCATAAGCTGAATAAATTGTTTGAGAACAAGGTCAGATGGCAAAGACTTTGTCCCTCCTCTGGAGCCCTTCTGTCTTCACCCGTATTAATGCTGCACATATTGTATGAGCCTTCGGTTCTCCAGAGCCCCCTGCCAAATCCTACTGTGCACAAACGAACAAGACTGCTGGAGTCAGGGCTTGATAACCATGCAGGAATGGATCCTAAATGTAAATATGTACATAGGAACAGTTCCGCTCCAACACTTTCACATACACTTCAGAGGTTACACAGCAGTTTAGCTTGGGGTAAAATCTTGGATCTGGGCTAAAAAAGGACCGAAGCTTAACATTTTGTATAAAGCAGTAATGGGCATGGGAAGTGTAATTGGGGTTGGTATCTTGTAGCTCATCGCTACGCAATTCGGGTGGCTAAATTTCTTTATACAGTATGATGTTGACCCGCAGCCTTCTCTGTCCTGAGCGCTGCACCACTCTGGCAGGTGTGCATGCATATCACAGATGCTTTAGAGCAGGGATCCCCAACCTTTCCTACTCGTGAACCACAGTCAAATGTAAATAGACTTGGAGAGCAACACAACCATCATAAAATGTCATGGGGGTGCAAATAAGGCCTAAGATTGGCTATTAGGGAGCCTCTATGCACACTATCAGCTTACAGGGGGGCTTTATTTCCATGATCCCCAACCAGTGGCTCGTGAGCAACATGTTGATCCCCAACCCCTTGGATGTTGCTCCCAGTGGCCTCAAAGCAGGTGCTTTTTTTTGAATTCCTGACTTGGAGGCAAGTTTTGGTTGCATAAAACCCCAATATAATGCCAAACAGAGCCTCCTGTAGGCTGACAGTCCCCGTAGGGGCAATTAAATAGCCAATTATTGCTCTTATTGGCACCATCAGGAACCATTTTTATGCTTGTGTTGCTCCCCAACACTTTTTCCATTTGAATGTGGCTCACAGGTACAAAAGGTTGGGGACCCCTGCTTTTATTTGGTAGTAAAGTTTTTATTCAACCAAAAATTAAAAAATAACTATGTGGTTTGGGGGTACTGAGAGCAACATCCAAGGGGTTGGCGAGGAACATGTTGCTCACGAGCCACTGATTGGGGGATCAGGATAGAGAACATTATGGGTTAAAATAATTTTTCAAGAAACAAGAAAGGAGAGATTATGAATAAATTCAGCAGCTTTGATCACAACTCCCATGCCATTTGCACTTTCCTTGTCCTTTAAGATTTAGCATCAGCTTGAAGCAGTGGTATAACTTCCCCCCCCTGCAAAAACAATGTTGGGGCCATGTCAGCATGATCCCCCATTTCCACACCCAGTAGTAAATGCATGTGATAGCATGGTTGCAGGCAGGAGGAAGGGTGCAAGGGAATACAAGGCTTTTCTGGATACCCCTGTCCCCATAGTGGTCTATGAAGTAGTTACTCCACTGGTTCAAGGTCTGAATAGTTCAACCTGCATACATTCTATCATTTCAGCTTGGAATGCCAACTTCCATGTTCTTACAAATATTTGCTTACGGGTAAGTGGCTGCCACAGACAATGCATTCTCCTTTCTAACAAAAGGAAAACAGAAAAGGGGCATTTAGGTTACAATGGTTCTCCCTGATGGGACCATGATGATCAAACCTCATGAACAAACATAGCCAAAACAGCTAAAACTCATATGTTACCTGGAACCTGAGGTCATGCCACAGATCAAATGTGCTTTAATGGGTCTTGTCTAGGGATGCACTGAATACACTATTTTGGGATTTGGCCAAACACCAAATACTCTGTTAAAGATTTGATTGAATACCAAACAGGATTAGAATTGATAGGGAAGGGATAAAAAGAAAAAGTTTCCAACTACTGTGTTTATTTGACAAAAAAAGTCAAGTGAATTTTAGGGATTCATATTAAGTTTGCCCAGGCACATGGATTCACCCAAATCCGAATCCTGCTGAAAAAGGCTGCATCCTGGGCAAATCCCCAACCGAATCCTGGATTTGGTGCATCCCTAGTTGTGTTGCAAAAAAAGAGAAAAGAGAAGAAACTGTCCCACGTTGCACTGGGTTTAACTTGTTACAGAGCATTTTCCATAGGTTGTCACAGAAAGTACTTTGGGAAATAGACAGAGGCCCTCCTGCCATAAGGCAAACTGAGAACACTGCTGCAGGCAGTTACAAGGATACTAGGGGTGGCAAAAAGAGTCAAAATTCTATCTTTTAAAGCAGAACTTTGTGTAGGGGGGCCATGATATGGGCCCTACTCTCGAAGTGAGTAAAGAAAGTATTGGGTAGGTATTGCCCCTGGACATAGATAGTGCTACTCTATGACCCTATTGAAAAGGCTTGAGCTGATGACAGCAACACTGCAGCCCCCTCTCAATAGAATATAAATATGTAGGGAGCTTTTGTAATGCCAATAATATCTGCTATTATATGTTCCTCTTTACATAAGGACACATGAATGAAATATCAATCCTGTTTATAAAAAGAGGTTTATTTTCTCTCTAAATAAATGCTGTTTTCTAGTGGTAATTGATGCGCAGCAAGCCACTACCCTGAGTAATAACGGAATTCTGACAGGGAATGAAAACTCACACACAATTCTAACTTATAACTGAGACAAATGGTATTATAACCCTTTGACATGTAAGAGACATACTCAGTATTCCCAATATTCCAATGCATTACAGTTTTCACATGTTGGATAAGGTAAATTTGTATTTTCAGTAAGGTTGTACAATACTGTTCATAATCATGGGATCTTTTATCCAGAAACTTGTTATCCAGATGCTTAGAAATAGGGCAATGCTATTTAAAAATACAATTCTTAATTTTTCCCTTTCTCTCATAATAAGACAGTTGGTTTTGCTTGATGTTAACTAAGTTAGCATTAAAGGACAAGGAAACCCTAATTTACTGGGGTGTGCCAAAATGTTAGGCAACCTGCCAAATACTTCACAAGGGATTCCAGGGAGATACCGCAAAGATGGTGGTGAAGTGCCAATTTAATTCACTGCGGAACATTTAGGGCTCTCTTGTCCTTAAATCCACACTGAAAATATACTATTAGTTTTTTCTGTCTATAAATGATTTTCATTTTCAGTGGCACATCATCACTTCTAATACTATTGAACATAAAGCTCCCATCTGGCACACACAGAGTGGTAACAGGTGACATGTATAAATGAGAATAATAAGAAAAATAGCAATTACTCTTATTACTACTGACTCCAAGAGCTTACAATTACATTTCCTCTTGTTATACAAAACAGATGAAGAGGTGGAATTGTATTTCTTACTTTAATATGGGTAGATCACCATTCAGAAGGTGCTGAACAACAACTGTGAGTACCGTACTCTACGCCAGCCACTGGTTATTGTGGGATACTGGGAGTTGTAAATCCAAAATAGCCATTAGGTTGTTCTGTACTGTTACACTTGTGGAAAGACAGCGCCAGCACTCTTGTTTTATTTTACTGGCTGTTGGTATAATACTACAGAATAGGTTACACTACATAACACGAAATACAGAAGTTATAGTATACTTACATAGAGACCACTGTGCTTGTCACCGAAAAACGTGAAGGCTTTGGAAATTGGCAGTAGCCCAGATCCCCCATCGTCTTGCCTGCGGGTCACAGTGTCCCCCTCTTTTGTACCAAAGGGGTAAAAATCTTCCAGAGGCACCATGCCTTGTGCACGCCACACCATAGAGATGAAAATCCAGAAAAGAGAAGGCAACCTCATCTTCAAAAGAGACTGCACTGTTCTGTTCCAGTTAGATTGGGAGCACCTTGCAACTGAGTACAGTACTCTAGCTGCCCTCTAATGCCCTTTCCCAGTGTCTATAGATGCCCACTCAATGGTCATTTATGTCCACCTGGTTTTCCACAAAGCAAACCCAGCACACAGTAGTATTTGTATTTTATAGCCTACAGAACAGGCTGTGGGCAAAACATCCCTTTCTTCTGTGCTAATCCTTATTCTCCCTGACAGCAGTCCTTGTCATGTTACTGTAGCTGGAGTTGCAGGTATGGGTAGCCGGGTATCTCTCGTGGTCCCCCTTTCTATCACAGCCACTGCCCATGCATATCTCCTGGCAGCACCCTCTGCCCCTGATACTGCTTGCACTCTTGAGGGCCCTGCTGTGTAGCAGCCAAGAGTAACCTTCCTGACAATTTCTATAGTTCCAAGTCCTTCTGTCTCCTTCACATTCCTCTCTACCTGCAGTCCCTGCTGCTTTGTCTGCAAGTGCAATTTTTCAAAACTCTCTCCCTTTCTGCCCTCTCTTTGCAGCTCTCAGACTGCCTCCTGTGCCCTGGCTACAGCACACTTGGTGTCAATTGATGTCCAAGCTCCCTGTCTAGTCCCTAGCAGTCTCTAAAGATTATACAATACAGTGCCTATGACTTTCTCCACCTCAGCAATATGATTGTCTCTCCATAAAGTTTCTATGACACATTCAGTAGACCCTGTCACTGTAAGATTGTCTCTCAGTGCAGTTCCTTGGAACCTCTGTCCAGTCTCAGGCACTCTCAGGGTGTCTCTCAATGCAGGTCTTAGGACTGTCTGGCCAGTTGTCAGCACCTTCTAAATGTGCCTCCCTGTGCAGTTCTTCTGATTGTTTCCTCGGTCCCCAGGGTGTCTCTTAGTGCAGTTCCCAGGTCTCTTTCAGTCTCCAGGTCTCTCAGAGTATGTCCCAGCGCAGCTTCTATGACTCTGTGTCCAATCTCTAGCACTCTCCCAGTATCTCCCAGTATCTCCCAGTGCAGTTCGTAGGACCTTTTGTCCAGCTCCCAGCAACACTCACAGAGTGACTCTCATACTAGTTCCCAGGACTCTCTGTCCACTACCCATCACTTTTAGACTGTCTCCCAATGCAGCTCCCAACACTCTCCCTCACCGTATAGACTGCTTCTCTGTGACACTGAAGTCTCTGTTCATAGCGGACCAGGGGGTTTTGTCCCCTCCCCCCCATTACTCTAACAACCCCCCCGAATGAGAGGTGGGGGCGTCAGCCAATCAAGAGGAGCGTTAGCTGTGACGCTGTCTCTTAAAGAGCCAGGAGAGGCCGGGCGGTGATAGATTCAGCGAAAAGTTTGGAGAGGAGCAAAGGAATGTGTGCGACCCGTCGCAAAGCATCACGGGAAAAGAGCTTTGCGGGCTTAGGTGACTGCGCTGCAGGCATTTTCAGCCCATAAGTGTTTAGCTATAGCCGGGGCATACCCTGCCAGCTCTCGGGGTCATGGACGCTCTCCAAATAAGAGCACGGCCATAATGAGCATGACTGGGGGCTGTGAGGATGCGAGTGCCTTCTCCGAGAAATTCAGCGCCTTTATGCACCGCCTGCTGCTGCCGTTCTGCTTTCCTTGTAGCCCTGTGCGCTATGTGGCAGCCCAGCGGCGCGCAATCTAATGCAGAGTGCGGAGCGGTGCCAGGCGAGACCCTCATTGCGCAGACGCTGTAGTTTGTTCCCAGCAGTATTCATACATAGTGTGTCTAGGGGGTTCATGAAAGGCAGAGAGTGAGCCCCTCATTTATCTCTGGGAAAGCAGCTGAGATACAGTAAGGACATGTTATGGTGGCCAAACACTGGGGAGGGTAGAACGCACACATGCCTAAGGAGAACAGGACGCCTGGAGGGACACCTTCCCATTGTTCTGTTGGCCTAGCCTTTTCCGAATTACCACACATTGCCATATGCAGACATAGTACATGTACATGTATTGCCAGCTTTAAGGAGAAATAGAAGTGAAAGTTGGTACATACAATGGGCAAGCGGCTGTGGGGCCAATGCCCCAGCATAGGAAAGGTGGAAGGCACAAGGGAGATGAAATGGAAGAAGGGAGGAAGGCAAGTTGTGTGAAGAAGGGAAACAAGGGAATAACGAGAGAATGGCTAAGGATGGAAAAAATGGATGGTGGGGGATAACTGGATACAATGTACAGAAATGAGAGAAGTTTGTGAGCAGGATTAGAACTTAGACCTACCTCCATTTTTACTTTTTGATTGTATGCTTTTGTGATTAGTGTCCTCACCCTAATGTCTCTTAACACTTTGCAATTTTAACGGTGCTTTAGCTCATTGAGAGGTCATTGTTTGTGTGAAATGATGTCTATATTCAGGTGAAAGTGAAAAAAGTAATCGAGAACACGGATAGGAGGATGTCAAAATAAAGGTTCATCTACATTCACAAGTGCAGTTGCGGTTCCTCCAATTTCCCTGCAGTTGCATGTTGCATGTAGTAGAACCACTTTCATTAAAGGTACTTGTCTCAAAATGTGCTCCTTGCCCTTTTGTTTGGCGGCATTGCTTAGCCCTTTCTGCCTTCCTTTCCAAATCGGGCGCTGCTGCACCCAGCATCAATAGCCATAACACACTTGTGTGTATAGAACTGTGTGCAGATGTCACTTGCATACCGAACAATAGTAATGATGCCAGGCAGACTTTTATGCAGTTATGTAAAATTTGCTCCAAAATGCAAGTGCAGTTGGGTTGATTTTGGTGAAACTTCAATTTGTGGTTGTGGTAGGTGCAACTCATTAGCACCGAGTGCATCGCCTCCCCCATTGAGACCACAATGATGCTGGAATTCTGAGAAAGAACGATGCACTGTTGAAACAAAAGGGGCCCTCACAATTACATTCCACTTACTGCACTTAAGGGCGTACATGAGTCCTATAATCTACAAGACCATGAAAGAAGTAAATAAAGGTGAGTGGAAAAAAAATCTGGAAAGCAATAAAAAAAGGAGAAAAATGTGTAAGGATGCAAATGGTGATGAGAAGTAAAAACAGAATGAGTAGCAGGCCTGGACTGGCAAACTGTACATTCTGATAGACAGCAGCTATGTATTGGGCCTCTTTGTACTTGTAATGCCATGGCCTATTTTGAATCTCAGTCTGGACCGAATGATAAGAAAACAGATGAAGAGAAGACAAAGACAGAACCAGTGCATAAATGTACTGAGGGATCAGAAGAGAAAACTAGAGCCCAGGAGCAGCAGACAAAAGAGAAGGCACATATTCCATGTTTGTGTGTAATGAAACATTTGCTTGTTGCCCACTGACACGGGATTTTGGAGACTAGCAATATCCATTGATTCAGGCTAGTTGTCTTCAGGGCATGATCCTGGGGCTCCTCTGGCTTGGAATATTTCAAATGAAGGACTTTTTGTGGGCATAGCTGCAAAATGGTTCCTATGTACTGGAGAGAAATTATGTGGGCAATGACATGTGGATTTTATTGTCCCCAGTAATGTACTGAGTGTGTACCCTAAACAGAAGTAATCCACTTTTCCTTCAGGGGTGCTGGGCAAATGTGATCTCTGACACCCACTGTGCCATATGAAACAGTACAACACTTTTGTTTTTAGGGCCCTAGCAACGACTGGTTTCCTACACATTTCCCTATTTACAACTTATGGCTGACCTATTTTGTAGAAGCAAGAAAGCAATGCTTAGCTGGGCTCATTTATTAGGGGACACAGTGTAGTTCTGAGCTCAAATGACAATTTGTAGGTCTCAGAATTCAATACAAAAATATTCTGCTACCTCCCTATGGCTGGAAGTTTTTGGCCTACATGGCAAGTATGTTAATTTGCAGAATCATGCATACTTTCACACCATTTGTAGTTATATATTTTAAATCCTTTATTTAAAATCAGAATTACAGAGAAATATACAACAATATAATGCAGCAGAGTATAAATCCATCCCAACAAAAAAGAAACAAAAGTAGAAGAGGAATAAGAGCATATAAAGCATATTGCATATTATAAATTAGCAACCATAACTAATTAAAATATAAGTTTTAAATCTCAGTAAATTCATCTTTCCTGCCCAATAAATATAACTAGCCTTATGGCAACTGGTAGATAGGTGTTACTGAATCTATACCACAGAGAGACCCTTCCTGCAGAAATATTGCAAGATTCCCTAACCAAAAAAATTTGTATAATGGGACAATTCAAAAAGTGATAAAGAACAGCTAAATTCTCACAACATTGTTGTAACTATACTGCCAGTCTTTTACAAATAGAGCACCCTGTTTTTAAGTGGTAAGTTGCTCACAATAGTAGAGATCTATATCGGGGGCGACTAACACGCTCCTTGGGACATCGTTAACATTAAGAGCAAAGACACATGCAGCGATTAGTAGCCATAACTTTTTAAAAAGTCACGCCAACTAATCTGTACAGCGAATCTGCACGCAACTGACTTTTTAAGAATTTAGTCACCCAAAGGATGAAGACACAAGGAGCTACTAGTTGCAGCTAATTGTCATGGCTACAGAAATAGACAATGTGATAATTTACTAATAACTGTCTCTACATGTGTTTTACCAGAGGTAATACGGGTGCCATTAAATTATAACATTCAGACATAAACACATGCGGGAAAAGTCCATTGAATTGCCCAAACCAACATTCACAGTAAAAGAGACTGTATCTGTCACAGTAAAAAAGACACAGTAAAACAAGAATTCCCATAAATTAGTTTTTAGATACTGTAGGTAGTATTGGCACCACTGCCTCTGCTTTGAATTGCTCACAGTACATTTTCTGAGTCTCACAGAGATAACATTCTGATTGTCTTCATAGTTCTTTATATTACCCAAATATACCCATATTGATAGGTAGACCTCCCATATAATAGAGCTCCCTGTAGGGTTTGGTGAGCAGAGCTGCCATATAATAGAGCTCCCTGTAGGGTTTGGTGAGCAGAGCTACCGTATAATAGAGCTCCCTTTAGGGTTTGGTGAGCAGAGCTACCGTATAATAGAGCTCCCTTTAGGGTTTGGTGAGCAGAGCTGCCGTATAATAGAGCTCCCTTTAGGGTTTGGTGAGCAGAGCTGCCATATAATAGAGCCCCCTTTAGGGTTTGGTGAGCAGAGCTACCGTATAATAGAGCTCCCTTTAGGGTTTGGTGAGCAGAGCTGCCGTATAATAGAGCTCCCTGCAGGGTTTGGTGGGCAGAGCTGCCATATAACCTGCTGCTTTTACAGCACCAAAATATGCTGTCTTCTTGAGTTACAGGAATTATTTGGTAAGTCTGCTGCCCAATAGTCAATGCCTATAGGATGCACAATTGTTACTCCCTGGAAGCCACGTGATTGAAGAATCAATGGGCAGACCGTAATGCTTGTCTGCGTCTCACTTCCTGCTCCAACTGCTCCTGTAGACTGTTTATCTGGAGTGGGTACAAAATATTTTACTTATTTAGATAATTACCATTTTAGAGTAAGAAGAAAAGGCTATGCAATATCCATGGGCACACACTATTTTATTTTATGGGGCACTAAAGCTTGCTGTTCATGAACCAATAAAATGGTTAATTTTTGGTACATTTATGGTGGCTCGCTGACTTCGACCAATCTGTTCCTGAATTGGTGCGGGTTGGAAAGTTTAATCTAGTAGTGCAGCATGTTGCCCATTGCATGAAGTATTTGCAGATGAAGAAGTGAAGAGAAACTATGGCTCCTTTGTTAGGTGTCTGTCCATTGGCAAGGGGGCTGATTAGTTGTCTACCATATGGGGATGGCCTATGTTTAGCTGTCTTAACACCTAAACAATTCAATTTGTAAAAGAAATATATTGATATATCTATCTGCCTATTTATACATACTGTGTATGACTAGTGCAGAAATGGGCAACCTTTGGCATTTCAGCTGGTGAGGAAATACAGTCCCTTAAATAGCCATGGTTTGAGTTCCACGATAGCTGAAATAACTATGCCTGTATAACTGGGCTGGGGTGTTATGAAAAAAATAAATGGTAAACAATTGGTAATATCCAAACAGGATTAGGGGAGCTGGGAGCTGAATTTATCAATAATTAAAGAGAGTGGCTAAGGCTGGAGATATGTAACAAAAGTACCAAAAATTAATAACATTTCCTAAATGAGGTAAAATTATGCATTTGACACATTTGTAGTAACCCCTTTCTTGCTCTAAAAAAGTCAAAAGAATTGATGTGGAAAATAGAAGCTAGTAGAAGTTGCCCAGCTTAGAAGTGGTGGTAAGGTAAAATGAGAATGTGACGGGATTAGTGGAGCCTGTATGGCAGAAGTGAGGGCAACGTTGTAAATGTAATATATATAAGATGGGTTTGGATATGAGATGGGTTTGTACTAGCAGTAAGTGTAAGAGGGATTAATAAACATATGCTGCTTATCTCCAGTTCTGGCATGTGTCAGGGTGGGGATGCATACAGTATCAGTTACCTGCTCCTCCAGCCCTCTCACTCTTTGCCTGTGTGATCTCTCACGGGACTCTAGAGTACTCTCCACCTGCTGCTGAATACTGTGCGCTCTGTTGCTCTCAGAGTCTAGCTCCTGGCGGTGTCGCAGACTGACTTCCATTAGTCGCTGCGTGTGGCTACGCTCCATTTCTGTCATTTGCTCCTGTACACAATGCACAAACAGCAACACGGTAACATAGTTATTCCTACAGGCAATGGAGCTGTGAGTGAATGTCTGGATACCTCTTGAAGAGGATAAGAAAACACACACACATTTTGCAGAGTAATGTAAAGAATTACAGGCATTCATCCTGGTACAAATCAATCTAAAGCTATCATTTGCTACAAAATGTAGACTGCATTTTGCATCCTTTTATAGCGAGCAGTGTTTTCTGACTGTGAACATAAGCTGCCATGTTGTTAGTTATTGGTCTTGCAAGGTGCCATGCAGTCTTTAACAATGAGCATTTTAAACCTGCCTGACAACTGTGTGATACTGGGCCAGATACCGGCTGGACAGACCAGTATATAGAGCCAATAACTGATGGTCCAGTGTTGTGTGGTCAGCTTTTATCAGAAACGAGAAAAACAGGTAGGCACTCCGGAAAAATAATAGTCTTTAAATAGCTCAAGAAGTTGAAATAAAACCAAAAGGTTTATTTACACTTACACATAATGCTACAAAGCCTTATGTGTTTCGTACCGAAGACCGTACTTAATCATAGGTGAGCTTATGATTAAGTACCCTCTTTCCCATATTTGGCTTCCTAAGCGGAAGGTGTGGGTCATGAGCACCCGGACCCTAGACTACAATTGGTAAGAATTCTACTTTGTTCACTTCACTAGTACTATGTATTTTTCATTTTGCAGCTTTTATCAGCCTGCATATAGCTAGTGTAAGTGGCATATTAATAAAACAGTGGGAGAAAAAAGAATGTTGAAATAAATCAGACATTGACACATTAATGCCATGGTACAACCTGCCAAATGGTATGCAGCATTTCCATAAAATGTTATAAATATGACCCTAAAGGCCCTGATATAAAGATTCAGAGAAGTTTGACACTCATGTGATTTCCAGCTTGGTGGGTAGCAAGTCGCTTTCAATTACCCCTCCATTTACTTGCATAGTGATCACCTTGTGGATGAGGCAACAGACTGGAAATGCTCACTACAGGATGTGCAGTGAGTCCAGGTAAATACTATTTACCGTATGTGAATTGAGGGGTAATACAGAGAGTTTTGCCTCCTACTGGCTGAACTGGAACTGGAAATTGTACAGGCAATAAAAGACTTTGACAAGCAAGCTTACTGAAGTTACTGCCCCTACTTTATGTCACAATAATGAGTATAAGTGGTATAGCGGACCAGGAAACTGTGCAGATATATTTATACTTATGACTAAAAGTATCTCAGATAGAAAGTTACACAACTGTAAGGCAATGGTGAGCCACAGGGAATCTTCTAGGGATGCACTGAATCTGTTCCCCCAATCCTTTGTGAAAGATTTGGCCAAATAATGAACCAGATCCTAGTCACAGAAGGGTTAAAAAGAACTGCGCGGCAAAACATTTTCAACTTGTTTATGTGACAAAAAGACACAATTTTAAGGACTTGGATTTGGTTCAGCCAGGACCAATGATTCAGCCAAATCCTGTTGACTTCAATGGGTACTTGGCCTAAAAATGCTATAATGCCCATTTTGGGGCATTCTGGTCACCTACCTAAAGAAATCTATACCAGGGCAATGTAGATAAAAGAAAGGCTGACTGGCAGTGTTTATAGACAGCTAATTTATTGCCTAGGCAAGCAAACTCATTTCTGGTAAGAATACAGGAATTTTAATATGTTCAATATATACATTTTGGATATGTTAAAAGATGGATGAATCCTAAAGCATTTAAATAAAAAAAAGTCATACTACCCTGTTACTATCCAAACTGAGCAACAAGCAGGACCATGAGATCCATGAAGTATATTTTAGAAAAGTACAATTAACTCAGTTTGTTTTGCATTTTCTTTAAAACCTTTGTATGCTTTTTTGCTGAGTAATTATTGGTACTATAGTATCTACAAGATGCTTGTTTCAAAACAGAGCAACCACCTTGCCAATGCCGGTGGTGGGAACTATTTGGGAAAGCCTGTTGAATGGTATATGTCAGCACAAACACAGCTGCTCCAACCCCTATAGAAGTAGTAGAAAAACCTATTCAAATACTGAGCATTTATAGGGAATTAAGAGAACTTATTTTTGTTTGACTATAACACGCATTTAACAAAATAACCATTTGATGTAAGAGCCACATAAGCTGTATTTAGCAAATGCTGCCCCTTGAAATACAAGTGAAAAGAACATATGGCTAGGAGGACAAGGCTCTCTTATTCTTTGTGATACAATGGCTAATGCAAGGTCCCACAGATTAGCCAGTCACAAAGCTGAAATAGTAGGCCATTCACCTGTAAATACTGGTTCTGCCTCTGTGCTTCAGCAAGGTCCTTTCGTAAGGAAATCACTGAGTGGCTAAGCTGTTCTTTCTCTACGCTGAGACGTTGGGCTTCCCCCTCTATTCGCAGCTGCTCACGTTTCACCTGCATGTGACAAAAAATATCTTGTGAAATACTGACCTGAACAAGACAAGCACAGATACTTTTAGTAGCAATTAGAAGTCGGCAGTGTATTCATATGAAAGGCAGATGTGTCAGGATAGATGCCATTATTTGGGAGTAATATATAATAGAGGCAGACAGCAATATTACATGATATAGTGTTAGAATGTTACATATATAAACAGAGAAGCAGACTGGGCAGAGTTTTAGAAAGAACTGGCTTACTGTAACAGCAATTCATTTTTGTAAAGATACAGGAGCATTGAAAATACCCTTCCGCTTCATATCTATAAATTTATGTTTGTGTCTGTAAAATTTGTGGTCTGACAGTATAAACATACACATAAATATATGTATGTTCATACTGTCAGAACACTGTTTTAGATACTTTTGTAGGGTAAATTGTTCTCACACGCAGTCATGATATAATATGGGCAGATAAAGACAGATACAGCAATACTATTCCACCTCTCTCTATCTTAAACACTTATTTTGCTTTATATCAAACTGGCTTAGCTCATCTATAAGAGGGTCATTATCTGACCTAAGCTGGCCATATGCCTAGTGATTTTTTTCTTCTTAACCAATTTCAGTGCGATCCAACATAACCGTCAAATTATGGTAAGGTTAGTGTTCATGAAATGATCGTACAAATAGGAATCTTTCATCGGATATCGGTTAGAAAATTGATCGCCAGGAAAACTTTCGTTGTTAATGAATTTGTCCATAGTGCAATTGTTTGCAGGACCAAGCAGGTAGTTTTTCTAACTTCAACTAGATGATATTGCTTTAAATGGCCATTTTCGTTGATGGACAAATCATACTTTTAAACAATTCTTCAGTCCTACAAAATGAAAAGATCTTTTAAAAATGTTAACATGTATGGCCACGCCAGGTAGGTGAGCCCCATACATCGGAGAGCCCCACACATGGGCTGATATGCTGCTGACACAGACTGTCTGTAGCTTTTAACAGACTGTGTATGGCTACCTTTACTTAGTGGATCATTGGTTTTGTTAAGCGTCAGACCTGTGTGTGACTGCTAGTTATATTCAACCAAAAAATTGTGCGCGCACACAAATACACAGAAGGCAGGTGAACGACATAGAGCACTTATTTGCTGATATACACCATCTCTCAGTTTTAACTAGAGCGAACTGTTATTTTTAAAGGCTGCAAGAATTTTATTGTTTATTATTTCTTATTTATATAGCACTGGCATATTCTGCAGCATTTTACAGAGAGTAAACATCATCATTGTACCAAAGAAAAGTGCTGTAGGTGGTTAAGTATCCTTAATCAGTGTTACCAACATTTTGGTCCCCATCAAAGTAGATGCATTTAAAATGCCATGTATAAAAGCCATTAGTGACTGCCATTAATGGTAATGGCACACAGGGAGATTTGCAGCATAATGCATAATGCTGCAAATCTCCTATTCAGAGCAAATAGGCTACACCATGATGGTACCCTGTCCTGCTAAGGGACATACATCTCTAGAAAATGCTAGTTTTTGAGAAATACACACCTGTCACTATGACAAAAAGACAAATCGCAATCTTAGCTCTTACAATTTACATTGATAAAGGGGGAGGGATTTAAAGCATTTTCCACTCCTTCAGAGGAATAAATCACTAGGGTGACTAATGGCTTCAAATTTCCCTGTGTACCATTACAATACTACTGATTTGTACATCAGACAGGAACAGATGAGCTGAATAGGGACATCTCTGACCTTGTCTAGAGTGGCTCTCAGCGTGTTGTTCCCTTTCTCCAAAAGAACAGCTGAGTGTTGGATCTCCTGCTTGTCAAGCTCAACCTGTGCCTTGTCTCCTTGCAGCATCTTTAGCTTCTCTTGCACCTCCAGAAGCGCTGCACCCTGCTCCTCTTCCCTCTGTTGCTGTTTTATCAGGGTCTTCATTGTTTTGTGGTTAATCGTTTAAGAAATAAACAAGGTAAACCAATGTTATAAATTGTAAATGTGCCTCCCTGCAAAAGGTCATTCTAAGATTTTAGGCAAGTGACAATAAAAGCTCAGTTTTCCCATTAATGTTAGCAGACCATATGCCCTTTACATTAAAAGTGTTTGCATACAAAAGCTTAGAGGCTCATTACTGATGTCCTGCTGCTCATTAATGATGGCCTAGGAGTAGCAGGCTAGAGCAAGCTTACTTACACAAGTGAACCTACAGCTGTATTTCTTGTATTTCTGCTGGGATATACATTTTATAAGCTGAGTAAAAATAGCTTGAGTTGTAATTTTAGTGCAGTGCAGGACATGTCTGCTTTGAAATCTGTTTTGCTCTATTTGTAATTTTTAGCTGCTTCCCAGTCATATTGTGACATTCCTGGGCATTTTGGTGGCACTGTAACATTCACTGTACCTGCTGCAAATCCTGTAACTGTGCCTGCAGCTCTCTGCAATTCAGGTGCATCTCTTCCAGCTGCTGCTGCTGTTCCTGAATGGTCTGTGAGAGACGCAGGTTATGCCTCTTGCTGTCACTCAATGCCTGCCTCACAGAATCCAGGCGCTCCTATGGTGAGAAGAGATACACAGTGGTACAACATTAAAAAACTGTATTTGCTGCAGTAGGAGGAATACACCTGTATTAAGGATACTGTACTTGCAAACACACATATTTCCATACCCTCCATATAAATATAGCATGTTTGAGCTCTTTCATACCTGAAGCACTCTCCTGTCCTGTTCAGCAGCAGTCAGTGCTCCCTGTAACCTGCTCACATCCTCTTGCAGGTTACCTCTACCAGCTGTTGCTTCCCCCAGAGCCTGTGTCAGGCCTTGTGACTTTTCCTGGAGTTGCCTTTCCCCATCCTGTGCCCTGGATAAAGCCAAATTCAGCCTCTGTACTTCGGTCTGCAGAGAGGCCTCCCTATCCTCACTGTCTTTCAGTTGCTCCTGCAAGTGGTGTGCTCTCTCCTGCAGAGTTTGAACTTCTGCCTCTCTCTCTGCCAGGCTCATCCTTGTGCGTTCCAGCTCACCCTCTAGGGATCGCTTCCGCAGCTCTAGCTCCGTTCCACGGTTCTCTGAGGCCTCTAGCACCTCTCTTAGACCCTTGCATTCCAGCTCCTGGCGATTCTCTGCATTTCGAGCTCGAGACAGACGATCCTACAATAAATAAAAAGGCTATACCACTACCCATATACCATCTTGTTACAGAAGTACATGCTTACTACATGATCTGAGAGAAAATAGGACATTAGAGTTGCGTCAGCTTTGACATTGGACAGGTGCAGACCTGCCTGGAAAAGAGATCTGGGTAATTTAATAATGCTCAATGGGGAAAGATTATTTTATGGGCCAAGGATCTTTCACTACCCTCCCTAGTTAATCTAAACTATACACTCAATGGGTCAAGGTACTTTAAATGCTATCATAGTTACTGTGAACTATATTTTAAATGGGTCGACATAGTTTCAGTCCTTTCCCTAGTAGCCTATGTATTGGTAAAAATCTTCTTGATCCACATATAGAACCAGAGTACATAAAATCAGCCAAGGCATCTTTTTTAATCTATCTTTACTGAACCCAGGAATCAGCACAGTTTTCTAGCAGGACTGCTCAATAGCTGCAGATAGATGGTAGGTGGTGTATTGGGTATTTGCAAATCAGGGAAAACATGGCTGCATGTGACGTATTTCACCAGATATCCTTTGAGGACTCATCGCCCATTTGCTTAGTGTTGAGGAAATGCTTGACTTACAGACTTATCAAGTTTTATATAAAGTAGGAATGATATGCCAGAGAATTGCAGCCAATGTGCTGATTCAAATAAAGAGTTTGTCACTTTGTAAGTGTTAGCCTGCTCAAGGCTCTGGCAAGCCAGTTTTATTTAACAGAACATAAGACCCATGAATAATCTGTATGCTTAGTAGTCATCACTTATGATGGTGGTTCATTGGGTAGCACTTCTGCAATGCAGCGCTGGGGTCCCACATTTCTGGCTTGCAAGAACTCTATGTTCTCCTTGTACTTGCATGGGTTTCCTCCCAATACTCCAGTTTCCTCCCACACTCCAAAAACATACAGGCAGGGTAACAGGCTCTTGACTAAACTGACCATACCATGTGTGAATGTGGTAGTGTCCTTAGATTATTAAAGCTCCACTGGGGCAGGGACTGATGTGAATGATGTATAATGTCTGTAAAGTGCTGTGGATATTTGTTGGTGCTATATAAATACCATAAAATACATAAACACAATAAAAAGTCTCTTACTGATGGATACAAGAGATTGATACAATAAATCACAGCTGAGAAGTGTATAAAAGTATCCAGCCTGATGCTTTTGGAACTCCTTTGCAATACAATATTCTTTATATAAAGGTGTGTTTCATAAAAGTGGCTACATAGCTTCAATATCTATGTCAAACACCAATACAGTTTGTATTATTAGTATATTTTTCACCTGGAAATCTCGGTTTTCATCCTCACATATCCGCAAACTGTGCTCCAACTCCATTATTCTCTCACCAGACGCTTGCCTTTCTGCTTCAGAATGGCGCAGATTATCTTGCAACAGACGCATCTCTGTGTGAGCAGTACCCAAACGCTCTTCTGTTCCACGCTGCCCTGCAAATGAAAAAGCATTAGCCACAATAGTGCCATATTACAGTAGGACTGGCAAGTCAATGGCTTCAGGTTTGCCATTCTTGGCTTAGGGGCTGAAAACAAAGGCCAGTATGAAAAGAAGATGAGTAAAAATTCTCTGAACTCCTAGCATGTATGGCATCTGATGCTCAGATGCACTACTGCCCCCAGAAATCACAAAGGCCAGTAGATACAGCAATTGAGGCGTGGGCACAGACTGGGATAGTTTGGGGTTTATTATGGACTGCATATGCTAAAGGTAAAGTTCACCCTTAAAATAACTTTTAGTATGATGTAGAAAGTGATATTCTTATACAATTTGAATTTGGTATTCTATTTTTTATGGTTTTTCAGTTATTTAGCTTTTTGTTCTCTGGCTTGGTATTTTTGCAGCTATCTGCTTCTAGAGTCTTATTTTTCCTAGCACTTAAGTGGTGGTTTCAATTTAAGAGTAGAATATGAATAGGTGAGGGGCTGAATAGAAGATAAGTAATAAAAAGTAGGGGAGTAGAAGATTCTGTCTTTGTATATTTTAAATAAGATTGACAGAAACGGGATCTGGATTCCACAGAGCTTTTTTCTTGAGAATATTCCTCAGTATTATTTTTGGGTAAAGCAGTCTACACAAATATTATTCTCAGTCAAACAGGTGCTGGTTACTGCTAGGCAAAGGGCAATGTAACTAAGCTGACTAAGCTGCCTATTTGACCCTAGCCTAAGTGTTACAGGTAGATAAACTACACAGGTTTTGCTCCAACTAATGGGTCTACAAGACATACAATCAAAAACAAACAGTTAGCACAAAATAAGCCTTATTTATGACCTTAGTGGGGGAGTTCTAAAAATGCAAAGTTGTATTAATGCTTTTCAATAAAGGTACTTGTGTCTAAACACACTCCTTGCTGGTCTGCATGGTTTCACTAAGCAGAAATAAGTTTGTCTTGTCTCTTCTCATAAATCATGCTCATGTGCTCACTGATGCTGGAGAACCCTGGAATTACCACCACCCTAGATGCATTGGTCATTCCAGGGTTCCAAAAGCCGTGCCCACCAAATAGGACGTTAATCATCTTTTAGCCTCACATGCACCCACAGCAGAACAACTCTGCATATAGTTGCAATTACACATAGTTTCTGAGAATAAAACAATGCATTGTGGGAAAAAAACCATGGCAATTTGTGTCCGAGGATTGCACTTTGCATCTGGTAAGTAAATGTGCCTAATGCTTATTACTAATTCAGTCAAATATCTTGTGTCAAAGGGTGATTTTATAATGAATCTGAGACTTTTAAAAGTTTTTGCTGATTGCAGACCAGGAGAATATATGTAGATAGCCAGAACCACATCAGCTTCCAATATGCAGGCGATCAGCACCAGGTACCGGAAGTGAATCAGCTAAACATGGTGGCTGACAAATCTGCCTGACCAGGTCTGGTACAGGGAAGCAGGGCTGCTTTCGGGAGCCTGTTTGCTGCAGTTGAGGTAGGGGCTGTGTACAAGGACTCTATAGTATATAATTGGTTTTAATTCACTTTTAATAAGTGTCAACAAAATAAAAAAAAATAATTTTTTTTACCAACTATATTATTGCTCTCAGAACCTCTACCCCACCCAAGGTGCATTATATTCAGAACAAAGTACATACCCCAGAATTCCTAATAAAGCCCACCCTTGTAGCATGACCTGGCTGAAACCAGGAGGAGGTGTGTCACTTAAAGCCTAAAATTAAGAAAATTAAGAAAAACCAAACACATAAAGCTAAAAGTGTCTATTGGCAACTTCCAAATAGCTATATGATGGTTCAGAACGCTCACAAGCAGATTCACGTTTCACTGTAAGTTCCCAAAATGATAGTAGCAAAGCTACACAAAATAGAAGAGATTTTTGACTACAGACAGAAAAGAATATAGGGCAAAACTAAAAAATCTAGAGTCTTTAATAAAAGGCCAATAAAATGGCAGGAATAGCCATGATAAATGCAAGTCAATGCCTTTGGAGTATTCATGGCAACTCAGAGGTTAACTTCCCTTGCCTTGCCTCTTACTACTCGCCTTATAAATGTGTCTGGGTTACACCCTTTCTACACATGTCCTCAAGCTATTACAAGCATGTTTTTTGTTTGGGCCTCCTGTTCTGGTGGTTATATAATGCGGTTAATCAGTACATCACAAGGGTTCAGAAACTCTTTGAAAAGGTGTTGGGACTTGTGAGATCTGAACGATACAGACAGCACAGAACAAGACACTAAACAGGATTTGACTAATAAATACTTAATACTTAACTTAAGTAATAAATATCATGCAAAATCATTATACACGTGACTTATTGCCAAACCATTACAATTCCATCTGCACCAAAGTACACTGTAGACTACAATTTGGGGCTGAGTGGTACATTCCACAGCGCATTACTGCTAAATCACTTCTTGGGTAAAACAGTAATGAATATGAGGCATTCTCTCAGATATCTGTAAACTGAGTCTCCCACTGTCTCTAAAATTAGTAGTTCAGCTAACCACAACGGTAAACTAGATTATATTAGAGAAATCCATGCCTTTATTCTTTCAGTTTCCCTATACCTGCTGTATGCCATCCTATGCCTATGCCACACCAAAATTCTGCAATAAGTCTCACTTTGAATTAACTGGCTCCTAAGAATGTGTGCTTTGTGATAGGTACTTTAGATTATAATTTCCAGTGCTGTGGAATATGACAGAGCTACATCAGTTAAAGGATAATAATAATAATAATAATAAGAGGTTGAAAGGTAATGGTAAGACAGTCCATTGATCCCATATTGGAAGAAAGAAGTTCTTAATAACTTTTATTCTGTACCACTTCAGTGCACTTGGGATGTGGAGTCAAACCATCACCCACACCTCCAATTTGTTTATGTTTGAAGGTGGATAGCCTTTTCAGTATTGCTGATTATCAATTTACTCAGTTCATCTCATTAGATTCAATACTGGTCCATATAAAGATAGATAATTTACTCCTAGTCCCTTTCTATTGGGGCTTGGCTTCCATGATTAGAACCCAAAAGGAAAACTGCACAGGTCAGATACTGTAAAAATTCACAATATGTTTGCAGAACAACACAGCTTGTTATGAAACTAATGTTGTGTTGGTCTGTAAATTTCTTATGTTGGAGTCCATATTTACTATACTGGTACAGCCTTATTGGTGTCAGCATAAAATGCTCTAACCTTTAGGGTACTGTTATGGCTTTTTACTATTGAATTATTACTATAACTATTAAATATATCTTTGTTTTCTTCAGTATAAAGCAAAATTGTACCAACTGACCCTGTAGGAAGTGGAGACTATAAACAACACTCAGAACTATGTGCAAAGTGCAGTATCAGACACAAATCGCCATGTTTTTCACCCCAAATGAAGCATACCCCCCCCAGAATTCCACCATCATGTTGGGCACCAGCTAACAGCTTGTAATACAACGTGAGCTTTGTCAATACAAAGTAAATAACTAGTTGAATACTTAGAACATAATTTTTGTGCAAATGGCTTAACTTCCAGTTTGTGTCATTAATAATGGCATTAGTGTGCAATTTAATTTTAGGGTGCAAACGGGTAAGGGAAATGGGGAATTACCCAGAGGCCAAAGCTGTTGTCAATGCCAGGGTTTCCTTGTATCCATGAGCTCAACTGTGCACAATACATCATGTTAAAGGAACAGTAACACCAAAAAATGAAAGAGCTTTCAAGTAATAAAAATATAATGCACTGTTGCCCTGCACTGGTAAAACTGGTGTGTTTGCTACAGTAACACTACTATAGTTTATATAATGAGCTGCTGTGTAGCCACGGGGGCAGCCATTCAAGCTGGAAAAAAGGAGAAAAGGCACAGGTTACATAGCAGAAAACAGATACGTTCTGTAGAATACAATAGTGTTTTATCTGTTATCTGCTATGTGCATGTGCCTTTTCTCCTTTGAATGGCTGCCCCCATGGCTACATAGCAGCTTATTTTATAAATTATAGTAGACTTTCTGTAGTAAACACACAACTTTTACCAGTGCAGGGCAGCAGCACATTATATTTTAGTTACTTTTATACACTTTAATTTTTTGGTGTTACTGTTCCTTTAAGCTGACTAGATGCATTGGTGCTCACTGCTAGATTTTAAAAGCATGTATGGGCACAAGTACCTTTGTGAATTGCATCAAAGCTTGTTCGATGTGTCCATTTTAACAATTTGCACTTGCCTTTGTGTATATATTAGGGAAAGCTGTAGTACTATAGCAAACCCCAGCGTCCTCAGCCAGCCTTTCAACTATTGCTGAACTGCTAAGCATAAGAGCAGTGCCAGGAATAATTGTTTAGCAAGAACAATGAGGCAGAAGAGTGGAGTAAACACAACCTGGAAGCTGCAGTACAGCTATTGTTTTTTTTCTGTTTGTTTTACTCCTCCAGTTATGCCTAAACAATACCTCAAAGGTTTTAAGTGTAAAAAAATGAAAACTGATATAAAGTTGTGGAAATTATTTATTAATTAAAATCTGCTATGATGCAATACATCCTTCAAGGCGCAAGATATTTCAGACAAAGAGAGCATTGTGGTTAAACATATGACAAATATTCATCTCTGTCAGGGCCACCCATGCTCACTGACTGAAACGGAAGGAATTCGATTGGTTGATGCTGAAGCTGGGACTCCATGACTGGGGTCCTGCACTTTGTCTAAAGTCTTGCTGGCCTGAAATCAAGGAGGTACCTTCTTGGAGGTCAGCAAGCTGTCTCTGTAATTTCTGCTGCTGACTCTGCAGTCTCTCACATGAATTTATGCTGTCTTCCAGCTGCCTGCGGAGAGACAGCACCTGGATACCAGCCTCATCCTGAGGAAGAGAAAAACATACTATGAGTAGGAGTTGTGGGACGCAGAAACAATGCGGGCGTTGACATAAAATACCCCAAAGTGGCAGGTATCTGTTAAAACCTGCAAGCCTGGTGTCTGGGTCTAGCACAGATATTGTGTAATATTTTCAAGCAGATAGTTGTGGTTTATTAATGCTGGAAAAAGAATGCAGTTGGCACAAAATGTAATAACGATTCATGTTTCAGGGCATATTACACACGAATACTGATGGGACCGCCAACTTGCATCCCAGTTACAGCAGATCCTACTGTGGTAGTATGGTGACCCACTGGATAAGGACCACATTAATGAGCAGGTGCAGTCCTTGCTAAACAGGATTTTAAAACCTGCTCAATAGATATCTGGGCAAGTTTCAGACAAGTTTCAGTCAGATAGACAGTCCTAAATGCCCAATACATAGGTGCATTATTTGCCCACTTGGTCTAGAGGGGCTGTGTTGACAACATTTATCAGCCTGTGTAGGGCCAGCTATAGTTGCTTATTAAAGATTAACATAAATGTGACCTCTGCTAACAGTATTGGTGTTATGGGGCATGGAGTGTTTGACAATTCAGCCAAATGCCAAATAATCTAAATGTCATAACTTCCTGTTGAAATCTATGTGAAGGATAATGCTTCCTATAGCTACAGACCAAATTTGCTAATTCTGAAGACATAAACAACACACAAGCATATACAAAGTGGTATTAAACAATATTAGTCAATATTGCAGATGGATTGTGTGGTTTTTCCCACTCACCCTCTCTCTCTGAGTGTCTCTTAGTTCCTGCATAAAGTCTCTCAGTGCTTGTTTTACAAGCTCAGGCTCAAGCTCTGGATATGGAGAACGACTGCGATCAGGAGACACTCCCCGAGAGGATGGAGTCACTCGGCCCTCCATTGGTGACCCATGAGAAGAATCGAGACCTGCAAACATGAGTATAAGTTGTATCAAGCAGGACATGTTCATTAGTCTAGTTCACTACACAATGTAGTCACTTTGTGGGCATAGTTAGTGTAGTAGTGTCAAATCTCATGTTAGCCACACTAATGCACTTTTTCAATAAACCTTAAGACATTATAATCTAAAATACTACCATGTTTAGGAATTAAGTGGGAAGTCATTATGAGCTTTTTTTCTACAGCACTTACAAAAGGATCAGAGAGCCTGCTTGCAAACCAAGAAGAAGAAGAATTACATTTAAAAAAAATGAAATGTGTATTACAAAGCAGCTTGTTTTTGCTTTACAATACAGGGTCCTGTACTGAAACCTAAGTGGGTCTCTGTTCCTGTCTCTTTATATACATACGTGTATAATCTGATTTTATATACATATATTTGTACACTAATATATGCACTTTATAACAGTGCATAAGGCTGTTGTATAAAACAGAAACAAACTTAGAATACTACAGCTATTCATTATGTACCGTGGTGACACTGGAAAACTTTATTATTAACTTTATTATGCACATTATTAGTTGTTTTGTATACTGTATTGCTGCTCCATTCACTTTCTGCTGTAATTTGTATTGTTTGTTTATTTCTGTGCCTCGAACTTGGGCCCAGGGGAGAAGAAACAGTGTATATTATTATGTATTATGAGAAAACTTTATTTCATAGTTTTTATCACATGAATACTTCATGGGAGAATCTGGAATTCAATAAGGATAAAATTATTTCTCATCAAATTGAACCTGGCCTAGTACTGGATAAATTACAACCGCTATGTTTTTCATACCCATCCTCAGGGAAGATCTTGGGAATAAACCAGCCCACCAAATAATTAGAGAAAAAGAAATTTCATCAAAAGGCTTAATTTTAAGATTTGTACCTACTAAAGATTGGTGCCTGCTAATAATGTGAATATATTGTACTGTACAATGCAGTGGAGTCAAATGTCACCTCTGCGACCCTGTGACAGTCACTATAATCTTTTCTGATCAAGTGTTTATATGACTTGACTCACCTTTAGTGGAAGAGAGCGCTCTTCGTGGAGATGGGCTTCGACCCCTAACACCAATAGTACGTCTGAGCGCCGAATAAAGGCCGTTGACATGGCTCTCTGCTTCTCGTCGAGATGCCTGTGATTTGCTCAATTCTGCTTCAAGAGCTCGCACTCTAGCCTCAAAAGCACCTAGCTGAAGGCGTGAGTCTCCAGACTCACTGGTACATCGTTGCAGTTGTTCCTGCAGGGATTTACAAGCCTCTTGCAAGCGCTGCTCACCAGCACGGCTCTCACTCAGACGCTGTTCCAGCTCTTTCTCTCGTTGACGAGATGATGACTCTAATGCAGACAGATGCTGCTGCAGGGTCAAGATCTAAGAGTGCATAAAGAAAGTATTTACTGGAAATTGGACAAACTGAAATAAAAACACAGTGCTACCTTAAAGAGATACTGAGAACAGAATTTAAATATTTTTTTACATCTATCATAACATTGTCTTTCCATGCTATTCATAATTTTGTATTACAAAGTATTTGCTTAATGATTTTACATTACCTCTATGAGGGGGCTGCCATATTTGTGCAGCAGTAGTTCGTTAGTATTAGAAGCTATAACTGACAGCCTGAGAACGAACAGTCAGGTTTAGGAGCTCCTAGTAACAATTACTTACAAAGGCAGCCCTAGCAGTAAAAGAACAATCAGCATGACTCAAAGCGAGCTGCCAAACTGACACCTGGTACCTGGGAAAATACCGCTCGTGTCAGAGAATGCTGCTGTTGGGTACGGGAGACTTGGGAGATTTGGGTAATTCCGGAAGGAATGGGGGGGTTGACAGCTCTAGCATGACCTATAGGTAACTTTTAATGTACATTAATATTTTGAAGAATTTTTTAGCATTAGTATCACTTTACAATTTGATGAGTAGTTACTTTTGATGATGAATAATATCTATATATTATATCTTTTTATAATACACTACAGAATGCAGAACTTTTTATTTTTTTAAATGCATACACTTGCACAGATACTTAATTATTAATAAAACAGTGAGCCAGGCACTGTGCGTTGATCAATCTCTTCTCTTTTGTATGCTTTTAGTAAATTTGGCCAGATCAGTCTCACTTCCAATGTACATTACTTATATTTTACTTAGCCTTGGACAACACTCGTAACCCCCTTTTTCTCTAAGAAGGTTTTGGACATATGTTTAGTATTGGTATTACTTTGCAGGCCTGTCACCTTTTTACATAACCCATACCATCTCTTTCTTTTGTGTAGTACTATGAGAGAAATTACAAGTATGTTAATGTCTATAGTGGAGTGAGAAAAGACCAATTTTTTCAGTTGGCTGATTTGGAGTGGGAGCTTAAATCAATAAATGTAGGTTGCCAATGCCTTCCAATTATAAGGGGGCAGATTTATTAAAATATCAGATTAGAGCTCACCACAGAAAAATGTACTCATGTTCTAGTCATTTCTATGGTATTTTTTGAAGTATATTTATCAATGGGTGAAAGTTAGAAGTCACTATTTGATAAACACACTTCTAAAAATCCCATAGGATTTTTTTTGCACAAAGAGAAAATACAAATACAGGTGAGTACTATTGCTTTGTATTATGCTCATAGGTTAGCATGTTAGTCTAAATTGGTAGATTAAAACAGATAGCAGCAAGAGGAGAGTTTCTTGCTTCACAAAAGATGAAGAAGGATACCGTACCAAAGGGAAAAAGAATGAACACTTGTTTATAGCAGGCAGTCTACCAGATTCAGTCAGATAACCTGTAGCTGTGGCAGAACTACAGTTGTCACCAGCCTCAGTCAGAGAGAGCCAAAATATGTCACCTATCTATCTTACAGAATAAGGTAGTGAAACACACCTCTCTACGAGCAGCCTCTCTCTCAGATTCACTCTCTGTTATACGCTGTCTCAGCTCCAATGACTCTCTACGGCTCTGCTGCTCTTTCTGCTCCTCTTGCTGTATCCGGGCCTGCAGTTCTGCAACCTCCTGCTCCTTTTGGCTGCTCTCTCCACCCAGTGTCTTCACCTGCAAATACAAAATATGACATGGAGACAAAGTACATAATAAAATAACTATCTGTAAACATGGAAGTTGCAGAATTGCATTTTGATGAGTGCCTTCACTAGCACCGCCCAATGCCTTTATCACAGTAGGTGTCCAAAAACACTGCACCTGTCTACGCAGTTCTTGCAGCTGTCTACGGGCCTCAATGTGTGACCGCTCCACATCTCGCAAAGTAGCTCTTAAGTGTGCAGCTTCCCGTTCTGCACAGGACTTCCCTTCTTGCAGAACTGATATGCGCTGCTGTTTCTCCTCCATCGCTACCTGCAGGCTGAACAGGACATTAGTGAAGTTTTTGTAAGTTATACACAACAAAGAAAGTGCATAATATTGTATTTGTATGCAAGCAATAAGCCAAGCACAAGCCCATCAACAGAACTACCGCTTCCAGATTTTTACAGGGAAAACTTAGGAAATGGCTCTGGGAAACTGGGGAAACCCACAGTTAAATATTCAGTGAATTATATAAAAGGCACTAAAAAAACCCTAACTCCACACTTACTTTCCCTGTTTTGAGGCGATGCGACCGGCCTGTTCCTGCAATCCCTATATGATGCAGTAATTGTTCTGCTTCCAAAGCCTGGCAGGGACCCACAATTGTGTGAATCTTTTCCTCCTCCTAACAGCAGATGTTAAAATCTATGCTAAAGTGCTTGTTCACAGACTGAACCGGGTAATTTCCAAACTAATTCATCCCGATCAGATAGGGTTCATCCCTGATTAAACTGCAGGCCTAAACACTTGACGTTTGTACCAAACCTAACTCTTGCACCCAAAATGCAGGAGGTAGGGCCATAGCAGCCTTGCACATTGCTAAGGCATTTGACACAGTGGAATGGCCCTACCTCTGGCAAGTGCTTTGCCACTTCAGTTTTGGAAACAAATTCATACAGATGGTCCAACTCTTATATAAACACCCAAGGGCCACTATTTGTATCAAGTCCCTTAATACCTGAGCATTCTCATTGTCTAGCGGCACAAGACCAGGTTGTCCCCTGTCGTCCCCGTTTTTTTCCCTAGCTACAGAACCCTTTGCTCAGGCGATAAGACTCCACCCTCAGATCAGGGGATTTGAGCAAAATGGTTTTATTGAGAAAATACAACCTTATGCCGATAATACCCTAGTTTATCTGGGGGACAGTGGCCTTTCACTTAAAACACTGATTGAACATACCCAGCTGTTCGGCATGATTTCAGGTTTGAAAACCAGCACTGCCAAATCTGTACTGTTCTTTGTAGACACTGCAGGCAGCCACAAAATTTACTTATCTGGGAATACAGATAGCCCTTCCAATCTCACAATTCCACAGATTCAATATTGATAATCTTATCCAATGGATCCAAAACAAATTTAAAACATGGGAAACATTACCGGTGGGGCCTATAAAAAAATGTTTATACTGCCAAAGCTACTATATGCCTTGTAAAAAAACAATGTTTTCCCTGGTGAACTCGCATCTGGGGAACCTCCAGACCACGGCTGCGCCTTACTACTCTTATGAGACCTAGAGACAGAAGGGGAATGGCCCTTCCAGATATATATCTTTTTTTTTTTGGCAGCCCCGCTAACGCACATACTACCTATGGTACACCAAGAAATTTCCCCTCCGCTACACCTACTCTGGGCTGCAGCTGCAGTTAAACTTCCCTGGCCTATTCTATTGACAAAGAAGCTACATAAGAAAACTTCACCACTGCTACTGCTACGAAGCAAAGTAATACAAACAGGGCACAACCTATCAAATTCAAGTACTATCCACCACAAACCCCTATTTGGCAGAATGCAGAATTTCCCTGTCTCACACCACATAACCCCACCCCCCATAAAATTTGGTATACACTAAACCTTACTACGATAGGGGATGTGTGGGTCAACAATCAAATTACACGACTGCAACAATTATACAATGAGAGACAACTCCTACCTACACAGTGGCTCACATACCACAGACTAGCCGCATCCCTCACTGCCCATTCCACTCACTCTAGCATCACGGTTACTAATTTTCCAGTAATTGGTACCCTACTGGTACCCACTCAAAAGAGTAAGATCTCTGCCCTATACAAGCAACTATACAAACCACTGTATGTTGATCTGGAGCTGTAAGCACAGGGGGTATGGGGAGAAGAACTGGGGATTATTCTAGATCAGTGATCCCCAACCAGTCGCTCGGGGGCAACATGTTGCTCACCAACCCCTTGGATGTTGCTTTCAGTGCCCCCAAAGCAGGTAGGAATTTTTGAATTCCTGACTTGGTGGCAAATAATTTTGGTTGAATAAAAACAAGATTTACTACCAAATAAAGCCTCCTGTAAGTCTTAGACGCATTTGTTCCTCCTGGGATGCCTTTCAGGAACAGGCTATGCATATGTGGGATAGGTTTCTAGAGAGGGGTTACAATACTTCCGATATAAAGATGGCTTATGAGAAGGCTGTTGCCACTAGCAGAGAGGATTTACTAAATTGTAGATATAAAAATAAAAATACAAATATAAACAAAAAGAAAGAGAAGGCTTATGAACAAGAATATAGGTTTAGATCGAAATACTGTACCACCTATGGGAGGGGAGTTTTTGATATAAAACGAAGTATATGTAAACATTGGGATGTCCTGTTGCAGGATCGAGTTTTGTGTCATGTTTTGGATAAGAAGCCCCTATTTGTTTTTAGGAAAGGGAGAAATATAGCCTCTTGGGTTTCCAGGAGCCTGTTTTCAACTGAACACAGTGAACAGGGTTCAGCCTGGTTGCGACATAAAGGCACTTTCAAATGCGGTAGGAGCAGGTGTAAGGCCTGTTCTGTTATAAATATTTCGAAGAGTTTCATGAGTTCAAATACGGGACGGGTCTATCGAATTCCCCGATATTTTAATTGCCAAACCAAGGGGATTGTTTATTTAGCCACTTGCTGTTGTGGAGCACAATATGTAGGGCAAACTACTCGGGCTGCTGGCACAAGGTTTTTAGAACATCTCTCTGCTGTCGATAGGAACGATAAGAGATCAGCTATTGTGAAACATATTATAGAGAGTCATGCTAGCAGGGGTACAGTCTCCTTTCAGGTCATAGGTAGACCTAGATGGAATGTTAGGAGAGATGATTTTGGTGCTAAGTTATTAGAAAGAGAGGTATACTGGATCTACCATTTAAAGACAGTTGAACAGTATGGTGGACTCAATAGAGAATGGGAAGTTTCCTGCTTTTGTTGAGTTTAATAATTAAGTAGCGATGGACTTTTCTCTGTGTTCCTAGATGAACTATCTATTTAGTGGGGGCTGTATACAAATTGAATAGCTTATTTATTGTATTTATAATGATTGATATGTGGCGCATTTAGTATGTTATAGTTGTAAATTATGTATTAATTATATAATGTTGCGTACTATTCTTGCATGATGCTTATTGTGGCTTTATGTTAGTGATGATTTTAATGGTTGTTTTATTTATTTAGTACTAAGGGGTTAATATATTATTGGGCGGGGGCACTTTGGGTGTGCACTTAAGAATGGGTGGAAAGGGACACCGTAGCAGCTTCTGATGAAGTGGCACGAGGCCACGAAACGCGTCAAGCGAGCTACATAGGACTGTGATGTTTTTAAATTTACTAATAAAAGTGATATTTTAAAACAAGTAACGGTCCCAGTGCTCCGTCTATATATATTTTTTGTTACTGACTCCTGTAAGCTGATAGTATGCATAGAGGCCCCTAATAGCCAGTCTTAGCCCTTATTTGCACCTCCATGAACTTTTATGATGCTTGTGTTGCTCTCCGAGTCTTTTTACATTTCACTGTGGCTCACAAGTAAGAAAGGTTGGGATCCGTGTTCTAGATAATTAATGGGAATGGGTTCTGAGTACTCCAAAGCTAGTTTCATATTTATATAGGCATAGTCTACTTCAATTATATATGATCTACAGAGCAGCCTATTATACAGTCCAGAGATTTCATGCTATGAAAGTGTTAAAGTCGCCCATGTGTTTAAGGTGCGACTCAGAGGTTGCCACATTGCTGCACACTCTGTGGAGCTGCCCAGGTTTAACGCAATACTGACAGGAAATCACTGGGTGGCTTACAAATGCTATCCCTGGCTGGGGCACGGGAGATGCCAGAAACGGTCTACTAGCATACAAACATACAAAACTGTTCATCCTAAAAGTTATGTTCCAAGCCAGGAGACTACATACCCTGCACTGGAAAGATCGTACACCCCCTAAAGCCCAAGAGTGGAGAAAAGCTATGGACAATATGGCCACACTAGAGAGAACTATTGTGGGAAAAAAAATGCCAAATGCTAACATATATGCAAATCTGGTGCTACTGGACTGACTGCCTTGGTATCTCTCTTCCTTTCCCCCCAGGAGACCCACCACCAGCAACAGACGTCCAATGAACAGCTAATACATCCCTTGGTAATACTGCTTCTAGAAGCAGTATTGTAAAATATAAGGATATTAGATGTCACCAAGGAGTTCCATGACCTTATATATAGGTCATGGAGCTCTGAGGTAACTTTGATATCCTTATGTTTTACAACAGGGGGTACATTATTTATTATAATACACGTTTTAATAAATCATGCAACCAAAATTACATCACTAAACAGGAATTATAACTGATGACATCACCAAGCAGCCTTTATTAGCATATAATTTACAAATTGGCATTAACCAGACTCCTGCAATTCTGTAGACTAATTCCTTAACAAATATACTACTTAAAGCCACCCATACTCTTTCTTACTGTACTAAAGTCATTTCTAGTACAACAAGCAACACAAGCCTTTTTTGCCCTATCAACACTACAGCATTATCTGCACAGGAGTAATACATGCAACAAGCTAAGCAGTGGAAGGGGTCCTCAGGTTGACCAAATCATTCCAGGCCCTAAATGTATTATCTACCAGAGCAGGTGTATATCTTGGACCTAATGAATCCCTGTTCCTGGATTAGTAACATTAGTTACCAAGTAAGTAAATACTGTACAATGGAATTCCAACCACAGATCGTGCTGGTGAGAGATTTTTTTACTCTACTTGGTAACTTACCTGCTCCTCTCCGATTCTATTTTCTTTATGCAGGCTCTCAGCTCAGTGTTGGACTTCTGCAATGTTTCTCTTTCACGTGTAAGGTCACCTACATCTCTGCGTAACTCTAGAGTCTCTTTCCTTTGTGATTCACATATTTCTTCCTTCTCACGAAGAAGGCGCTGCACTTCAATTATGTCCCGGCGCAGAGAATCCCGCGAATCTTCTGCCAAGCGTAACTGGGTCCTCAACTCTTCTACCTGTACAAGCGTAAGTCTTAGTATTGCCTACACCTGTACTAGCCTAATCAAGTGCTTTTTTTTCTTATAGGTCATTAATCACAAAGATGAAGATATAACTGATTTTAATGTGAAAGTATCATAACTGCAAATAATATTTACTCTACAAAATGGTAATTAAAACACATCTGATGAAAAGGTAAGCACCTTAAAGATCTATCAATTAAAAATACATCTGATGAAAAGGTAAGCATGCTATTTATTCTAGAGGGAATGAGTCATGGTAGGTGGCAGACATTTTGACAACAACTAAAATTAGTGGAGATCAAAATGCCTCATGTCAAGGTGAAATCCTGGCCTACTGCTTACCTCTTTATTCAGACTTTCCCTCTCTTGGCTCAGCTGTTTCATTCTGTCACGGAGGTTCTTATTTTCCTTTGAGTGAGCAGAAACGGCATCTTCAAAATCAGACTGCAGAGCCTTTAGCTCAGAGAGGACATTATCTAATGAAGTCTGGGAAGCAAAACAAGAATGAAACAGTAGTAACATCACTGAAATAATATGCTACTGCTTGTTCTGAATAGTCACATACTCATTTCATAGGTGTAAAACATGGTACAGTTTTTATCACTCCGACACACTAAAGGATTATATTATTTGCTATAGCCATAAAATATTAGCTTTCTCTGTTACATGAAAACTGCATGAGCCAAAAAGAAATAAAACTAAAAAAAGTGCCTAAATAAGTACTATGCACGTAGGTATTAAAGTGGATGTAGATTTTTGTTGATTTTTAGGTTCTACACTCAAAAATAAACAGACTCACAATTAACTTGCACTTAGAAATAAAGGCTAAAGTTTGCCCTGTTTCCCTGCCCTGCCCTGACAGCCATTCGTTTCCCTGCTTCTGACGTCCATTGGCTGTGCTGCTAAGGGGGAATTTTCAGCTCCTGCTCCACGCACATTTTATATTTTGCCATTTTCTGGATTTATCAGGTGAAACAAATGTAGAATTGTTGAATTAACAAATTTAGCAACTAAACCCTGCTGATCTTCTATAGAAGTCCAAGGGAGGTGTTTTTTCATCATTCAAGCTGTTTTATAATTCAAGTTTTTTTAAAAGTAACATAACAATGAATAGCATTCATGTTATTCTAGTTTTTATACAATTTTGCTAGCGGTCGAGAAAAAAAATACTGTGATTATCTTATGAAAAAAAAAGTAATCGTGTTTAGTCACTGTTAAAAATATATGATTAACTGAGTGCAGATGAGAACAATATTTTTCCTGGATGCACAATAATTACATAAGAACAAATGTCATGCAGATAGTTCTCAAGCTGGAATCGAACTTAGGACCCCAATGCTGCAAGGCCCATAGTTTTAGCCCACCACCAAGACTTGAAAAAAATTATTTATTAGTACAATTCTGTGGGCCTGATATTCTCACTATCATTTAATTCAGTAAAATTTTCAGTATAACAATGGATTGGTTACATCACAGACAATAACATTTATTTAATTAACATTATTTTACTGCAGTAACAAGCCAAGATGATTTAAACTGAAATTTTTCCCATGTGGTTATTACTGCTCACCTTGTCCTGTTCCTGCTTGATCTGAGCTTCACGTCTACAACGTTCCATCTCCATTTTGGTGTCAGACAGCTCCCTCTGAGTGTTCATCAACTTCTCACTCAGTGAATTCTTCTCAGTCTCCTTAAGGAGTAAGGCCTTAGGGAAAGTAATGGAACTAAGGATTCAAAGTACTACACACTAAGTATAAGTATAAAGTATGTATACATAATGTTCTCCGTATAAGCAAGCAAGGAGGTTAAAAATGTCATAGGTCATCTATTTCTAGCACAATTCCTCCCTGCAGATGCTTTATGATAATAATTATATCAGGGTTTTCTAGTTTTCATCACACTGACGTAAATCTATACTTACCTTCTGCTTCTCACTCTCCACCTTGAGCAGGCTCTCTTCTCTCTCCTCCTGTAGGCGCAAAATCTCTGCACTGAGCTTCTGCTTCACATTCTCACGGTCAAAGAGAAGGTCTTCTTTCTCTTTCTCCAATCGCTGCACTGAATCCTGTTTATCCGCAATCATTGTCAGGCGCAGTGACTCCTAAACCACAGTTTAATGGGGGAATTGGGATTATTTGCAAATCAGAGATCATTTGTCAATACCAAATTAGAATTATTTAACTCCCACAATGCAGTTCTACTTTTATCAACTACTTGTTAATTTACTGCATAAACCTTTCTGATGATAATCAATAATAGGAAGTAAACAAAATGGATCAGTGTCTGTATCTATCAGGAAAAGAAGTCACGACAGATGGTTCATAACCATGAGAAAGAGATAGATTAATAAACAAAACATCTACTTGTTGAAAGAAGCCCTTCATGCACAGAAGCCCTTCAAGTACAGGTATAGGATCTCTTATCTGGAAACACATTATCTAGTGCAGAATTACAAGAAGGCCATCTCCCACATAATCCATTATAAGCGAATAATTCAAATTTTTAAAAATAATTTCCCTTGTCTTTGTAATAATAAAACAGTACTGTGTACTTGATCCCAACTAAGCTTCTTGAATCCATATTGCTGGCAAAACAGTCCTACTGGGTTTAATGTTTAAATGAGTATTTGTTATTTTTGAAGTAAAAACGAGTGGTATGTTGGCTTTTGATGCCCACTGGATAAGGCATTTGAACTACAGCAGGGCTATTCATTTAGTTTGCTGAGCAGAAGGAAAGATATTTATGTGCAATAATAATAATAATAATAATAATGCCAACTAACAAAACTTAGAAAACTGTCAATGGGGAGATTTGTTTTCCAAATAACTACATCATCAAAAAAGCAAGCATTTACATTTTGAGATTATTAAAGTACAAGCTAAAACACTTTAAAAATTAGGAGCTGTAGCTTACACTACATTCAGTCAGTTGTTTCTATTTGGAACAGCTAGATGAATAAAATGGTGGTCATACTTGAGAGTAATGCTATACAAACCTTCTCCCTCTTGAGCCGATCTACTGTGTCCTGATGTTGCTGGCTCTGATTGCTAAGGGAGAGCTGTGCTGCTTGTTCAGTCTGAGCCAACTGTAGCTCCACGGTGACTTTCTGCTGCCTAAGTCCTGCCAAAGCTTCTTCTGCTTCCAATGCCTGGCGCTGTGTCTCCACTAATTTAAGAGATGGTGTTAGCATCACCCATGTACGTAAAAGCAGTAAAATAGTGTGTATATACCCAGTTTACATGGCTCATGCAATACAGGCAGATCTAACTCTGACTAGGGTGAAATATTCACCTCAATTTATACTGTGCTAGCTTTGTAAAAATAAGGTTTCCACCCAAAAGCATTTAAAATGAGTGGTACCTTGCAGACTCTGCTTGACAAGTGTCAGGGTATGGATCTCTCCTTCCAATTGTTCTCTGCGATCCTCCAGCTGGGCAGCACGACGTTGGGTCTCATACAGTGTGCTCTCTAGTGACTCCTTCTGCGCTCTGTAGAGTGCAGCCAAAGCAGTCAGACAAAAGCCAAATATTGCAAGTTTTAAAAAACAAGAGGTAGCCAAATATACCGGAGCTGGGCAAATTCTTCTTCATGTTCTTGTCTCTCATCCTCCAGTGCTGCAAGCTGCACACCAAGCTCAGCGTTCTGGCTGGTCAGTTCCTCCATACGCTGGGCTGCACGCTGCAAAGCTGATCCTTGTAAGTCCATCTCCCTGCGGCTCTCCTTCAGCTGATCCTGCAGAGTTTGCACCAGTGTATTTGCCTGAGAATTAGAAATAGGGGAAAAAAGGTAACAGTGGTGGCCTTCTACCTCTCACCCAGTTCACATACATCCTATTCAAGCACTTTTATTCCACATTCAAAGAATGAAGCAAAGTCACTTCTTCCTTTAGGACAAACTCGTTGATAATCACCATTTTGATGACAGCATAAACAATACAATTCCCACTGCATATTGAAAGCCAATAACACCAAAAAATATGAATATGTGCTTACATTTATTTTTAACTTAAGCGGTAGTTTTGAAAATTCTGCATGATATCTAAGGGACATATATTTATTAAAAAATAACACAACTTTCACTGCGCAAAGATTTCTGATTCACGGCAGTAATATGTAAAGAGCCAGAAATATCCCTAACATATTCAGGACTAAATAGGTGGAACGGTTATTGGCTCTGAGCCTTCTACTTCTGATTGATGGGGTTGTTCAGAAAATGTCCTTGGTAAAATTACATAGTATTAGTATTACATATTTTAATTCCAGATATTTTTGTAATTGCAAAACCCTCTGCATTTACTGACAGTTGAAAGTTTATGGTGGGTGGATGATAAAAGTCATGGCAACACCCAATGAGCCTCAAGTGGGTTTTCTATAGGTACTTGTGTCCTCAGTATACCCTACCTGTGCCAATTGGTCCTGTAGTTTGCCTCTTTCCTTATGCACACCAAGAAGCTGCTCCTCCTGCCGCTTGTGCTTTTCCTCTGCCTCTCTGCACCTCCTTTCTAGGCCCACTCTGTCTGCCTGCAACTGGGACACTTCATGTTCCAGAGCTTCCTGCTGCTCTTTCAAAGCAGCACAGTTTGCCTCACCAGCACGGCGATCCTCATGCAGAGCTGCACGCTCTCCCTCCAACTGTGTAAGGATGTGAAAAGAAAATCAGATTTGTGTGGTGATATAATGGAAAACTGCTCCCAAGTAGTTCAATGTAAAGCTGTACAAAAATATCATGGTCACCACTCCAGTTCTTTTGTCAAACTATATATTATGGGCAGCACAGTGGCTCAGCTATAGTTTTCTCCCACACTCCAATAACATACAGGCAGGATAGTTGGCTACTGACTAAATTGACCATAGTGTGTGTAAATGTAATAGGGACCTTAGTTTGTAAGCTCGTCCAGGGCAGGGACTGATGTGAATGATGAATAATCACTGCAGAAATGTGTCAGCAACTATATAAATAACAGGAAGTAAATAAAATCCTCTTGACAAGACAAAAAGTGTTACTATAAATCATTACATGGCTGGCCTAAAATGTATTTGGAACCCAAATTATACTTAGGTGGATTGACACCTTTGTTATTTTTTCTGACTGACGAACAAGACAGGAATAAGAGAGCATGTTAGCAGCAAGTAGTTAGCTGGAGATTTGCAAGAGCAGAAACACCAACAGCAAGATACAAAAGGCCAGATGGGAACTGGTTATGTTTCACATGGACAAGAATATTTGCACCAGTGGAGATAAAACATATGTATGTTTTCTCTCCACTGGTGCAAATATTCTTGTTTTTATTTACCCCATTCTTTACTGATTACCTGCAAAATAACACGGTTCAGGGCCACTTTGTCCTGTGCCAAGCCCTCATTAAGAGCACCCATCTTAGCTAGAGAGTCGGTTAGTGTTGCTCGCTCACTGTGCATCTGATTAAGTGCCAGCTCCAGCTCAGCTCTGCTTGATTCCGCCTGGGAAGAAAATCCATGTTAAAACACTCTATGTACCAGAGACACCATGTACTGTAGTTAGATCAAAATAAAATATAGACTTTTTAGTCCAAATGATGAACCTTTTTTTGTTTTAACCCTTTCATTTAAAGCCCAGAAACAAAAGCAAAGAATTATACATCGGGACTGGTTAAGTAATTTGCTGACTGGGCAGTTAGGTTTATGGAAGTGCAAATACTCCTTGCGGAACATTCAGCTTCCAACACAAATGTAAAGCTTTTATTTTAAGTGCAGGGACTAACCTTGCTCAGAGCGCTGGCCACAGCTTCCTTCTCCCCTTGTAGAACATCTCTCTCTAGCGCTGTCTGACTCAGACTCTCCCTGACAGTCACCAAGTCTTTCTTTAGGATGGAAACCTTCTCTTCCAGTTGCTCTTGGATCCTCTGCCTACATGGGCAAGAAAACAGCACTTAGCACTAAAAACATCCCTGTACCTGCTGGCATGTAATGTTGTAGGGATCCAGTATCACATTAAAGAGTAAGTAGGCTAGGGAAATATTCTTGGCATATAAAAAAATAAGATGTTCACGGTAAAACAGTAGAAAGAGAAGGCCATAATGGCCTTCTGTTGTCCTCTGGAGAAAGAACTGTTTGAAAGTATAAATGCATACTTTAAATTAGATTTGTAGTGCCTTTTTACATATTTTACATTGTCTTTGCCACTAAACATT
Source organism: Xenopus tropicalis (assembly GCF_000004195.4). Lineage (NCBI taxonomy): Eukaryota > Metazoa > Chordata > Amphibia > Anura > Pipidae > Xenopus > Xenopus tropicalis. The sequence continues at coordinate 126,085,833 of NC_030681.2, forward strand.
TTAAACAATTTAGTAAATTTTTACCAAAAACAAATCATTTAACCTGCTACAGCATAATAGTTATCATCAGCTAGGAAGTGGAAAAACAGTTTCCACTGGAATCATCTTGTAATATGATATACAGTACACTGCTAGAATGTTTTTTATTTTCTATTATATATATCAGAAATGTGCATGAAACAATTCAGTATTAATTCCTCAGCAATAACAGGCTGAAAGAAATGGAAGCTAAATTTGCTGGATAGCTATACTACTGTATAACCATATTGGTCCGAAGGTATTAGTACAACCATAATATAATTTGAATCATTTGCATAACTGCAATTTCCCAGAAAACATCAACGCCACTGAAATCAGCCAGGAAGTGTTAAGAAAACCCCTATTTCCAAAAACTTTTGGTATGACCAGTTTATTGCTTGAGCAACTGCAGTTTGGCAGTAACCGTCAGTCCAAAAGGAAGTTTAGAGGAAATATAAATGTAGCCACAAATGGAGAATAACTCCTTTTTTTCCAAAAATGCTAGTGAGACCAGAATTTTTGGGCAATTTTTAGTACACACTTTGTAAAGGATAAATTAGTGCAAGTCTGGCAGGAATTTTCAGTTCAAATGAAAGTTTCCAAAATGTTAATCTAGCCAGTAGTGGTCAGAAACACTTCATAAGAGCCAAATCATCTAACTATGGTTTAGTCAAAATGTATAAGGAATAGTTTGCACTACAGGAATTTAAAGTGCATTTGGTTAAATCATGGTTTGGCAGGAATTATAAGAACCCATAGACACAAGAGGAATATGGTAATACAGCCAGGATAGGCCAAAGGCACTTAGTGAAAACATTCTGTCAGGAAAAGAATTTGTCAGGAGTAATTTCTTAAATGGACAAGAGTTTAAGTGCAGACAGAATTTGCCAGAAACTGTTACACACTCCGAATGTAATGAGACCTGTTAAAACATTTGGAATTTGACAGCATTTCTTAGATTAAAGAGGTATATATGTAAATGTGTTAGATGTTAAGTATCATAAGATCAAGACATTGATGTGAGTGACATAAGGCTATTTCATTCCTAGGAAAAGGGACCAGGTAATAGAAAAAATGCTTTGCAAATGTGCCACAGCACAATAGATGGCAAAGGGTACAATAGGTACAGTTAATATACAATTAGGATAGAGGGACACTCACTTATGTCTTCATATCTTAACTTTTATTCTTCTAGAAGATAGGCTAAACATCAATGTTGTAGCGAAACACACTTTTTAAATTGAGGTGTTATATTTGTTAGCCTAAAAGACCATTTTTGTTTTATAAAAAGCCGCAGCTCTGGGAAGCACTAGTAACTATAAATGCAATGCAATAATAAGGACAATTTTTCTACAGAAATGTCCCAAGGTAAATTGCTAGCATCATCATAAAAGGGAATATAATAATTAATAAGACTAGAGGGATTTATTAATGACATCTTCCAATCCGTTACAAAAGCGTGATAAAGTCACAGGTGCTGATAATGTTAAAATGAAGAGATATTTTTTATTACACAAGCTATGAATAAGCAAACCATGGCCACACATATCATAAATACACCAAAAGCCTACAGGTACACCGAGCAATGTTATGGACTTACATGATATCTTGCATAAAAAAGGGAATTAACTCAAGGGATGAGAACATAATTTTGCCCCTTTATAGGTCACTGGTAAGGCCTCACCTTGAGTATGCAGTGCAGTTTTGGGCTCCAGTCCTTAAGAAGGATATTAATGAGCTGGAGAGAGTGCAGAGACTGCAACTAAACTGGTAAAGGGGATGGAAGATTTAAACTATGAGGTTAGACTGTCAAGGTTGGAGTTGTTTTCTCTGCAAAAAAGGAGTTTGCGAGAGAACATAATTACTCTGTACAAATACATTAGATGGGATTATAGGCAGATAGGGGATGTTCTTGTTTCCCATAAAAAGGATCAGCGCACCAGAGGCCCCCCTTTAGATTAGAGGAACAGAGAGACGTTGGTATTATATAGTTTATGTATGCAAGTGTATTGATAGTTCAGTATGGGTCTATGTGTGCTCTGGGGTTTGCTTGTTAGGGTTGAACTTGATGGACTTTTTTCCATCAACCCAACTTAACTATGTAACTATAATGGATTCATGATGTCAATGACAAATAACCTCCGCATTGCAACCCTTGCTGAAGTAGCTATCATAAACCTAGCATAAATCTTTCTGATGAAGGATTATGAGACGATTCTTGGCACTTACCCTCTCTCTAGTTCCTTTTGACTGCGATCCCTCTCCCTATTCAGTTCCTCCTTCTGCTCTTCCAAGGCCTCCCTCTGTCGGAGTAGCTCGGCATTGACGGCCTTCAGTCTCTCAGTTTCCAGCAGAGAGCCTTCAGCTTTTTGCTTTATTGTCTGCAAGGACTCTTCCATATCCTCCTTCTCCCTGTAAATAGTTATACACGGGACCATTTATAGATTGCCCTGTTTTTGAGCTATGCTTTACCAGGGCCATCTTTGTTTCTAAAACCAACCAATAGCAAAAAGTGGAGTTGGCAACTGAATATTACCTGAAAACAATCAACCATAGTTTAAAATGACACTATACCTTGTACCTAAAAATCCACAGAACTGAGAATAATTTAAAAGAGAAGAAAAGTCATTTTGGCATTTTACTGCCAATAGATTAGCCACATTAGTGCCACGTAGAACACGTGACTTTTAAATCAGTATGAGACTTTCCTGCCTCATTTGCCATGTGTAATGGAGTTTGTAGAACCTACAATTTTCCAGCTGTGGTGCATCTACAAACACCAACAAATGCACAATATTTTCTGTACTCAGTCTAAATGGACTGATTTTAAGTTGAGTGCACATCTAGCAAAAATTATCTGCCCATGCCCTTTATTTAGGTCTTCCACTGCTTTTCCACTGCTGTAAAGACTCACTAAATATACCGATCGCAGTGTTTCTGGAACTAGCAGCAATTATGTGTGCACTGACAGGCTTGCTGAGTGTCACACAGCTGTAAAAATACAATGCTGTTTTTAAAAGACTTGTAATAATCCTATTCAGCTCTAAACAGAGTCTTAAATAATGCTGTGCAGTTTCTGGTTTTATAAGAATGCCAGTTTTAATGAAATGTTATTTCAAAATATAAATCTAGCATACTTTACTTTACTTAGTTTTCTTAACACTCCAAATCCACTATAATGCTATGATAAATCCTGCCTTGAGTCTTTTGCATTGGAACAGAAAGGAAGAGCATCTCTGCTTTTGAAAGACACCATTTATGTTTGTTAGTCAGTCACTGTCACTAGTCAGTTTTACAGATACATTTCAGGCAATAATATCACCTTTTTATGTTTAATGTTCTATTAAGTGGAGTCAATCTAAAAAAAATACTGGCTATCTGGTTTAAGGACTTCCTGTGCATTTCATAGGTTTTAAAAAAAAAAATCCAGGCGCACTTTGAAGTTGTATCAAAACACTGCTTCAAATCACACCCCTACAAATCGTTGCCAAGAAATTATATTTACTATAATTTTTTTTGGTTTTAAGCACTGTATTAAGATCTATAGCTTACAGAAGAAAAATACACATTAATGACTGCATTTTGGAAAAACAAAACATTTTAATTATACTAGTTTAATGTAGTGGGAAAAATGCACAGTACATACACAGTAATAGCATGTAAAGGAAATAAAGTCATGTTTCTCCTAATACATATCCATATACAGGGAATGGTTTATTTCCCTGTTGTCAATAAAAGGATATTAGATGTGATCAAGGAGTTTCATGACCTTTTTAATGCACAAGGCTGCAGCTTGTATGGTCGGTCATGGAACTTCAAGGTGACATTTATGTCATGTTTCAGGATACATGCCTATTGCGTATATGACAATGTATTCCATATCCTATTTCAGGTTTGCACACTACTCCTTGTCACCATGGTAACAAAGTGACCCACCATGCTCCCTGACAATCTACAGAAGTAGTAGTCTTTTATTTCAAGACCCCAGTGTCCCAATTTGCTGATAAAAATTATAGAGATAAAAGAATCAGCACTGTTTCAGTCATTCAGCCATAGTTCCATCTTGGGAAGCAAGGAAGGTTTCATCCCTAATTTCATCCTAACTGACCTTCAAGCTGGGCTTGCAAGTTTATCTATGCGAACAAATAGGCATCCCTTACAAACCTCATCCTAACTTGCCTTCAGGGGGAGCCCCCCTGCCACGTCTTCACATTTCCCAGGGGCCCATCCTCACACTTTTGGAAACCATTAAACTAGAGTACAGACTAAAGATAAAGTTACCAGTTATGGAGTTGTCTCCCACTGGGAGATCCTCTGGTATTCTGAAAGGCCAGTCCAACCCTGCACAGAACAATGCATAACCAGGACAACTGAAGTGCAATGATTTATGTTGCAAATACAATCTAATCTTGTAGACCCACCCTTGTAGTACAAAGACTAAAGTCAGAAGCTATGTGTGAAGACAAGGAATCCTCTGTAGCCTTACCAGAAATGCAAATGGCATTCATAAGTATCACCAGTTTTAGTTTGAGAAACAGGTAACTATCTCTTTGGGCTATCTCCTTTTGGCCTTTTTGAGGTAATTCCAGTGCAACAAACCATGGAAGCATAATCTCTTATCCTCCCTTACCTGGTCAGAAGTTCTATGCTGTTTTGACATCTCTGCAATTCTTGTTTTACACTTTCCAGGATGGTATTAATCTCCTTGTTCTCCTTTTTCAACTCCTCGGTGTGTGCCTCTGATACGTGCTGATTCTTCTCCTGCTGCTTCTTAGTTTGCTCCAGTGAATCCCGAGCTGCTGCAAGCTCAGAGTGTAGCTCCTACCCAAACATACACCATGAGTTACATACTGGCCCTTTGTATTTGTGAGTGTGCTGATTGAAGTGCAGATGTTTTACTTGAGTAACTTGCATCTCAAGCAAGAGAACTGACCACTCGGAAGATGTCTCCTAATTAGGTCATTTTGTTCTTATGACATTTGTTTTAACTTTCTGCAATGTACAAACATGGTTCCCCAAAACTATAACCATTTTACTTGCTTCTTCTCATTACTGCTTGTCTATAGCAGTTTTATTATGCTTTGAAAAGCACTGATCTGAGGATTTCCTTTAGCAACAAAGCATAATTTAAAAAAGTGACAGAATAATATGCACACATTTTGAGAGATGCATTTAACAGAAAAATAGTGAGGATGTGTGACATTTTCAGGACAGATTACAGCTCTCAATCAAATGGTTCACCTTTTCCCTGTCTTGGTGTCGCTGCAGAACATTCTGCACTGCCTTCAGTGCCAGCTCTGACCGCTGAGGGGAGCGCATACGAGTGGGAGACCTTCTGCGAATTGGGGAAGAGCTGAAAACAAAGAGGGGGGAGACAGACTGTCTCATTTCATTTGTAGCAGATACTCCTGTGCTCTCCACACATGTGGGATCTGGGCTTACATCAGTCTGACACATCTATGGAGAAAAAATGCATTGAGATAAACTAAAAGCTGGAATTGTGGGTAGTGAAAAACGAACCTATATTGCATTGAAACGTTACAATTAGGTTTAATTGACCAGAAGTGAAAGGGTACTTTTACATTACATTACACTGTACAACATGAAATCAGGCAGCTCTAATACAGATGTTGTTACCTGCTTGGCATATTTGCTGAATTCAAGAGAACAAAACAAATTGTAAGTTTAAGAAAAGCAAAGATGAATTTAAAAAGTAAAAGAGACAGACAGGAAGCCATCTAGAATTATCTGCTATTTCACATTTGTGGGAAATTTATTAGAAAACAAACATGCCATACAAGGAGGTCTGTGGACACCTTAGACCACATCTGGCCAGAGGACCACCAGTTGGACAACCCTGATCTACAATCACATTTTCAAAACCCAGTTTTATATATTTAACTGAAAAAAGGGCAAAGACAACATGTCAGATGTTAAAACGGAGAAATTTTAAAAAATATATGCTTGCTTTGAATTTGATGCCAGCAACATAGTTGGGTGAGGGGCCTAATTTTTGTAGTTCTAAAAGTGAAACTTTGGGCCATTTTGCCAGATATAGGATTGCAGCTGCTCAGCAGTTTAGGGTCTACTTTCGGAATCTTTAGTTTCATAATGCACCTAGTTTTTTTCAGTCGATGACAAATCTGGACTTTAGGCAGGCCAGTTTAGTTCCGGACTCTTTTAATATGGAATGCGGTTTGGCACTGTCTTGCTGAAATCAGCAAGGACTTTCCTGAAAAACAAGTTACCCATGCCATATGCACCAAGGCACCCCTGTACCATCACAGATGATGGCTTTTGACTTGTGTGCTAATAATAAGCTGTATGGTCCTTCTCCTTTTTAGCCTGGAGGTGCGGTGTCCATGATTTCCAAAGAGAATTAAAAATTTTGAGTTGTCAGTCCACAGGACAGATTTTCCCTTCACCACAATCTTAAATGTGTTTTGCTCCCAAACAAGGCAACAGTGTTTCTGGATCATGTTTATATATGATTTCTTCTTTGCATAGTTTATTTATTTCTAAATTACACTGTTTTCATAGCAAATAATTATCTCTACCATTTAGAATTTTATTCTTGAACCAACAAATATATATTTTTTAGCTGTAATATTGGTGTGTAGGCGCCATCTCAGTGCTTTGTGCCTGATTCTGAGCTTTCAGAAGGAGCCAGCGCTACACATTAGAACTGCTTTCAGATAACCTATTGTTTCTCTTACTCCCATATAAATGGAGGATTCCCAAGCCAGTCTTGGATTTCTTACTATTGAGTACTATTCTGATCTACTGAGAGCTGCTATCTTGCTCCCTTCCCATTGTTATGCTGATTGTCTGCTGGGAGGGGGATGATATCACTCCAACTTGCAGGGTTTAAATGATTTTCCAATAATTGTTTTCTGTTTTTATTTGTAGTTTACAGTGTCTAAACTATTTTGGAAACAGGCTTATAGAACAAGGAGTAATGGCATGGAGAAGTTTAGTTTGATCTCATATAAATGATATGTTCATAGGAGAAACTGGTATTTGCCGTGACTTGGTGATATCATATTCTATTGTAATCCTGGGACAAGGAGGTGGGACAAGGGGTGTGTAACATGATGGAGTCATGCATTTGTATTTTCAGCTATGAACTGCCAGGACAGATGGCCAGTAGTAAGTTAATAGCAAGCTGGCAAAAGACATCAGTCTCAGCTCAGACCAAGGAGTTTCTGATGTTCCTTTTTACAATGTTACCATTGCCATCGTCATTTTTAAATATGCCCTTTACTTGGAATGTAGACAATCTGACAGAACACAGTGCACCAAGACTTTAAGTTACTGGCTGGCCAGTTACATTCTGGAGTAAAATGTACAATCATTTATAGTGCATATATGTTTATAGAACATTTAAAGTAAATTTAAAGTAAAGCTGTGGGGAGTAATTCATATGAATGCATAACATATCTTGTCACAGTATAAAGAAATTGGGGTGCAAGTCAATAATTTGCAAACTGTAAACAAACTAGAATGCTGCATGCCAAAGTCTTAAAAGACCTACATGCTAATATTTTATTAATAATGAAAAAAAACAGGGATCCCATGAACCTCCTTGATAACCAGTTGGTTGCACAGCTGGCAAGCAGAGACAGTGATTTGCACTAAAACAATTTTTTTGGGCTCTAAATGCTTCCCCTATTATAATGAGAGAGGTCAAAACACCCTTATTTGATTTTACTGGAATTTGGGTAAGCGTCTGTTTTTAACATATATATACACACCAGTGTTGGAGACAGACTGGTCTGTTTAGTTGGAACGCCTACATTTCACCTAAAAATGATTATTAAAATTGTCAAGTATGAGGGTCAGTTCCACTAATTTTTAGATGGAAATCTAACATCTTCAAACTATCTTGGATTTACAACTGGCTGGGTGCTGCCCTCAAGGTAAGGTGAACAGCCCATGCCTCCTGCAAGAAAGGGTTTTCTAGCCATTTTTGTACTTTCTGGGTCCTTACAAGGCCACCTCTCCTGCTTGTCTGCTTGCCCTATTGTTACACCACTGCCACAAGAAACTGAGATGACCCTCAGTGTCTCCAAATCTACAGACTTCTATTTATAATATTATCTACACCCAGAACATCTAGTATATTGTATAACTACAATAATAATAAAGATGTCAGACAGCATTGGGCTAGATGTTGGACAACACTGGGCTAGATTAAGACATATGGCACTGGGGAATTGTTCATGGGAAGGGGTGTTAGCAAGGGCTGATATGATAGTTTGGAATAATGATACAGATGCTGCTGGGTGAGTACCTGAGTGATGGAGCTCAGTACTTGCTGCAGTGAATCACACTCTTCCCTGACACCTTCCAGCTCTTGCAAAGTATCACATCCACTGTTCTCCTGTGGAAAGAAAAAAAACATAAATGCAAACAGATATAACTCAAATATAACTCATCTGCACATATTTTTCCCTAAAAGCTCAGATTCTGCCTTTTGAAAAACAGTAAAAGTAATAATATCAAGCAGGAAAAAGTACAAAACTGTATGAACAGTTTCTGATCCAGTTCATCAAACCCACCCTGTCATTGTACTCCCCAGATGCCAAGTAAATACCAGAAAGAGCAAAATGCAGCTATTACCAAGATATGCTATATTATCTTCGTAAAATAACAAGTTGGACTGATGAGATTAACCTGCCATTGTTCAGCTCCACTTGCATGCAGCAGCAAATTGCATGGAATCTACATTGTGGTGAGTTATAAATGTTCCAAAATAGTCACTGTTTGACTAGATTGCTACTACTACATCTGCTACTAAACCGATATGTTAGAACACAGTAGAAGCTTAAATGCAATCAGAGTTGGACTGCCCTGCCAGACTACCAGAGAATCTCCAGGTGGGATAAGGTCCTACATGGCACTATCCAAGGACAAATTCTGTAAGCCCTTTCCTGTTTCCACCATATGCTTATATAACAGCTACAACATTTAGTACTATTTACATCTTGTTGTGAAAGTGTGCCTTGAATGTTAAGTTCTCTGGTTAGGGACAAGCCTGACACTGCTGGAAATGTCACTGCTGCTAAAAGATGCCAACCTAAGTGGTCCTGAAGTCTACCTTAAACTATGGATGGCAGTACAAATTTCCTCTGACTTTGAGCCCCGTACCCACAGAACCATTTGCTACTCAACACCCTTAATGCACTTACTGTATATACTGTATGATCTGTTAGCAACAGTAACATATTGTAGGAAACTAGACCAGGATCTACAATCTCCATACCTTTATGGCCACTGTGGTACCATAGCAATAGCACCAGTCCACTTAACTTTTCTGGGCCTATGGCTTCTGCCCTAAATTTCCTACTTAGAATCCACCACTGGATGTTGACCCACTTTTTTCTCTGACAGTGCTGGGCACTGAGCTTCAAAATCAGTGTATTCCTGGCAGAGCACGATCAGCAATTCCTTTGATCACAGACAAATGCGAAGTAGCTTTAGCTTTGGCTAAAAGAGAAACATTTGTGCCAAACAGCTTATAAGACATTTCTTGTTTTTACTGCTGTTTGTCTCTAAATTGTATATACACGTGTGTGTGTGACAGCAATTAGAACTTGTCAGTTTGCAGAAGACTGCAAATGCCCATCCTAACAAGGCCTAATGTTTTAGCTGCGCATGGAACCAATATTAGTAAATCCTGCCTTACCTCTGTTCAAAGTACTGTACTGCTAATAACAGATTTCCAGACTGAATATAAATTGCACAGGCCAAAAAATCTTTTTGGAAATTGCCACTGTACTTTATATAGGGTTAACATACAACAGTACTGCACAAAGCCTACTGTGATCTGTTTTTCAGACTGTGTGGATATAAAAAAACAGTTAACTTCTCTGACAACCAGTGTCTGTGGGTTAGTATATACCTACCTCAAGTCTGAGCAAGGAACATGTGGAAGCCAAATAAATTATGATGCCTCCCATTCCCCAGCAAAGTAACCCTAACAGATATTTACTGAAGGAGAGGTGCACTGGCCCTTTAAACAACATAAACCAATTCTGGGCACATAGATGAGTCAAAACATTTTAAGTGTGTATTGTAATGTTTTAGTGCCTCAGTTGGACTCCACTGGCTTTGTATTGAAATATTCCATTTGAAGCACAGAATCACTCATATATTTTGAAGGCAGGATTATTTTATATTGGTTGATATTATGTCTGGCCTGTAGTTTCCAGTTGCCTTTAAATACTTGCCAAGAGAACTGACCTGCACTATCCAGACAACCTTGCCAAGTTACATTTTTTTTTTAATGTGATATACTATACAAAAAAGTTGGTTATTTTTCTGTGTTGGTATTGTGTAGCATATTTGTTTACACTGGCTTGGCTAAAGGGGAAAATGCTCAATGTGTTGGAAATCTGATATTGTTCAGCACCCTGACCCTGTATGGTTTATGTTATTTTACTGATCTTATTCCCAGTGACAGTTATAATCAAGATGAGGAAAGGTGTTACAAATCCCATCCTTGTTACACTATAACAAAGCAATAGGTTAAACGATAAATAAAAATAAATACAGTTTTTCTATTAAAAATGTAATTTTGTGATGGCAGTAACCCATCGGCGAGCCAAATTTCATAACTGTATTTTTTGCTGGTGACAAAAGTAAACAAACCAAATAGTTTAACTGCCTGCCTGGCACAGAACATAGAATCTATGGTGTTGAGTGTCAACACATTGACTCCATGCTTCCAGGTTGCTTGCTCCAGCTGCCACAAAATCAAAAGTGCCTGGCAGAGAGGGGGGGGGGGGGGTTAACCACCTCCTGTTTTTTCTTAGTTTACAATGGCAAATGTATTTCTGTCATAATTTTTAATAGATTTTTGTTCCAAAACTATGTTTTAACAGTCTGCAAAAGGTAAAGCATCACACAACACCACATGCCTTGGCAATAAATCCATTGGGTGAAGTCCCCTTGCTAATAATTTACATATACACAAGTTTTTTCTTTTTTATATCCATGGACAAAAGCCTAAATTTAAAGATAATTGTATCCAACACTGCAAATTGTAAAATCTATATTTTATGGAAGAACTCTCTGTTTCTAAATATGTCTAAATGCTGAAATATACACTCTGGCTATACCCTGCATAGATCACACCTCAGTACTTCACCTGGAAAAAGATGTTGGTTGCGAGTGACCTAATTGTATACTGCATATCTTGGTTCACTCATTTCAGCAGATTTATAGCAATTTTATGATGTGTTTGCAAGTGACAGTGTTAACTGAAATTCCCAACTGTGTAATACTGTAAGGTGTGACAAAATATTTTGGTCAAGTACCAAGAAGTTAAGATAAAGTACTCACTTTCTTAAACAATATAGTTTTCTCTGTTTAAACTCCCACAAGATGTTTTATGGGACTTCATAGAAAATATGTCTCCATATGCAGCCGTACATAACTATTGTTTGTATTAAATGGATAAATAGATGTTTCGGTAGACTCCATAAAACACCTGCAGGCAGCTGACAGGGTGATGTTTAATGAACTGATTCAAAAGACACCAGATATTAAAAAGTAAAATTAATACAACAGATGAAGGGTTACAGACAGAATATGAAGAGAAATTGCATTCTACATAATAAACCTTCCACGACTGAGCTATGTTTCAGGTGCAGCAAGTACAACCTTCGGCATTATTAAGAGGGCACAAAATAATGTGACAGGGAGTAAAACGACCAGACACCATCATATCTGAATCCTGCTAACACATCTGGTTGTAACTAACATCGCACCACGGCAAATATAGAGCTCAAGCAGGAAACTGTATTTAAGGATCTGGGGCTTTAATATGTTATTTAATCATAAGGTAGAAGAAAGTAGTTTTTATAATTAAATATTTCACATACATTCATACACAATGTAACCTTCGTCTGTATTCATCATGGCTTTTGATTTGTAAAGCTGTACATATAACATGCAAAGTACTGGTATAGGGCCCCTTATTCAGAAACCCATAATTTAGAAAGCCATGTCTCATAGAGTGATACTGACACTCTCCTAAAAAATCTATAGGAATGTGTCATTTATACTGGGGAGTTTAGGCCCAGGCTTATTTGGTGGCGCAATACTTCAATAGGTTACATCAGTGTAAACATCATTTGTAAACACCCTATAGGAGGATTGCACTGCCTACAGCCCACCATGACTGAAGAAAACAGTCATGGTTCTCTCATTCCCATTACCAAACTGCGCAGGAACGGCATGGGGGCATTTTTAAATAGAAAAAAGTTGATGCCTAAACTCCCCTAGTAATACTAACATCCCTATGGATTTGTATAGGAAGCATTCTGGATAATAGATCCTACAACTATATTATCCATATCTGTATAGGGTGAAGAATGGACAGGATTGGATTTGGGGCTTTTTTTTTGTAAGACCTTAATCTTTATTCTCTCTGGAGAAACCAGGGTCAGATACAGTGCACCAAAACCAACCAGGATCTCTCGCTGAGTCAAGAGATCTTGACTCTTGATCTCTTGCTGAGTCAAAAGAAATAGATCCCTGAGCTAGTTCATCTCTCCAAAACAAAACAGTGATGCAGATCTGGACCTGACATCTGTGCAGATAGAAAAAAATGCAGATAAGGAATAAAACTTACTAGAATTTGCTTTTCTTTTTCTTTTTTACTGTTTTCTCTTACAAGTTTTTCAGTCTGTAAAGACAGTTCTGAGACCCTGTGAGAACAAAGAAGTGAGCATAATTAGCATACAGAAAGGCAGGAAAAACATTAAACACACTTGACTTACATTCACTATAATACCAAGTTTTGTGTTTTTTGCAGTTGGTGATGACTATGATGACTATGATTACAGTTTTTAGTCAAGGTTTAGCAACCTCTGGGCAGCTTCTTGTGGCCATCATTATGACTGTTTCATTTGCCAGAACTAAAATATTTGTTTTATTATGATGGATTGACATGTAGTTTAGATTTAGTGACCCTTCAGTCAATAAAAAGCAAAAAAAATAAGGATATACTAAATAGCATATGCCAGAAGAGATACATAGAAAAAATACCACCAAGTCTCAAAGTAGAGAGGCCAATTAATGCTTTAATTGGCTGCTGGTGCCTAATCTGGTGTTGACTGCAGTAAGGGTCCTATGGTTTAATGCACTTCAGTATAACACAACATGACTCCCACACTCTAAATCTAACTTATCCCAGCAGTGCTATGACCCAGTTGAAATCCCCTGGCCTTTGATCATTCCCAGTAACACAGCTCTCACACAAGCAGGCAAAATAATCTTACAAACTGGGTTGGGTGTTGCAGGTGCATGGGCCTCTTAGCCTATTCACTATTAGATTAAGAAGTAGAAGATCTGCACAAACACATGGGGCCTTCCCATACAGGATCGACATGTTAAAACAAATTCAGCTTTACTGTAGAACTCGTAAAAGCATCTTGCCTTATGCGTTTTTAGTGCTTTCCTAAAGGCATAATAGAGTGTATGCTGAAATAAACTGTCCAGGTGTGCAAATTGTTTATATGCATGACGCCCCAAGTTTATGTTAGGCTTGCCTGTTTCACATATTTCTTACCAATTTGTAAAGCCTTTCAATAAAATCTGAAAGGCAAATTCTATGTATAAAACCTTTCATAGAGAACTGAATCCATCATTATCCAGTATTTCATTGTCTGCTGCTGCTTCATGGAAATCTATGAGGCCTAGACTGGCAATCTGAAAATCCTGTCAAATGCCAAAGGGGCTACTGTAAACTGCCAAAGAACGCACTTCATATTGGGCAATTATTGGGTGTTTTCGGCTTTTGTGCACTTCAAATGCTAGGGCCTATCATTCTGACATGGGTCCATCTTGAACACTGTCTAGATGTTACGCTATACTACATACCTTCCAACATTTAAGATTAAAAAAACATTTCAGGCCATGCCAAGACACAACCCAGACCTGCTCAAAATACCATCCAGTCCCTCCAATAAGTATAAGAATATGTAGCTTCAGGTTAAAGCAGAAATCCAGTTCTTTACTTTAGATTTAGAATTAACAGGAATAGCCACCGGTACACATTCTTAAATAATGAACGTAAATTTAATTCTTAGCAACTTCCCAGTATACATTAATTTAACCAGTTTAATAGTTTCAAAGTTATTCGTAAATTTAATTGCTATTCAAAGCAGTTGTATTGAGAACAATAATAGAAGCCAAAGGAACTGGAGAAGAACTGACTCCCTGCACATTGTTTCAAGAGTCAGAACCAGAAGACAGAAAGGAATAAACAAACACTGCTTTCCATAACTATTATATTTATAAATAACTTTCAAACCACCAATATTTATATTTTGGCACAAAGAGACCGACAGCCGCCATGGTGAATACAACACTGTATTCATTAGGGGTGGAGGGACACCTAGGTGCCTCTCTCCGCCCCTCATTAATACAGTGCTGCAGTGGTAACTTAACTTGCACATCATTCAAACAAGCAAGTTAGAAAGGGGTGATGGATGCAGGCTGCATCTGGGCCCTGTAATTAACACCTGCCCTATGGTAGGTGGTAACAACAGCGCTAGTCTGTGTCTACCAATGCTGCAATCTTCACTAATAAGATTACACAACTGATCAAAACTTAAGCAGTTATGAGTAACTTTGGCACCCATTATGCAATGCCTGGGTGCCTTTGGTTCAATGGCAAACTATAGTAACAATTTAGTGACTGATCAGTCCTTCAAATCTATATCAAGGGACTGTGAGTATTATATCTTGGATACTTTATAGAACAGAATACCAAAGATTTGTAACTTTTGGCTCTGTAGTCAAGGCAGAAATATCAGAGGAATGTTTAGGCACATATTTAACACCTGCTAAAACACACCTAAGGTAGTGTTAGCCTTCTGTGAGTGAGCAGCCAGGGTCACTTGCAAAATAAACATGTCTGACGTGCAAGCTTAGGGTCTCAGTAATGAATCAAACTATATACGCAATTCGTATTGTCTTCTACATTCCAAGAGTTGCTGGAGATTCTGAGACAGACAAAGCAATTTGTTGATTCTGCTTCTGAAAAATGTGTTAAGCTTTCCTTATGCTTCCAGCTTACGTGGCAGTTGTTGCCAAGCTAATTTAAAAGATTTAGCCTGAAACTTGTTTCAGACTTCAATAATAATAAGCTAATTCTTAAAGGGCAACTGTCATACATGTAAAGAAAATCAAGCCATACCCCATAACCTCCTATCCTGAGCTCAGCTTAACCATTCAAGCAGGACTTTTTATCAAAGTAAGTTCTGCCTGTGTAAGCATGCATTCTTCATTGCATGAACTTTACAGCGCACATGTGCTGTTTGCTGATGGTAATGTAACAGAAGATGTGTGAGAGGGTGAAAACTGCTATTGATTTTAAGAAAGTGTGATGGTACTGGCAAAAAAAAGGGATATATGCAATACATATGGTGTGGTTTTGTTGGGGATAGATGTGCCCAACTTATATACATGGTAGGAAAATGTAGGGTTTACATGTGCTTTAAAGCTTGTTTATAACACAAAAACAAGATGCAAGTACAATATATTCAATTTTATGATTTGTAAAGCTAATACAATTTCCTTTATTTGTGTTTGTTTTATAGCTGGCCCATGTTTTCATGAGCCTGCAGTTCTGATTGGTTAATGCTGCTCAGTCTTCCATGGACGTTTTACATAAATAAATTAATGTTACATGCAATATTCTACATATTAAAGCGACAGAATTAAAGAATGCATGCCAATATAATTTGGTTCAGAAGAAATATTTCAGATGGCATTATGATGATGCTGCTGTTAAAAGCTTTACTTCTGTCTGTAGCCACAGCAGCCAGCAGCTTCTGTGTTGCAAATTACACTAGTGTATTCTGTTTTTTGTGGTAGCTAGACTTAAATCCTCCAATAGGAGAAGCTCAACAATGTTTCTTAGGTTTGTATTTTATTAATGTATTCTACTGTACAGCGCTGCATACATAAGTAGCGCTTTATAAATAAAGATATACATACATATACATACAGGGTCGGACTGGGGGGTGCAGGGCCCACAGGGGCTCTCGCCCCAGGGGCCCTGCAGGTGCCCCAGCCAGCCGTGTCCCCTACCCCCCCCAGGGGCCCCCCTAACCCCCACCCGACGTCCTCCCCGAGCGCCTATAAATTGAACGCGTCAGGGGAGGAACAGTCAGTAGGGGGAACACCGGCAAAGGTTGGACTGGGCCGCCGGGGCCCACCGGGATTTTTCCCGGTGTCCCGGCGACCCAGTCCGACCCTGTATACATACATACATATCGGCATGCATGGATTCGGCTGAATTTGAGTCCTGCTAAAAAAGGCCGAATCCCAAACTGAATCCTGAATTCAGTGCATCCCTAGTTCCTTATATGTAAGAAACATTGTTATATTAATGAATTCATTGATCATGTGGTGTTTGTGTGTATGAGTTCTAATTAAGAGCCCAATACTCAAACTGATCCAGTATTGGATACATGTTTAGTTTTATCTGTGTCACTGTTTACATTTACTTTCAAGGGTACAATCCCATAAAGGAGGCTCCATGCATACGTTCCATCATGGCGTGTAAGAGCCATAGACTTCAATAGAGTTTCCATAGGGAAAATAATATACAATAAATGTTTTTCTTGTGTAATTGAGAATATTCTCTCTTTGTGAATTTTTGGGATTAAAAAAAATATTCTTGAGGAATGCAAAATTCAAATATTTTTATTACAGTTATGTCATGCAGGAACAGCTAGTTACTGTCAGTAAAATATACTGTATCTTGAAAATAAGAAAAAACATCCACTAGTACCGTACTCCGGTAGTGTTTTCATTGGAACCCTATCTCTTAGGGATTCCGGATCAGTAAATATTTTAAAATGCATAAGACCAGAAAACTACAGTGCTGAATACAGTATATAAACAGGTCCACAGCAGAAACTAAATTCCCAGCATGTTTTAGTAAGATCTTGTATACAACCTGGCCCAAGGTTAGAAGGTGAAAAGATTATAAGAACCAGTTTAAGTTTCACCAACTACAGCAATGATAATGGTATACCTGGCCACCAGGAATTGTCTCATATTCCTTCCTATTAATTGATTAGTGCGATCGTGGTTCTTATAGCACACAATTGATTTTTGCCTGGAAATGTAAATCTCTATATATGTGCTGATAGTTGTTCAGAGGCGGAAAGTCCAAAGACCCCTGTTTACTACTGTATATAGTGATTTTACTACATTGTGGCATTTTGAAATGATCACAGAAACCCCACTGCTTTAATATTCCATTACAGTGTGCCACTGTACTAGGATCCTAATGTTCTGTTTGAATGAATAAGCAATTACATCAGCTGGGAAAAAAGTAATGTGCAATTGGATCATCACTGAGCTCAAGTACCTGGAGTTCAGCTCTACTTTTTCTGCATCCCACTGACTCTGCAGCTGCATCATTTGCCGCACTTTATCCCGGAGCTGCTGCTCAAGGCGAGCAGTGTGCAGAGATGCCCCTGCAGCACTCTGGGACAAGCGCAAATTGGAGTCAAGGTTGAGACAGGCTGTGTGCATTCGCCGGGAGCTGCGGGAAATATCTGTCTTAATTTCAGCAAGACCCCTACACAGAAAAGTTATAAAAAAAAAAGAATATATGACTCAGAATGTACCGGAATCCGTCTCTCTGAAATTTTCTGTCTCCCAGTCATCCCCATCGAGCTATGCTGTCACAGTGTATTTGCTCTAGCTGTTCCCTTATGTTCTGACTACCACATCTGTATGACTGCCCACTGCAATCACCTATAAAAAATTATCCTGTCATAGTGTGGTTTCTCACAGCATGATTACCATTATCAGCCATGTTCTCACATTATAATTTTCCCCTAAGCTCGTATCACAGTTACAGGAAAGGCAGAGCGTCTAACCAGGACCAATTGAAATGAACTTCTGGGGACTTTGCCAGTGATTTCCAGTGGAATGGAAGTTTGTATACAGCCTAAAAACCTAGGTACAGATTTTCCATTACCAGCACTAACAGTTAGCTAGTATAGGGGATGCCAAAAGGGAATATGTACTTGGGCTCATATACCAACACTGGGCAGATCTGCACCTGGGGGTGATCTATGACAACAAAATATTTGCAATCATTGTTCTGCCTGCAGTTGGCTGAACAAGGCTTATCACTAACTTGTGCCCAGAGGCAAATTTAAACCCCTGTTATACTGTATGCCCAGACAGGCCATTGGTTACAATGTAAATTAAGACTGCTCCTTTTTTGCCCAGCTAAGCATATCCTTACCTCTCAGTAATTCCACGCATATCAAGGAACTGACTGCGGAGAGCCGCTGCCTTGCGCCACAGTGTCAGGATACCACTGTGCTCATTGCTCAAGTAGAATGTATAATTCTGAAACAGCCAAATAATATGATATAAGACATACAGATTCTGAAACTGTTATTATGTCTGTTATTTGTATAGTTTATAATTTCACATTCACAAAATCTATTTTTATCAAGACAATTTTTATCAAGAGCCAAATTACTTGCCTGCATGTTTTGGGGTATGGAACAAACCCAACAGACACAGGTAGAACATACAAACATCTTGCAGACAGCGCCCAAGCTGGAAATGAACTCAGACCCTCAGTGTCACAAGGCAGCAGTGCTTCCCTGATACCCATTATATACGCATTTTTTAAAAAAAATGTTAGCATAATTTTCATAAAGCAGAATTTCCAGATTGTTTAATCTATGTTAATTGCTTTAAGGGATTGTAATTAATTTTAGAATTTGGATAAAATAACCTAAAACACTGAATATACCCTGTCTGTTGTGATGGCAGATACTATTAATGCCTTTAAGCGGCTTGGATGACAAGCATAATATCTAAAGGTCCCCATACACGGGCCGATTCTAGGGATTGTAATTAATTTTAGTATTTGGATAAAATAACCTAAAACACTGAATATACCCTGTCTGTTGTGATGGCAGATACTATTAATGCCTTTAAGCGGCTTATGATATCAATCAGGCAGGTTAAAAAATCTAGTCGGATCGGGGACCGCATCGGCTCGTTGAA
This sequence comes from Xenopus tropicalis, assembly GCF_000004195.4. Classification (NCBI taxonomy): domain Eukaryota; kingdom Metazoa; phylum Chordata; class Amphibia; order Anura; family Pipidae; genus Xenopus; species Xenopus tropicalis. The sequence goes on from NC_030681.2 coordinate 126,104,919, forward strand.
GCGGTCCCCGGACCGACTTTGCCTATACCCGTCGTTATAATTCGATCGTTTGGCCCCAGGGGCTGGATTCTCCCAATATCGCCCACCCGTAGGTGGGGGATATCGGGAGAAGATCCGCTCGCTTGGCGATCTGAAGGTATATGGGCACCTTAATGCGAATATAAGATCTACAGTTAGTTTAGTATAGGTATGTGTATATATAGTTTTATATAAGTGAGTGTATGTCTGTATAGGTATGTGTACATATATATGCACAGAGGGTCATTTGGAGGAGTTGAACTTGATGGACTTTTAATTTTTTCAACTCAAATTAACTATATATGTATATTTGTAACTATATAACCTGTCGCTCCTTCCGCCACTCCGCTTCCCGCTGATCTAGGTCCTCATGTGATTTGTGCAGATCAGAGGTCAGGCGCTTTATCTCCTCAGTTAGTTTCTCATTGGTTGTCTTCAGCTGCTCCATCTGCTCCCTCAAGGTATTATTCACCTGGGCTAGGCTGCTGCTTCTGTAGAGTAAAAAAGGTATAGGGTTCCTTCTCTTGAGTACAGATGCAGACTTTATCAAGAAACATTTCTGTAATATATCTGCAGCTAGTTTCAGTAGATCCCACTAAAACATCTAGAATAAACAAAGGCAGGCAATCTGACCTTTCAGCTTCTCTCTGTCTCCAGGGTTCTGATCCAAAGTTTAACAATCCATGAGAAATGTTTCACTTAACGTGAGCATCCATGTGGAGGCATATAGAGTAGTCTAACACTGGAACACAACCCCTAAACATTTAACCCATGAACTTCCACTGTTTTGTGGGTGTAAAATATAGTTATGGCATCTTGACATAAATTGGATCACCACAAGGTAAGTCACTAAAAACCATTTAAACATTAAAGGGGTGATTTATCAATGTTTGATTTTTTTCACAATTCAAGCTTTTTAGGACTAAAAACTCAAACTATTAGAGTTATGGTTCAAAAATTCAACCCTCTAGTATTTATTAAGTGCAAAAAACCCAAAATTTAAATGTAAAACTTTGCCATCTAAAAGCTTGTGAGTTTATATAAAAGTCAATGGGAGTTGTCCTAGGCAAAGTTTTCCTTATTAATAAATAAGCGTGCATTTGATATGCAAGTTTATTCGATTTAGAAAACCAAACTTCAATTCACAAACTCGAAAACCAATAAATAAGCCAATAGAATTATTTTGTCACCAGTTATAATTATGAAGAAAATAAATTCAGAATATTTTGCTTAGAAACAGGTGTTAAATATTGCATCTATTATTTTAGACCTGAATATATAATCCAACTGATGAATTTAATTTAAATGCAATTTACTTAAATGCAATTTACTTAATTTAATTAAAAGATCTCTGTTGTGCCAGATTCTGGCAGCTGCAAGTTGGGAAATTCCCTTCATCTGAATACATCCACTTAATCAACAAACATATAATACTTGAAATAAAAATTAAATCTGTTATAAGAGATTTAAACCTTGAAAACTAGAACCTTACTTGGAAACTCTGGGGCAAAACTTAAGCCAGCTCCAAATCAACCCAACCATAAGCAATGACAATGACAGCCTTTCTCTTCTAATGTACAATGGTATATAATATTGTTAACCCCTTTAAAATTAATATTTCTGCTTAAATGTAACCAGAAACTATATCTGTTTTTCATGTCTACATCTGTTTTTGTCCTAAAACCAGCTAATAAGAACTCAAAGACATAGTATTTGGCAATTTATTTATTGTGGAAAATGATGCAGGGTTACATAATTGACTGTTGATCAGACCTACATAGGCTTGGAGGAATTGCAGCCCATTCCACTTATAGAACAGATTCTACTCTGTGGGTTTCCTTGCATAAGCTACCTGCTTCAGGTCCTTCCACAACATTTCTATAGGATTAAGGTCAGGGCTTTGTCATTCCAAAACATGCATTATACTATATATATATATATATTGTGTTTTGGGCTGATGTTTAAAAAATGTCTCCATCTGTTCCATTTCCTACTGCCTCCTATCCCAGGCTGTGCAGGGGTGCAGGGGCACTCAACACACTACACTGTAGTGTGTAATAGTAATCAATCAGCAGCTAGGCTGACCTGATAGAGAAATGAAGCCTGTCTTCTGCAGGGCTGTGATTGTCTACCCCCTTCCTATTGTGCTTTCAGGGACTGTTAGGACACACCCATCCCTCATTTAAAATTAAGACAGGGATCGGGGGGATCTATAGGGAGCTCCAATAAAGGGGCCATTATTAAAGTTAATGATCATTTTTAGCACAAAGTGAAACCAGAACAATATATTATTCATTATTGCCTACAAGATTAGGGGAATTTTCAGTTAACCAACCAACCAGTAGTTTAGGGGTGTTGTCTTGCTGCATGACCCACATTTTTCTTGAGCTTCGGTTCACAGATGAATACCCTGACATTTTGCTGCCAAATTTGCTTGTGCAATTCAGAATTCATAGTTCCAACAATGATGACAAGCCATCGTAACATCTTTGTGACTAATCCATGTGGTATTCAGCAAACTGTAGATGGGCAGCAATGTTCTTTGTGGATAGTAGTGCCTTTCTCCTTGCAACCCTGCCATGCACACCAGTGTTGTCCAGTTTACTCCTTTTTTCTCAAGAGAGAACTTCAAGAGAGGGCTTAAGTTCCTTAGATGTTATCCTGGGGTTCTCTGAGACCTCCCAGACAGTACTGAACACCCCTATTGCCTTATGTTATATTTATTGGTTGAACAGTCCCTGGGTGGGTAACAATGGTGTTGAATTACCTCTATTTGTACACAATCTGCCTGACAGTAAACTGGGGGAGTCTAAACCCTTAAAAACAGTCACGTAAACTTTTCCAGCCTGGTCAGCACCAATTACTGTTTTTTGGAGGTACTTAGAAATCCCCTTTGATTGAACCATGACACACTTGAGGGATCATATATATATACATCACACCCAAATATGTAACGTTGGATCACTTCCAAAAACAGATCACATTTTAGATCATATTTATCCCATATAGGATCACAAAATTTCAAGCACCACTGTAAGGGCCGTGGCAGACGGGGAGATTAGTTGCCCGCGATAAATCTCCCTTGTCTCCCCTAAAGGGCAGATTTATCAAAATGTGAGATTAGAGTTTACCACAGAAAAACTGACCCACTCTCTATTTATTCCTATAGGATTTTTAGAAGCGTATTTTTCAAATGGTGAACTCTAACTTTCAACCATTGATAAATACACTTCTAAAAATAGGAATGGGATTTCCTACAGCATTATTAACACATGTTCTAAATCACACCAGTGGAGTTGCTAGTAGCAACCAATAAACCATATAGTTTTGATTTGACTACATAAAGTTAGAACATGAAAGCAATATCAGGTAAGAAAAGCTGGACTGGCGCAAATATGTTTTAGTCACCTACTAATACTGTTGCTTGGATGGATTTACCTTTGTTGTTCCTCATCAAGTCTAGTAAGAGCATTGTTTAGTTCTAAGCTGTGATTCTGATCCATCCTGTTCAGTTTTGTTTCTGCAGAGTCCAACCGTGCTTGGAGCTTTGTAAAAAAGACATTAAGAGAGATGTTATATTTTCTGCTAAGAGGGATAGATATATAGACTGACAAACAGATGTAGAAATTTCACCAAAACTAGTCCATTAAACAGTAGTGTGAAAAGAAAACTCACCACAATTTACCACTGGAAGATTTCACCTTCCTATTCACTTGAATAGGATTTTAGAGGCACGTTTATGAAAAGTTGAAAATAGAGCAAGCCCTGTTATTGCCCTTTCAGATTAAAACAAAGGCAGAAGATGCAAGTCAGCTCTTAAACTCACTAGCCCTTTCTGCAATTGATTACATTTATTTTTCACAATCCTGTTTTCAAAAAAATCAATATTCCCCCCCCACACACACTATAATTGTTTTTTTTTTTTACAAAACACAAAAATCTTGCCACCTAAAACCTGACAACCTTTCTATTTTTTTTTTTAAATATACCCTATTTCATAAAAACAGGATCAGGAAAGAAACAAGAATCATATAAGGATCATAAGTATTCCCCATCCCTCATTTGTAATAAAATGCACTAAGTTTGCCCAGCACCAGAAACCCATAGCAACCAATAGAATGTTTGCTTTTAGACCAGTAAATTCTACCTGCTGACTAGTTGCTATGGGTTACTGCTCCTGGGCAAACTTAGTGCCTTTTATTACATAACCCCATATATGTCAGAAATCCACATGAGAACTGAAAAGTCCAAGAAAAATCAACAAATATAGGGAATAAAGTTCCCCCTTTTGTAAAATATAAGGATAATATAAGTTCCAAGGAATTCAATGACCATACAAAAGCATGAGGCCGAACAGAAGTCCGAGCTGACTTCTAATATTCTTATATTTTTCGACAGGGGGTTCTTTATTTATTTTAATAAACGAGTTTTGTGTGACAAAAATTACATCACTAAGCACCGATTATAACTGATGACATCACTAAGCACCATTTATAAGGATATAATACAGGATATTTATGGCTCTTGTGTATTCTATATCTATATTACGATACATATATATGTATTACAAAAATCTGTAGAGCAGTCTGTAAAGCAGCTGCTGAATATTCTTAGTAAAGAAACAGTAATAGTTGTTTTGAAGAAAAAGCAGCAAAGAAGCATTTGAATGCTCAGCTTCAGCCCTGCAGTGTGTGTCTGGCATTCAGGCTGAGTGCTGTGTGATTGATTTAAAGACACCTATTTGTAAGGCAGGTAGCATGTCTGCCTTAATCCATTCTTCTGTCTGTGCCCCATCACAGGTGCTTAAGGGGACGGCTTTGTTAGCATATCTGCAAGACACTGATGTTTCTGCAGCTGGCTAAGCACAATTTCAATGCCAAAGTTTGTAGAAGTTTAAATCTAATAGTAAACACAGTATTTTAACCTTGCAATTTAAAGACAGAAAGACCTATTCAGACTTGTTAGGTACAATATTCAGAATATTTTGGTCCACATTCCTAACATTTTGAACATGTTCTGCATAACTGTAAATAATACACTATTTCTGTTATCACAGGCCTTTAACAGACTTACTGGAACTTGTTAAGCATAAAGAGAAAGTCCATATTCAGGTGCAGGCACTGTAATGTTACAAGCACTAATAAGTACTAATGTAGAATCTTTCCTGTAAGAAGACACACACTGCCAGCTGCAGGATAAGCCTAGCTGCTACTTTCTTTTAAACCCTTTGGCCTCGGGCACACTGTATCCCATGCCATTCTCATGTGTCTTAGTTCAGCCTGAACAGTTTTTGGGGTTACATTTCCTCTCCAGGGGGTATAACATTGGATCACTAGTGCCAGCAAACCTTTGTGATTAAAAAGAACTATCCTGCCACCACTGTAGGATCTACATGTCTGGGTTCCCAATTGATCTATGCCATGCTACGTGCTTACTGGTAACCTGTGGCGAGGCAAGATCAGAGGACCCTTGTACTGAAAGGGTTAAGGCATGTAAATGTAGGAAAGAATAGCTTTCTGTGTGCCCGGAACATGCTTTCTCTGCATTATTCTTTATGTATATTTTTTAAACCTGGTATCATATTCATATGGACAGAAATAAATGCTTGTTTTTTTTTAGAGTCAATAACAACCTAATTTACTGCAGCCAAGATACATGGCCACCTTAATGGTCTGCTGGGCAATCACTAGCCTAGCATTCACTCCATGTATTCAACATTCCCTCTAATTACTTTTCAGCAGTTTATACAAAAAAAATGTTCCAAGTTTGTTCCAATTTGGGTGAGTCTGTATATGTACAAAATTATAAGAGTTATATGACACAGTTTGCAAAATGCATTTTGGGTGCAAGCCAGATTTATTACCCACAATGCAGCATTTCCCCTATAAATCTAGAGGTATTGGCACAATTAGGAATAGTTGTGCTGATAATCTTCAGTGTCGGATGTCTTTATATTTGATTTTTGGCATCAAAATGACTGCACCTAATTCTGTAGGAGCAAGTACAGGTATGGGATCCGTTATCCGGAAACCCGTTATCCAGAAAGTTCCTTATTACTGAAATGCCATCTCCCATAGACTCCATTATAAGCAAATAATTCTAATTTTTAAAAATGATTTCCTTTTTCTCTGTAATAATAAAACAGTGCCTTGTACTTGATCCCAATTAATATATAATTAATCCTTATTTGAGGCAAAACCTATTGGGTTTATTCAATATTTAAATGATTTTTAGCAGACAAGTTATGGAGATCCAAATTACGGAAAGATCCCTTATCCGGAAAACCCAGGTCCCGAGCATTCTGGATAACAGGTCCCATACCTGTACTGCCACCTTATGGGGTTCACCTGCATCATCACATTTGTTTTGTCCACTGGCCTCAAAATGCATGTATGTCTGGGTGCCTAAGAGCAGAGTTTCATCCTTTGTTTCCTCTTTTCTCTTGTTTCCCTCTTTTCATGTTTTTTTGTTTCTGCAAGGTATTTTTTAATGTTTTTCCTTAATTTGCATTCTCTTTGATTATGTGGACATAAAATTTTATTTTAACAGAAGTGTGACATATTCATCAAAGTAGGAGTATGAATCCCGAAATGGGTAAAATTCGGATTAGATAATCTCTGCAAATATCACGAAAATGCTTATGAAAAAATTGTATTAGTCATGATCGTATTGGCGATCCGAAAGTCACAACATTTTTATATCTGAATGATCGTAAACGGTGGGAAAACCTTTCTGACTTTGATCCTTCTGTGCATGTTTTTGGAAGTCTCCCATGGGACTCAATGGTACTCTGCAGCTCCAACCTGGCCCAAGGAAAGTCTCCCATAGGGCTCAATGGCACTCTGCAGCTCCAACCCGGCCCAAGGAAAGTCTCCCATAGGGCTCAATGGCACTCTGCAGCTCCAACCCGGCCCAAGGAAAGTCTCCCATAGGGCTCAATGGCACTCTGCAGCTCCAACCCGGCCCAAGGAAAGTCTCCCATAGGGCTCAATGGCACTCTGCAGCTCCAACCCGGCCCAAGGAAAGTCTCCCATAGGGCTCAATGGCACTCTGCAGCTCCAACCCGGCCCAAGGAAAGTCTCCCATAGGGCTCAATGGCACTCTGCAGCTCCAACCCGGCCCAAGGAAAGCCTCCCATAGGGCTCAATGGCACTCTGCAGCTCCAACCCGGCCCAAGGAAAGCCTCCCATAGGGCTCAATGGCACTCTGCAGCTCCAACCCGGCCCAAGGAAAGTCTCCCATAGGGCTCAATGGCACTCTGCAGCTCCAACCCGGCCCAAGGAAAGTCTCCCTTAGGGCTCAATGGCACTCTATAGCTCCAACCTGGCCCAAGGAAAGTCTCCCATAGGGCTCAATGGCACTCTGCAGCTCCAACCTGGCCCAAGGAAAGTCTCCCGTAAGGCTCAATGGCACTCTGCAGCTCCAACCCGGCCCAAGGAAAGTCTCCCATAGGGCTCAATGGCACTCTGCAGCTCCAACCTGGCCCAAGGAAAGTCTCCCATAGGGCTCAATGGCACTCTGCAGCTCCAACCCGGCCCAAGGAAAGTCTCCCATAGGGCTCAATGGCACTCTGCAGCTCCAACCTGGCCCAAGGAAAGTCTCCCATAGGGCTCAATGGCACTCTGCAGCTCCAACCTGGCCCAAGGAAAGTCTCCCATAGGGCTCAATGGCACTCTGCAGCTCCAACCTGGCCCAAGGAAAGTCTCCCATAGGGCTCAATGGCACTCTGCAGCTCCAACCTGGCCCAAGGAAAGTCTCCCATAGGGCTCAATGGCACTCTGCAGCTCCAACCCGGCCCAAGGAAAGTCTCCCATAGGGCTCAATGGCACTCTGCAGCTCCAACCTGGCCCAAGGAAAGTCACGATAACGAAGCTTGAATGAATCCAAAACTTTCGTACTCGGCGTGACAAATATGATTTTGTCTCACTTTTTGTTGCAAAGTACGAAAAAGTAATGCAAATTAAAGAAAAAGTTGCAAAAAATACGCACAGTATGAAAACTTAAAAAAAATATGATTTTTTGTATTTGGAAGCTTCATACTTTGATAAATGAGCCCCATAAAGTGTGAATTAATGTAGAGCAGTACAAGTCACGTGCTGTATCTGTACATGGTACAACAGAACGCTCAGGCACCGAATATGAGCAAAGACCTCATTTACAAGTGTGTGCAAGATTGTCGCTGGATGCAATACAAACATTATTAGATGTATGTTACACAGGAAGAGAACTAAAGTCATGATTGCCAAAGAAGACTTAGCATGTTGAACTGTAGAGTTCATAATCCCTAACTTTTATTAAGTGAAGAGTTATCATGTTGAACTGTAGTGTTCATAATCCCTAACTTTTATTAAGGGAAGAGTTAGCATGTTGAACTGTGGAGTTCATAATCCCTATGTTTTATTAAGGGAAGAGTTAGCATGTTGAACTGTAGAGTTCATAATCCCTAAATTTTATTAAGGGAAGAGTTAGCATGTGGAACTGTAGAGTTCATAATCCCTAACTTTTATTAAGGGAAGAGTTAGCATGTGGAACTGTAGAGTTCATAATCCCTAACTTTTATTAAGGGAAGAGTTAGCATGTTGAACTGTGGAGTTCATAATCCATACATGTTATTAAGGGAAGAGTTAGCATGTTGAATTGTAGAGTTCATAATTGCTATGTTTTATTAAGGGAAGAGTTGAACTGTAGAGTTCATAATCCCTACATTTTATTAAGGGAAGTGTTAGCATGTTGAGCTGTAGAGTTCATAATCCCTAAATTTTATTGAGGGAAGAGTTAGCATGTTGAGCTGTAGCGTTCCTAATCCCTATGTTTTATTAAGTAAATAGTTAGCATGTTGAACTGTAGAGTTCATAATCCCTAAATTTTATTAAGGGAAGAGTTAGCATGTTGAACTGTAGCATTCCTAATCCCTATGTTTTATTAAGGGAATAGTTAGCATGTTGAACTCTAGAGTTCATAATCCCTATGTTTTATTAAGGGAAGAGTTAGCATGTTGAGCTGTAGAGTTCATAATCCCTAACTTTTATTAAGGGAAGAGTTAGCATGTTGAGCTGTAGAGTTCATAATCCCTAACTTTTATTAAGGGAAGAGTTAGCATGTTGAACTGTAGAGTTCATAATCCCTAATTTTTATTAAGGGAAGAGTTATCATGTTGAACTGTAGAGTTCATAATCCCTAACTTTTATTAAGGGAAGAGTTAGCATGTTTAATTGAAGAGTTCATAATCCCTACATTTTATTAAAGGAACTGTAACACCAAAAACTAAAAGAGCTTTAAAGTAATTAAAATATAATGTACTGTTGCCCTGCACTGGTAAAGGTTGTGTGTTTGCTACAGTAACACTACTATAGTTTATATAATCAAACTGCTGTGTAGCCATAGGGACAGCCATTCAAGATTGAAAAAAGGAGAAAAAGCACAAGTTTCATAGCAGATACAGATAAACTCTGTAGAATATAATGGTGTTTTATTTGTATATAACCTGCGCCTTTTCTCCTTTAAATGGCTGCCCCCATGGCTACATGGCATCTTATTTATATAAACTATAGTCGTCTTTCTGAGGCAAACAAGTTTTACAAGTGTAGGACAACAGTACATTATATTGTAATTAGTTTTATACACTTTTGTTTATTTGTGTTACTGTTCCTTTAAAGGACATGTACACCCTACATTTTCCTACTATGTAAGTTGGGCACATCACCCCCACCCAATTGACACCATTTGTACTGCTGTTCACCAGCACAAATAGCAGCTTTCACACAGTGGCTATTTTCCCTCTGACACATCATGTGTGTTGTAAAGTTCATGCAATGAAGAATGCAGTCTTACACAGGCAGAACTTACTTTAATAAAATGTCCTGCTTGGTTTGAGCCCTGTAACGGGTAAACTGAGCTCAGGACAGGAGGATAGGTGGCGCGCTTGTTATATACATGTGTGTGCATATGCACATAACAAGTGATAGCTTTGGCAACATGGGCATCTGCACCAGGAGTTCTTTACCAGTGCAGGTGGCCTAGTGCTCCATGGGGGTGAATGTTTCAGAAGTGCTCATTACATATATTGTGCTTATATGTAGTTCATATGTATGAGTGCAGCATATTGCTTAAGCGAAACTTAACTGCAAGAAATGAAATTCTGAAGGTACGTGATATAACCAGTTTGCTGATATGTTTAGGCGCAATCAAACCTGTATCTCCAACTTGTATCAAATGCACAATAAAACGCTGGTGTGTAAGAGGCCTAATTTATGTCCAGATATCAGTCAGGTAGGGCCGTAGGGAGTCCCCATACATGGGACAAATTGGTCTAACTAATTTGAATTAGCAGCTGAGATCTGCCTGTGTATTCCCACCTTAAAAGAGAAGGAAAGATCTAATCACTGGAGGGTGCCAAAATGTTAGGCACCGCGAGTGACTGTAATCACTTACCTGATACCCCAGAGCTGTGAAAACCACATTGGCTCAGGGTACCTGCAGCCAAGTGATTGTCTTCCTTCTGCCTTCGCATCACTTGTGCACGCACAGTAGAATGAAAAGCCAAACTTAAACAAGAAAGTCAACTGCACATGCGCTGGCCCCGGGATTTTGAAGAGAGACAAGTAAAGGAAAGGATTGCTATTTAGCATCAACTCTGGGTCGGTGCAGCTTTCTGCTAACAGGAGCACCAGCTTGGGGTATCAGGTAAGCGATTACAGTCACTGGGAGATGTCTAATATTTGGCCCCCACCTGTGATTGTAACTTTCCTTCTAACTTAAGGGAGAGAAAGGGATAAACACTGCTTTAAATACCAATTACATTTCCAAATAACCTTAAAGGAGAAAGAAAGGTAAAAACTAAGTAAGCTTTATCAGAAAGGTCTATGTAAATACAGCCATAAGCACTCACAGAAATGCTGCACTGACTTCTCTGAAAAAAGATTTCTTGTGTCTGTAATTTCTGTGCCAGAGACACGCAGCTCTCTGCTGTCTCCTCCCTCCTGCTCCCCCCTCCCTCAAGAATGCTAAGAACTCACTCCCCCCCCCTTAGGAATGTGGATCTGAGCCAATCAGCAGGAAGCTGACTCATAGTCTAACTAACTAAGCATGTTCACTTGGTCTGGGTGTCTGTGCAGGAGTGAGGCATTATGGGAACTTTCTTTACACAGTTCAGCGTTTTTTCTTCCTGTTTTGCTTCTGATCATCTGAACAGGTGACTTAAGGTCACTATTGAGACAACTGAAGGTATGCCTGCAGCTTGAGATTAACTCTTTACTAGCCTTTCCTTCTCCTTTAAAGGAGACATATTATAGAAAAAAATGATGTGCCAGTGCAATATGGTCTCTTAAAGGAAAACTATACTCCAAGAATTAATATTTAACCAACAGAGTTTATATTATGTTAAGTGACCTACTAAAGAATCTCAACAAACTAGAATATATATATGTAAATATTGTCTTTTAACATTCTTTACCTTGATCCACCATTTGGATTGGATTGGAACCAATCAGCAGCTAGGCTGACCTGATAGGGAACTGAAGCCTGTCTTTGCTGGTTGTGATTGGCTATCCCCATCTTACTGTGCCTCTGGCAGGGACCGTTCGTTAGAACATGCCCACCCTTCATTTGGAACATGGACAGGGACCATAGCAGATCTACATGGAGCTCTAATAAAGTGTCTATTTTAATGATAAAGATAATTTTTTATCCCAGAGTGAAACCAGCACCATACACCTGCAAGATTTGAGGAGTTTTCAGTAATGTCTCCTTTAAAAACATTGAAAAATTGTAATGAATGTATGTTGGAAGATTGCTAAAAAGTACATGTTCTTTAATTATTCAAAAAGATAAGATGATAAAGGTCAAATGCCATTCATGGCTATCCAAACAACTACAGGATGTAAATCTCTCACATAAAATAGCGCATTGATTGCCAAGAAATAGTTCATTTATTGGTGCTGGACAAACTAAAACATTGTCATTACTGCACCTTTAAATATACAAAGAATGAAAACTGTGTTCATTGCAAAACAGAGAGGAAAATAGCACATCTAGGTATCACATTATAGTAAAGACCCAAGAGCAGAAAATCAGCTAAACTACCATGAGAAGCATTAGGGTCCAGGTGCCACCACCTTATGTAAGGACATAAAAACTGGTTATTGGTTGTGTTAAGCCTGCTTCTACACATTGTTCTACACTTATCTTAATGCTAAAATGACAAAGTTTCAGGTTAAGCAAACAGACCCCACTGAGTTATTCCCTGTACATAAGCAATTCCTAACATTTCTTCTGGGCACATTCCACTCAGTATCCAACCCTCCCCCAGCTGTCATGTAATTTCACAAGGCCCCTCTCTGTAGAGAAGTGTATCTTCATCTTTCTAAATCACTTCCAAGTCAAGTTCTTTTCCAAAAATTTCTGCCAGTTTTATTATGCAATCGTTGCCCTATAACATATGTTCCATTTGAGTCCCTGCTTCAAACTACAGCAATTGTAAACAACACCTCCAAACACCCCCCAACTGAAAAACCTCTGCTGGAGGTTAAAATGATAAGCAAGTTCTGAAGTCTGTTGTGTTTATCATAAGGATGCACAGCATCCATTATTGTTCAGTTCAGACAAATACCAAATTCTCCTCAAAAGATCAAGAGAAAAATCTAAAAAGATGGCATTAGCCAAACAAAAGTCAACTTCTGTTGACCTGTATCTTAAAGACACAGGACATTAAGGGTTGAAATTTGGCTTAGCCAGACATTTGGTATTTGGCTGAATCCAAACTGAATCCTGGATTTAATGCATCCATACTTTATCATAATGTTTTCTTTGAGATTTTACATATATATAGTATATATATATATAGTATGCATACTAGGAAACATCAGCCACATAATTATACATTTGTACATTACTAGCAACCACTTCGGCCAAACATACATTTTTGTGCCCAATTCTGGGGGTGCAAAAACCTGCATCTGACTATCTGTTTATTTTTTCTATAAGTTTAGAAGGTATATAATAGTTTGCCCTCAATTCTAATAAAGCATAGCTTGAACTGAAATAGCATCTGCTAATTTCAGTGTATTTATGTGTAGTGTATAGTGTATTTGATTACACATTTTCTAATTTTTACAGGCTACTTTTCACATAACGTTTATTTAATTAAGATCTTGTGTGAAACTTTGCTATTTGCTATCCAGTCTTGCTTACTACTGCTCACTTCCAGTGTTCCTCTTTTCCTTGGTGAGTACATGATTTCCCATCCTGAGATTAATCAATAGCGCAGGGGCTACTGATGACTTGAAATCTGGGCCAGGAAAAAATATTCACTATAGTCAAAGTGCCGCCAGTCTGTCCCCGGGGAACAAACCCGATGCCATCTGGTTCCTTTTATCCTCCTTGAGGACAGAATGACTTACTCAGGAATCAATACTGCTTTTGTTCCTCTGCTCTACTGAGAGCCAGAGAGGGACATGTACGAGCTAAGCACTATGTAGCAGCCAGAAGAGTCGCACACTTACTGCCAATCTTTGCTGCTCGCTCTCAGAAGTTTTCTCCAAAAGCTGCTGCTCCAGTTCTCTACACCTCCTTTTATACTGTAAAACCTGGGGAACAGATGTCAGGAACAAAATCAGAAAGAAAAAAGCCGCCACAATGGACACAGAAATATTAACAGTTATCTGTGCTGCATTTTATATTCACCTACAACTAAGTACTATCACTAATTTCAGTGTGTTTATTCAACTTAAAACACAGAATTGAGCATGATGTACATTATATCCTCTTACTGGCACTGACTGTTAATATGCAATTTAATGGCTGCGGCACAACTGCCGGTAGTGTCTCACGGAAAAGGTGTCAGGGTAAACATGTAAAATAGCAAATCTAAATAAGCAGCTCATGACTCCTGCAAAAAATATGCATTTGCATCACTAACAGTATATCTTATTCTGTGGCTTCCTTGGGCTTTTTTGAAGTTCTTCTGCAGAGTGCCTAGTCCACACCACATGTGAGCATGGATTTATAATATTCAGAAACTACTGCCATTCATGCAACATACAGATCCCAGTATCCCCCTCAGCCTGCTTACCATAGTTCTAGAATCAAACAATATACTCTGTCCATGAATTTACTTTATTAAGACAACTGGTCTGTATGCATTCATCAGGGGCGTTTCAGATCCTACTGCAGCCCCCAACGCGAAAACGCAAGAGAGTGCAAAGTCTCGTGTTTTTATGCGTATATTGGCTACATGTGCCTGCACCCGAGCGTATCTCATTCATTCGGGTGCAGGCACAAGTAGCAGGCATAGGGCTGTATTTTTACCAAGCGTTTTTCCGCTTGCCAAAAATATCAGCCCTAAGGCTGATGCCAGACAAGGCGTTTTTATGCTGCGTATTTTCTAATTTTCTCGGTGGCTGAAAAACGCACAATATCATCATCCATAGAAATAACTTAAACAGTCTCGATGGAAAACACACTATGCGTAAATACGCTAGAAAACGCGTTACCACAGACTTTTCATGCGTTTGCCAAAATACGCCGTTATTTGCACAGCAACCTATTCCTATGTATACACAAAGGCAGCTGCCAGACCTTGCGGAAATATGCTGCGTTTTTTACTATTTCGCACTATTAGCACCATGGGAAACGGGATTTGCTACGTCACCAGTACTAGGTTGAAAAACACCATAGTCAGGGGCTGTGTGGCTTGTGCGGCGGTTTTAGGCTGAGAAAATACGCAGCGTAAAAACGCCACGTCTGGCATCAGCCTAAGGCTGATGCCACACCAGGCGCATGGCAAGCTGAAAACCGCTTGCTGAAAATATGCGCCATACACTCCTACCTGTGCCTGCAATGTAATGAATGCAGTATGCTTGGGTGCAGGCACATGTATCCGAAATATGCATAAAAAGGCGATATTTTGCATTCTCTCGCGTTTTTATGCGGATATTGGCTACATGTTCCTGCACCTGAGCGTATTCCATTAATTCCAGTGCAGGCACAGGTAGGGGGCATATGGTGCGTATGGCGCATATTTTCGGGCAAGCGTTTTTCAGCTTGCCAAAAATATAGGCCATACACCTGGTGTGACATCAGCCTAAACTCACTTGCTTAGATCTAGGAATCTTGATTCCTGCTGCTGTTTACTGGCCTCTTCTATGGTCTTGTTTATTGTATTGATTCTTGGATGTGACCCCAGCCTCCTACTAGTTTTCCTCGTGATTCTAAGGTTATCTGGTTCTTACCCAGCCAGGCTTCATTCAGCTCTGTCGCTGCCCCTGCTTTATACGTTTGGCTACCTTTGCCTGCCCCTGGATTCTTGTGTGGTAGGGCTAGGCCCAAAGCCAAAGGTGGATGTCATAGACAGAAACATTCCTAAACAGGAATATAGATACTCCCCTGGGGTTTGCCTTACGTGACATGACCCCACCCAATGTAACGGGTCAGTTTTCTTAAAACATAACCTCACTGCACATGTTACAAAGGGGCAAGAATTAGGTAGTCTCAATGTTAAAAACTGAGGGTTAGAAGCTGTGCTCAAGTCAGTTGCTCCAATTAAACACAAGGGGGGGTTATGTAATAAAATGCAAAGTTTGCCCGGGTGCAGTAACCCATAGTAAGCAATCAGCACGTAGAATTTACCATGCTTAAAAGCAAACTTTGTTTTGGTTGCTATTGATTTCTGTTACTGTGCAAACTTAGTGCCTTTTATTACATATGGCGGAAAATTATTTATCTTGTGAATCCTTTAAAAAAGATTTTGCATTGGGGGATGGTGAGAAATAAAACGGGTTGTATTAAAAAAAAACATTTCCTTACCATATATAGCATAATTGATTCTATGAAACTAAAATGTGAAATACAATATGTATCACAATAACAAAAACATAATTTACAAACCTTGTCTTGTAATCTCTGTACCAGCTGAGCTTGCCTCTGCTGCCCCTCCTGATAGGCTGACAGTTTGCGTTTATATGCCATCTCCTCCTCATGGAAGCGCTGCCGCAAGTCTAACACAGCTTCTGTTTCTCCTGAACGGTGACTCTGATACTGCTCCAACTACCCAGAAACAATTAAAGGAGATAGTTTGTCACCACTGGTGTTGTAGGCTGTCCTTTAAATTTAATTCCCATTAACTTGTTTATGTGGGGTCATCAACATATAGGAATGGAAATCAGGATTTTTACCAAACCCCAAAGTGCGCATAGAAGAGTACGTGTTAAATTTAAAGCAAAGCTCATTATCTTAAAGGCACCTTCAGCACTGCACTCTGAACTCTCACCCATTGGAAAGAACTGAATTCAGCTGCTCAAAGCAGTTGATTCAGTTCTGACATTGATAAATGTGTCAGTTCAGTAAACACTTCCTGACCTGTAGAAATACTTCAGAAAATGTTAATAAATGTGAATATTCATGCACAAAAATTCATGCTGCTGGGAATTCTTCTGGATTCCCCAGTTTGAATTTGAGTAAATCTCCCCCATACTTTACACAGCGCAAGAATAAACAAATTGAATTGGAGTAGCTATAGGGTTATAACAAATCTAGTACTTGATCCCTAATTTTCACTCCAAACAGCCATGCCCCCCAAAAATTACCAGTTTCTTATTCTCACCCCCTCTATCCACCCATATCCCATATCCAAAGTGCACATGTGCACTGTTGCTATTTTTCTTGTGTGGGAAAATATCAAATTCTTTCAGTGCATAGGGCCATCTCGGATTCCCAGGCCCAGGTGTGGACCCTGTAGTTACATGAATAATAGCTTGCCAACCATGATTAGAATACTCTCATTATTGTTTCTGTTGAAATAGCAAGTATACTTAGCATAATGTTTGTGCTTGTGTCTCAATTAAAATTACCAGACAATGTGAATAAATTAAACTTATTCAACTGTCATGAACTATAAATCCCACCATTCTGTACAGTATTATAAAAAAAATCCATTAATTCAATAACATCTATAGCAAATCACATTGAATTTGTATTTAAAACACACTTACAGTATTATGTAAAACTATATTTTTACAATACCAAAAAATATTTAGCATTCACAAATAATTACTAAAAATGTTTTATAACTTGATGCATACATACTTGCAAACATTTGAGCCAACTATAACTAGATTCCAACCTCAGTAATATAAGGATTTTAGATTCAGAGTGGGTTATACAGTATGCAAAGCATGTGATCCTTAGCCACTCCTACATTTTTGCTTAAGAATAGACTGTCTCCCTATTTCAATACTCCAAGAAATCTAGGTTACATGCTGATTCCAGCCATCACTTCTTAAAATCTTCATGTCAGTATTTAATACTTGCAGGATTCTAACTCCGATATCCCCAGTCGCACCCAGATTCTAACTCACCCCTTGCATATAACCTCAGTATCTCAAATCAACGTCATTATTTGCGTTATCTCTGAGACTATAAGGTCAGAATCCTGAATCTTCTATAAATTAGTGTTAAAATCCCCAATGCATCCTTCCTAAAAATCTCTGTATTCCCTTATACCTATATTCTATTCTCTGTACACCTAACCACCCACAGATTTTAACCTCAGCATTCCCAAACCTCTTTAGATTGCAACTTCAAAAACCCAAATGACCCCTAGATTCGAAGACAAGAATCGAAACATCAAACCCCGAATCTATCCTCAGTATCTCAGTCACCCCAAGATTCCAAGTTATATTGGAATAATCCCATATATATATATATAGAATAAATCCTATAATCCTAAATGTCCCCTTGATTATATTCTCAGAATGTTCAAACAGCCCAAGATTCTAAGTTCGGAATAACCGAACAACCTCATATTCTAACCTTAGTATACCAAAACACCCCTATAACCCAACATGAGATTTCCAAAACAATCATAATTTATAATTCTCTGAATTTCCACTCATCCCTAGATTTTAACCTCAGATTTTAATCTCAGCATCTCACCCCTAGGTTCTAGCCTTCCTGTATATTCTCCAATTATTTCTAAATTCTCAACTCAGATTTCTCAATCACCCCTAAATTCTTATTTAAAATCCCCTTAGCACCCATGAATTCTAAATTGCGACCTAGATCCTGCCACAGATTATAACATTATATATATATAATAATTTATTTTAATTAACCAGAAAAATCAAAGCTGAGCACAAATGGCACATTCTCTTTTAAGGCTGAATAGATAAAAGTGTAACATGTACAAAGAACCACTAACATAAGACTTACACTATTTAGACTTACAGTATTTAGTGCCAGAATATCCACAGGTTTTCTGAAAGGGCCATTAACTGGCTACATGGCATTAAAATTATTTGGTAACAATTATTAGCTTGACAGCTCTCAATTTGACATAAAACATTCACATCCAACCAAATTCACACAGAAATATTTATGTTGCCCAATAAAATGTGTCACTATGTAAGCATTTCTGCTTGAAGGTGTGAAATCTTGACGTTTCTCTTGCTGTAAGAGTGGAGTCATGGGGGAAGGGTTGGGATTTAGAGATCACACATCCCTGGGAAAGTGTTTGTGGGGAGGGCAATGCTCCCACCGGGTTGTTAACAGCCAGACAGTTTATTTAGTGCTGTTATGAGAGAGCGTTAATTCTGCTCTGGAAGGTGGGAATCTGGCACAGGGGGGCACAGAGGTGCAGCCGAAGAGAGTGATGTGAGCTGAAGTGTGGAAGGACAAGGTCACAAAGCAGTCAAAGGCCTTGTCCAAGTGTCAGACTTGTGGTTCCCTGCCAAAGGCTGACACAGCTGACAAGTAGGAGCGACAGTCCCAAGCAAATTCACAATGTGTAGAACAAGGAGACCCAGTGGTTAGAAAAACCATGTACTTGTGACAGGAGCGCAAAAAAAAATTCTTGGCTACAGAGAATGATTAATGGCTTTTCATAAATCACCACTAGGGAATCAGAACATTTAATACATGTTGTTCTGGACTGCCCCCACATCTAAATGCCTTGCTTGTTCACAAGTACGGACAATTCTAAATTCTAACTGCAGATATGGGTAAGACGATCTGTAAATAGAGCTGGCACTGCAAGAAACTCTATGGCAGCTTGAACCACTGCTGAATTACTACTGCTGTGATGAAATGTAGTTCTGCATCACTCACAAAATATAAGAGAAATATGGTATTAGAGAGTCTAAAAGCATTGTGTATTGCCTGGAAATCAGGCTGAACACTGGGGTTCATGCCCAATGTCAACCGGTGCTACAAACAAGCATTCTTGCCTCTTGTAAGGGAAAGTAAAATTTGCTAATAAGTTTAAAATAAGTTGCTAAACTTGTAAATTGTGTCTTTAGCAGTGATGCAGTATCTTTCTGTGTACATTTAATACACATTTTGCCATCTTTGTATTAATTAATAAATCATATGACTTCACAGCACATTCTGTGTATTTAAGACCAGGCTATACAGAAGGCTTAAGAAGGGGCAATACACTTTAGTATAAAAATGTTAAAAAAAGGAGAACAATTGGTTGCCTACCAGCAGTATATCCCCTCCTTCATGCAGTAGGAAGGCAAAAAGGAGTCATATTAGTGACCAGGTGACAGAAGGGACCCAAAGTTCTAAAAAGAGCAGCATGCCCAGACTGGGGCTCAGAATAAGATTTCAAGTCCACTGAGGCCCAAACAGACTTGTGTAGGTTCAATGTCAGAATTGACAGCTCACAGCAGTCCCTCTGGCACATGCCAGAATATTGCAAGTCCATATGATGCAATATTCAGATTGCAAGTCCATATGCCAGAATATTCAGATTGCAAGTCCAGGCCTGAAGGGCAGGTCTTTGCACAAAACAGGCAGTGGATGGATCGGGGGGGGGGCAAAGTGGTGTACTGGGCCCATGGTTTATTACTACAACCCTGAGTATGTATAGCCTTTATCAGCATGTATTTCCCAATAGCCATATTTTACCAGTACGCATGTTCCACCAGCAGTATGTACAGCCCTACCTAAAGCATTATATATTTTCAACGTTAACATTATTCAGGGCAGCCATGGCAAGCTTCCTTAAAGAGATATTGACACTTGAGATTAAACTGTTTTTTTAAATATATCATAACATAGTCTTTGCATGAACTTTATAATATTGCCATAAAAGTAATTCCTGATGCTTTTACATCTGATCCTCCCAAGTTCCTCTACGAGGGGGCTACCATATTTTTGCAGCAGTAGGCTGAATTAAAATCTATAACTGACAGGCTGAAAAGGGACAGTCAGGTTGTCAAAACAGGTTTAGGAACTTCAAGTAATAATTACTTACAAAAGCAGCCCTATCAATGAAAAATAAACAACATGACCTATAGGTAACTTTTAATGTACATTCATATTTTGAAAAGTATTTTTCTTTAAAGTGATACTGACATGAAAAAAACTACTTTTCAAAATATGCTCTTGTTGCTCTTGTTGCTATGCTCTCAGTTTAGTATGCTGGTATTTCTCCAACAAAATAATTATTAATAGAGGGAAACACTTTATTCGCAATGAACATCAGGAAAAGTAAATGTGTACCTGCATACATCAATGGGGCCATTTACAAACATTTGTATTTCTTTTTTTACAAGTCGTGTTTTTTGCACTAAAACTCAAAATTAAATCGTGAATTTTTACACGATTTTTATTTAATTTGTGGATTTTTTTCATCTTTAAATCCATGAAGAGTAGTAGGAAAACATAAAAACCATAATTTTGTTTCCTTTTAGTTTTTGTTTGCATTTTCATTGGTTTGTGCTTTTTCAATTTGGATCTTTTAATAAATGATTACATTTGCCGTTTTAGTGAAAATCTACCATATGTAATAAAAGGCACAGAGTTTGCCCAGTAGAAGTAACCAATAGCAACCAATAAGATGTTTGCTTTTAAACAGGTGACAAGTTAAATCTACCTGCAGATGTGTTTCTATTAGTTACTGCTCCTGACTTTTATAACATAACCCCTAAAGAGTGTATTTGTGGTTTCAAAAACTGCTAGAACCATGTAAATCATAATGTTAATAAATGTGCCTCCTCATGGTATCTACTTACTATACTGCATTTTTTTCCTTATCCAATTTAAGATAAGATGCAACCAAAGTAGGATACACACTAAAAATGCATTTGTACCTTCTCATTCAAGGCCTGGTTTCTTATGGAAAGGTCTTCTCGTTCAGAGCGTGTTAATGAGAGAAGATCTTCCATTCGCAATAATTCATCTTGCAGAGACCTGTTTTCCTCTTGCAAACTGAGATTTAGATGAGATTCTGGGGACACTGTTAATAAAAACGATGTATATTTAAAAGTGGCTTAAATATCAAATTTTTTCCATTAGGCAAATTGTTATTACTAATTTTACATCCCATTTGAAAACACTCACAGAAGCTCAGATGGGAAAAATAAAATCTCAAATAGGCATTTTGGTCAACTGTATGCATTTAAGTCAAGTATACAGAGCTGCTGTACATAACTAAAGTTTTATATCATTGTTAGGATTATACAATATCGCTTCAGGAAAGATAAAAAAATTGACTCACTGTATGCTGAATCCTCTCTCAGGTTCTGCGTGACGATTTCCCTGATGCGTGCAGGCACAGGAGTAAGCGCATCCCTCTCACCCTCTCCACTTCGTACACTTAATGCCCTGTCCTCAACCGAACTCCCTGGATTCAGAACCACATCTTCCAGGTGCTTAAAATTACATAGGAACGTACTGGTCAGTTTTTAATGCAATTTGATTGCTGAATAACAGTACAATTAGTGCATTAGAGGTATACACAGGTAAACACAATTTGTAAGTAGGGTTTACAGTCACTTTCTTCTTCCATAAAGGTTGAAGAGAACATACTAGCATAGGTTGTCCAGCCCCCAAAAAATAAAATGTAACTGTCCTCTAATGGTGGCTCCAATAAATGCATCTTTCAGCCCGCCCTGCAACTATTCATCTCTACAGTAAAATATATAATAATTACAGTATTATAATAATGGGTATCACAGTACAAAGCATTTTTTAAAAGAAATTCCTTTCTTGCATCATGACTACAACAGGTACAGGCTGCCTTTAGAGCCCTGACAACTGCAGAACTAGAGTTCTATTGCTAGAAATTCCCTGGCGTTCTTGTGCTTTTCTCTGAAATTATATCATTATGGGTCATTTTCAACAGATTGACTTAATAACTGTGGCAAATCATTTCATGACAGGAAGCTGTAGGAAATGAGCGTACCTGGCAGACAAGTTACAACTGCCAAGGAAAAAGTGTACTCCCCAAGAAAACATTAATCATGCTTTATAATATGTACTTGTTTTGTTGAAACTACTGTTTATGTTCATTGCAGTTTAAAGAATGCCCTTTAAAAATGTCCTTTTATTTCCTAAATGATGTATTTGGCTTTCCGTCTCCAACTTGTGAAAAGAATAGAAGCTACCATTTATACTGGCCCCCAAAATTCAGCATCTGCTGATCCAAAGGCTGCCAAATGGCTTAAAACAGGGAGGTGAATCTATTGCAAATTATAAAACTATGAAAGGCAGCATGGGGGACACTCTTCCATATACTGTAGGCTCTAATGAGCAGGGCCTATTTTAACTTCTATATTAATTAGAATGTATATTTGATTGTTTGTATGATGTATAAAGTCTTCTCTTCTACAGCTGTGCTGAATAAGTAGGCACTTAATAAATATACATATTATTAATAATATTAACTTGAAAACACATAATAATGGAAGCAGCATTTACAGTGTCAGGCAAAAATCACTGGAAAATCATGTGTATATGTCTTAATGTCATGCTCACTGACATAACTGGGAGGATATTTATGGTCTTTTGACATCATAAATAATGATTAATAATACCATGATGCAGGTATCTGAAAATATACTGGTAGGTTAAAAGGCTTGTGATGAAATTGTATTTAGTATGTATCTCACACACTCTTTCTCTCTATCCCCAGAATGAATACTTAATCAGCAGATAGTTGAGCATACTAGGTGGCCTATAAAAGAATCTTACCAAACTGCAATATAATGGTCACATTATTTACCTTGACCATTTTGTGATGGGCTGTGGCTCCCTTAGAGATCACCTGACTGGAAATAATGCAGCTTTAACTGTAACAGGACTTTGTTCATTTATTGGCTGATGTGACCTAACATGTATTTGTGTCATTGGTTTGTTGGTGAGCACCGTCAATCGTATGATCCCAGGGGGCGGCAAATTACTAAAAATATAAATTTTCTATTTAGGATTACCCAATGGCACATACTACTAAAAAAGTATAATTTTATGAAAATGGTTTATTTTGAATCAGGGCTTTACATATAAGCTGGTTTATGTCATATATTTATATAGAGACCTACATTGTTTTGGGGTATAGTTTTCCTTTAAAGGCAGAATGATCCTGGACATTATGCATTTCTCCCAACATTTAATGTGAAAGAGAGACATTTAGCCCATGCGCCTGAACCAGCCCTGTTATGCTCAGATATGGCCACAGTAACCCCCACATGCTTTTAAGTGTGCCATACCCAATGTAGTGCTTCATGATTCAGGGCTGTCCCATGGAAATCAGGGCGACTGGGAGGTCTGCATTATTGTTACTGGAACACTAATGTGGTAACTATAGTTACTGCTCATTTAAATGCTTCTGACCATTTAGGACTGAAGTATATACCTACTGTCTATAACTTTTTCCCTCACATATGGTTTGCATAAGGGCCATCTTCAAAAATCACTGGGCCCCTAGGGCCCTCTCCCCCTAGATGGTCCCAATTATTCTGCTATTGGTCACCAGTGTCACTGGGTGAAGGACCCTGCCAACAAGTAGAATGAGGCCCCAATAAAAACAAAAAGGCTCACCCACTCATAACTATGGC
This sequence comes from Xenopus tropicalis, assembly GCF_000004195.4. Classification (NCBI taxonomy): domain Eukaryota; kingdom Metazoa; phylum Chordata; class Amphibia; order Anura; family Pipidae; genus Xenopus; species Xenopus tropicalis. Next base: position 126,128,771 of record NC_030681.2, read on the forward strand.
CCAATCAACCCCATTACGCTGCAAAGAATTAGGCTGTGTACAGAAAGCCAGGGCCAGGTTAGCTTGAGGTGCACATGTTTCTGCTTGGCAAATCCTGCTGAGGAACCTTAAGCAGCAGCAGCTCTATATTTGGGGCACAGGTATAGGGACATCCTTTGGGAGCTGGTTCACACGGCTGGGGAGTGGCAGGGTGGCCTATACAGGTGTCCTAATGCTCAAAGAAGAAGAAAGTTTGCCAGCGCTTAGTTTGCCTTTAAAAATAATTTTTACAAAAAAAATGAGGTGTTAGTACCACACTTTGGCCAAAATATGTAAGCTCACGTGCCACGTCAAGGCCCCTCATTATACGTGAGTCCTACACTGTCTAATGACTTGTAGCCAAACTGTTAGGTGTCCTAATGCTGACAACAGGGTTTCTACTTTGCCTACAATAGAAAGGCAACATCCCCCAAGCTGACAGGATAGCTTACATATTTATTATATTGAGACACACATTAGAATTACAGTATACACATCTGAAACAACAGAGGAATCTTCCGTAGCCTTCTCAGCAGGCACTGCTACATTTCTGTCCTGCAATGAGTCAAAAGAATCCCAAGGCAGTGTCCAGTGCTGGCAATTCTTAGTCCAATCTCTCTGCGATGCCTCCCCCACCCATGCCGGAATTGCTTCCGCACCTGTCGGTGGCTGTTGTTGACTCAGGCCACCCCACCCCTTCCAGGCAGGCTCTGGAGTCCAGCTCAAAGATTTGGCAGGTTCATGGGCTGTTTTCTTTCCCTTAACAGTCTGGGCAGGTGCCAGGACAGGAACAAGGGAGGCAGTATAAGGAGAGAGAAAGAGGGGTGGGAGGGGGGAGCGGAAAGAGACAGGGACACGAGAGCAGAGGGGGTACATTGGGCAAAAGATGAAGGAGCATAAAGATTGATGTAATGTAAAGCTGATATGGGTACAAATATAGGTTTTCTAGAAAGTGATAGAAAGTGAATTAAACACAAAAGTATATGATTAATCCCTTTACTACCTCCTGCCCTCTGCACTTACTCCATCACTGCCAATGATGCAGTGGTTAATCCTTTTACTACCTCCTGCCCTCTGCACTTACCCCATTACTGCCCCTGATGCAGTGGATTAATCCTTTTACTACTTTCTGCCCTCTGCGCTTACCCCATTACTGCCTCTGATGCAGTAGATTAATCCTTTTACTACTTTCTGCCCTCTGCGCTTACCCCATTACTGCCTCTGATGCAGTGGATTAATCCTTTTACTACTTTCTGCCCTCTGCGCTTACCCCATTACTGCCTCTGATGCAGTAGATTAATCCTTTTACTACTTTCTGCCCTCTGCGCTTACCCCATTACTGCCCCTGATGCAGTAGATTAATCCTTTTACTACTTTCTGCCCTCTGCGCTTACCCCATTACTGCCTCTGATGCAGTGGATTAATCCTTTAACTACCTCCTGCCCTCTGCACTTAACCCATCACTGCCCCAAATGAAGTGGATTAATCGCATTACTACCTCCTGCCCTCTGAACTTACCCCATCACCGCCCCTAATGAAGTTGATTAATCCCTTTACTACCTCCTGCCCTCTGCACTTACCCCATTACTGCCCCTGATACAGTGCATTCATTCTCTACCCCCTACCCTCTGCAGGTACCCTATTACTGCCCCTGATGAAGTGGATTAATCCTTTAACTACCTCCTACCCTCTGCAGGTACCCCATTACTGCCCCTTATGTAGTGGATTAATCCTTTTACTACCTCCTGCCCTCTGCATTTACCCCATCACTGCCTCTGATTCAGTGGATTAATCCTTTTACTACCTCCTGCCTTCTGCATTTACCCCATCACTGCCAATGATGCAGTAGATTAATCCTTTTACTACCTCCTACCCTCTGCACTTACCCCATCACTGCCAATGATGCAGTAGATTAATCCTTTTACTACCTCCTACCCTCTGCACTTACCCCATCACTGCCCCTGATGCAGTAGATTAATCCTTTTACTACCCCCTACCCTCTGCACTTACCCCATCACTGCCAATGATGCAGTAGATTAATCCTTTTACTACCTCCTACCCTCTGCACTTACCCCATCACTGCCAATGATGCAGTTGATCAATCCTTTTACTACCTCCTACCCTCTGCACTTACCCCATCACTGCCAATGATGCAGTAGATTAATCCTTTTACTACCTCCTACCCTCTGCACTTACCCCATCACTGCCACTGATGCAGTAGATTAATCCTTTTACTTCCTCCTACCCTCTGCACTTACCCCATCACTGCCAATGATGCAGTAGATTAATCCCTTCACTACCTCCTACCCTCTGCACTTACCCCATCACTGCCCCTGATGCAGTAGATTAATCCCTTTACTACCTCCTACCCTCTGCACTTACCCCATCACTGCCAATGAGGCAGTGGATTAATCCTTTTCCTATGTTTGGTCACATGCATGTGCATAATGAGCAAGTCTCTCTGCACGGTGATTATGTGCATGCTTGTGACATAAGATCAGAGGAGGAGCTAGGACACTCCTCATAATGCGCATTTAAAAAGCAAATACAAATTTTTCAGTTACCCTGCATATATGTGTATATATAACACATTATTTGGTGTTACTAGTCCTTTAACTAATTTCTTTGGCTGTTCTGTCATAATCATGTAGTGCCCTAACACTAAGGGGTTCTACACCTTTAAATATACTTTCAGTTTGATATAGACATTGATATTCTGAGAATTTGCAATTGGTCTTTATTTATTTTTTTTAATTTTTTTTTTATTATTTAGCTTTTTGTTCAGCAGTTCTCCAGCAGCCAAAACCTTTTGCTCTGTGAGCTTACAGTTTTATTATTATTGTTACTTTTTATTTTTTATCTTTCTATTCAGCCTGCCTCCTATTCTTATTCCAGTCTCTCCAGTCTCTGCCTGGTTGCTAAGGAAAACAAAACCCTAGCAACCTAGCAATAGGTGTTTCCTATATAGACTACATATAGTATTAAAGGGGTTGTTCACCTTCAAAATAACTTTTAGTATAATGTAGAAAGTGATACTCTGAGACAATTTGCAATTGGTTTTCACTTTTTTTGCATTTCTGTTATTTTGCTTTTTGTTCAGCAGCTCTCCTATTTGGAATTTCTGTAGCTATCTTGTTGCTAGGGTTTTGTTTTCCTTAGCAACCAGGCAGAGACTGGAGAGACTGGAATAAGAATAGGAGGCAGGCTGAATAGAAAGATAAAAAATAAAAAGTAACAATAATAATAAAACTGTAAGCTCACAGAGCAAAAGGTTTTGGCTGCTGGGGTCAGTGACCCCCATTTGAAAGCTGGAAAGATGTAAAAGTGGAAGTAAAATGATTTAAAAACTATGAAAAAGAAATAATGAAGACTAATTGCAAAATTGCTAGGAATAAGACATTCTATAACATACTAAAAGTTAATGTAAAGGTGAACCACCCCTTTGAGAAAGATGTTAATGGGCATGGCTTTAACACAGCAGTGACAGCAGCTAAGACTGCAGTTATTTGGCTTGGTTTACTAAACCACAGTTTTCCACTTGAACTAGGAAATCCTGTCTTTTTTAGAGGCTAGTGATATATATAGCAGGTATCCACTCCCAGGATTTAAAAAAAATACTTAAAACAACAACTAAAGCTGGGGTATGAAATAATATATTGCTTTCCTTGCACAGTGCCTTGGACACCTTGCACGGCATTGCCTGACCTACTTGTGCTTTCGTGGGCCTCCTTGTTCCTAAAGGGCTTGGACCTGGAAAGAGGACTATGTCCGCTATAAAAATAGCTGGGGAAACATTGGAGGATGTAAAAGTTCTTAAGCTCAGCTCAGTAACAGAAACCACAAAAATAAACAGAGGACATAGTTACGTTCAAGCACGCAAACACAGCAACTAATAGACAGAAAGTGTGCTTAAAGGCAAAGCATTCCCAAAAAATAAATCAGGAATTTCCTATTCCTGTTAGTCCAGTGCTGATTAAAACCATGCTTACTGGCTAACAAATATCCACACAATCACTGCTACTTTGTTTCCATGTTACTCACTGTAAAATGTTTCCCCTTCAATCAGAGGTGTTACACTTTAGTCCAGCGGTTTCCAATGTTGGCATTAGGGCCTTAGACCCAGAGTATTGCCTTGACGCAAGAAACGACTGATTGTAAGCAATGTCTCCCTAATGCCAGTTGCTGAGCAGACAGCCCCTATCCCAAGGAAACTGCATCCACTGCTAGACTCCAATCTATTGCTAGAATCCAATCTATTATGGACAGTGCTGGGACAAGTCACGCCCCCTCTTGCACACACCCCTGCTTATCAAACCCCTCCCCCACACATCACCACTTTATCACTTACCACCCCTCTTGGTCCCAGCTCCTTAGCAATGCTTGCTAAGGCCCAAAATATATTCACTGTCTATGTTATCTTATAGCACCCACTCTGGCATTTGTCAGAATCTACAAATTGCTAGTCCAGGCCTGGATGTGGCATATCCCCTTTATGTATAACTAGTAACCCATGTCCAGCTAAATCACAATTAACGTTTTGGGCAATCTTGCTTGTACTGTAGCTATTGTAATGTTGGCTACCTACTGGTAAGGAGCTACAGTCAGTACACTCCTAAAGATGTCCATACCGGGGCTGATAAGACCTACAGACTGGGTCCCTCCATTTAGCTTGTGTATGGGGCCCACCACTAGGCCTATCTGACCAAAATGTGGTTGAAAATTGTCCAGATATCAGTCAAGCTGATTTGAAAATTCTATAGGCCGAGGGCAGGATTGGTGTGTTAATGTGGTCCTCGTCCAACAGGCCTCTGTAAGCCAGTAGCTGTATTGTATAATCTGATCATTGACTCCACCATGTTAACCCAAAAAGCAATGATTTAACATGGAATTATGCAGAGAAATTTGCATTTTGTTTTCCATTTTTAGTAATTATTTGTGGTGATAATCATGTTTTTATACCCACAATGAAGCGTTTTTAACCCAGAATTTCAGCAGAACTGCCAACGCACACTAAATTGTGCCCCAAGCAACTTGCTTGTGTGGCAAAGATATGGCTGCAAATTGGCGTTCATTTTGATAGCATTAGCATCTGATTCCTTTGGTGCAAGTCACCTGCAACTACTGACACAACCCACAGAATAATTTATCAGAACAGGTTAAAGGGACCTAAAGTTGCAGAGTTTAGAAAGCATGCATAGATTTAAAGGAGGGTGAAAGGTTGAATCACTGGGGGGTGCCCAGGGTACATGCAGGCGAGCATTCCTCTTCTGTCTTCTCTCTTTACGCCAGCTACGCATGTGCAGTAGAGTGACAAGCCGCACTTAAACAAGTCAGATTTTTTACTCTATTGCACATGCGTGAGCCCCAGGATCACAGTGACAGAAGGAGGGAAGAGGATGGCTCGCCTGCATGTACCCCAGGCTGGTACAATTTTCTGCTAACATGAGAACCAGCCCAGGGTATTAGGTAAGTTATCCTAATAACCAGTGATTTTAACTTACCTTCTCTTTTAAGTAACTTCCTGAATTTTATGACTTGTCCTTGCAGTTATAAAAAAACTTTCTTTTCCATACCACTATTCACTCTTATTTCCGTATTATTTTCTAAGGATTACGGTTCCACTGTGAAGAATGTACACACATTTTTACTGCTCCTAAACCACTAAATCTGTATACATGTTGACTTAAATTCATGTATCCTCCTACTCTTTGCCTGTACAAACTATCTAACATTCCCTCTTGTTTGGCTGATACAAAATATTTAGTTCACCCTTGCCTAGCTGAACCACATTTCCCACTGACAGGCTATCTACAACAGGAGGAGGGCCCCTTGATTCATGGGGATGCCTAAATCAATTTCATTGTCAGCTTAAACCTTAATACTAAATATGGGTTAAGAAATGCCATATTTTATATACTGAACTTACTGTACCAGCCTAAAGTTTCAGAATCTCTATACTAGTACTGATTCAGACTTTCAAAGTTGTGCACAGGGGTATCACCATCTTGGACTTTGTTAAAGTGATACTGACACCAGAAATGAAACCTTTTTTACATCTTTTATAACACAGTCTTTGAATGAGCTTTATAATTTTGCCATAAACGTATTTCCTGAGGCTTTTATATTCCCTATCTGATCCCCCATGTTCCTCTATGAGGGGGCTGCCATATTTGTGCAGTAGGAGTTTGTTAGCATTAGAAACTATAACTGAAAGGCTGAGAAGGGACAGTCAGGTTGGCAAAACAGTCAGATTTAGGAACTTCAAGTAACAATTACTCACAAAAGCAGCCCTATCAGTGAAAAATGATCAACATGACCTATAGGTAACTTTTTATGTAGATTCATATTTAAAAAATCTATTTTTTCGTGTCAGTATCACTTTAAGGAGTCAGTGAGCTCTGGGCAGCTGTTGAGAAGCTAATCTTAGGAAATGAACCAAATATCAAGCAGAAAATGAGGCTCACAAACCATAAACATGGATGCTACAGGGCTGACTATAAAATTATTATGCAAATTGTGTTTCTGAGGTGCCATGTAATAAGAATTTGAATTAAATACTATTAAGTAGGGCATTGTAACAATTATATTGTATAAATATGGTATATTGTGAGTCCCTAAGGGTGAAGCCACACACGGCATTAGTAGCTGCGACTGTTTAAAAGTTGCTGCAACTTATCCACACAACGAAAACCTGCGTAGGATTAGTCACATCAACTTATACATTACCCTATGGTGGGAAAGTCCCTGTAATTAGTTGCCGCGACCAACTTTTTAATAAGTGACCGCCGCTAATCACCGCATGTGTCTTTGCACTAAGCTCAGGTAACTGACAGCAACCATGAGCATGTGCATCAGCAGCAAAGAAAATGGGGAGCTACTGGGGCATCTTTGGATTCACAGATTTTCACAGTGGTTGCCATGGGCGGGTACAGAATCTTTAAACATAATACCCATCATTTCTAGCCTACATTTTAGTTAAGCTTTAGGTCTCCTTCAACTCTCTGTTCAGCAAGCAACAAAACTAGACTAGAAGCTTTGTATGGCTCACTGTACTCTTTAATTTATTGTTCCCTTGAGGAGCTGTGCAGCTTTATCCAACATTTTAAAGCTTTTGCTGCAATGATTATCTAGTTCTGCCTATGAAAGGTAAGCATGTGGCGTCCCCTAATGACACAGAAGTAAACCTGTCAGTGACAATTTCTAGCACCCTCTGGTGGTTTTTGTCATCAGACGTGTTCCGAATGCCTTTCTTTGTAAATAAGAAACTGGACTGAATTCCTGTAATTAAAAGTCTAAAACTGCATATTCCAGAAACCACTAAAAATAAAATATTTATATAAATGCAAAGTTGCTCACAGGAGCACTGTGAGTTAATTTACATCTATATTTTTACGAATGCAGATGGAGGCTAACAGGATAAAGGCATAGACTGAATGCAGTACCTGTCAAGGCAGCTTATCCTTCTAAATATTGGGGTGGGCTGAGGTTCACTCTGTTGACCAACTGAAAATACCTAGACCTGCAGTCTCAATGAATCTTTAAAAAAAACAAACTGAATAAAATAAACTGAAAAAAAAACTGAAATAAATAAAGCTTATATTTTTCAAGATAATTAAAAGGGATAGTGTCCTGGATAGCATACGTGTATGTTAGTTGCCAGGATGCTACAGGTGTACAGTACAGGGTGTGTGATGTGTGGTAGTCTTCTTGTAGGCACACACTTTATGCACCCACACATGGGAAAGTTATAAAAGAGTTATAAAATTAGACATAGAATAATGTGAAACATCAATGGTGATTTATATAATTAGGTTTCCATGTGGATTACTCTATGCAGAGCATTAGGGCAACCATAGATCCTGAAAGGGTAAAAAACCAGGTGAACAAAATCAGGATATTGCCCAAGAACCTGTGGCAAACACCAACCAGAAGCACAACATGATGCATCCAAAGGGAGGTGCTACGGAAAAGATACTCTTGAAGAGAGAAGCCTTTTGGATATATGAATTAAAGGTTTAAATGGTCAACTGACTCTCAGTTGCTTTTTAACTTGAAGAACTATATATGTGGGTAGGAATGATAAGATAAATATACATGCTTGGCCCATTATCTTAAATGAGAGCAGTAGGAGAAGGGTTTTTGAATATGCTAAGGGAGATTCAATGAGACATATGTTTTCCTACCGGCAATTTACATACTGGCTTGTAGGAAAGCATTCAGAGGAGATATTCCCTCTAATTCCTTCTCAGCAATGTGCGCAAAGAATTTGTTTTGTGTGCAGATTTTAAGCTTGTGTGCTAAGGTCAGAATATATGTAAAATTTTGTGTTTTCACACACAACTCCTTGTGAGCACCACAATTTCTTGTGTGCACTGGCCTCAAAAAGAGGGGTTTAATTGTGTTAACCAATAGCAACCAATCACTGGATGACTTTTTTTACTGCCCATGGGCAAATTTGCCCAGTGTTGATAAATGACCCATAGTGCATAAAGGTTGAAGTAGCCTGGGAAGGTTACAGATTTTTTTCTGTATAAATGAGTCTCAGAGTGTAATAAATAATAAGCAGGGAAAAATAGAACAGAAGAAATAGAATAACTAAGCATTATTTATGCTATGTGCACTCCTGGCTGTTTCCAGCTGCATATGAATACAGACAAAGAGTCAATCTGCTGTGCTCAGCCCTCTCCTGTATCTGCACTCACTGCGTCAGCTTACGTCAGGGGTCCCCAACCTTTTTTACCTGTGAGTTGCATTCAAATGTGAAAAGAGTTGAAGAGCAACACAAAGATGCAAAAAAGAAGAAAGTTTGCCAGCGCAAACCATAGGTAATGTTTTTTTATCGTTTATAGCAGCTGGTCAACTCCAGATTGTGGGTTAGACCGAGCGCTGGCACAATAGTGTGTTTCTAGCAGCTGGTCAACACTACAGCGTGGGTTAGACCGAGCGCTGGCGATTTCTTTCTGTGTTTTGTGTACAAAGATGCAAAAGGTTCCTAGGGGTGCCAAATATGGGTTGGGTTTAGCTATTGGTAGCCCCTATGTGGACTGGCAGACAACAGGAGGTTCTGTTGGGCAGTACACATGGTTTTGATTTAACAAAAGCTTGCCTTTACAAGAATTCAAAAATGGGAGTAACATCCAATGGCTTGTGAGCAACATGTTGCTCACGAGCCACTGTTTGGGGATCACTGGCTTAGGTGCAGACACATGGAAATCCACCCTGTGTATCTGTACCTGGCCCGAAGCAGACAGACACAGGAGCAGGCTTAGTGCAGCAGATTGTTTACACTTAGGATGAGAAGCAGCCTTATGTTCTATCAGTACATAGAGTCAGTAGTGGAAAAATATATTGATACACATTCCCAGTGTAAGGGGGTACCTAAAAAACACCTAGGAACTGGTACTGTCTATTCAGACACTGAAACAGCTAACCACAGTCTGCAATCGTGTCAGTGGTTTAACCTAAAGTTACTGGGTCCCACAGTTTTCAGTTTTCATTTTAGGACCCCCTAAATGTTACAAATAAGGCATTTTTCATATACATATATTGAAACTGCTTATAGGACCTGCTGGGTCTGTCTCTACATCTTCCTCTGACCAACTGAAGTAACTGTGGCTGACAAAAGCTAAAGGGATTATATATGCATGTCTACCCTTAATGCATAGGATTAAGTTAATTCTGTATTGTGAGATACCTACAAATATAAATGTTATTTTAGCTCAAGGTACTGTTATCAGTGTTTATGTAGTGTGTTTGTATATAGCAAGGATAAAGTGAGCAGGCTAAGACCTATCCTGTAGCCACTCAGAGCACTAGGACTTGCTCATGGCTAGACCGCCCATAGATCAGAGTATATGTCTATATCTACAAGAAATCAAGTTCCATTGCCACCCAAAGGAAATGTTTGTATCTTACCAGTTAATCCTTGTTCCTAATTTGGTAATTCTCATAAATAAGTCCCTCAAAGCAATACAGTGTCTATTATATTTATATTATATACTCTAGGGATCATTTACCACTATGTTTGCACCCTGCCCCACACTTTGCAACAGGATCTCTGGGATGCAGAATGGAAAAGGGTGCTGCCAGCCCATAGGCCCATAGGTATCCTTCATCACATCCTCTAACTTACTCCTAATTTAGACACACAAGTTAGGGTTCTAAGCAGCCGTGTTGTTTCTACCTGCTATATTCTGCTTTGCACCTGCCCGAGCCACACTCTGAACCTTGTTCCAGCTTTTTAATGCAGGGTAAGGTGTAAAACGAGACAAGAACCCAGAAGCAAATGCTTAATTAGCACTAAGGAGTGCTCTGGCCCTTGTGTCCAGGGCCTTTGTAACGGACCCTTCTGTATCATGTTAGTATACATGTGTCTGGGCAGGTAAGTCATTGCTGCTTATGTATAAGGGCTTGTACACGAGTGTTTGTTTCTGCATTTTCCTGTGGTGCGTTTCCCTGCATTCCCAGGTATGTGGCTGTACTGACACAGGCGCATGTAAGCGCCCAGCGTAGGTGGAATGCCGGGTGTTGTGTTCCACCTGCATTCTGCGCTTACATGCGCCTGTGTCAGTACAGCCACATACCTGGGAATGCAGGGAAACGCACCACAGGAAAATGCAGAAACAAAAACATGTGTTTACAAAGCCCTTTAATGCCTGGGTATCTTTCTACTTGCATGCACACTTTAATGCCTGGGTATCTTTCTATTTGCATGCACCCTTTAATGCCTGGATATCTTTCTATTTGCATGCACCCTTTAATGTCTGGATATCGTTCTACTTGCATGCACGCTTTAATGCCTGGATATCTTTCTACTTACATTCACCCTTTAATGCCTGGGTTTCTTTTTACTTGCATGCACCCTTTAATGTCTGGGTTTCTTTCTACTTGCATGTACCCTTTAATACCTGGGTATCTTTCTACTTGCATGCACCCTTTAATACCTGGGTATCTTTCTACTTGCATGCACCGTTTAATACCTGGGTATCTTTCTACTTGTATGCACCCTTTAATACCTGGGTATCTTTCTACTTGTATACACCCTTTAATGCCTGGGTATCTTTCTACTTGCATGCACCCTTTAATACCTGGGTATCTTTCTACTTGTATGCACCCTTTAATACCTGGGTATCTTTCTACTTGCATGCACCCTTTATTGTTTGGGTTCCTTTCTACTTGCATGCACCCTTTAATGTCTGGGTTCCTTTTTACTTGCATGCACCCTTTAATGTCTGGGTTTCTTTCTACTTGCATGCACCCTTTAATGCCCAGGTATCTTTCTACTTGCATGCACCCTTTAATGCCCAGGTATCTTTCTACTTGCATGCACCCTTTAATGCCCAGGTATCTTTCTACTTGCATGCACCCTTTAATGCCCAGGTATCTTTCTACTTGCATGCACCCTTTAATGCCCAGGTATCTTTCTACTTGCATGCACCCTTTAATGCCCAGGTATCTTTCTACTTGCATGCATTCTAGCATGCCCATTAAACAGTACAATGAACCATGCAGAGTGCTAACAAACCTGACCTTAAACTTACACCGATTCCACAGAGAAGCATAGTCCAACAACAAGTGCCTTACTGATCTTATTGAATGACATCTCTCAGCATCCAGTCATACAATATTGGCTAGAAAAGGAAGCTTAAAGCAGAAAATGTCAAATTGGTATTTTGGGGACACATAAGGCCTTCTCTGCCCTTCTTTCATGGCCAGCTGAATGCAGCCTGTTTATACATGTATGGCAGCGCCCACCAACACTTACAAGCAAATACTAACTTACTACCTCCTGAAGCAGAATCACAGAAGTCTTTATATGAAATAAACAGAGGGGCCTTACTTGTTCATGTTACAACATAAAGTCATTTTAAAATCCCATCTCACCTGGATAACAGTCTCCAGTTTCATTGGTGATAGTTCTTCGCTGGTCATGGTGGCCAAAGTACCCTCCGCTCTCTCTCACTACTAACTACTGACCCGCAAAGTTTCAAACTTCTCTGCTTCACCGTACAGGGAGCCTTGCAAGTTACCATGGTAACAGAGACAACGCTGCTGGTGCGTTGCCTAGGTAACACGACGCGGCGCCGACTGATTTTTAAAGCAGGCTTTGGACTCTATAGTGATTCACGCTACTGGGAGGGATTTCGCTGTAGTTACCATGGCGATGGCGGCACAGGGCGTGGCCGAGATTGTTAGTTTGGGAATGGTGGCGGTAGTCGGGGTTTGAGTTGTGCAGCGGGAATTTACGAACCAGGGAGGGAAGTGCAGAATTCGTTGAGTGCTGCTATTAACTCATTGTGACTAAGTAGTCAAGTGCCGTCCTGCTGTATTCTAATCCGTTCTATACTATACCCATTCATTTCTATCATTGTTTCTCTTGTAGCAGCACAGCAGTAGCGGGCTATGTTATGTGACTATATGGTAGCCACTGGGCTATTCTGTGGACGGGGCCTGGTTATGGGGTAGGCCACATATGGCTTCCTTCCGTAATAGTAGTGCTCTGTCCCAAATTATTGCTCACAACTGGGGTTGCAACCTGGCCAGTATGTTACCAATGTTATTAATAGGAAACAAAGAAAAAATACAGGGAGGGTCATATTTTTCCCCCAAAAAAGTTAGAAACCCTACCCATAACTAAACCCTACCCATAACTAAACCCTACCCATAACTAAACCCTACCCATAACTAAACCCTACCCATAACTAAACCCACTCTTCTGGTGCCTCAGGACCCCCTGCCACCCTGGGCAAGAGCGCGAGTACTACAACTTTTTTGTAGAATCATCGGGAGCATAACAATATGGCACTTTCCCAGTTCTACCCATCCATATCCTATAACCTGCAATCTTCTACATGTGGTTAATGTGTATTTTCTGTATAATCCCTGGCATTTCAAGTACACATAGGCGCAAACAGCCCCACACAGGCCCACTAAATAGTGACTGACTATGGCATCTTACAGCAGCCCCTCTGGCATTTGCCAGAACCCACAGATTGCCAGTCTGGGCCTGATTAAAAAAAGAAAACTAAAAAATAAATAATACCCGCAGCCTGTTGTAGAATCAATTTGGGGGAAGGGTACGGTACTATATATACAAAATGCTTGGGACTTGGGGTTTTCTGAAAAAGGGATCTTTCCATAATTTGGATCTCCATAACTTAAGTCTGCTAAATATAATTTAAATATTGAAAAAACCCAATTGGATTGTTTTGCCTCCAATAAGGATTAATTCTATTTACAAGGTACTGTTTTACAATTACAGAGAAAAAGGAAATCAATTTTAAAATTTGAATTATTTGCTTATAATGGAGTCTATAGGAGATGAACTTTCCGTAATTCAGAACATTCTGGATAATGGGTTTCTGGATAACGGATCCCATACCTGTACAACAAAGGGAGATTTCATGAATTTTGATGCTGGGTTTTTAGCAAAGATACAATATTGGGCTTTTTTTGCGAATTTTGTCACCTGTTTCGCAAAAAGATCTGCCAATGGCAAAAAGTGGAAATTCAACCCTGAATACATGCCTGCCAAATTATTTTGCCCATCACTATTAAATAATCATCAAGGGTCCACTGGAGAGCCAAACAGTGTAATGTAGTTTTAGCTTTTATTTGAGATGCATTCAGAGGACCTCAAGGTTTTTTCCTCTGATGCATTCTGAGGTCCGAATCTTTGATGAAGATTTGCAAACCTACTTAATTGTTTGAGGAGCAAAACTTTACTACACTTATAGCATATCAGCAAGCTTCACAGAAAGATATTGTACCAGTTTGATTAAAATTACACTCTCTCACACCTCCAGCCTCTCTACTGAAAGTGGGAGGCACATATTAACAAGGGTCACAAAATTATAAGATTCTTTGGCATTAATGATGTAATTAAATCAGTGCATTAAAAACAGTTTCCCATGATTACTGTCTGCACACCCCCAGTGACCACTGTTACTACTGCTCTTCCACTTTCATTCCAATTTCTTCTTTTATGTTTTATACAGGAAAATTTTGTTTATATGGGTATGGGATTTATTATTGAGAAACCTGTTATCCAGAAAACTCTAACTTATTTGAAGGCCTTGTCCCATAAAATTGATTGTCTTTTTCTCTGTAATAACAAAATAGTACTTTGTTCTTGATCCCAACTAATATATAATTAAACCTTATTGGAGGAAAAACAATCCTATTAGCTTTAATTAATGTTTAATAATTTTTTTGTAGACTTAAAGGCTAGTCAGTAAGACCCATTATACAGAAAATCTCAGTACCTAAGCATTCTTTATAACAGGTCCCACACTTTTTTTAAAAACAAATAAATAACTGGTTCAGTGGAAATCTTAAAATGCAATCCATACAGAAATGTATTTTATCTACATACCAAATACCCAGTTATATTCACACCCCACACAATTTGGAATATCACTGTGCAAGTTAGGAGTATATACTCCCCACTTTTGTCTCCAAACCTCTCTCTATAGGGAAACTTCTGTTTTTTTTTTTTTTAACAACATAGCCCAGAGTTGGCATTAAAACACTGGTGGATGCAGTGCTGGATGGCCAATTTTTAACCAGAAAGTAGTTACTGAGAGCCAATCCGAATATAAGGATTAAGGGTCTATTTGGAATCTATATTTATTTGCCAGTTCTCTATAATTTACATCTAGCTTCACCAGCTTTTGAAGTCACATTGAAATAACTAAAAACTAAAATCTTGCTGCAACTGTATATAGTAACTTGATTTGCACAATTCTGTCGCAGTTCTCCAGACATAGATCATGGCTGCATGACCTACTAATGTTATCAACCAAAGCATTAGCGTACCAATATTTAATTTCAACTAGAGAGAGATTAATTCAATTTAAAGTATTTCACCATCTATATATTATCCTATTACATCTTAGCTGATGGGAGATATATACAGGGCATACTGCACTACATGAAGAGAACACAGGGCAAATTCTGTGCATTAGGTATGGTCATGTCTAAGAATAGCTAAATACTCTGGTGACTCAATACATACTAGATAAAAACAACTTTCCCCAAAGTCGTTTCACTTCCTACTAGGCATAATAGATTGCCTTGTTCCAACTAATGCAAAACATGGCCTCTGGAGATCCTTTCTATTCTGTGCAATGAAAGCATTGATAGTAAAGTGTGTGGGTGCAAGCCCCTCTCCCTGAAACACTTGAAAGAACTAATACTGTGTAGGTAATTACATCCCTCTTATACAATTAACTTATTTAGCAAAGAATTCCGAACAAATATGGGCTGACTGGATTGCAGCTAATTCTTGGAAGACCGATCTAGTAATGGTGTGCACTTGTTTATCATGTATTGAACCTCTGTAAGTTGCAAAGAAGAACGTTTTAATCCTGACAAATTTTATATCATTGTAGATGTATCAAAGCTGTGTACTCAACTCTGCCCCCTATTTTTCCCTTGTTCATCATTTCTTGTTGTTCTGTGTGCAAAAACAATAAAACCTTAAAAAAAGAAATGACCAATCAAAAACAAATAATCAGTTATTTTAATATTTCATTGAGGTATCTGTGACAGTGGTAGAAAGAAGATGATTAATATATATTGTCCAGAGGGAAGTAACAGTGTGCTTTTATTGACAATTTTAGGAGCCTTCAACAAAGGTTATTTACATCTTATTTTTAGGGCAGTGCTGCAGGGCATCGCGCAGAGCCTCTAGAACACGGTCTACGTTTGCTTGCGTTGAGTTATAGCCCATCAGGCCAATACGCAGAACCTGACAAGGGAAAAAAAAGGAATAATGATTAATATGTTTATGTTATAAGGCTTCACGGATATATGGTGTTTCTGATAATCTTCCTTTCAAATCACTCATGAAGATTTATACATTATGTTAAACTGCTTTTAGAGCCAAATATTACCTTTGTATAGCTACTTTTTTCTCTATTCTTTTTTAGTAAAGGTATGGGATATATTATTGGGCTAATTTGGTAATTTGGCCCTGGGGCCAAACAATGGAATTAGAACGGCGGGTATAGACGCAGTCAGTTCGGGGACTGCATCAACGAGCCGATGTGGTCCCCGATCCGACTGAAATGTCAATCCTGCCTGATTGAGATCTAGACGATTTCAGGCCAGATGTCAGTCGGGCAAGCCCGTCATTTGTGCGCATACACGGGCCAATAAGCTGACGAACCGGTCCGTATATGGAAACCTTTAGCCTTCTCACTTTTTGTAGAAAGTATATAGTGAAGCAGAAAGGCTCTGGAGATTAGGAAGGTTGTGGCCAGATAGCCTGTAAATAATGGACTCTTATGATGGGATTTATTTGGCTAATTTTCATTCTACTGGGCAGGATCCACAGCTATGCAATTTGCTTGGACCACTGCGTTTTAAAATAGTAGGGGCAATGTGTCATAAAATGCTGACATCACTGTGTCATGATGTGATTTGTGTCATTAAATATTAGGGCAGAGGATCTCCATCATGAAATACTGGGACCCTGTGTTATGAAATTCAGAAGGCACTGTGTGAAAACCTACTTGGTCCACATTGTCATAAAATACTGGGGCCAATTTTAATGAAATGCTGGGGCTACTGTATTATGCAATTTTGAAGGATGTAATCTCTTTAATTTTTGTTTTAGTTCCTATTGCTTTTACCTTTCCAGTAGATGGTCCCAGGCCTCCTGTGATTTCAATGGCATGATTCTTCATGATAAATGTAGTTATGTCTCTCCATTCATAACCATTAGGAACGCTAACTGTTGTGACAGTAGGGAGGCGCAGTGCCTGTGTTAAGTCAATTGGGATTATTATAACCAGCAACTGAAGAAGTATTTGCTTGAACAGACACTGTATAAAATATGTTTATATTGGTGCTTGAAGAACCTCCCATATCCATATAAACAGTATAATAATTTACACACATATTCATATTATACAATTCTACAATTTTCTTAGGCTAAAATATTTGACTTGTGTTAATTTATCCTTAAAAGAGGCAGTTATGTTAAAAATCCCTTTGTTTTATAAAGTTCCCCGTGCCATAACAAAATCAAAATACCTGCTTCTGCCGGTAGCCATTTCATATTACCAAGATTAAAAAGTGCATTCTAATGAAAAATATAAGCTGGCTTCCATATTTTAAAGTACTAGCGTTTTTCATATTAATTTCATTTCCCATTCGGGTGAATGTGAGGCACCTACTGGCAGAGTTGTGCATTTTGGTCACTGTGCTTCTCCCTGAAGGCTCCATTACAAGTAATAAATGCTGCGCTAGTTTCAAAAATTGTTGTGCACATTTAAACACAATACACAAAGTGTGTGTGCTTATTTGCGGCATATAGCAATTTCTTTTTTGTGCCCATTTTGGAGCATGAGGCACTTGGATTGTTAAAAACCCTATACAGGTCTCCCTTTGCATATATCACGTATAGGTGATCAGTTTTGCACCAGCTGATTTGCACGCAGTTGAAGGACATGTAATTACACACCCATTTCCCACCCACATGCATTTCTTAACATCACAGCAATAACCTATGTTTTTTCCTCTGCATTATCTGCAACAGAGGCTTATAAAAGCCAAGAGTGGTCATTTGAAATTCCTTGGGGAGCCAGTGCTTAAGTGCTAAGGGACACCAGAGTCCTCACATTACAAGTACTTTGGGGAATGCTGAACTCTGTAACACCTGCTGAGAGCAACTGGTAATTACAGAGCCCTACTGTGACTTGTGCCCTTGCAACCCCCTAAATTGCATGTCTAAATGATGCACAAGTTACTGTATGGGCAGGGAGTGGGAGAGGGGACTGCTACTTGTCTCCCTCACTAAACGCAGATGGCACTCTATTCAAGGAGCTAATCTCAGGTCTGGCATTCCAAAGCAAACCTGTAGCCAATCTGCGAGAACAGAACACAGTGTGCAAAGTGCAAAAAAATGGCAGAATGTGGCTATGTACTCTGCATTCTGCTTTTCAAATGACGCCTAAGCACATTGTATTGGCAAAGAGGCATAATCAAGGCCCTCGCAGGCCCTGTGGTGGGGGCCAGGTCTTGAAGGGTTCTAATCCCACAACACCCACTGCACCTTCCTAATTTGTTGTGGAAAGGAGCAGAGTTAGAAAGGGGGAGCGATTGGCTAATAAATACTTAGTTTAGTGAGATGATTATCTGGGTGGGAAGACCTTGGAGGTGCTTCTGCTACAGCAGGAAGGCCCGGAAAGTTCCTGCTACTGGGGGAGGGAAAGGGGGGACGGAATATTCCCCTACAGGGGGGCATTCATACCTCCAGCTGCGCTACTAAATTGGCTGTAGCTGTATGCAGTAATTAAACCCAGTTGGGTTTTAACTTTTCATAATTATGTTACCACTTACTGGGTCCTTCACAAAGAGCTTCAGTCCTAATGCTTCCAATCCTTTATGCAGCTTCAGTGCATTCTCCTGGTGAACAGCCCATGAGCGTTCCAATCCCTAGTGATTGATAGGAGATTCAGTGTTAACATAAATGCATATATGACTTAATCTGTTATAAAGATTTGCAATATATATATATATATTAAAATAATACCTCTAGAATGAAAAGGACAGTTCAGCTTTAAGTATAACATAAACAGTTTTGTCATACTTTAATTTTATTGTAATTTGGAAACATTATGTTCTGCCCCTGTGCTATTAATATTGTATCTCATTGCTGTAGTCTTTTACAGAAGGCAGATTAACCCAAAGGCTAGATTGGTACTGTTTTTATTGTATTATATTACTTCTATTTCATCCAAAACATTTACTAGTTTTCTTAATCTTGGCTCCCCAAATATAGCTGGACTTTATTTTATAACATGGAATCTAGGGTAAAAGCAGGGTAGGAGTTATAGTCCAACATTATATGGGGACCCAGAGGTCTAGTTGTTATGTTATGCAGCTAGAGAGGGAGAAGTTAAAATTCCAAAAGCCATAGATAAAGTACTGTACAAACAGGAAAACTAGTTCAAAAACTATAAAGAATAAAATAAGGGAACTAGTTTTAAATTTTCTTAGAATACATCTGTCTATATTATACCAAGCATAACCTCTGCACCTCAAATAGCATTAATGATTTTCATGTAAATAATAGCAAGGGCATGAATACATTTTGGTTACCTGCTCAGCTAGAACTGCCAGTCCTTCTCTCAAGCTGAAGAAGTTAGTCACTGGTCCTGTGTGGTGGTATCTGAGGGTACAGTTATATAACAGAATTACACTCTAAGTTACAATGTATATTATAGTACTGTTAACTGATTTTGTTAAATAGTTCAAGCAGGACTAGAAATATTTCTCGGCACACGTTTGCATTAGGCACCAGGATAGAGTGCTGGCCAAACTTCCCCCAACTAGAAATCAAAGGCATGAGTGTTGAGTGAAAAGACATTCAAAGAATCTGCTCCAGGGTTCTTTACCAATGGCTGGGGCACATTGCCCCTTGCCCCACCCTGAGACAGTGATGTGCATGGATTAAGAATCTGGTGCAAGGTGCAGAGCTCAGTGCTCAACTGGTGCAGAGGCGACTTATGTAGCATAGGAAGTCCACCCACAAGTAGCCCTCTCTAAATGCAGCAATGCTGAACTAAGCAGCACCATGTTCAGAGCAAAGTGCAGCTCTTTGTGCTCCATTCTAGTACAGCCTGCTAAGTATATACCCCACAGTTCAAGGTGCAAACTCCAAAAACAGGTCTCTTTATGTCCATATTCTGCAATTTGCACATTGTCCCATGAATGGAAATCGAGCCTTTGATATTCACCAACCCCGCTAAAGCACTCTGTTGGTCCAGCACACTGTTGTTAATAATTAATGTTAATACCTAATATAAAAGTGAAAATCTGAAATGCTCTTTATAGCATAGAGTATGAAAAGCGAACTGCAGTTATGTTTGTAATTCATAGGGGTCTATTAACTAAAGGCCAATAGGAAATAATTCATGTGTTATGAGCTAATATAAGAGGTAATATATCATCTCTCAATTCATGGTAGCAGAACTGCAGAAGTTAATTTTATCTAGTCAGATGATTTTTAAAATATTTTCACTTAAAACATTATCACCTGATATATCAAGCTAAAAACCATCAGAATAATGCAAATAATGTGTGTTTGTAACTCACATTTTTATCACCTTACTTAAGAAGTGCTAAAATTCCTTACTTAAGAAGTGCTAGAAGTGCACTGGCAGCGTTGAATGTAAGGCAAACAAAATGTACTGAATTCTGCTCTCTGCAATATTAACTCAGTAATAACTTTTATTATTATTTGGGGCAAGCTGACCTCTTCTAAATGATTCAGGGCACCGGACACATTCACAATATGCCCTCCAAAATTGTTCTGGTTGTATTACTAGTGCACTAAGAGCATAATCTCTGTTCCAAGTGTGGTCTGTGAATTTACAACAGAATACCACGTGGCCTTCTATGAATCTCTAAAGATATTTCATACATGTAGAAAGTTAAAGAATATGTCTTAATTTCAAATATTGTTGATATGATTACTCACATTCTTGGTTTGCCATCACATCCCCAATAGTTTGCAAGCCATTTTAAATCCACATAGAGAGATGGAGGTTTTGTTTTACGGCTGAAAATCTTCTTACTAGGAGGAGAAATATGTCAGTATTTTAGGATAGATCAAATATCTGTATTGTGAAGGAATAAAGTAAAAAGGGCATTCCTACAAAAGTGTGTGCTCACTACAGAGTAAAAGACAAAGATGGAAACGTCTTGTGCAAATGATTTTGCCTTGGGAAAGTTAGCAGGGGAGCTTTGAAGATCAAGTAGTGTGGGGAACTAGCGTCAGTCTCTTGGATCTGCCTCAGATTACATGGAGATTACATGGCATCGGAGCTTATGCAGGTGGTTCCAGTTAAAAGAAGATCTGAGTTGGAGGCCAGAGTTAGGACAGTGAGACCTAATCAGTGGTCCAGAACCAGCCAGCTAAGTGTCCTGTTATAGTGTACAATTTACCAATGCTGAGTAGGCACCTGGCTAATGATTTTGAGAGGACTGATACCCTTGAACCCCGGTCATAACCACTAGTGGCTAGAGAGGTAAAGAATCCCTCTGAAGTGATATTGCAAGAAAAGTTTGGAATGGAGTGACTGAAGTTTGCAGCTAGAGAGATGAGACTCTGATGATTGTGTATATTGTGATATTTATTGTAATGCTGATTATTAATTGCATTCTCACGTGGAGACTCATTAACACACCTTTGCAATTTGTCATTTATCTCTAGATTTTAACAACTGCACACAATCCCTCATGCTATTATCTGAATGGGTTGAGAGTATCCGATTCTGAAGTGAATATTGAAACGTCTGTGAGGATTTACCTTGCAGTTTCACTAAAAGAAATGGGAGCTGTTCCTGGAGGTGCATTCAGAACCTTCTGAGATCCAGAATACAAAATGTCGATTCCTAGGAGGCAAATTAAGCAAGTAAGGAAAAAGTTATATATGACATTTTGTTGAAATACAATCACTATATGAACCACTATGGGGCACTGTCAGATCATCTATTTATTTCACATTACATAGCGTGGAATTGCTTTTCTGAAGTGACAAAATTGGATCTGGAACTAGGTGGAAGCAGAAAAGCCAGCTGTCTATGGTGCAGCTGTGGTGAGGGTGTCATTAAAAAAAGGAAAAATTACTGTAATCTATTCTACTTATTCTAAGTTCCTGCAGGGGGCCTTGAACATTGGTGGTGGTGAGCGAGTGGCGTGTGGAGGTCAGAGTGGGCAAGTGAGAGTGAGAGGTACTTGACTTGCGCACAAGTACTTTTTGGTCCAGCACTGGATAAAATATATATATTTTGGAATGACTGGGAGATGTACTGAACTATATAAAACTAATATTATTTATATCCATTTAAATTAGGGAGAGTTTTCTGGATAACCTATATGACCTTCATAAAATAGTGATAAGTTAAGTACCCTGGCCTGCCCTGAGGTGGGTTTAATAACTCACCCTGTTTGTCCATGTAGATTGGAGCTCCACCTAGAGAGGCTACTGAATCTACAAGCAGTAGACAGTTATACCTGTGAATATATAGAAAACACTTGTTATACAGAGGGTCATAACTGTTTATGAGTGTGAATAGACCTCTATTGTCACTGTGTCAAAGTGACAACTTCAGTGCAAAAGTTTGGACATTCTTAAATGTGAATTTATTTTCATGGTACCAATGGGGACACAGTGTTTTATTTACTATATGCAGCAGAGTGCAAATTGCAATAATTGGGCACAGCAATTGTTTTGCAGGACTTTTGCACCCAGAATGGAGTGGAAAGAGGCACTTTCTTGTAAATTTAAAGCAAAATATATTCAGCCACACTTTATATTCATATGGAAGGGGGGACGGATTTGGACATCCCTTGGAAGCACCTAGCCTTTTTGGGTGGCCAGATCACTTGAAAATTCAGGTACATGTCTAAAAAATCCAGCTAGCAGGGCTGAACTAATTGCAGGATATTTTAAATGCAATAGGTGCTGCCCTGCAACATGTATTTATGAAACGTGTCCCTGAATTTTCAAGTGATCTGGTCACTCTACTATGGCAGGTATCAAGTACAGGGTTCCCTTGCACCAGAGTGGAATGCTCTGCACCTTGCACTAGTACAAGGTACAAGGTAGTGAATCTAGAAATCCCACGTGGTATTGGTAATTATGTCTGTCTGTATCTATATTATACTCATGCAACGCGTATTACGATTATTGTTAGATATGATATAAGTGTGTAGGTTAGCATTTATAAAACAGTTCAGAAGAACAAAGACAGATGGAAGAAAATTGCTATCATGCAGCTACGCTGGGCTGTTGCACTTTTTCCTAGCAGGAACACCAGCCTGGGGTTTCATGTAAGCAATTACAATCATAGGGGGGTGCCTAACATTTTGACACCCCCCAGTGATTGTATATTTCCTTCTCTTTTCAGTGATTTCACAATATTAGATTGTGGAGCACTCACCGGTGACAGAGATCTCCCAGGCCATCTAACGGTTGAACTACTCCACTGGATGACTCTCCATGGGTAATGAAGAAGAGGGACGGCTTGTGCTCCACTAAAGCCTAGATCCAAAGAGGTGCATTAGACATGGGAAAAGGATCTCTGATCAAATTTACTATACATGACTCAAAAAAGTTGTCACTATTATTTCTGATACTTCATCACTAATGTATTAGCATTTTAATATTTCCAATATTCATACGAGTCACCAACAGATGCTTCACTTAGTACAGGATGAGCATGAACAAAACATGAAAATTATTTATTTAAATTGGAATCCACTAGATATAAAAATGTGGAGCACTAAAGGCAAAAATATTTCTCTTATGCGTTATCATTATTTATTAGTTTTCACTTTTAGTCTATGATGAATCAGTCTATCTTAAATCCCTACCTTCTTGCTGTAGTCACTGCCTATTCACCATAAAGGAAATGTAAACCCACAAAACAAATGAATGTCAAATTGCTCAGAGCAAATTTTTCTAGTTCTCAAGCTATTAGCAATTTTTAAACTTTTACAGTTACCTGTAAATGAATTTGCTGATAAAAAATATCTTGAGATGTTGCCCTGTGTAGAACTGACCAGAGAAATGTCAGATGACTCTTTCACTCATAACTTCTTTTTGTAAGTAGAGCAACATCTCAAAACTTTATTGTCTTATCTTTACAGCCGAGTGTAGCCAGTTGGCTGCCATGATCAGCAGGTGTTGTATCCATTTCATTATATTAGAAATTTACAAATCTTGAAAACTAGAAAAAAAAATAATGCAAATTGCAAAAGTACTTAGAAGACCATACTGAGCAGTTTTACTTTTAGGTGAACCTAATTTCATGTTTGATAGTTTGTAATGACTCTTAAGCTTAACTTCTTAAAGGAACAGTAACACCAAAAAATGAAAGTGTCATGATTTTTATGGTATACCTTTTATTTCTAAATTACACTGTTTACATAGCAAATAATTCACTCTACCATTTAAAATGTTATTCTTTAACCAACAAATGTAATTTCTTTTAGTTGTAATATTGGTGTGTAGGCGTCATCTCTGCACTGTGCCTGAGTCTGAGCTTTCAGAAAGAGCCAGCGCTACACATTAGAACTGCTTTCAGGTAACCTATTGTTTCTCCTACTTCCATGTAACTGGAGGAGTCCCAAGCCGGACTTGGATTTCTTACTATTGAGTGCTATTCTGATATCTACTGGGAGCTGCTATCTTGCTCCCTTCCCATTGTTCTGCTGATTGGATACTGGGGGGGTGATATAACTCCAACTTGCAGCTCAGCAGTAAAGTGTGACTGAAGTTTATCAGAGCACAGGTCACATGGCTGTGGCACCCTGGGAAATGAAAAATAGCTAACCCCCATGTGAAATTTCAAAATTAAATAAAAAAAATCTGTTTGTGTTTTTGAAAAACATATTTCAATGCAGGATTCTGCTGAAGAAGCTCTATTAACTGATGTGTTATGAAAAAAACATGTTTCCTATGACAGTATTCCTTTAAGTAATTAAAACATATGTATCTATGAAGATTCTCATTCATCCAGGTCATGATATACAGTATCTAGTAGAATTAAGTCTAAAACAACTGGACTTTTCTGAGTTTTTCTTGAAAACGTTTGACCACTCATCCGAGTGGCTTCTTCAGTTCAAATGACTGGTAGGGAATTCCCCGGTATTTAAACTCTTGATGGTAGTAGAGTCACAGACATCCAATCACAATGGTTCCATTGAACTTGTTCAGTTAGGTGTTAGCTGAAACTGACAGGTGTAAGAAGGTATGATCCAATCACAATGGTACCAAGATTCTCATTGATGAAGGTGTTAATCCTTCAAAGTACATGAAGAAAAAATCATGAAAGAATATAAACATCTAAAAGGAGCTCTGAAAACTTGTGGGTACCCAGACTGGGCCTTCATCAAAACCAAATCTAAGACCAACAAAAAGACCAGACCTACAAACAGAAGGGAGGAACACAGCAGGCGAAACAACATAGTCATTCCATATGTTGCTGGAACATCAGAAAAACTTAGGAGAATTTTCAACAAACATCGCATTCCTGTGTTTTTCAAACCCAGCAACACCCTGAGACAGAAGCTGGTGCACCCGAAAGACCCAACACCCAAGCACATGAAAAGTAATGTGGTCTATGCTGTCCAGTGTAGTGAAGAGTGCTCAGACTTATACATTGGGGAGACAAAACAACCTCTCTGTAAGAGAATGGCCCAACATAGGCGGGCAAACTCCTCAGGACAAGACTCAGCGGTCTATCTACACCTCAAAGAAAAAGGTCACTCTTTTGAGGACAGTAACGTGCATATTTTGGACCGAGAGGACAGATGGTTTGAAAGAGGTGTGAAAGAGGCCATTTATGCCAACCTGGAAAAACCACCCCTGAACAGAGGAGGGGGCCTGAGACACCGCTTGTCACCAACATACAATGGCGCGTTGACATCCTTACCCCGGCAGTTTCACAACAGTTCACACTTCCAGTCATGTACTTTGAAGGATTAACACCTTCATCAATGAGAATCTTGGTACCATTGTGATTTGATCATACCTTCTTACACCTGTCAGTTTCAGCTAACACCTAACTGAACAAGTTCAATGGAACCATTGTGATTGGATGTCTGTGACTCTACTACCATCAAGAGTTTAAATACCGGGGAATTCCCTACCAGTCATTTGAACTGAAGAAGCCACTCGGATGAGTGGTCAAACGTTTTCAAGAAAAACTCAGAAAAGTCCAGTTGTTTTAGACTTAATTCTACTAGATACTGTATAAAACATATGTACTGTTGCCCTGCACTGGTAGCACTGATGTTTTTGTTTCAGAAACGCTACTATAGTTTATATAAATAAGCTGTAGTCATGGGGGCAACCTCTCAAAGCGGAGAAAGGAGAAAAGGCACAGGTTACAGACAAAGGAACAGATAAGTTCTGTTGTATACAAGGGGATTCCACACAGCTTATCTGGTATTATGTATTCTGTGCTTGAATGGCCATCCCCATGGCTACACAGCAGCCTATTTCAATGAACTTTATTAGAGTTTCGGAAGCAAACACACCAGTTTTACCAGCTCAGAGCAACAGTACATTATATTGACATTCCTTTAAAACACTATCATTTTCGATGTTACTATTCCTTTAACAGCTGCCCAGAACACACTGAGCATGTACGTGTCACGTGTCTGACACTCCTAATAAAATCTATAATGGTGAGCTACTGTGCACAACTTTGAAGGCTTGTGTTACTGTTTGTGCAATAACATTGTAGTCACTCTTTATATGTATGCAAGCTAATCAATAACAGAATATATAGCCATTTATTATTTCTTTTTCTTTTTTTTTTTTTTTACTTTGTTTCCAAACTGGGAACCACAAATCCAAAAGAAACATCACTCAGCTAATGCATCAGAAATCTAAACAGCAATGTAATGATACACCTCCAGGCCCCCCTGCAAAAAATCTTTGGAAGGGCCAGGCTCGCCTCTGCTAGCACCGAACTTGGCTATAGAGGATGCAGACCCCTCTATTTATACCACCCCCCCCAACTGCAGGGTCTGTTTCCTCTATAGCAGTGCTGTCCAACTTCTACGGTGCCGAGGGCCGGAATTTCTCTAGCATACATGGTGGAGGGCCGCTAATGGAAGCCAGTTTTGACCACTCCCCTTTTTGAAACCACACCCACTTCAAACCACACCTATTTTATCACAATGGTGGTAGCACAGCAAAATCCCAAATGCTTGGTCCTTACTGTGGGGAGATCAACCATCATTCATATGTGAAAGAATTATGTCATATTAAGATATACCCTTAAATTCCATATGCCTCCTGCTCCCCTGTGGATAGCAGAGCAACCCGAAGGACATAATTACACACCTTTGGGACCATTTAATGGCTATTTCCAACTGCTAACAAACTCCCACAACAAACCCCTGCCAGGTTTACCTCCCACAAGCAGCATAGGGCAAGCAGAGTATGGCACACACAGGCAGCACTCTGCCTGTCCTATGCTGTCTGTGTGTGCCATACTCTGCCTGCCCTACCCTGCCTGTGTGTGCCATACTCTGCCTTCCCTATGCTGCCTCTGTGTGCCATACTCTGCCTGCCCTACCCTGCCTGTGTGTACCATACTCTGCCTGCCCTACCCTGACTGTGTGTGCCAAACTCTGCCTCCCCTACCCTTCCTGTGTGTGCCATACTCTGCCTGCCCTACCCTGACTGTGTGTGCCATACTCTGCCTGCCCTACCCTGACTGTGTGTGCCATACTCTGCCTGCCCTACCCTGACTGTGTGTGCCATACTCTGCCTGCCCTACCCTGACTGTGTGTGCCATACTCTGCCTGCCCTACCCTTCCTGTGTGTGTCATACTCTGCCTGCCCTACCCTGACTGTGTGTGCCATACTCTGCCTGCCCTACCCTTCCTGTGTGTGCCATACTCTGCCTGCCCTATGCTGGCTGTATGTGCCATACTCTGCCTACAGTACCTATGTCTGAGGTGTGAAGAAGTGAACAATGGGAGTGATTACAGTCTGAGCCTGAGGTGTGAACACTGCAGGGGGTGAACAATGCAGAAACTAAAAGGTGTGAAAAACACAGGGGATTACATATTTAAACAATACAGAGGGATTACAGCCTGAATCTGAGGTGAGAACCATGCAGGGGGGGCTGTTAATCTCAGAACTGATACCATTTAATGCTTACTCAAAGGTAAGCCATCAAAGCAGCCAGACAGGTGGGGGGCCACACAGAGGGGGGTCGCGGGCCGCCAGTTGGACAGCACTGCTCTATAGTTAAACAGTGTTTGTGCAAAGGTTTCCCTTGTTTTGCCTATACATTGTCTGGCACAGTTCAGCCTCTCCCCATAGCATATGGGCTAGGCATTAATCCCTGTAGCAGAGTACATGCTACAGACTGACCAGGTGGGCCTTATTAGACTCAGTTTGCCAATTGAGAAACTTAATTTGCTAGTCAGCCTACAGGAGAGCTCTGACTGAGAGACATATAGAGGTGTCTGTGAATCCAACATACAGGAGTCTATGTGCCTGTACACACACAGTTGCCTGTGCAGAGCTCTGCAATATTGTTTCAATCCACGTGTCACTGTCACACCTGTATCTGGCTATTAAAGTAAGATTTGTATCTGCATTTGTAAATTGCAAGAGGGTAACTGGCAGCTTATTTAAGTCTGCTGGTGAGCAGCACAAAACCCAAATGCAAAAGAGCCTGAAGTTCTGTGTATATGAGGATATAGATATAAACAATAAACTGCTTTACTGTTATATGTACAAATGCAGCTTTATCAGCACCCAGCCCGGCTCCATTCCTTTACTTTCCCATTGCACATGTTTGCTGTTGAGGGGCGTGGCTTCATGACATGCCTCAGCAAATCAGCTTTCACTCTGCTCTGTCACTCACACATTTCTGCGTCACTAAGTCACTGACGCGGACCAGGGAGCCAGAGATTCTGGAGAGTGGGGGGTGGGAGGCTGCTTCAATAATTCTTCGTATTCGTGCAAAGTTTTTAAAAACTATAAATTGTCGAAACGTTTGTCTAGACTTTTCAATATTATAAAAACAGTTTTCACGATTGCCAATTGCATGATTACCCATATTTGTTATCAGTGTTTTTTTTCTTCTTTAAATACAATTTTGAACAGCTTAAATTATAAAAATATTGAGAATCAGACCAGTTTCTTACTATATCGTTTTTATACCTCAAATATCTACTAAGCCTATTTCTAAAATATGCTTACCTTTTCTACTTCCTTAAGGGTAAAGCCTTCTCCTACTGGTTTTGACACATATCGTACATCAGCACCTGAGGGGGAAATAATAAGATGGCAAGCAATAAGCATGAGCAATCAGATGGTTTTAGCCGACTGATATTGCAAATACATTAAATAATCTAAAAAAGAAAAAAAAAATTGGTCAGCCATTATTTGGGGTACAAATTGGTATATATAGTTTTGAATTTAATTACCCAAATAAGCAGAAAATGTCATCTGCCTTGCAACTACAAACTTCTAACTACAAACCTTAAAGACCTACTACCATGAAATACATAAAAAGTACAAGTTTGCAGACCCAGCAAATAAACCTCATCAAGTGTGCTTCCCCTGCCGTGTCAATATACCACATTTACCTACTCTCTCTTTCAGGATAAAATTCAATATAATTCTAGGCTACACAAAGTTAAGCTTTTCTTGAGAGATTTGGGAATTCCAGAGAAGGGGTGCAGCTTCTGAAGTCAAAGTCTTGAATGCTTGTTTGTAAAGAGAGATTATGAACAAGGTGTTGAGTACAGGTATGGGACTTGTTATCCAGAATGCTCGGGACCTGGGGTTTTCCGGATAAGGGATCTTTCCGTAATTTGGATCTCCATAACGTAAGTCTGCTAAAAATCATTTAAATATTGAATAAACCCAATAGGATTGTTTTGCCTCCAATACGGATTCATTATATCTTAGTTGGGATCAAGTACAAGGTACGGTTTTATTATTACAGAGAAAAAGGAAATCATTTTTAAAAATTAGAATTATTTGCTTGGCCTTTCCATAATTCGGAACTTTCTGGATAACTGGTTTCAGGATAAGGGATCCCATACCTGTACTTTGTTATTGGAGCATAATGGGCATTTTGCTAAGTACTTGGAGTTCAATATTAAAGGGTGCAGTTGTGAACTGCTGTGAATATCAGGGTCATTCCATCAGCATACATTACAAGGCACTGCTACCTGCTGAATGCTACATCTCACACTTTGCCAACTCCTGATCTTTTCCATATATTATTTAAACAGGGCCCTCTTTAACCCCTGTAGCAAACATTACTTGTATGTCATTTGTATGTTTTGTTGTACAGCACTGTGGAATATGTTAGTGATTTGTAAGTACAGGTTAAAAGTAATAATAATAACAGTGTGTCCCCAAGCTGATGCTAGATTGATTAAAAAAACACTTTTTTTCTTGAAGAACTGATGTTCTCTTGCACAACTTTCCTTTTATTAGAAAAAAAAATTAAGCATTGGTCTTGATAACATCAGTTGTTGCATTTTAAATACATTTTGTTTTAGAGAGTGAGTGTTAAACAGGTGCAGAGTCAGACTGCCATCCTGGGAACTCTACACATGTCGACTTTGGAAAGCAGAGGAATGAGAATAATTAACCCAGGTACAGTCCAACTGAGCTTATTGCTGAAATACATTGGAATGTCTGTGTATTCTTCTCTGCATAATATTATAGGTTTACAAGTTCCAGTGCTCATAAAATTAGGTAGATTTAATAATCACAGCGTGTGGCTTACCAATTCGCTCTGCAATGTCACCCGCTCTCTCCCCCCAAATTCCTTTTACAGCAATTAGGACCACGTCTCCTTTCTCCACCACGTTAAAAATTGCAGTCTCCATGGCACAGTGGCCAGATCCACTCACAGCTAATGTCAGGTTGTTTTGTGTCTGGAAAGCATACCGTATCCCTTGCTTGATATCATCCATTATCTAAAAGGAAGGAGATTAAAAATGGATTCCATTTGTTATATTCATTAAATAATATGACACAGATGCTGAATCTGGGCAAAGTATGAGGAATAAAACAGAAAGGACCACCAGCTCTACATCTAAGGGCAGTGGCCCACAAGAAGATTTTGCCCAAACACAGGGGGCCAAAAAAACACTCAATATTGTGCTCCATTGATCCCTTTGAATAAATTACAAAATGATTCTAATGCAAGCTGCATAGGTGAACTGATTGCATTTACATTAAATCAGTCTGTGTGCGGTCAGAATTACACATAAACAGGGTATTGTTTAATAAAAGGACTTTAGCTAAAAAAAAAATCTAGGGCTTATTTATTATCAGATGTACATGCTAATGGGTGCAAAGAGTGCAATGCTGTCTTCTGCAAGGAAACACTATAATTAATGTATGATTAGGCAGGCATTATGTGCAGGTCTCTAGATGTGCCTTATATTCCCAGGCACAACTGTGAGCAGCTTGTAAACCAAGTGCAGGTAAGGGGCACCCAAAAGGGACACTCATATTTCACCCCTGCCATTGCAGCTGCATGTTTACCTTTCTGAGTGTCATTCACAGCACAGACCCAAAATATAGGATTTTAACACAATTCTAATATGGCCATCAAAGAGCATGCTATTGGAACTGTTGGTAACTAAAATAATTTATTACAGAAAATATAAATATTAATATATAAATATATAGCTTGTATGTGACACACATCAACTACTTGACATGGACATATTTATAAATGATGCATTACTTAGAAACCAGAAATAGTCCCACAAATTTGATATATTTGAACCTTTTCCAAACTCAGGTCCCACCGACATCTTAATTCTCTAATTTCTGCATACTGTTATTACTCTTGCACAAGTAAAATGTAGAGAATGAAAGTTCTGGGTGAACTACTGTTCCCTTCCATCACATTGGGGGTCATTTAAAAAATTTGCAGCACAGAATTTTTCGCACAGTGAACATATTTGCCCTGCCCGTGTTTACATTTATAAAGCTGGACAAGACTGGTGCATTTAATGAGCAAACATAATTGTAAATTTTTCATTCACAGTGCAAAAGCTTTTTAAATATGGTATATTCGAAAATTGCTAATATTTACGCACACACTCTGGGTCCGAATCATGCCACAAAGTTGGTGTCGGAAAAAATGTTTGCTAAACTAATTTAGCAAATTGCGCAATTATATTCGCAAAGTGAAAATTTGCGCTATGAGCAAAGAGGGCCTGCTCATACAAACCTCAATCTCATTTGCGAATTATTGTGCACAATTCACATTTCACTGCAATTCACAAAAAAAAGGACACAACAGTACAAAGTTTAAGTGTTTAGGGGAAAACATGCTCAAAACAATCATCTGTGAAAATTTTTTCTCTGGGTCAAATTTATAAATGACCCCATTGTGTAAAGGTACGTTCTTCACTGAGAAGCAACAATGTCTTATAATCTAGTGTATCATCTTACCTTCAAAATGACAGGATCCAGTGGATTAATCATTGGCAAAGATGCTGCAGCCTGTATACGAGGGGAAACATTTGCAGGGCCTGGTCCCAACAAGAGTCTCTGAGGGACATGCAGGGGCCTGAGAAGGTTTTCCCCAGGTTTAACATACAGTGAAGAGTCCATGATTCTTACAGTGATTTAGAAGTGCCTGAATCTGATAATCTCTGCAACTTTTATTAAGTCAAGGTGGTCAATGAACATTAATCATCTACACCATGCCCACGAGTTCTTCTACTCGCAGTTTAAGATTATTGTCACCTTTCTGAAAGCACATCCCAGAGACGTCACAAGATTCTTGTTCAGCCAAGGAGAAAGTTCAAATAAATGGCTAATGTCTATTAACAATGATTTTTCTGTTGCATAACTTGGTACTTTAGCCAGAAAAGGTTAAGATACTTTTCTGGAATATATGAAAATCCCGCTGAGGAAATGTGATTTACCAATGGATTTCCCTTCTTGATATTACCGTCTTTGATGCTGTCCTGTGTTACACGGCACTCTATAGAGATTGTTAATCATTTACTTCCATTGTGGAGCTTACAATCTAATTCCGACTTACTACAGGTATCGGTATGGGACCTGGGGTTTTCTGGATAAGGGGTCTTTCTGTAATTTGGATCACCATACTTTAAAGGAGAATGCAAGTCAAAATTTAAAAAGCATACTGCCCAATAGTCCTCCTATTGTTTAGTAAAAACGCACACTTTTGTCTCACCTAATCAAATATTTACTCAGTCACACTTACTTCACATTTTCTAGAACAGGCAGCCATCTCTTAAAAGGTATTCTCCCTCCCTTTCCCTCCTTGCTTCATACTGCACATGTGTTTCATTCCCTCCCCCCCTCCCCTCTGCCAGATCCGCTTCTGATTGGCTGGTGGGCATGTGTAGCTCAGAACAGCAGACAGGATCAAGTTACACACATGCTCAGAGAATAGGAAGGCTGCCGCTGGCAGCCTACAGGAAGGACAGAGAGATTTCAGTGATGTCACTGTAGTCTTCACACTGCTGTAGGCTGCCAGCACCATATCTCAGAGAAGCAAGCAGGGATCTGGGAATTTAGATATGCAGTAAGTACTTAAAAAGAATGCCTTTAGACTTCCTTTTAATTTATATTAACCTTTCATTGTCATTTAAGTCTAATATAAAATCATTCAAACATTAAAACATTTAAATATTAAATAAACCCAATAGGATTGCTTTGCATTCAACGGTATTATTATACCTTAGTTAGGATCAAGTACAATGTACTGTTTTATTATTACAGAGAAAAAGGAAATTATTATTAGAATTATTTATATAAAATGGAGTCTATGGGAGATTTCCTTCCTGTAATTTGTAGCTTTCTGGATAATAGGTTTCTGGACCCAATACAGGTATCGGACCCCTTATCCGGAAACCCGTTATCCAGAAAGCTCCGAATTACGGAAAGCCTGTCTCCCATAGACTCCATTTTAATCAAATAATTCAAAATTTTAAAACTGATTTCCTTTTTCTATATAGAAATAAAACAATACCTTGTAATTGATCCCAACTAAGATATAAATAATCCTTATTAGATGCAAAACAATCCTATTGGGTTTAATTAATGTTTTATTGATTTTTTTGTAGACTTAAGGTATGGAGATCCAAATTACGGAAAGACCCCTTATCCGGAATACCCTTGGTCCCGAGCATTCTGGATAATGGATCCTATACCTGTACCTGTATAAGTTTTAAATATCTGCATAGTTTAAAGTTTAAAAATAAATAAATCTCAAATTCTAAAAAATTCTTCTATGGGAGAGTAAAACGTGTCCTCCTCCTCAAGTTTTGAATAATGTACGGTTTGAATCCAACTTGTATAATGACGTTATATATATTTTCAACAGCTATCTGCAGAGAGTCTATGGTATAGTATAATTATGTCTTCTTGAAAAATTTTGACTGTATGGTTTCACCATTTTACTATTTGATTATGCTGTTAAAATATAGCCAATGGACAGGGAATGGTTAAACCTCTACTTTGTGATTTTTACTGCTTCAGTATTTATTATACAGAACCCTGTTAATGTTTTTGAAAAAGCTTTGTGAAAAACCCTGTCAATGAATGTAGAGAGTGGTGCCTCTCTTTAAGTAATGGTTTTAATGATGAGTGGAGATACTTTGGGGCACATTTACTAAGACACGAATTCGAATTGGAAAAATTCCAACTGGAAAACGTACATTTTGCGACTTTTTCGTATTTTTTGCGTTTTTTTCAGCGCCTTTACGACTTTTCGGAAATTGTCGCGACTTTTTCGTTACCAATACGATTTGCGCGAAAAAACTAAAGTTTTTCATAGCCATTACGATTCGCTCGTATCTTGTAGCGACTTTTTCGTATTGAGCGCTCGTAAGCGGCGGGTGAAACTTTCAGACTTAGCATGATTTTGGAAGCCTCCCATAGGACTCAATGGCACCCTGCAGCTCCAACCTGGTCCAAGAAAAGTCACCATACTGAAGCTTGAATGAATCCGAACGCTACAAAAAAATCGCAACATTTTGCGCAACTTTCGGAATGGCTACGAAAAAGGCGCGACTTTTCGCGCAAGTTTTAACGCTACGAAAAAATCGCCAGATTTTGCGCAACATTCGGAATGGTAACGAAAAAGTCGCGATAATTTTCCGAAAAAATCGCCAAATACCGATCATTACGAAAAAAAACGCAATCGGACGCATTCGGCCCGTTCGTGGGTTAGTAAATGTGCCCCTTTGTGTTGAAATATGTGCTCTAGAACCCATGGGGTAACAACTGCCTATGGTTAAGTACCGGTAGGGTACAAAACGTGTAAAGCGGCATTTTGCAGGGTTTGTATGTTTTTGATATGACTTTTTGAATAAAGATTGTGATTTTTCTTTTGAATTTTGGTGTTGAGTTTGGGATATGTTTAGATTTTGTATGCTCTTATCTATTCAGTCACTCTGGTGAACCTGAGGAGAAGAGTCCCTGTTTATTCCCAATAGATATACAAGGGTCCTCATAACAGGTAAATTAATGACAGCCAAATTTTGTCTGTCTGCTCTTTTACCCATCAAATGCATGAAAAAACACATGAAAAATAAGCTTAACTGGGATACTGATAAAAAAAAAATAAACAGGAGATTTTCCAAGATAGGTTATGATATATTGCCCCAATGGATGTGACCGTTGCCCTTCTTTCAAGCTGGGGCAGGAGGCCATTGTGTTTCAGGTGCCCGCTAGAGGATGGGGATGTTACAATGCTTGCTAATGCCTCAGAACACTCTTTTTCTGGTGATTCCATTGTATTTACAAGTCATTCAAATCCCTGAGGTCATGGTTGGCAGTGACGAGGGAAAGCAGTTTATTCTAGTTTTGTCTAGTTGTATGAACATGCTCAGCAGTAAGTATCCCAGTGCTCCTCTTCCCACTTACCTCTGCACCTGTTTTCACCCACCTTACCCCTTTCTCCTTCTATTCCTTAAATGTATGTCATTATATATAATGACATTAAGACATAAGAGAACCCTTACAGTCAGTGTTTAATAACACATATATTTTGTACCGTTTCATTTTTATTCTGAAAATGCGAATAAAGAAAGAATTACAATAATTGTGCATTCTCTTACTAATATTTCTGTTCAACAAAAGCTAAAATATAAAGGCAAATTGGCTCTTTAGCTGTCACACTGCATTTGGTCAATGTAAAAGCACTAATATATCCTTATGTTGCCAACTTTAATGAGGTAAAGGGACCTTGAATCCATGGGTAAAGCTATCCTGACCATAGGTTTCATGATTTATTCTTTCCTCTGCTTTTGGATTGTGTGATTTTTCAGAAGAATGGACATTGTGCAACGATGCACATATTTTTGTATTTTTTTTTTTTAAGGGATATGGCACATAGAGCACTAGAATCTTCCAAATGTTATTCATTAAAATAGGTAAGTACTTGTTCACAAGAGCATTTTCAGGTTGAAAAGCCCCCAAGTCACCACTGTCACATGGTTTCCATTCAGCTAAATGGATGGACACCATAATTTTTTGGCACCAATCTGGCAGGCGATATTCATAGAGGAGAAGTTTTGAGTACAGCCAAACTATGTTTATAAAGGGGCTATTGGAACCCTTTTTTCCCTATACAGTTGTAGTGGGGAAAATTCTTTAGAGAATTTACAACATAAAGAAATTATAAATGTGGGCTATTAGCATGGTGGAGGTGACATAGATAATGAGATGCTAAAATGTCTGCCAAAACTTAACCTAGATTGCAGAGGTTGTGTGAATTTAAAATGTTGCTAAAAATGCTCCATATTTTGACTTTAGCCATTTAGTAAATATGCCGCTTATCTTATTATCCTATTATAGGAATTCCTATAATAAATTATATACATTTTT
Source organism: Xenopus tropicalis (assembly GCF_000004195.4). NCBI lineage: Eukaryota > Metazoa > Chordata > Amphibia > Anura > Pipidae > Xenopus > Xenopus tropicalis. Next base: position 126,165,192 of record NC_030681.2, read on the forward strand.
TCTAGGGTTTTTGTTTTAATAAAATCAACTACAAACTGCCGAGATTAAGAGCCAGACAAGCAGTACTGACACCCCAGGCAATAGCATTTGGCCTGGCATCCTGCCAACCCACCCCCTGTCAACTCACATCCACAAATCCCATGCCTGTTGCCTTTAGGTCCCCCTTCACTTACTTGTTTTGTTTTGAGAGTTTTGTTCTTAAAGGGAAATCCTTCACTCACTTTTCTTGTAATCTCTCATCATTTAGGCAAAAATACAAGCAGGAAGAATTTATGAGTGTTTCCTAATAAAGGTTGTGGGAGGCAATCACACAAGTTTCTCCACCGGTGAAAAAACACAGGCAGACAAAACTCTACATGTGACATTTGCCTAATGGTTAGCCAACTCTGACTTTTGGGTCTTTTTAAATCAGACCAGTTAAAAAACCTGTGCACTTCTAATATAATTAGGGGTTTGTGGGCCTTTCCCCTATTAAATGACAACTAAACACAAGCTACAAGTTCAACACCTTTTTTTGCCAGTAAGTACATACATTACAGATTTCACAGAGACTCCCATTTGCTACAAAAAATAAATAACCCAAAAACAAGTTCTTTCGTGTGGAAGTGCATAAAAAACAAATCACTTTTTTGTATAGATACTACCAGCCTTCTGCCTGCCAACCCGCCATAACTTTGGGCTAAATTACAACCACAACCCACGTAGTTCTGCCACTGTGAGTGTTCAGCTGTGTCAACATTTTTCAATGAACTGTTCAGTGTAAAAATAAAACTGTGTAAAAATACAGGCTGTCCTGACTGCATGCTCAGAATCAAAAGCAAACTAACGGAACAGTTATGTCCCATGTGGCCCCCACTTTAACTGACTGACTGACAGGTAAATGACATGCAAAGGAGGAAGTTGTAGCCTGTCTATTATGTTAGACATCAGTTCAATCCAGCTTTCATAGATGGCATATTTGGCTAACCAACTATATTGAAAACATTTTCTTATTTATCACAGTCTTTCTTTTTACTCCGTTTACCCATTGTTACACTGAACTGTTCCTTTAAATGTATTGCCTATAACTACACAATATTTACAGAATTGCATCCAAATTTATTAAACAATAAGGAGTATGTATTTACTTATATTTGATGTTTGTAGTCTGTTAAATGCATGGCACACAGTGTGGCAAAAATAAATGAACTCATTAATATAGATGTTGGGGGGTAAAGGTACAAGTGTAAATATTTCACTGTAAATGTGGCTTACCTGGAACATTTCAGGGTGCATATGACCAATAAGCTGTAAAGCCCCTGCTGCTTGAATCCGAGGAGGTACATTGGAGGGTCCTGGTCCAAGCATGAGGCGTTGGGGGACATTCAGAGGTTGTAGAAGAGCTGAAGGTGGAGGGATAGTGGCAAGCGAAGACATGATTCTGACAGAAGCAGAGAGGCGTGCAGCACAAAGAAGAGAAGAAGAAATGCTTCTAACTGACCCTTGCATCTTGTTTAACTTCTAATAGGTCTTAAATAGATGACGCCCAGTGAACCTTCACCTAGTCCCTATTTTGATTCTGGTCCTAAAGCTCACTTGTCTAATGCATGCCGCGCTTTGTCCACCCTATCCCTTTCTCTGGATTTGTTACACTCTGGAACTCCCCTCGAACCAGAGACCTCGGGGGTCTGACCTGTGCTCTGTGACTTAGAGGGCGTTACACCTGATGACAAAAATCTTCCACAATGTCAACAGAGCCTCCAATGGTCCTATTTATATTGACTCTTATCTATTAGTTATCCATTAAAGCCTCCTGGCTAGGGATTGAACTAATGCCAAAAAAACAGGTTTTATCGAAGTGTAAACACAGGGGAGAGCTGCACTAAGTGGTGAGAAACATATATAATGTCTGTTAGAGACATGAAAATATTAACAGCAAGCAAAAAAGCTTTCTACAGGGTTAACCATATAGATTATGTGTCCTGACTGTTTGGCAGTTTCAAAATATGTGGGATGGCATTGCGGGGAGATTACTCATCTGCGACAATGAAAATTTGTTGTGCCCCGTCACTAATCTCCCCGTGTACCCCTGCCCTAATACCTCAAGAAGAATTATCAATTTTTTCCCACATATATTGAAACTGCCAAACAGTCAGGACACATACTCTATATGGTTAACCCTTTAGGAATCTCCCCGTGTGTCACTGCCCTTAGGGGGCTGGTGTGGGTTGCACAAGTAGACTGAACAGTTTTTTCTGGACCATATAATTAGACAGTATAGTTGCAGCGCAAGACCTAAGTGGTCTGCCCCAGATGCAAGTAATGAAGCACTAAGAGGTGCAAAATTGAGATCCTTTGTGTTCATTTGGCAGCACTTGCATCTGTGGCATACCTAGGCTCTGCACTGTGAGCTGGATTTTGCAGCGCCCAGCACTGGTGGGCACAAGGCAGCCCACTTCTTTTCACCTGTTACAGAACAAGTGGTAAGGACAGGGCTGCAAGTGCAACCAAGCTTTATCCTTGCACTTGTGCCTCGCCGAAACTGGAGCTACTGCCACCTCGAGAGTGGCATCAATTGTAGCAGTAAACTTGCACCTCAAACTGAATGTAGATGTCATTTAGAAATGACAACATCCCGACACCAAAGATTTTGAAGTTGTGACCGATTTGCCTCAAAGCACAGGTGCACCAGCCACCTTGTTTCTACAGCTACAGTGAATGCACAATAAAAGCAATACACGGGAGCACTTACTGCTCAACCCAAGTGTGCTACACGCAGACCCGCTCCCTGGTGGATCCCAAAAATAGAATTACAAAGAAAAAATAGCGGAGTAAACAGTAAAAGGCACATGTACATCCTAAGCGTAGGTCCATTGGGATGTACAATGTTGATGGAATAAAGACTGATTTTTATTTTTATCCTCGTGGTGCTCTGCTATTTTTTCTTTGTACAACTACAGTAAAGTTGTGGGAAAACGTGGTCACTTCTGAGTGCAATCGTTCTTTCCACACTGCATTTGTGCTCATGAATGAGCCCTGTTGTGTTTTCTGCACTTCTCCCTGGCCAGGTTACCAGGACTCAGCTAAAGGACAATGATTCTCTTTGTTGCCCATGGAAAATTGGGCTCCCCAAAATAACAAGATCAGGGTACGTAATGTAATGTTGATGTGTGTCACAGAAACCCTTTATGACATATAGTTTTAAAAATGAAACCACTGATAAGATGTAGTTTGTACCACAGCCTGGATTTTATAAAGCAAAAAGGAATTTCTGTTGTGCACAAAACTGCTGTCTTGCTATTGAATTTGCGTTGTACATCATAAGCTAATACACATAGGTACTACTTAGTAATAGAGGTATGGTATATTTTATCCGGAAGCCCAATATGCAGAAATCTCTGAGTTATGGAAAGGTAACACCCCTAATCCGGAAAACCCCAGGTCCCAAGCATTCATGATAACAAGTCCTATATTTGTACTGCTTACATAATGTCAGATGGGCAAGCTACACCCCATATTGCCCTGCCGTTGGTTAGCTGTACTTAGTAACTATGGTTGTTAGAAGGTATTTTTGTCATCTATATTGGCATCCTCTGCTTTGTTAAAGTAATTCTAACATGGTTGAGTTATTGATATATGCATTGAATTATTTTTATGGATTTGAGGAAAATGACATGTTTTGCACCTTGTTTGTCAGATTTCTGTACACCGTAGAAGTTTAGAGGTGGAGATCATGTTCTATGTTTCCTGTTGTTGTGTACTTGGGTGGCTATGCAGAACTGCTTGAACTTTGGAATCTCAGTGAACAGACCTCAGCCTGCTTTTTATCCCTGTAAATACAAGCACCGTCATCAAAAGGAATCAATAAACAAACTACAGTGTGGCCTAAATAAAATAATTTATTTATGATACAGCCTGATGAGTTTTGTGAAGTGGTGGAAGTCGAACATGGCATACTGAACTGTTGTTGTAAAGGTGGCCATACACGGGCCGATTATAGCTGCCGATATCGGTCCCTTAGACCAATTCAGCAGCTTATCGGCCCGTATATATGCGCACTATCAACGGGTCTACCCCGGACCTGAAATCGCCCAGATCTCGATCGGGCAGGTTTAAAAATTAGTTGGATCAGGAACTGCATCGGCTCGTTAATGCAGTCCCCGAACCGACAGACGCCTATACCCATTGTTCTAATTCGATTGTTTGGCCCAGGGGGACCAAATTAGCTTGATATCGCCCACCCGTAGGTGGCCACCTTTACTCAATGAATGTATGGCACAGTGTAAATCTGGACTGCCTGTTGGACAGATGTGGCCATTCCAGTATACATCAGCTTTTCAAACAACTCAGTATACATCAGTTAAAAAATGTGCAGCCTTTCCATGATGTTAAATGTAATAATATGGTTTTGAGACAAAAAAAATTAAACAGTAGTTGATTGTCCTCAGCCTGCCTTCAGCCTGCATTCTCCAAATCCCACATTTCCCTGCACACGTGATGTCAATAACGAAAGGAACATCACAGTGCAATGCATTGTGGGTTATGTAGTTCCTGCATGCTGTCTGTAAGCTGTGGAAAAATTGATACAATTTTTAACATCAATGTTTTAGTCCCTTCTCCTCTGCCAGGATTTTCAAATGATGCAGAAAGAGAAGAATTATTTTGCAGCTTGATTTCAGGATATAAAGAGTATTTATTCATACTTTTTGAAAAAAACAGATTACAGTGATAGGTATATTAGGTCTCTGTGTTGTGTGGGGCTCTTTAACAAATTTTGGTTCAGAAGCCGGAGTTCCCCTTTAACTACTGCCAGTGGCAAATAGTAAGATCAGCATTTAATAACACTCCTTAGTGTATATCTACATCCCATCTCTTTTGTGCAAAGAGTTGTGAATATAGGCACCCAATGGGAAAAACAACATTTTCACGCTTTATAGAGAATCATTACTGGAGATCATTGGAGATGTAATAATGACACTGAATATGACAGCCACCAGGTAAATAATTGGGGTACATCTGTAGTGTGTCTTCCCTCTTAAAAGAAATGAATGAATGGAAATAAATGTATTTAGCCCTAGGTATACTGAAATATTTTACTTGTACAGGCTCCCAAAGAGCCAAGTGGATTTCTGTTTGTCCTTTTATATGAGTAGTAACACCAAAAATGAAAATCATTAATCATTATTCAAGCCTTTTGGCTCGAGCCATCGTAAAGAAAACCCTGCGTAAGTTAAGGAACTCATATGTGGTTTGGGGAAAGAAATCTCATTAGCTGAGGGATTCTGATACTATACATGGTGGAAAGTAAGGTATTGTCTTTGATATAAATAGTTGTTTCCAGAAATGTGGCTTGTGGAGTAGACTCATTTAAATTTGATGGTGGGGTGAAAGCTATTAAATTGTTAGTGGAACTGGACAAGGCTTTGCTCAATATCTGCCCAAATGATAAGGATGTAACACGATATATATAACAGAGGTATGTTTGGGGTTTTGGCATTACAGGAGGAGCTAAAATCCTGTTCTAGTTTTGCCATGAAAAGGTTAACATACTGGGGTACAAAGTGAGTTTCCATACTGATCCCCATAGTTATGTATAAGTTTAAATTAAATCAGGCTTACAACGGTATCGGCCGGTTGTCCCATTTTGCAGGGTATGTTAGTGTACAGGGATTCCACATCCATTGTTGCCAAAATGGTTCCCTGTGGTAATCTGATGTAAGTGGTGTGCTGTAAATAGCTTGTAGTATTTTTACCAGGGGTTTTAAGAATGTTTTCTGTCAGTGTTAAGATGCCAGAATGCCAAAAACAATATGGTGCCCTGGGTTCCCTTCTTTATTAATCCTGGGCAGCATATAGAATGTAATTATTTTTGGGGACTCTGGTACCAAGTGTAATAAGTTTGTATGTGTTGCTGGGAATCCTTTAATTAGGTTTTTGAGTTCTTTGATATGGGCCCCTGTGAGGTCAATGTCTAATTTGCTGTAGTGGATTGGGTTAGACAGCTGTTTGTAGGCCTCTGTGAGCTCTCATACATCTTCTTGCAAAAGCTTCCCTCCACAAATGCTATATTAAACTTGTCAATCAAATTCAGACTTCCGACTCCTGCATAAAAATAATGAAGAAAGACAGTTGCTTGTAGAGAAATAGTGAAGAGTAAGAGCTCGATTTATTTCAGAAGTGGATCAGAATTAATTATTTTAGAAATGTCCTATTTCAGCATACTTTAACTTTAGCGGAGAAGTAAGTAATTTAACAAGAAAGCAAAGTGGTTCCTACTAAGTGCTGACTTTAAGAGAAACAAATAATACACAATACCACTGAAGGAAAGCTTTATATTTACAATAGGAAGAAAGAATTACAGTAGACCCCCCCACCCTATTTTACATTTTTCAGGGGACCAGAACAAAATATATAAGAACAGTAATCAGATTTATTTTTATTATACAATATTAATTGTGGCAGATTTATCAAAATGTGAGATTAGAGTTTACCACAGAAAAACACACCCTGATTTTTAGAACTGTATTTATCAATGGGTGAAAACCCACTGAAATGCATCATAAATGGATGGGACTAAAATTAAACAATGCAAAATGTGGGAATACATAAAATCAGGGTATGTAAAATTAATTGAGGCTTTATTGTATCCTATTTAAAGAATATTCAGGTTTTATTACCATTAGTCTGCTCCATCCTGTGACTGCTGCAGGCAGACAGTTGCCATTGAATGGGGGACTGGTCTTGATGACTGGGCCTGGGGCACCGGGAAAAAACCCGGTGGGCCCCGGTCCTAGTGGGCCCTGGTGGCCCAAACCCTTTGCCAGCACTCCACTGGCCGATGGTGTTCCTCCCCTGACGCGTTAAACGTACCCATGCTCAGGTGAGGATGTTGGGCGGGGGCCCCTGGACGGGGTTAGAGAGACCCCTGCAGGGGGTTAGGGGTTGTAAAGGGGGACCCTAGGGGGGTTAGGGGGTGCAGGAGATGAGGCCGGCGGGAGCACCTGCAGGGTGCACCCCCAGTCCGACTGACAGGAGTATATACATATAACATGGCAATACCGACACATGATATAACCAATACTTTTTATAATATTAGCACATAACTGTTTTCTCAGCTACAGCCAAGCTTGTTTTTAATGTATATACCTGTATATGAACATCTTTTTCTTTTTTTTGAGAAAACAGACAAATACTTCATGAACTTTGATTTAGCATCGCCCCCTTCATGCCCCTTTCACTCCCCTTGTTTATGTCTAATTAAACAAATGTTAGCATGGTTATTGTTTAATCTGCCTCTCTCTCTTCCACAACTCAGTGTTCACAAAGCATTACTAATCCACTAACTCCCTGCAAGAAAAAATAAGTAGCTATTATGGGCAGGGCCCTCTTTACCTCTTGTATCAGTTAGCAGTTGTTTTCCTAATGTTCAGTATATACACCCATTTATTGTACAGCGCTGTGGAATACGTTGGAACTTAATTCATACCTGTTAATAATAATAATAATAATAATAATAATAATAATACTACAGTGCTTACTTATAGAGAGTAGCACAGATCTGTAGACAAAAGCCTATATGTTTATCTTTTATCCCAGTCCAATATAAACTATTTTATATAAAACTCCAGTATAAACTCTTTTTTAGATACATAGGAGAACACCAACACACAGATTTCATTGCTTAACAAGTTTTCATTACAGACTACTACACAACATATTTTGGGCCCCTTAGTGCCCTTTGTCAAGAGCCCAAAACATGTTGTGTAGTATTCAGCAATAAAAACTCTTAAAGCAGTGAAATATGTGTGTCGGTGCTCTCCTCTATATTTGTGCAGGGGAATGGTAAAATTGCTGCATCTTTTCTCAGGCAGTTCCTTAGAACCTTGGACAGCAAAGGGAGAACCTTATGTTAGAAGAAATATAAACTCCCTTTCTTGGGTCAAGATATGACCATTGCAGTTTCTTAGTTTGTTAAGGTTTATAACCTGGAGCAGCCATGTCCTCTGGGTCCATTTCCAGAGAGATCCCACCAGAGCGAGGGAGAAGTGGAACCTGGGTTAATCAAGCTAAGTAAGTGTCAGGGTATACTCTGTCATAGATCACACTAGGGGGCAGATTTACTAATCCACAAATCCGAATCCCGAAAGGGAAAAAATCGTATCGGAAACGAAAATTTTGCGACCTTTTTCGCCGCCATCGCAATTTTCCATATTTCTCGTGACTTTTTCGTCGCCGTCGCATCGAAATTTTTTCGTATTGAGCGATTGTAAACGGCGGAAAAACCAATCCGATTTTTTCGCGGCGGTGACAAAAAAGTCGCGGAAAATATACGAAAAAGTCGCGACAGTGACGAAAAAGTTGCAAATTACCGATCATTACAAAAACACGCATTCGGCCGCCTTCGGACCGTTCGTGGATTAGTAAATCTCCCCCTAGGTGTTATAGATAGTTTAGGATTTATCAGTCTGAGGCTCCAACAATGATATTTAGTGGGATTAGGGTCCCGGGTACACTATTGGCCAGAGTAGGGACCAAGTGTACAGACCTAGGGACAAAAGGATATGCCTAGGTTCCACTTGCAGAGAAGACCCTAAAAGCTGTGGATGACACTTTTTATTTAACAAATTCTTTGTGCAATGATTGACCCTGAGGGACAGAGTATTTCTGTGAATATATAACTGTGAGTATAACCCTGACACCTGGGAAATATATATATATATGTATTATGGTACATTGATGTTCAAGTATTCCTATATGGATCAAATTAATAAAGCCTTTGTTGTTTGAGTTCAAGGTCACTGGCACCTGTTCTCACTGTTCCAACCCCAGACATATAGTTATACTAAACCCTGCCTCCAACATATGCAAGGGCCCACACCTGAGAAGGGGAGTCTCATCCGTGAGAATTAAAGTGAATGGTTTTGGGAGCCCATTTTACCAAATCCTTCCATCTGTATTGTACCATGAGGCAAGCAACAAGCCTCTGAGGATCCATGCATCAAGTCTGAATGTGACAATGCTGACCGGCCAAACACCTATTCATTTGAAACTGTTGTCATGTAAGACAATCGTAAAGTAAGAACAGATAAGTACAGGTATGGTCTACGTTAGGCCTAGGGCACACGTAGTATTGGCTCACCTGCTCACAACCTGCCTTTTTTTGCTGATCCACTCCCTCCCACAGCTCTATTTATTTGCACTGAAAAGTAGGTTGGGCCAAAAATGCCTGGTTTTGCAGTTCCAGCACTCTGCAACGGAAAGGTATTTTTGTGATTTTGTGTTGGCAAAAAAACACCCCATGTGCAAATACCTCCTTCATTTTCTCCCCCTTAAGAGTGAGGGAACAAGTGACCACTAAAGAGCAATTGCCCCATGTGGCCGCAGCCAACAACAGATCTCTTATATAGGTATTATTTGGGTATTTAGAGTCCTTTGTCTTGTTTCAGAAGTGGAATTACACAAAATGCAGGCATAGTTATAATGCGTAGCTTTTTTTGGTAAACAAAATGTTCCACCCAGAAAATGCCCTTGAAATAAAACAGCACACAATGTTCCATAAACAGCTATCACTCAGTACTCACCGTGACTGAATCCATCAATAGTTAGTATCAAGTAAAGTTAATCAAAAAAAGCAAATCAAAAATGAGGAATTGTTTTTTAGATCTTATTGGATAACTGGTTTCTGCATAACAGATCCCATACCTTTAGTTAAAGGATTGGACTTACTCATCTGTCAGAATATAGAAAGAGATAGGGTTGCTAACTGCCAGGTTTTGAGCCCATCCCAGTTTTTGGGATGTCTGGTTTAAAACACTGAGAAAACTGAACAGAAATCCAGCCAGTTGTGTGAAAGTGATACACTAACACTGCCTTGGCATCATAACTCTGCCTGATATCATTATTCCCACCCAACATCATTATGCCCATCCTCAGCATCACTGCTCCACCCACTATGTCACCAGCTCCGCCCCCTTTGTTCAGGTTTAGACAACAGCAAAGGTGGCAACCCAAGGTTGCGGGTCTTGTCTATGTTACTTATCTAATATTATTCATATTATCTAAGTTTTACTCCTTTAAACATTTTAAAAACATTTTTTCTACCCCGCCCACTTCTGATGATGTCACTTCTGGTTTGCAGCAACAGCACTTTCTGTTTAATGGTGGTCAGCAGGTTATGGATTGGGTTGAGGATAAGGCAGTTGCTGGTTGGGTCCAAGCAGGTGAAAATATGGGTTGCGGGTTTGGGTCACAGGTCCGGGTCAGGTCTGAGCCTCCAAATTTGTTTCACGCAGTACTCTAACCAAGGGTGACTGGGTCAGCATCTAACACTTCTGGCTTTTGGCCCATGCTTTTCTTTATCATTTAGTGTTTATTGCACTGTATTGTGCATGTTGTGACCCCTAGTTTTAGTTTAAATCACACAGATTTCCTTCATTTGAGGCAGAATAGAGTAGGCTAGACCTACATACAAGGAACCATTGTATGTAAAAAAAAAATTCCTTCTGCCTATAAAAAAAAAACAAGATAAAAAATCTTTACATAGTAGGTGGTACACAGATCCTGTCAAAAGCAGAAGTACTTGAAGTACTAAATACATTCATTTTGGAAATTGTACCTAAAATGTAGGGATTTATTATATATGTCAGTGTTAAAGGAAAACTATATCCCCAAACAATGTAGGTCTCTATAAAAATATATTGCATGAAACAGCTTATATGTAAAGCTCTGCTTCATCTTAATAAACCATTTTTATAAAAATATACTTTTTTATTTGTATGAGCCATTGGGTAATCCTAAATAGAAAACTGCCATTTTAAGTACCAAGGCCACCCCCTGGGTACCTAATTTTACCTAAGAAAACTGGAAAAACTTATTGACTCAAGTATAAGCCTAGGGTGGGAAATGCAGCAGCTACTGCTAAGTTTCTATAATCAAAATAAATACCAATACAATTAAGGCATCAGTGGGGTATATGTTTCTAAATATTTATTTCAAAGAAAAACAGTTAACTAGCTCTGTAAGTGGAGAAGAGGGTCAACAAAAACAATGAGTACTACCCCACGCTCAATGCGCATTGGCAAACTGCCAGCAGGCCCGGTCCTGGAGGACATGTAAGGGGGAATAACTATTGCTACAGGGAGCGGGCCAGGGCACTGGAGGGTCTGGTTGCAAGTGGCCTAATTTGCACACAAAGTACAGAGAGTGCTAGTCTGGAGGGACCCATGGCACCCGACTCGAGTATAAGCCGAGGGTGACTTCTTCAGCACATTTTGGGTGCTGAAAAACTAGGCTTATACTCGAGTATATACAGTAAATAAACAAATCTATTTTTGATAGATTAGATAGGTAGTATGCTTTCGCTTCATGGACCAATGTATGTTGTTCATGTTAGATAAAAACTAATAGGAGGAAGTGGAGAGACATTAAAAAGTTGGAAAGGAACCTGAATCTTTTAAGACCTATAAATGCTATAACAAGTTTTCTAAAGCAGCAAACAAGGCCAAATTAGAATACATGGAATGTATTACTTCTCTTGAAAAGAGACAAGACACACTCTAAAAACATACGTATTGTGTGAGATTGTAGTAGGAGCATAGATTGTAAGCTCCACTGGGGCGGGAGCTGATGTTATGATGCTGCGTAAATGTGCAAACCCTTTATAAATAAGGGACATTAACAATAATATTTCTTTCACTATATACAGTTTCCCACGACACCTAACTTCAAAGAGTTGTTTTCTTGCTATTTGCTACATATGGAAAGGTGTGTCCCACAGTAGTTGCACTATTGTATTTCTTTCTCCTGTCACACTGTACACAGTAATGTGTACTCTTTGGTGACAGACGGAATGTGCATCAGGATGTCACTTCCTGCCATGGCTGCTGTTACAGGTGTACAACTGAGTGAAGCTGGAGAGGCCAGTAATGAGGTATAATATGATTTTTTGCTTTAATTAGTGATTGTTGGAGCTATACCCACAGAGTGTGTATAGATATCAATGTGAGTGTGCATAGTGTAGGCCTGAACTAGAAATCCTGAACCTCAGGCAAATTCTGTAAGCTGCCTCAGACTGGTGCTTTATATTGGTCCTGGGAGAGGCTGTTTGGGCTTTTTTATTCTTGGAATGTGTGCGTGTAGCTGTGTGTCATGTGTGTGTGCAGAATAAAAATATGTTCCATATGCTGTTACAGGTATAACATTAAACATTTTCAACACATGATAACTCTATATTTCCAGTTAAAGTGATTGTTTATGAGGTGATTGATGTGAGGTTCATGAAAGAAATACATTTCAGAGTGGAGATGTTTCATTGATGTTGTCTCTCTGCAATGAATACTGTACAGTTTGGTACCAAGTTGGGTTATCTTTTATAGACAATAGTATTTTACCTGGAAAATAAATATAAAGACCAAATAAAGGGCTCTGGCTTTAGAGGTTACTTTGTACTGAATTGTACTGGGATCTAAAATTCTACACCAACCTCTACAGTTGATTTCTGTATAGTTATTGCTGCAATAATCTGCCATTATTTAGTCCTTTGCCTTCCAAGGTTGTACCTCTTACATGCTGGCAGGCAAATCACGTAGGTGATACGTAGCCTCACAGTCCAATGAAATTCTTTGCTGTCAGTGAAGCACATTGTACTTATTTACAGCCCCTTATGGAACAAACGCACTTGTTTTTAACCATTTTGTGTCTTGTTTTTGCCCTGTAACCTGTTTATTCCATAACGAATCAAGTATTTTGATCACTAATCACACTGTCTTACAATTTATATAATATATATTTTTTTTTTAATTAATCTGCATCTTTTTATTAAATGTTTTGTGATTTTATTACACATGTAATAATAGTAGAATTTTAGATTTCTCATCATGTGTTCTTTCCAAAAATATATGGCTTCCTTGGTTCAGTTTATGTTTTGGGGGCTACACATAAAATGCAAATATATTAATTCGGAAGTGCCAGCCATGATGTGCCACATATTTCATTTATCCTATGCATATTATCCTAACTCATGAGTGAGATAAGATAAGTGTAAAATGTGGGACTTTTGTCGCTTTTCAGAAACTGCATAAAAATTGCTAAATTTACCAAACCTAGATTGGTAGTTTGGAATAAAAATATATATACCAATTAGTAATTTATCAAAATGTATACTTTCCAAAAATGAATGATGTTCTAGGGTGAACTTACTGTTGTGGGATTTTTCACCTTGCAGTATGTTCATTATTGGTGCTATGCTTTGAAAAACCTTTCCCCAGAAAATGTCTTTAATGAAAATGACTTGGTAGTTGATAACTACAGTAAATTTATGTAAACGTGGCTGGCAGTGAAAGAGTTGATTTCTTACACACTTAATAAAATAATTTTTGCTCCTAGCGTGAAATAAAAGGTAGTTATTTACAATGCACCTATATATGGGCCAAGTAGCACAGTAACTGGTCTAAAGCTGGCCATACACGCACCGATAATATCGTACGAAACCTCGTTTCGTACGATATTCGGTGCGTGTATGGCAAGTCGGCGAGTCGACCGATATCGCAGGAACCTGCTGATAGCGGTTGACTCGCCGATCGGGCCAGTTAAAAGATTTTGATCGGGCGCCATAGAAGGCTCCTGACCAAAATCTGCCTTCAGCGCTGAATCGGCAGAAGGAGGTAGAAATCCTATTGTTACCCGATAGCACCCACCCGTAGATGGGGATATAGGGTGAAGATCCGCTCGCTTGGCGACATCGCCAAGCGAGCGGATCTGCCCGTGTATGTCCAGCTTTAGTTGGGATCAAGTACAAAGTACTGTTTTATTTTTACAGAGAAAAAGGAAATCGGTTTTAAAAAATGTAATTATTTGTTCAAGATGCAGTCAGTGATGGATGGCCATCCTGTATGCATTCCATACTTGTAATATAAAATTGAAACATGACAGACCAACAATAATCAGTATGCAGTTTATTGTTTAGAAAGGGCATTTTGCAGTGTGCTGGCCAAGAAAGCTTTCGTACTCACTGGGTAGCACACTGGGTAGTTCATGAAGCTCGGAAATTATTTAGGAAGTTACCTACTGTAGGTATTATACTAAAGGTAGTGATGGGAAGCTCAGTCTGTGTTTGTTTTATTTCCTTTCATCAAATCATGGCAAGTAAACATTTTAGGAGACACCACAAGAGGTGACACTGGAAGAATAAGGAGCAAGAAATTGCTAGTAGTATGGATCACTGGGCTCTGGCAGTTCCATTGTTTGAATAAGAAGAGGTTTTCCAGCAGGAACTGGACAATGCCTTCCCTTATAATAAACCAGAATTCCTCCAACTATAGTTGCTTCAGTTTCTCCACACAGTTGAAATCCCAGGTATGGTGTAAGCTGTAAATGTACAAGCAAATGTTGTTATCATTATAAACCTTTACTAAAACAGAAAGCATGATAAAGAACTAGTTTGAACATTATGACAGTGCAGCCTGAAATATTAAAATAGTGATTTGACAAGGTTTGTGCCAAACAGGGATGCACTGATTTTCAGTTTAAGAATGCTCCAATAAAAGGGGATTTTAATGGGGAACTCCGGCTTCCAAACCAAAATTTGTTAAAAGAGCCCCACACAACACAGAAATCCCTAATATACATATCACTGCAATCTTTTACTTCAAAAATGTATTATTAAATAACATTTTAGATGCTGAAGTCCAGCTGAAAAATAGATCTTCTCTTTCTGCATCATCTGAAATCCTGGCAGAGGAGGAGGGGCTACAACATTGATGTTACCAATTGTAACTTCTCCACAGCTTACAGACAGCATGCAGGAACTACATAACCCACAATGCATTGCCCTGTGATGTTCCTTTCCTTATTGGCATCACATGTGCTGGGAATTGTGGGGTTGGAAGATACAGGCTGAAGGCAGGATGAGGGCAGTCGACTATTGTTACATTTTATTTGAGTCTCAAAGCAGTCAGCCAGAATTGATGTGTATAGCAAAGTTGCTTGAAATTATGTATACTTTTCAAAAAGCTTAAGTTGTGTTTGGGTGGCATTTCCCCTTAAGAATTTTTCTGCCTGGAAATTTGTAGCTCCATACGATGGGGATAAAAAGCTTAAAACTGACCCCTATTGAAAGCGAATGGAATTGCCATCCATCGACTGGTCCTGTAAAGTGACAGCTACAAATCACTTGAACATGCAGCACTGTGCAATGAGATTATTGGCTAAATAAATAGCATCCATTTGATTTCAAACAGATGCTGACTGGAATGTTTGCCCACACTGGCATTCATGCAGCCTCACCCTATGTTTCTGTGTCACCTTGCATTGTACAAAATGCATTTTTCTATAGCAACTAATGTTAGTATTGATTTAGTCACAAGCCATGTGTATTATATGTTACCTTATTCTTGTGATGAAGGCTTGCTTCATGCACCTGTAAAAAGAAATACAAATGTATCCTCATCTAGAATGACAATAACCACTTTGAACTTAATGCAACCAACAGACACTCTGTCAATATTTATCTAGATATAACAAGGCAAAAAAAAAAAGGTATCATGTATCCTGCATTAGTGTATACACATTTTCTGCACTTATTAAGGAACTTTTTACTCTTGACATATCAGGATGCCCTTTACAGTATTTAAACTGCCTTTTATTGAGTCCTACAATCTTCATAGTTCAAAACCTACATCTAAATAAAGAACTCTGAGCACTTATGCAGGGCAAATCTTTGGGGTGGTTGACCTGAGCAACTGCAAAGTGTCAGGCCATCGGCCTACCTATTATCCTTCTGTATTAACATCTGAAACACAAAATGTCTTCCGTCAACCCAGCAATAGCTAAAATGTTCAGCACCACATCCCAGACTGAGGTTACAGCTGTAATTTTACCTTTCTAGTTGGCAATGCAATGTTGGCAGGTTGAGGAGGGGGTCCAGCTCATCACCATCACACATTGCATCTTCTGTGTATTTCTGAATATCATTATTTCAAAACCACTATCACCAAATGAATTGAATTAATAATTAATAATTCAATTATACGCATATTTGTATTTAAGTTGTTCACTATATAATATACACCACAAATAGTAAAAGAAGACAACTTTAAAAGTCAATATACTGACACTTGGGTGGTCTCTTTTTCAGTCTCTTTACCTGATATTCCTTGTCAGGATCCCAAATAACCAAATCAGCATCATAGCCTGGCTTAATGGCCCCTTTTCTACCATCCAGACTAGACAACTTGGCTGGGTTACTGCTCAGTAAGCGGGGTATATCCAGCAGGCTGAAACCACGACTTCTTGCAGAGCTCCAGAAAAGAGATAATCCTATGAATAAAAGATTGGAAGCTTTAGATTTCTTTTGAAATGAGACAACAACTCCAGATAAAGAATTACAAACTCTATGTCCAGAATCTCCCAGGTTTGAACACTGGACAATTCATTGATACTATAGTGCATTCACATATGGAGCGCACAAGGCTTTGCGAATCAGTGTTAGTGAATTGTTTTGACTTACTAACAAGTCTTTCTATGCTAACTTGGGTATTCCAACCTACTTGTTGCTTAATTAACCCTATAAGCTTGTTCAAGGAAATGTTTACTGGTGTCATTCAGCACAAGGGCTCCAGTCTGCTTGTGCTCAGCTTGTTGTTCCTGCCAGTCAAACAAGAGGTTACAGGGCAATATTTCTTATACATTATACAGAGAAAGTTCTACAGTAAGTGCTTCAAAGTTTCATTCATTTAGTTTCCTTGGGAAACTACACATTTTCCAAAATATGCTACTGTCATTTTTTAAGAAAACCTAATCCTAGACATTGTTATGTTTAAGCAGAGTGATACTGATATCACATTGATGAAACATTGAAGGGTGTGCTGGCCACAGATGATTATTTTCTATATATATATCTATATATCTATATATATTAAAATATTTACTTACCAAGCTGTAATGAGCAAATACCCCCCCAAGCTTTAAGAAAATCTCCATCCTGCAAGAGTTTGAGATCAGGTGTACAAGGAGAATGGTCAGATACAACCATGTCAATATGGCCCTGCAAGAGGGCATTCCAGAGTGCCTCCTACATGATGGGAAAAACATGGTATATTAAACATGTCGATTTAAAGACCAAGTGCACATTATCTTAGAATATCACTGTTTGCTTCATAATATAAGTTTATTAAAAGATGAACAACCCTATTAACAGGCCTAGGTCTAGTTCTGCATATTCACGGTGTTGTTTCTAATTACAATGTGACCATATTATGCAGGCTTAGAAGAATGTTTGTTAAAATACCATAAAAGCCTGAAGTAGGTTTATAGGGTCTGAACAGAAAAATCAGCTACTATGGGGTGTTATAAACTAATATGAGAGGTTGGGGATCTTTCAGGTCAGGTTGAGACACACAGAGGAATACAGTAAATGTCATAACACCACTTAAGCTGGACAGTTTTCTAGTTTACTAGCCCTCCAAAACATCTCCTAACCAGCTATATCCATATCACATCTGCATTCTACATATATCCTTCACCACCACTGTTCCAAAATAGTTATTTGCAAAATAAAATCATATTCCATGCCTTATATTGCAGCTACATGCCTATTAACAAAAAGATATTCGATGCACGATTCCATGGAGACATACTATGATCATCAGTACAGGGGGGCAGTTGTTATCACTACCATTAGTCTTCAAATAGAGTGTTAACGTCACACATTCATTAGAACCTAGAATGAGATAATGAAAAACTCTTGCTGCCACATAACAGGAAATTCATTCTTTGGGCCATTAGTCTTGCCATGGGTCCAGATCAACGCTAGCTATTGTGCTATTCATTTTTTACATAATTCTAGTAAAATGAGAAAATATGCATGTGTTCATGTTTAACATATATTTATCACTTTTTATTAGGATGTATTTGTTTGCCTGAAAACACTCAACCATACCTTGTTGCTGTGTTCTCTAACAGGGGGACAGCACTTGAAGTATGTGGCCCCAGGTGGGATTTTCTCAGCGCTCAGTGTTAAGTAGTGATGTGTAGTCTCTACAGTTAGAGGTGCCCCAGCTTTTTTGGCCTTTCTGATGATTGGGAGAGCCATTGCTGATGAGAGGTGCACAATGTGACAGCGAACTCTGAGATTGGATCAAGAAGGCAATCATTGTTACAGTTTTCATGACGCCATAACAAGACCTGACACTGACACAATGCAAGACATTTCACAAGAATGACTTACTTATACTGTAAGCATAGATTGGCCACTGCTTCCACTGCTGCAACTTCCATGTGAGGGGGGCGAGAGGCAAGGAATGTTTCATATTGCATTGGGTCTGTAAGGTGCACAAAATGATTAGTAAGGTATAGGTGTTCATAAAACTGGGAACTTTACAGATTTAATTTAAGGGATGGTTAACAGATCTTACAAAAAAAAAAAAACATGAGAACAGTGTTCTGCAAAAATTGACCAGATGTCAATCGGACAGGCTTGATTTTTGTTGGTTCGGGGACTGCACCGGCTCATTGATACGGTCCTCGCTCCAACTTTTCCTATCCTCTCCATTGCAATGCAATAGTTTAGCGCTGAATTGGCAAGTGGAGGTAGAATCCCTATTGTTTCTACCTCCATATCTGGCGATTGCAGGAAAGATCGCAGTTGCTATGTGTATGGCCATTCCATTCAAGCACAAAAGCTGCTATTGTTTTTTTCAAAATTTAAACCTGTCAGTTTGTGTTCCCCAATTGTCACTATTACTTATTATTAAATATTGCTTTTAGGCGCAAATCAAAAACATATTTTAGAATCATAATTAAAAAGGGCAAATTTTTCCCAGATCTTGTAACCTATACCAACTTATTTGATCTTTATTTTCCAACAACTGACCAGAGATTCAAAACACTGTCCTTTAACAATCTTTACACCTTTAATTACATTACCCCAACTGTATACCTTTAACATAGAATTAATAAATGATTTTCCTCACCTCCGTTCGTTGGGGCTCTTGAGGGATCATCAAATTCAGCATGAAACTATTACATAAAAAGAGTTAACTTTATTTTTTATTACTGATTTTTTTTAATATCTCTCAGTGTAGAATATAAAAAGGATAGAGAGGCAATGCTAGGGGAAACAATTATCAGCAGAACCAGATGACACATATCAGTTTTTACACGTACCAGCGCTATCAATACCAAACATATACAGTTACTGATTTTTTTTTAAAATTGAAATGTGCATATTGGGGATCAGATTTGGTATGGTATATGGTGAGTCTTTTGTGAGTGATTCGACAATAAAAAAAATTATGGATTCAGTGAACCCTTATCATTTTTTAAGGATACATCACCACCTATTATAGTTTAGCTAGATGCCATTGTGCCTTGCAGGGCCGGAACTAGGGGTAGTCAGATCAGGCACATGCCAGGGGCATAATGGTATGGGGGGCGCTGTGTACATAGCTCTTATGCCTGCATTCCCCTATCTTGGCCTATCTATGAGCCCAGCGCACTGAATCTCCCCACTCACCGATGCACCTGGTGTGAGAGAACATACAGGCAGTCTCCCTGCCCACCCGTACTGCCAAGGGGGGAGCAGTAATTTTGTATGGTAGGCCTGGCTCTGGTGCCTTGTACAATAGGCTTTCAGTCAGTCGAGGGACCATTTGGCACCATTAAGGAGTTGTGACTATATATCTAAGGTTAATGGCACACATGAAGCTGGAAACCATACCCCATATGCCATAACCCTGAGGGGGAATACTTGGGGAAAAAATCTACTCTAGATTTAACCAGCTGCACTATCATATGTGTATTCTGTTTATTTTGATGTTAATTATTATTGGAAATATAAATGAGAACAAATATATTAAAGAAGTTTGAGTGCCATCACTATAATTATTTTTTTAGCTCCTCACCCTTTTGTGATATCTACGCTAGATACAAAAGACTGCATCAAATTAAATATGTTCAGGGAAAGTGTTAGAAAGCTGAAATCCCTAAAAAATATAAAAAGCTGCCACCATAGCAAAAACTATCATTGGTCTCCACATTTTCATGCATCTTTGGCTACTGAGGGCACTGCAAAAAAAAAAGTTTAAAAATCAGTGGTCATTGTTCATTCAAAGCATCAGAAAATCACGCGAATCAGAATTATTGTTGAGCAATCTCCACAACTGATGAAGAAAATAAATGATAATATAATAGTTGTTGATCAGCATTGAAGAAGACAAAGACGCTGTAATACAAACAGATGAAACAAGAGATTTAATGATGATGATATGATAAAGCAGGGCTATGAGGCAGAAATGAAAGCTGGAAGATGAAAGGTGGATGATATAATGATTTGACTGCTCAGAGTCAACAAAGTGAGTTCCATTCATATCACTATGGAATCCACACTGAACAGATTGTGCAAACTAACACTGATAGGGTTATTTTGTACTAATAAGGACAGGGAAGTGCACTCCTCAGTTTATAAGAATACAGAGGATAGAAGCTTTATTACTGAGCATATTTTTCCATACAGATACCCAAGAGAATTCTTCCAAAGAGATCCCTGAGAGTATTCTGCCTTACAGATCCCTGAGAGTATTCTGCCTTACAGATCCCAACGAGCTGATGCGGTCCCCGATCCGACTAGATTTTCTAACCTGCCCGATCGAGATCTGGCCGATTTCAGGCGAGATATCAGTTGGTCGGGCAGGCCCGTCGGTAGTCCCCATACACGGGTCGATTAGCTGCCGAAACGGTCTAAGGCAGTGTTTTTCAACCTTTTTTGGGCAAAGGCACACTTGTTTCATGAAAAAAATCACGAGGCACACCACCATTAGAAAATGTTAAAAAATTTAACTCTGTGCCCAGCAGCAGTGCCCCCCTAGTACATTGGTGCCAAGAGCAGTGCCCCCTAGTACATTGGTGCCCAGCAGCAGTGCCCCCCTAGTACATTGGTGCCAAGAGCAGTGCCCCCCTAGTACATTGGTGCCAAGAACAGTGCCCCCCTAGTACATTGGTGCCAAGAGCAGTGCCCCCCTAGTACACTGGTGCCCAGCAGCAGTGCCCCCCTAGTACATTGGTGCCAAGAGCAGTGCCCCCCTAGTACATTGGTGCCAAGAGCAGTGCCCCCCTAGTACACTGGTGCCCAGCAGCAGTGCCCCCCTAGTACATTGGTGCCAAGAGCAGTGCCCCCCTAGTACATTGGTGCCCAGCAGCAGTGCCCCCCTAGTACATTGGTGCCAAGAGCAGTGCCCCCCTAGTACATTGGTGCCCAGCAGCAGTGCCCCCCAGTACATTGGTGCCAAGAGCCAGCCCCCCTAGTACATTGGTGCCCAGCAGCAGTGCCCCCATAAGTCAGTGTGCCCCGTGGCCCCCCCTAATACATTGGTGCCCAGCAGCATTTTACTCTTCGGCGGCTTCAGCAGCATCTTCCCCAATGACAGGGCCCGGATTTTTTTTTGAAAGTAAACATTGCGGCCCTGCCTACGGCACACCAGGCAACAGCGGTTGAAAAATGCTGGTCTAAGGGACCGATATCGGCAGCTAGAATTGGCCCGTGTATGGGGACCTTTACAGATCCCTGAGAGTATTCTGCCTTACAGATCCCCGAGAGTATTCTGCCTTACAGATCCCTGAAACTATTCTACTAGCTGCCATCTGCTGTTCATTAGAATGTAATCACTGAAATATGGCTGGCATGAATGTGAGGCAATACATTTTGGGTGACTGAGTTTTGGAAGACTTTATATTTAGTTTGCCTTTTTGATTCCTGCAGGAATTCCTAATTTTTGGCTATTTGTATAATGTGTCAATAAAAAAAGTACAGATGTTGCCTAATCTGCTGGTACAAGTACATGGCATTCCCTGGTCAGTGGTTCATGCCAAAAATAGAAAAACAAATATTCCAGAAGGTTGCAAGTCAGTCAGGGTAAATATTTTAGAGGTGAAATGGTGATTTGTACATTCTGTTATTTGAGTTACCTGGTTTGATTAAACGCAAATTGAAACAATTGTGAAATTTTTACTGTGTAATTCTCAGGACCCAATATCCTTGGCATGGCCCTTTCTGTGTATAAAGAAGCCAATTTTGGCACTACAGTCCAAATTTTTGCCCAGCTGCTACAGAGAGGCTACCCCTGAGTGAGTTGGGCCTGTAATATGGGCTACTACAACGGCAGAGAGGATGATTTGAAACAAACACTTTATCCAGGATGTCAGCTTCTTGGTCACACTTTGCTAAAAACAGTGTTGATCCCTGTAATAAATAAGGCCTACAATTTTGTTGTGCATAGAGGAATAAAGGGTAACTGACCACCAATTTTCAGAGGCATGGCTAAATGCCACTCACCAAAAGAACACTGTTGGTCCCCTGAAGCTCTGACATAGCGGAATGCAGGTCCATAAGGCTAACATGAGGGAACTCGGGCACTCCACTGGATATTAGAAAGCACTTAAATCCAGCTACACCAGCATGCAACATTGGTACCAGTTCCAACTGTTGGTCAAGAAGATGCAAATAGGTTATACAGAAACATGTTAATCCAGTAAGATTTAATTATTAACACATAACACATAGATTACATATTACTAATAAATCCCTACTGAACCCACTGTCTTTCAAGTAAAGCTAAAGATATACTAAAAGCCTCAATGGATATAAAGAGCCCCACACAATCCTCTAAAATACTGTAAAATCACTGTAGAGATGAAATTTGATTTGGACATGCTGTTATCTGAGTTACCTGGCTTGATTAAATAGAAATTGGATATACTAGATATAGAAACAATTCTCAGGATCCAATGTCCTTGGGATGTCCCTTTTTGTGTCTAAAGAAGACAGATGAAAACAGTTTCTGCATCATTTAAAATGGTGGCAGGGGAGGAGGGCCTAAAACATCAATGTTACAAATTGTAACAACTTCTCAACAGCTTACAGACAGCATGCAGGAACTACATAACCCGCATTGCACTGTGATGTTCCTTTCCTTATTGACATCATGTGTGCAGCGTATTGTGCAGTTTAAAGTATGGAGGCTGAAGGCAGGATGAGGACAGTCGACTACATTTTTAAAAAAAATCTTAGTAGTCATCAGCAAACCATATTATAAAATTAAAAAAGGCTGCAAATGTTTCCATTGATGTATATTGCAAAGTTGCTTGAAATTTTGTTTACTATTCAAAGATATGTTTGGGTCAAGTTCCCCTTTAAGACCCCCAATAGATTATATAGTGGCACCAAGATACCCAGTCGTGTACTATTTGAAATAAACACTCAAATATGGCATTTTGGAGCTTGTGATGGGGATGTGGTAGCTAGGCAAAATAGATTGGCTAGATGGCAGCTAGGCCCGAATAGTCTATGAAAACACAATGTTTACGACACAATGACAACTTTATAGGCTTCTTCCTCTTAAAAATATGGACTGCTGACAATACAGGATGCTTGCGTAACTTTTCCATGGTTTTGTGCTGCTATGACACTACTAAGTGTCTCTTAAGTGTCAACATATAATGCAGCACTTTACAATAACAGAAGGCTGTATTTACCAAATTATACAGGTTACAATCAAACAAAAACTTGCGCAGTAGGTAAATAGGACCCTTTATATTAAAACTTACAACTTGCAAGTGAAATAGCACTAAGAGACACTAGAGGGCACCCCATAGTGCTCATTCTAGGAGCACTCACACCACCCTGCCCACTGCACTCTGCACGGATGAAAAATGAATAGGCATCCAAATGACACACAAGGTGCAGGGTGGGTAGGGGGCTATGGGGAGGCACCTATGTTCCCCTCCACCCACCATTCACAAATACAGTGACTAATGATTGTTCCTTTTTTTTGCAGTTTGCACCCTATGCTTGGGTTCACAAGTGACCCCTATAGTGTATAAGGAATAAAACTTGCTTAAAGTTTTGGGGTAAATGAGGGAAAAATCATCTGAAGAAAAATTGAGAAAAAAATCTGCTGGGAGGGATTTCTCAAGTTGTCTGGAGTTGTTGACTAGTTGGCTGCTAGTGGAACATTCTGAGTGGTTTAGTGAATATGTAAAATCACAGATTTTATGTGGCACAGACCTGTAAAAATTTGTGAGTATCAGATTAAATGAATGTTTTATGGGGCAGAAGAATGGTATTTGAAGCAGTAAACAAGTAACATCATGAATATACAGTTAGGTATATGTAAAAATGTGCTTTAACATATATCTGGAAGCTAAAGCAGATTATTTCAGATTATATATTTTTTGTGCATCTGCCTACAAATTTTCCCCTGTTTTTATCAATGCTCAGTTTGTCTGTTTTCATGAATCAATGTCTTACCTGGTTACCAGGAATAACACCTCCCCAAAATGCAACATCTACAAAGCACTGCCCCTCAGCAGCCTTTAGTTTGGTGAGAAAATTACTTACAGAGGTGGTTGGTGGCAGGCTATTTCTGAAAGGAGAATAATTAGTACAGAGAAATATGCCTTAATACCTGAACAGATTCAGTGATAAATAAAACATTGGAGGGGAGCACAAATTATTTTGGGTAGGGGAGTAGGCATATTTTCTTGGAACATGGCTAAAGTTTCCAGTCTATTGGGGCTCAAGCTGCCCCATTGTGGTCCAATATTTGCTTGGGAAAGAGATGCAGATACATGAAAAAAGGTATCACCCGACTATAAAACATGGTAAATTAAGCATGCACCGCAAAAGTCAATAACTGTTATTTATGCTGGTCTGCCACCCACTGCCTAATGCCCTACTTGGGACCAGCGATATATTTTTTTGGAACATATATATAAAGTTTAGTCTTCAGCACTTAGTGGCTCACTATGTGTCTCTGTACCCACTGGGTCCAATAAAAGGCATTTCCCTTGGAAATAACCTGCAGATAAATGTGCTACTGAAATAAGAAAGTGAAACAACTATAGACAACTTGCTGTTTGAAAATAGAAACTACCCTTCACACTTCAGTTTTAACAGCCGCTTATATAGGCACAAACTGGTCACTTTTCTTGCAAAGGGTGGATCACAATGGAATTTGTAGCAGAAATCACTTGGGCAATAGCATATTTTGTCTGGGTCTGCATCTTGGGTTGCAATGTTCACAAAGTGATAGTTTGTTAATAAGAATTTATCACTAACTCCAATTTTTAAGGTTTTCCAGGCCAAGTATTTATTGTCTATACTGCAATACTATACTGTACTTACAATGGCATGTCCACTATTGTTGTAATGCCTCCCGCAGCTGCCGCCCTTGTGGCAGTACTGTAGCCCTCCCAGTCAGTACGCCCTGGCTCATTAACATGAACATGAGGATCAATAATTCCAGGCATGACCACAAGGTCACCAGCATCCAGAAGCTGTAAGAAGTAAAAATATAAGTTTAGTTGCCTTCAATGTTGTTTATACACTAGCCTCTGGCATAGATTTGAGCAGAAGTCTAGCATTTATAACTCAGGTGCATTGCAAACTACCATGAGTTACCATTATTAGGAAAGCTGTCAATCAGAATGAACCAACATGTTAATACACTATATATGCTTTTGGGATCAAAGATGTATGTATGTATTTATTTATTATAAAGTGCCACAAGGGTACGCAGTGCTGTACAATCTTACAAAATTACACACATACCATGTGGTATGAGACACAGTAGGAAGGAGGTCCCTGCCCCGTAGAGCTTACAGACTAAGGGGCTGATTTACTAAGACACGAATTTGAATCCGAATTGGAAAAATTCCGATTGGAAACGAACATTTTGCGACTTTTTTGTATTTTTTGCGATTTTTTCGGAAAAAACGCGAGTTTTTCGTAGCCATTACGAAAGTTGCGCAAAGTCGCGATTTTTTCGTAGCGTTAAAACTTGCGCGAAAAGTCGCGCCTTTTTCGTAGCGTTAAAACTTAAAAGGCGCAACTTTTCGCGCAAGTTTTAACGCTACGATAAAATCGCGACTTTGCGCAACTTTCGGATGGCTACGAAAAACTCGCATTTTTTTGCAAAAATCGTAAAGATGCCGAAAAAATCTCAAAAAATACGAAAAAATCGCAAAATACCGATCATTACGAAGAAAACGCAATCAGACGCATTTGGCCCGTTCGTGGGTTAGTAAATGTGCCCCTAAGTGGTTGGGTAACATACAGGCACAAATTGGAAGGTAAGAGTGCACCAGGTATGGGCATTTGCCCTTAAGCGCAGGACTGGGCAAAATAATGTTTTAGTGCTCCAGAAGGTAACAGCTGAGCTTTTTCTTAAAGAGAGTTAGTGAGTGTTCCCTACGGAGGGATTCAGGGATAGAGTTCCAGAGGTAAGGAGCAGCGAGATAGAAAGGTTTAAGACGAGAGAGCGCAGTGGGTGTGGATTGTGTAAAAAGACGGAGGCTCTGAGAGGAGACGACCAGGAACATGCAGGGAGACCAGTGAAGAAATGAAGTGACAGATCATTAGAAATGATTGAAAACGCACATTGCCACATGCAGTGTCTTGTGTTACCTGTGATCCCACAGTTATCGACTGCTTCCCCCATGGCTGGATGCCCACGATCTTGCCATCTTTGATGATTATATCAGCTGGAGAAATCGTGTTGCCAGTTACTACTCTCCTGCTCCTAACAATGCTGATCTTTGATCCCAGTGGTACATCCATAATATCTTCACACAAAAAAATAACAAGGTTTTGTACGATAATATCGGTGCGTGTATGGCCGGCTTAAGTCTGAATATAACACAGTCAATATGTGTTCGGTGCTTTACGTGCTCATAAAGTAAATGTAGAGAAGTGATTGCAGCTTCCTTAACCTAATCCTTCTGTGCAGGTCTTTTAGATAAACTACAAGAAAGTGCACAACAATAAAGATATAGTGCAGAACATTTAGGAGTAGTGAGTACCCCACCCTCAAACTTAGTTTGTATGTACCGACTTTGAGCAGTAAAAATATTTAAAGTGACAGGATTGTGTCCCAAGTGAGTGAATGGTAATTCTCCTACAGCAGCCACACGGTAAGATGATCTACTCACCAAACTCAAAATGAACCAAGGTGGCTTATTGCAACTCAGTAGCAAATAGGGAGCTCCAATGCTTCTTTAAAGGTGCATCACTCATGCATACTTCTTGCAAGTATTGGAAAATGAATTTCATTTTGGAAAGGGTGATTTAAAAGCATCTCCCTTCATATTAAGCATTTAAAGAAGCATTGGAGCTTCCTATTTGTTGTTGAGTTGCATTAAGTTGCCTGGGTTCATTTTGGGTCTGGTTAGTAGGTCATCTCACTGTGTCCCTGTCGGAGAAGAATTACCATACAAATCTTGAGGGTGGGGTACTCACTACTCCCAAACATACTGCACTGTATTCTTTATTGTTGTGCACTTTCTTGTAGTTTACATATTTTATCTAATGTCTAAGTCTTATTGTGGTTCAGTTTTCTCTTTTGCTTTATTAGCAATTTTGTTATGTTAATCCCTTACCTTTCTCTTGTTTTCTTTGCTTCTCGGTCTCCCTGTAATCTTTGCTCTCTGGCCACTAAAGCTGATGTGTTTGCTGTTCTGTAGGATTGACCCTAGGAACTGCTCCTGAGTCTGGGCATAGAGAGCCAATGGATTGTCTCTGTAAAGGTTAATAATTCAACTTGCTCTAGAGGGCTCAGACCATGATAATATGTAACTTTCAGGAGTTATACAAAGCACCATATAGGCACAGTGGTAACAGAGTATATTAACTGAGCTTTCATTTGAGAGATCCATAACATGGACACAGGTTTTTGGGATAAAAAAAGCAGCAGAACATTAATTAAAGAGCAAGTCAACTTATTGCATTAAATATATCTGATGTATAGATCAACATAAACATTTTTCAAACTTGTGGCACAATCTCCTAAATTGTCTTGGTCCCAGCCTCTTCCCCTAGCCAAATTACTTTCTTTGGTGTATACCTGACCATGAGGTGCTAGGCCTGTCAGCTACCCATTAACCCCCTAAACCACCCCAGCCTATCCATTACGTCCCAGAATTCAGTATCTGAAAGACTGAAACCACCCACAGCAGGGACAATTACAGGTGCACCTTTCAGAAAGTTAGAGGTCTGCATGTTGCATTACATTGTAGCTTCTAGGATCCCTTATCCATTATACAGGCACATTCCAGGCTGTAGCAGGGTTCTTTAAGGCACTGTGCTGCCCCATTCCATTTGAGACAATAAACAGGTACCTTCCCTGTGGCACTACACAGGCAAATTCTTGGCAGTTTGCCATTATGCAGGCACAATACAGGCAGATATTTGGGGATGGCAGAAGAACAAAGTGGCAAGGGATTGATGTGCAAGCTAAGTGCTGATAAACTGGCACATGGACCTGGGCAAAAGGATGATAGGGGTTGTTGTATGAGCAAGCTTGGAGGGACCGGCTGGTTTGCATATATATATATAAATCTTCCATTCTCCTCCTTAATCACTTTTCTTTGGTACCTTAGTCCTTGTATGTCTAAGCTAGACTTCACCATGGCAATGGGGACTGGCTAGTGCTTTGTGCACCAATGCTACTTGGCCCTGTATCACCGTAAGGTTGGTGGGCACTGCCTTGTTCTGCTTTAGTGCTTTAGGTCCTCTTCTCTGTGATCACTAATGATTAGTGAATCTGGCCAACTTTTTTGATGCTGCATGACTTATTTGATGCAACCATGACCTTTGTGCTGAGCCTGTGACTTTTTGCTCATATTTTTGCATATTTTTGATTCACAAAAAAATTGGAATGTGGTATTTTGCAGCGAATCTATGCATGGCAAAAAATTTGCTTATCACAAGTGATCACCAACACAGAGAATGTGCAATTGAATCCAGGTCCAAATCAGCTTCATCTGTTTTGCTCCTGTTGGGAGGCAACCACATCTCTGTAACAGTGATGATCTTTCCCACTGATGATGCTTCAGGAGATGCTTCACTGGTCTTACCCTGGGTTGTTTAACTTAGGGACCAACTCTCAATATACAGCATAAATACAAAACAGTCACAATACAAGGCTTAGTAGCTATTAATTTAAATTCACATTACACGGTAGCTTGGAAGCCAGTACATTCTGCATCAGAATTGAATAATCAACCATGTAGTATCAGCATTTAGAACAGACAAACTTCATTTTCTTTTTGATGATTTGTGTCAACCCCTAAGCCTGGCTTTTTGACAGCAGCACAGAGCACACTGAGCATGTGCAGTGTCACTGACTCAAAAGATCTCACAAAATGCAAAATGGATTGTTTTTTGAACAACTGTGAAGGTTTGTGCCATTACCGCTATAGGGCTGCTATACCTAGCTGTTGATACAGCAAATGCAATATGTAATATACAGTATTTTTAGCCATGTTCATTTTTAGGCTTTAGCTCTCCTTTAAGCTACTCTATGGCTGTATAGAATGCATTGTTGCTTTTTAGTTCAATAATATTTTTTTCTTTGCCATCTTAAGCAGACTTGAGAAAGAGGCATATATTTGTTCAACATGCAACTCTTCTGAGCACTCCTCCATTTTTGCATGATTTTAGATAACATTTAATTTGTGATTTTTTTTTCTTACTTGCCCAGTAGTGTGTTGCAGGCATGGTGTAAATAGAAGTTAATGGGTCCAAAAGCAAATTTTTTTAGAGCCACCCTCAACTTTTTTTTCATACACTAAAACACAAATTATCAGTTTATCAGTCAGTGTCCCTCTGCACCCCTATATCTCCTGTGGGAGCCACTGAGTCATCTTCCAATATCCTTACACCCCTGCAGGGTTGGAGCAATTTCAATCCAGAATAAGCTGGCCATACACATTGTAGTTATAGATGTCCCTCCTAATTGAGTTAATTGCTTATTGGATGTTGTGGCCAAACCAACAATCTGCCCAACTGATATTTGCCCAGTATGGCTCAATAGCTGATGTATAGAAAGGTAGATAAATATAAAGATGTTGAAGGATGGAAGAATAGACAATATAGATAATAGACCTTAGATAGATTAATATACATATAATGTATAGATTATAAAACGATAGCTAGAAAGAAAGATAGATAATAGCTAGATCGATTGATAGAGAGCTGATTGTCAGATTCATAGATATAGTAACTAACATATAGACGAAACTCCAATATTAAAAGATTTGGCTAAATACAGAGCTGAACACTGTTTATCTGTGTCTCTATATCTGATTTTATGTATTTGTGGTTCCCAGCTTGCGTTCTGCCCGTACAATTACATACTGTGCATACCGATACAAGCACTATTCCCTGCTATGTATCTGTCAGTCTATGGATGTGCCTCTCACTCCTGCCTGTGCATAGGGATCAGTCTGTGTGTGAGGTGCCTGCCTAGTGTTCATTCTGCTCATTCTTAGCAGTCTCTCCCATTCCTGCCTGTCTCCCGGTGCTGGTGCAGTGATGAAGCAGCAGTCTCTCCGCACTAACGTCACTGCTCCCTCCTCAGCACCAGCAGCCGAACCCTCCTCTCTCCCCACCTGCTCTCCCCCCGCCCCTCCCTGCCCCTCTCTCCATCATTGTATGTATGAGCCTCCCCAGCCCCACAGTCCCTCCTCCCCCAGTCAGGCAGCTCCAGCCAACCAGCAGCGACAGGCAGGGCAGGGAGCCGGAGGGACAAACAGGAGACAGAGGACAGAAGCCCATAGCACCGGGGAGCTGTGACACAGCAGCAGCAGCAGCCCCAGCAGTAGCAGCCCCGGCAGTAGCAGTAGCAGTAGCAGCCTGGGATTGGCACTGAGAGGCCAGCATTAATGCCCCAGCGCACAGGGAGCCAGTGAGAGCATCGCCAAACCAGGTACCGCCCTATGGCTTCTACCGTGTCCTTTATCCTGCGCTGCGGACTTCCCATCCTTTTGCTACTGGCTGCGACTTCTAGGCGTCTGCCTTTCTGGCTATTGATTTTACCGTTGTTTTTCCATCCTTATGCCATTCCTTTTAACCTTCACTTCTCCATCTGTCTGTGTGTTTTGAGTGCCCCCTTTCTCTCTGTCTCCATCTGTATTGCTTCCTTCCTCTCTCATCATTCCTTTTTCTCCCATCTCCTCCTGTTATGCTATCCTTCCACACTCCATTTATGAATTTCTGGATCCATATGCTGTATTATAAGTACTACAGTGCAGCTGGTGTATGTTGGGCTCATCTATTGGACAGGACCTGTCCCATAATAATGTCTTCTTATTTTCTTTCCATCCATCTCACCTTACTTCAATCCTTTCCTCCACCACCCCTCCCTATTCCTTATTTTTCTCTTCCTCTTCTG
Source organism: Xenopus tropicalis (assembly GCF_000004195.4). Lineage (NCBI taxonomy): Eukaryota > Metazoa > Chordata > Amphibia > Anura > Pipidae > Xenopus > Xenopus tropicalis. Next base: position 126,196,391 of record NC_030681.2, read on the forward strand.
CCCTCCCTTGCTCTTGCTCCATCTTCCCTCTCCCTCCCCTTTCTTTCTCCCATGGGACATTCCTGTACCAGTCTTTAACCCATTATTTGCTGCACTGCTCAGCTGGCTAACATTAAGGGATATGGGGGGGATGCAAACATGATGGATGTCTCTGGGACGCATATAATTCACTATATGCAGTATGATATTGTGCCTACCTTTATGTATTGCATGTTTCTATTATGCAGTATATGTGTTTCTTGGGATATTTCCATGTCCTTGGCTCTTTGTATATATTTTAGTTTCATTTCAACATCTTATTTACCTCCTTTGTGTCAGGGATGTATAAGCTGGGGCCTTCCAGCTGTTGTTGAACAGCAATATCCAGCGTTCCCAGACAGCCATTGATGCTGGTAGTTGTTGTTCAGCTAGAGCCTCAAGGTTAGACGTTCCTTTTCTATATCTTCATTAGACTGGGCAGTTTGAGGTATGGTTAGTATTGACTTGGCCCTGGATGGTATAGATTGATTCATACAGTGTTTGATTCCATGAAGATGTGACGAACATACACAAATTATATTACTATGTGTCATCTGGCTTGCTCATTGTGTTATTCATGGGTCATGTAATAACAGTACATATACACGTCACAGCTGGGCAGACAGTGTAATGGAGACCGACATAACATGTGTTTGGATGGGGGGGTTATGGGGCCTCTTTCGCTATGACACTGCAAACGCTAATGCTTTTGGCTACACCCATTGCGCTGACTCCTCTTATTCTGGCAAGTAATTGGTTTACATAGCAGAACAGGGAGGGGTCATCCTCCCCAGGTACTTAGTAATTATGGATGGCCATTTTATACAGACTGGCAGCTTAGTGATGGCTCCCATTCTGGTAAGGAGGAGCTTGGGTAAGCAGTTCTCTGCCAGCCATTCCAGAATGCTCTCCTGAAGAGATAGATAACAGCTATATAGAATTGTATATTGCAGTCTAGTGGTTTTCAGTAATGATTTAATTGTGTAAATGAGGGCAGATAGCTTAACTGAAATATCCATTATAGCTACATCATTCAGTACCGAGTGGCTTTACCTGCACCCACTGAACCTGAGGTAACTAGGTTACTAACTAGGTAACTAGGTTACTGAACCTGAGGGTAACTAGCTGCTAGACACCTAATTTGGCACAACAGAGCTGTGGAATGATAAGACTAAGCATACCCTACACCAGCCATTCCAATTGGGGAACACTATCATCAATGCAGTCATCCTTGAGTAGACAACAACAAGCTGGAAATCATGGGAGATGTAGTTCAGTAGCAGAGGACTGAGGCTGACAGTAATACGCCACATCTTCATGACACCTGTGTACTCTAACATTTCATATAAGCATTTGAGGTTTTGGAAAAATTGATTTTGCAGTTTCTTTTCGGAGGTCCAGTTAGCCAGTTCTACTCTTACTCTATAGCTTTGTCTGTCTTAAAGGAGATGTAAACCCAAAAATTAAATGTAACCTTATGACAAAATTGTAATTACAAGCACCTTTCCAAAATACATTTATTCCACATTTTCTTCTGTTGAGAGCAGTATTTGTTTGTCCCTTTATTTTTCATGCCCTTGTGGTTGAAACAGTGTAGCAGAGCCAAAAATATGCAAGTCTGTCTTCTGCTACATCCTTTCAAAAGACAAAACCAGCAGCGCATAAAGGGACAGAACAATGCTGTTTTCAGCTGCAGTTGAATTTTAAAAGCATTGAAAATGTTTAATTGGAAAGTGATTCTGTACCCCTTTTAAAGGACCAGAAAATCCCTATTTATTGTGGGGTGCCAATATCTTAGGCACCCCCCAGAGATTGCAATAGCTAAAATTTGTATTGGGCTGGTGCTCCTTTTTTCTATTTAAAGAAAAAATGCTATGTTAAACACAGGCCTAGTGTCTGGGCCTTTCCTCTTCATTTAAGTACCTGTAAATTCCTAAAACAATTATGGGCTCAATTATGGGGAATGCTTGGTACCTAGAATTTTCTGCATACTGCTGTCTGCCCCTACTATAAGAAGCAATGCTTCCCTATATTGCCTCTTTCAAACTGCCTTCTCTGAGTAACCCCTAGTGCAACAGTTCATGTCTTCAGGTATCCATAGTGAACACCAAGTCTAAATGGCATGTACAGTGGCTTGCAAAAGTATTCGGCCCCCTTGAACTTTTCCACATTTTGTCACATTACAGCCACAAACATGAATCAATTTTATTGGAATTCCACGTGAAAGACCAATACAAAGTGGTGTACACGTGAGAAGTGGAAGGAAAATCATACATGATTCCAAACATTTTTTACAAATAAATAACTGCAAAGTGGGGTGTGCGTAATTATTCAGCCCCCTGAGTCAATACTTTGTAGAACCACCTTTTGCTGCAATTCCAGCTGCCAGGCTTTAGGGTATGTCTCTACCAGCTTTGCACATCTAGAGACTGAAATCCTTGCCCATTTTTCTTTGCAAAACAGCTCCAGCTCAGTCAGATTAGATGGACAGCGTTTGTGAACAGCAGTTTTCAGATCTTGCCACAGATTCTCCATTGGATTTAGATCTGGACTTTGACTGGGCCATTCTAACACATGGATATGTTTTGTTTTAAACCATTCCATTGTTGCCCTGGCTTTATGTTTAGGGTCGTTGTCCTGCTGGAAGGTGAACCTCCGCCCCAGTCTCAAGTCTTTTGCAGACTCCAAGAGGTTTTCTTCCAAGATTGCCCTGTATTTGGCTCCATCCATCTTCCCATCAACTCTGACCAGCTTCCCTGTCCCTGCTGAAGAGAAGCACCCCCAGAGCATGATGCTGCCCCCCCATATGTGACAGTGGGGATGGTGTGTTCAGAGTGATGTGCAGTGTTAGTTTTCCGCCACACATAGCGTTTTGCATTTTGGCCAAAAAGTTCCATTTTGGTCTCATCTGACCAGAGCACCTTCTTCCACATGTTTGCTGTGTCCCCCGCATGGCTTGTGGCAAACTGCAAACGGGACTTCTTATGGTTTTCTGTTAACAATGGCTTTCTTCTTGCCACTCTTCCATAAAGGCCAACTTTGTGCAGTGCACGACTAATAGTTGTCCTATGGACAGATTCCCCCACCTGAGCTGTAGATCTCTGCAGCTCCCCCAGAGTCACCATGGGCCTCTTGGCTGCATTTCTGATCAGCGCTCTCCTTGTTCGGCCTGTGAGTTTAGGGGGACGGCCTTGTCTTGGTAGGGTTACAGTTGTGCCATACTCCTTCCATTTCTGAATGATCGGTGGAACAGGGCTCCGTGGGATGTTCAAGGCTTTGGAAATCTTTTTGTAGCCTAAGCCTGCTTTTTAGGCTATTTCTCAATAACTTTATCCCTGACCTGTCTAGTGTGTTCTTTGGACTTCATGGTGTTGTTGCTCCCAATATTCTCTTAGACAACCTCTGAGGCCGTCACAGAGCAGCTGTATTTGTACTGACATTAGATTACACACAGGTGCACTCTATTTAGTCATTAGCACTCATCAGGCAATGTCTATGGGCAACTGACTGCACTCAGACCAAAGGGGGCTGAATAATTACGCACACCCCACTTTGCAGTTATTTATTTGTAAAAAATTTTTGGAATCATGTATGATTTTCGTTCCACTTCTCACGTGTACACCACTTTGTATTGGTCTTTCACGTGGAATTCCAATAAAATTGATTCATGTTTGTGGCTGTAATGTGACAAAATGTGGAAAAGTTCAAGGGGGCCGAATACTTTTGCAAGCCACTGTATAAACAGTTCACAACAGTGTATTACTTTCTGATTTTCATTACCCACCCTTCATATAAATGATTTTGTGAGAATTGTTATGCTTGTGTTAGGGTATGTGTGCACTTTAGGTGCTGGAATACACATTATTAGCATAGTGCACTGTAGAAAATCTTTACTGCCTTAATAATAATAAGTATATTGTAGAGGATTAGGAAACGTCTTTTTGTCTGTCATATACATCTGTGTTCAAAAATAGATGTAGTTAGAGAGAAAACGCCTTTTTTACATGCCTTGGCAGAAGCAATCTCTATAGACTTCATTAGGACAGCCCCATCTAAAGGTAACAAAAATCCAGCGTGAGGTGAAGATGGCAGTATTTGGGGGCCCATGGGGTTGCCATAGAGCAGGTAGTAAGGACAGGGCCCTGTTGTGGCCTGTGTCATCTGTCACTCTGTAACTTGTAGGTATAAATGATATACAGGTTAGGAGGCGGGAGGGTGGGCACCAAGGTGCCTTCCCCAACCAGCATCGTATGAATACAATACTGATGACTGCAGGCAGCACTGTATTCATGGGGACAGGTAAAGGCAACAGGCTGTGTGCACAATGCAAATACCGGGTGCATTGCAGCCTTTTTTATGCACTTTGCACTCTACCTTAAAGGTCATAAATTTCCCCTAAATGGTTAATGATGAGAAACTAGTAAGTTGTAAGCCATCAGTATTAATGTTACGTTATGCCCAAAGGTAGATCTCCATAAGGTAAATCCTTACCTTCAGTAAAGGATAAAAAAGCCTTCATACCAAATGGAACAGAATTTTGTGTGTGAAGAAGACATAATAAACTTTCATGTGGGTATAGGTACAGAATCCATTATCTTTAAACTGGTTATTCAGAAATGGCCAAATTACAAGGCCATCACCTATAGACTCCATTTTAATCAAATAATTCAGAATGTTTAAAATAATTTCCTTTTTCTCTGTAATAATAAAACAGTGCCTTGTACTTTATCCCAATTAAGATATAATCAATTCTTATTGGAGGCAAAACAGTCCTATTGGGTTTAATTAATGTTTGTATGTCACCAAGGAGTTCCATGGCCTGTATATGGTAACTTCTAATATCCTTATATTTTACAATAGGGGGTACTTTATTTATTATAATATACAAGTATTAGTGAGTCATGGGACAGAAAATACTTTCTAAGCTCTGATTATAACTGATGACATCACTAAGCACCATTTATAAGGATATAATTTACAGTTTGCTCCCATAGGGAAATTACCAAAATGTATATTATATTATACACACACTCTCAAACAATTATGTGTGACTGTGTTAGTTTTAGCTTAGTTATTTCCAAAAAAACAATGGGGGCATGTATGAGCATATCACTTGAGCTGTGATGCACTTGCACTGGATCACCCTATTGTCTCCCCACAACATGCAATTTTAATTATGTGCATCTGTTCCAGTAAAATGCCTGTCTGTATATAACATAATAGTGTTGTGTCTTGTATATATATATCCTTTACTCAGTACAGGATATTATGTTGCAATTTCAATAATAACAATAAAAATAACAACAAATTAACTCTTATTAAATTGGATCAATGTGTCATGCCTGTGGGGCGTTAGAGCTCAACACCAGTTTCCACTAACTCCTGGTGTATCAGCATAATGTATTAAGTGGAAAATTTGACCTATAGTAAGCAATCAGATGTTTGCTTAGAAACATCAGACCAGTTATATATATAACTCAATAAATACTTTTTTGTTTTTTGCACTAGTCCCTATGTGTGTGGTACTCTGCTTTATTATCAGTTATTTTTGACCAGCACCTAGGGCAAGTAATCGTTTACAGGGTGTGCTCCTGCTGTTCTTGTATATATATATATATATATATATATATATATATATATATATATATATATATATGTATGTATGTATGTGTGTGTGTGTGCTCTTGCACACTTCTTCAAAAATGATCATTTCTATAATATTTTTAAAAAATTGCAAATGTCTGAATAACTGTCTAATTGTGTGTCTAAACGTGTGTGCAAATGAAATTGTATGTGTGCTAGTGCACTAGTTTGTGTGAATGTAGAGCATGGAGAGAACACTGACATGGCTAGTGTACAGTTCCTGCAACCCTCGACAATATGGATGGCATACTATAATAGTAATATTCCACAGAGGAGGTGGTTGGTATTTTATACAACAGGTACATTTCTTTTGTTGAATATTAATTGGATGATATGAACAAGTACAAATTGTGAGGCTGTCTCTCCTCACAGGAGCCTACAGCTGTACTACAGTTCCCCATGTGACTGGTTTGTTCATTAGTGATGCAAAGCCCTGCATGACTAATGAAGTAGCAACGTGTGACTAATGACTATGCTTGTAATTTAATGGCTTATATGGAGGATGATTGGTGAGTTTTTCTAGCTACAATATAAATACAGATGGAAATCCATCATTATTCTCTGTTTATATAGTTTTGACATTATGTAGCACTTTACAGAGATTGTATGTATGTATGTATATGTATTTATGTATAACTTTATTTATAAAGCGCTACTTATGTACGCAGCACTGTACAGTAGAATACATTAATATAAACAGGGGTATTAAAATAGATAAATACAAAGTATTACAATAAGCACAAATAAATACAAGATACAATAAGTTAAGAGTCAAAGACACAAGAGGATGGACGTCCCTGTCCCATAGAGCTTACAATCTATATGGGAGGGTAACTTACAGACACAAATAGGTGTTCACATCAGTTCAGTAGAGGATGAAACACAAGCAGACATAGGGACTAGCACCTTTGACCCCACACAGTTTTTTTAAAGGGCCCCAAAACCTCCAATGTCAATGAGCTGTTTTCCAGACAAATACTGAAGAAACGGTATCATTTTTAGGGCCCCACTTTGCCCCTTACATGGAGGGGTCTTCTTCGCGTCTTGCTAAGCACCTGTGGCATCCCAAGCAGCATCATTTTTTTAAATACTGTATAATTCAGTAACTGATCACTAAAACTTTATGTGCAGACTGTGTGATGTTTCATTGATTGTAAACGGCATGTAAATTATCCACTTGTGCATTTCGTGAAAAGGGTTTTTTTTTTAAAGAAGAACTAAATGAATATGCCTAAAAATACCATCATTGATATATGAACTTACTGCACCAGCCTAAAGGTTTAGCATCTCTGTAACAGCAATGATCCAAGCCTTCAACTTGTAAAGCTTGCACATCTTGGATTTTGTTAGAAGTGTCAGTGACACTGCACATGCTCAGTGTGCTCTGGGCAAGCTAAGCTTTGGTGTTGTTGCAAATTATCAAGCAGAAAATGAGGTTGGCCTGTCATATAAGCTGATGCTACAGGGTTGAATATTCAATTCTGATGCTAGTTTCACTAGATTCAGAGCTGCCATGTACTAATTATCTGTATTATTTACTAATCAGCCTTATATTGTGACATTTATATTCTATATATACAGTATATTGTGAGTGGGTCCCTAAGCTCAGGTAAGTGACAGCAGCACAGAGCATGTGCAGGGAATCAGCAGAAGAGAAGATGGGGGGCTACTGGGGCATCTTTGGGGGCACAGATCTTCCCTGCTAAAGGGCTGTGGCTGCCTTGGGCTGATAACAGTGTCGGACTGGGTGTCTGAGGCCCACCATGCTGCTGCCTGAGGGGTCCCCACACCCAATCAGCGGCCACTGGCCCCCTACTTGCTGCATAATGAGGGTGCAATAATAGGTCTCTTAGCACTTGAACACTTTCTGCATTCTAAATAAAGGGTATTTACCTTACAGCTTTAGGCCTATCTATGATCTCTCTAGGGCCTTTATAAGGAAATAAATAACCTTCCTATATATAGGTTTACTTTTTAGATGAAAAGTCAATACATTTTCTGCTTCAGAGAGTAACAATCATTTATATGTTTCACCATTATATTAACATTATATCAAGCTGACTAAAAAATACTGTAAGTGTACAATATAAATTAAATGCGATCAGTTCTCCCCTAGTAACCACTTTTTTTTTAAGTGTTATGGACGTTGAAATGATTTTGTCTGCAGAGGTTATATATATAATGGGCATTCAGTATTTTCAATTTGCATTTCCAATATAAAACAAAAACTGTAGTACCGTGTTAGCCAGTGTCAAAAATAATAAAAAAACACAAGAGTATTGTAGAAATTATACCTATATTGGCTATCAATAAAAATACATTGCAAGCATTTCCAATATATCCTTTAGAATGAGCAGGCTAATGCACAGTACCTGCGACCCATGCACAGGAAACTTAGCCCATTATTTAAGTTTAGAGAAACTGCTCCCCCATATCTCAGTTGCTTCATTTCCTATAGACTGCGAATTGCCATTTATATTGACTTGTATGCTCCATTTATCACTCCCTGTCTGCGCCTTGCTCCATGAAATGTGGATTCTTTGTAAATGAAAAATATTATTAATGGGTGTAATTCATTTTAATGTGTATCATGGCACTAATTGGTGGGCTCAGGGGCATACGCATCAGTTTTTTTTAAATAAAATGATATAGATCTTGGGCACCCAGGAAGAATTACAACAGAAATTAGTTCATATTTTGGGCCTTTACTCTATTCTTTTTTGGTATAGTAATACTGAGCACAGTGGGACTCCAACATTGCAGCTATTGCAGTCTTATCGTATTTCAGTCATATCTTGTGTAAAATGAGCCTAGGTATACTTGCCAAAGGGGCTGCAGGTGAACTCCAGGTATGCAAGGGGTGCAGGGTACTCTTGGCACAATGCCTGGAACTTTTTCAGCCTATCAATGTCTTTGTTGATGCAGAGTGTATGGGCACAGTTAGGATTGGTTGTTTGTTTGTTTTTTAAAAAGTTGCATCATGATCGGGGCTCAGGTCTGGACTGGGATTCAAAATATGCCCTGGTATTTCAAGTGCACGAAGGCCAGCACCTAAATAGCAACTGTTTACCAGAATTCACAGATTGCCAGTGCGGGCTTGTTGGGCCTTATTTCTTTCCAATCCCAATTCTCAACCCTCTGCAAAAAAAGTTTGTCCATAGTATTTATTAAATCAGTGTCAGGCATCTTTTTCTACATTTTTTCATGACACTATACCTTTTCAAAGTACTATACACAGAACAAAAATACAGCTTGTAATGGATAGATGCATGACATGAGTAACGTTGGATCTTGACCCGCCCTTCTCCCAACCAACACCCTCCTTTTTACCTGTTTACTTACCATCCCCAATAAACACACGGACACCAATTCTTGGGATAAAATGGCCGCAGATAATTTATTAACAACAATCAAAGTTTTAATTTAAAACATAACATATATAACAAATGTGAAACAAAACATCTCAAACATAACACAAATGTTTGTATAACAAACAAACCAACTTTTAAATAACCAAACACTGTAACAATCCAATAACTGCGCAGCGCAACTGGCGCTGCCAGCTGCCCTTCTAGCCCGGAACCAACTACCCAACAAAACTCACCTCCTAATCCACTTTCTTACCCCTGAGGTTCCAAGCATGCCAGCCCCAATTAACTATAAAACTCCCCTCCTAACCCAACCATTGTTTTCCCCCAACTTAATCACCCCGCCGAGGACACTCCGCTATCTCCACCTCTATAGGGAGGGAGGGTGGGCTTTTTACTCTGCTGACTAAAATGGATTGAGAAGCGGGAACAGTTACCAGCATTTTATACCCCTTACAAATCAACCAATCACCTGCAACTGGGAGTGGCTAAGTCTGACCAACGTATCTGTCATGCCCCTGCTTCCCTACGTTTTACTACGGGTCATTGGGCTACTATAGATGTTGTATGTTCCACATGCGGAAAGGAGGCCATGGAGAGTGATCCATTTTGGCTATGATCAGGGGCAGTAATACATACCTCACTTGAAATTGAAGATTTGTTTAAATCATACCTTACACTCTTATAGGTACTTAAAAAGCTTAAATAATGAGATTATTTTTTTTTAAACCTACATAATATTATAATTGTATTCTATGTCATGAGCGCATACTTGACACCAGTACCCACATTTTCTAATTATCTCCATTATCATTGATTTTCATGCATCCAGAGTACTGTGTACTTGCAACCATAGTGTCTGTCTAGCTTTATCCTCACCCCTCTGACCTCAAAGCACCAGAGACTTACTTTAGCATTTTGACTTTCTCATTAAATGTAGATCATTGGCTAGACATGGGGAATGTTACAGAAACAGCTGATCTCTTACAATTAGATTGGGCCTTCTAGTGCTTCTGCTTGGGGAGGGTCCCCTTCATTATGGGATGATATACTTAAAGGAACATTACTGGTGCAAGGGATTATTTATTAACTAGGGAATTGACAATTGCATTGTTAAACTGTAGGCACCAGATACTGATTGGCTAATGCTGATGAGGAACACAGCATCATCTGGCTGACCCCCCCCCCCCGACTTGGATTAAGTTTATCTGCCCTGTAGAAGTCTATTTAAAAATGTCTCAGGTCCATAATATTAACACTAATGCTTGTGAATGATTGAGGTATCCTTGCATATATATATACAGTATGTCTTGCTGGCTTATCTATACATGTAATAAAGGGGTCTCCAGATTCTGAAACACGATTTGTTAAAGAGCCCCACACAACACAGACATCGCTAATATACCTATCACTGAAATCCTTCAAAAAGTATGGATAAATACCATTTTTATATGCTGAAATCCAGCTGCAAAACATGAATCATCATTTGAAATCCTGTCAGGGGTGGATGAACTAAAACATTGATGTTACACATTGTAATAAGTTCTCCACAGCTTACAGACATCATGCAGGAACTATATAGCCACAATGCATTGCCCTGTGATGTTCCTTTCCTTATTGATATAACAGGCGATTGTGGGATTTGGAGGATACAGGCTGGGGACAGTCGACTACGGTCAGGGCCGGATTTGTCTTCCCCGCCCCTAAACTTCTGCCGCCCTAGGCCCGGGCCTTTGTGGCCTCTCCACAAATCCGGGCCTGACTACGGTTACAGTCAACCAGATCAGCAGGGGAACAGGGGCTGGGCTCAGGTAACTGTTCCAAACCATATTATTACATTAAATATCATGAAAAGGCTGCATATTCTTTAATTGATTTATATATATATATTGATTTAAATTTTGTTGTGTTTGGGTGGAGTTTCCCCTGGTAGGATATATACATATATAAGTATTGACTGCTGTGGATGGGAGATTCTCTTTAAATTTAGTAAAACAGATACAACACATGATATTCTATTCATATCAATCCCAAACGAATGGGTGAGCAAATAAATGGCTGAACATTGCCTTCATGGCGCCTTCATGGCAGCTTTCTCCCATTTTTTGTATTGTGTTCTGGCCACATGAATAAGATAGTTTCATTATAGGTAACAGTGTTTATTTCATACACTGGCACTGATACTTTCCATAGCTTTCTATGGTTTATTCTGTCTCTATTAATATATGTCAAGGAACGACTAAACAACTCCACACTATACAGTCCTGTCCACTATTGTCTAACTTATAAGATCCAGCCTTACAGGCCCAGGGTGCATGCAGCAAATCTATGCTACAACCTCTCCCTTATTATAGTAAAATGTTCTACTCAAAAAGGGTTACACAAATGCAAGGAGATATAAAAATATAGCATTTACTGTACATATGGCATAGCCTTTATTTGTGTGGTGTAGTGTTCTGTGTGCCTGTCATGCTGCCTTTACTTTTCCCTTTTGATGCCAATTTTTATTCTGCGCCCACACAGATACTCTGACAGCTGCCGAGTGCACAATACGTGGGTTTGCCTGCACACATCCCATTGCCTCCGGGAGTTAGGTAAAGCCACGTGTGTGTGTGCTATTTCCTGGTTGTGTTTACATTGTGCACAGTCATTGGAATCACTGACAAGTAGGGGTGCACCAAATCCAGGATTCGGTTCGGTATTCGGCCAGGATTTGTCCTTAGCATGTGCTAATTAGGATTTGGTTTGGTTTTCTGCCGAATCCCTTACAATGGATTCGGGGGTTTGGCCGAACCCGATAAACTAGGTTCGGTGCACTCTACTGACAAGCTTGTCCCCCTTGCCCCCCTCACCCCACAGGCAAGGCAAGGGATTAATTAACAAAAACAATCTCCTTAATGTTTTTTCATTTACTCCTCCTGTCTGTCCTACACCATTCTCAGCAATGAAACACATTTTTACTGTGTCCAACATGGTAACAATAGGGTTAAAAGCCATGTGGAAACCTGGCTTGCAAATCGAAATGCTGAAGCATTTAAACATTAATTGTGCTCTCAGGAATAAATCCTTTAACTAGGATGTAGAACACACTTTTGAATATAAAAATGCAAACTTTAAAATAGTTTTTACCTGAGTTTTCCAAATTGTTCAGGTTTCTCTGGGTTTGGTGAAACACAAAGGTGTGTCCTAATGATTGGTAGCTGTGCACAGGCATTAGCCTAGCTGGGAAACTATTATATTGTAATCTGCGCATGATGTTACTGAATTGCAAAGCATGCTGGGAGGCTTGGGTATAATAGACCACTCCCAGTCAGTAAGTCAGTCTGGTTTTGGCTCTCTGCAAGGAAAGACCTGTGTAAAGACAGCTCTGCTGGTTTGATGCTGTGTCATGTTGAGCTGTGTAACACTTCTGCCTTCGGCTTCAAAGAAATAAAGCCACATTTTTCTTTGCCAAGCAAACCTCATCAGACTCTGTAAATGGGCCCACACCACACCCCACAGTGTAACAAATAGCCCCTCTATTGTCTTGCACTTGTCATTCACAGCCTGACCTCATCCCTGAGTCACCCTCCTTCCCTACAATATTCTATTTATCTCTGTTTGCTTTAAGGTCTTTCCATCATACCAGCTGATTGCCTTTAGATCCATCCCACTTCATTTGTGCACTTCAAGGTGTAACATTATTGCTTTTATTAACACTGGTAATGTACTACAGTGAAACAATGTAAAGGAAAGTACAGTAAATGCATAGGAGGTGAGGAGGCCATTACCTTATGTTTCAGGCTAAATTAGCTTATAAATGTAATTCCATATGTTTTCATCTTCTGTACCTGCCTTAGGTCACCACAGTGAAGTTGCTTTAGCGTAGGGACTGACAGCATATGTATAATATAAAATTCAACGATAAACTGGTAAATCATAAGTCCTGTAGTATGTAACCTCACTTTCTGCTGACGTGTATATGATTTCCGGTCTCCCCTAAGATAAGCATCTCGACAGCAACCCAGAGCACACTGAGCATGTGCAGCGCCACTGGCATTCAAAAAATCCAAGATGGGGAGCAGCTGTAGACAATTTGAAGGTGTGGATCATTACTTTTATAGGACAGTTGAGCCTAACAATATAATTTAAGGCTTTAGTTTACCTCTGAGCTGTGATAACAATGCTTAAGTACATTTGCAGTCAGAACTACTTTTACATATGCAGACCAAGTTACTAGTAGAAAATAATTGAAACATACATACAACTGGCAGAAGCACAGTAAAGGAGCATGTCTAATATTTTTAATTATAATTTGAAGTAATGGTGGTAGATTAGTCAGTGCCACCCCTCTTGCCTCTCCTTTTCATCGGAGCAGATAGGGGGAGGTGCTAGCAGAGCTAGCAGAGCCCAAATTCCGGTTTTAAAATTGGAATTTTGGCTCTTGAAGTTACCAGGAGCTCCTTTAGCATCCTTTAGGGGGCTACCACCTGATGTACATTTCTCAACTTGCCCCATGGCAGCAGCGCCCCAAGATGTAACTGCCACATAAATCGCTACACTACTCCTTAGTAATTGTAGAATTTGGGGACCCAGCACACACCAACATTGCAATGGATGGGTTTGGATAGGTTTATTGGGACGTACTAGAAAGACAGAACATTTTGGTGGGTTCAGCCAGACTGTACCTCTTGCATTTGCTTCCATTTTCTGTAGATCCACATACATTGTGTGGAACCTTTGTGGGTGAATGATCTTTTGTCAGTATTCTAAATCAGCAAATCAGCAGGAACTAGGTACAATCTTCTCTCATATCGTCACAGATACAGAAAAGGGTATAATATTTTCCAACATTACATATATATATATAATGAGTCATTGGTGAAGAGAGGCTATTTAAGCCTACCTGAACACATAACTGACCCTTTTTATCTGCACACACTGCTATTCTATTTTTGTTAATTAGCTTGCTTTAGCTCAGACCCCAACTGACGTCAAATCATTATGAGGATCTTCGATGAGAATCCATCGTTAATAAATCATCTTAGCTGGAGAATATTCAGTAACGGCTTAAAAGCTGTTTTGATTCCTAAATGATACATTAAACAGCCTCCATAGAGCCTTCATCAAAAATACTCTAAAATACCTCACGCTGAGATATTTAACCTCTGCCTGCAGTGCTTTTATCTAATGAAAGTCTCACTCAAAGGACAGGGTACAGTGAATACATTTATAAAATTAAATCTGCAGCAGCAAAATTTTCCCAAAATATTAAGGATGATATTGTTTTACAGAAACACTCATTGTTATATGATAAAAATTGATTGGTGCGTTTACAGAAATTAATAATAGTAATTTAAATTTAGTCTAATTTACATTTATAAATGTCTGAATATATAGAATATTTTTTAAAGAAAAATGTTAAAACAGGAGTGATAGTGACATTATTGGGGGTTATAGAGTGTCAAGAAATAGTGTTTGCCATTGCATAATACAAGCCTATATATAGATGGAATGCATCTTTAATTGTTCATTTAATGCTGCTTTAATGAAAATTCCCACAAATAATCTAGCAGCCACTGTTCCACTGCTCTCTAGCTGGGGGAGCTCTAATAAAAGTGTAATTTTACAGGGGTTTGAAACCCAAATATGAGTTATACACAGAGTACTCATCTGAGAACTTTTTTTAATTTTTAGTGGTTTCTTAGCCAGTTAAATATACTTTTCAACTATTTTCTATCTGTTTTAGATCATTAATGCTAGGCTTTCAGCTCAGCAGCTCTCTTTAAAAAAGGAAAAGTTTTAGTGACTCTAACTGACTATACACACTATACACTACCTAGGTAGTTAACTATGACACTCTGAACTTCAAAGCCAAAAGCCTAGTATTAGCTGTTTAATCTCCATATCTAATAAAAGGCATAGAGTTTGCCTAGGTGCAACAACTCATATAAACCAATAAGGTGTAAACAGCTGAATAGTAATTGTTATCTGCTGATTGCTTGCTGTAGGTGACTTGACCTGTATCAAAGTCTGTACCTTTTATTATATAACCCGATAAAAATTGCAAAAGTGCTCAGATGAACACACTGAGTAAGTTTACAGCAATTAATGTTTTAGGTGTAGAGCTACTTTAGGCTCATGGCACTCCAGGAGATCAGTTGCCCTCTATGATTAATAAACCTCTGCGATTAATCTCCTGCAAATGCTTTCTCACTGGCTAACATTGAAATTAACGGTGGGGACACATACGCGGCACTTCGCCTTTTGAAATAGCCTGAGGGCCTCCTTTGTGCCACGTGTGCTTTACCACCAGCAATTTTAATGTTAGCTGGCAGAAAGTAAACAAGGGACGTTTTATTGCCCGTGGTTGTAAAGAATTGTCGTGGGCGACAAAAGTAATGGCTGCAGGCCAAATATAAATATATTATTTATCACTGGTTACAATATGAGGGTGCTTCTAAAAACACTATTTTCTGCCTGAAGAGCAGGGCACAAAGAGCAAATGCAATGAGCAATGGGCATTATCCAATTTAAGCTTTGCCCTGCGGGTAGAAGAATTGCTGTAGGTCTCCAAAACAGAGCACCTGTGTTTATCTTATGAATACAGTGCTGCCTCCACATAGGTGTCTCCCCTTGTATCTGCTACCTGTCCCTTGACTAGCCCATCATTCAGACATGCAAGTTAGGGGGTATTTACATTACAGGCTACAGCAGAGCCTTGTACTCTACACCTATGGCAACCAGACCCCAGACATCAATGCTGTTTAAATAAGCACTAAGGGGTATGCTTTTGCAGCTGAGGTCTTAATAAAAGCCTCCCTAATCTTAAATTGTGTGGGTAAAGGAAAAGAATAGCAGACTGCATTGTATGTGACTCAGAACTGCTGCATTCTGCCTTCTGTTGTGTAATTTCTCTGCCTGCAGTGCCTGCCTGCGCAATACAGGTTCATTATAAGGGCCCAGACACTCATTCTCTCTCTCTGTCCTTCTGCCACTAGGTGCAATACCCACCCTTTATCTTCTGTGGAATAATCCAATGAACCAACACAGACAACTATCCCTCATATATTTCCTTGCTAAATAAAAAAAGAATATGAAGACAGGCTGAAGGGTGTGTTGATATGATAATTATATGTAAATGCTTAGTGGCCCCTAAAAACTCACTGTACTGTCAGAGGGAACAAGGGCTTGTCTGTAGATTATGCAAGAGATAATTTCACCTGCAGATCTTTTTTTTCCACTAAAAAAGCAAACAATTATCTAATTATAACTGACAGATAAATGAACACATTTTTTCCAGCTCCATAGTATTATCGATGAATGATATAGTGCCCAGAGCAACTCCCACATTCTCATATTCCTTACATATATTCAGGCTGCTGTACATGCACATTTAGCTGACAGTTTAAGAAAGGACTGTACATTTTATGAGTAACCATAGTTACATTTCTGTAAAACAGCCTTTTTCCATGCTGGAACAATCGTCTGATTCTTTTTCCCTGCATGCGGCTTGCATTGGAGAGTAAAGATGTGGATATATGTATGTATAATTATAATTGTGTATCTATATATATATATATATATATATATATACACTATTTGGGCATGTATCACTGTGCTCTAAAACAATACATTAACAGACTGGTCAAAACAATACAATAATAAAATGAAAATAAATACAAAATGTATTTGCATTCAATATTAAGGCAGTACAAGAGTACGTAGAGCTTACAGTCTAAATGGGAGGGTAACTGTCAGACACAAATAGAGGGATATTAAGTGCTGTAGGTTACATTGGGTCACACTACAATGCTTTATGCCACCCGCCCACTGCTGTATCCCACCTGCCCCCCACCTGCCCGTTTCCTGCCCGCCCACTGCCTGTGTCCCGCCTGTGTAGTAGGGCAGGGGGTATTTTTGAAACTACTTTTTAAATTTAGTTCCAAACTATAGAGGACTGCTTACTCTTTAGTTACACCAGTGCAACCAAGTTATGGCTCTAAGGGGAATGGGGGAGTCAGACAGGAATGGATGGGGACATAAGAGAAGAAATGTAGTGAGGTGCGTAGAAATGAAGTCATGAAAAGAAGCTTCTACCTGTTTCTTTGATATATGGGAAGCCATGATAAGGACTTTAGTAGTCATGATGCAGTATATTTCCCAGCATTGTTGGGGGGCACATAGAGGCATCAGCTGCAACTTATGTGGCACAGGTTGTGGCTGTTTTATTAGGGGGCATTGCTTTATTTCCGGCTTGTTGCGTTATTAATGTCATTAGCGTCTAGTTCACTAGGTGCAAGTCATTGATGCAGCCTCTAGGGAAACTCTGTCTGTCGCAGTGCTATACATAAGGGTACAGAGTATGGATGAGCGAATCTGTCGTGTTTCGCTTCGCAGAAAAATTCATGAAACTATGGGAAGATGAGCAAAACAGCTAAAAATTGGCGTCTATCTTTTGTGACACACATATTTTTTGATGTAACCGCAGCTATTTGACGCAACCGTGCCCTTTTATGTTGTAACTGCGCCTATTTTGATGCAGCCACACCCTTTTTTGTGTAACCGTGCCTATTTTGACGTGAGTGCACCCTTTTCTGATGCAACAGCAAAGTTTTGCAAAATAATTTGCCGTTGACAAAATGAAATTTGCTGCGAATCCATGTCTGCCGAATATATTTGCTCATCACTGACAAACCAACTGATACATTAGGTAATGAAGGACCAGCCTGAAAGGGCTTACATTATGGGGTGGGGAAAAAAACATACACAAGGTATATATCAATTCAAGCTATTTTATATGCAGTTCATCACCACACGTTCAATGGACACAGTGACACTGGCTGCAATTTGCCACCCCATTGTTCAGTGTGAGTGCAATGAGTAGGGCTTGTGCTGTACTTTTTTTTTCTATTGTTTTAATCATGGAGGGTCTATGGTTTTTGTTATTTCTTGAGCTAAACAGGGCAAACTGAAACCACTCCATGTTTGGTTCTTATGAGGTATATAAGTAGATTCCGAGTCCACAGATAATCCTCCTGCATAATGGACTTTTTTTTTTTTAAATGCTTTTATTTTCCTTTTTCCAAACAAGCAAAACAAGTGTAAGAAGCATAATGGACTTTTAACGAAACAGTCACAACAAAGGGTGAAGGAAGGGGTTTGTATATTGGTAATCCTATTATCTACCTTGTAAGGACCAAGCATGAATGTTTCCTGCATTCAACCAGTTCACAGACAGTTTTCTCAAATGCACTTACCTCTTGCCAAGCAATTTTGTGCTTTTTCACATAAGGGGATTGGCATGGGGACCTTAGGGCTTGGGGGACATTAGTGTTGCCACCTGGCTGGAATTTTATCTGCCTGGTCAGTAAAAATAATGCTTTGTGCCAATATTATTAATAGTGAAGAAATCTTTCTTCAAAATGAGGGTCGAAAGAAAATGATGCAATAATAACAGAAGCATGGAGTAGAAGATGGGTTCAGAAATACAGGGAATAACAGAGAGGGAGTGGGAAGAAATATTTTGGGCAGGGAGCCTGGGGATTTTGGGTTACATCAGCACAAAACTTTGTTTGACACGAGCCGTTTAGCAGTTTGAATTAAGGTGGCCATACACGTAACAATTGCAATCTTTTGTTTCCCCCACTGGTGTTTAGGGCTGAATAGTCAGATATGGAGGTAGCACCAATAGGGATTCTACCTCCACCTGCCGATTTAGCCTTAAACTCAAATTTTGCTTGTGTGCCTTCCACACACCCAATCAAAATCCAAAATCCGATAGACAAGATAACGATTTCTGCAGCCTTTGCAATATCGATCCGACATACCCGCACCGAATATCGTACGAAACAAGGTTACATACGATACTGTCAGTGCATGTATGGCCGGCTTTAGCTGATCAAAATGTAATGACATCACCACTGATAAGTAGTATCCTTTATTTATATAGCACTGACATATTCTGGAGGATATATAGAGATTATTACCATCAGTCACTAG
Organism: Xenopus tropicalis; assembly: GCF_000004195.4. Classification (NCBI taxonomy): domain Eukaryota; kingdom Metazoa; phylum Chordata; class Amphibia; order Anura; family Pipidae; genus Xenopus; species Xenopus tropicalis. The sequence continues at coordinate 126,215,401 of NC_030681.2, forward strand.
CATTCTGCATGACCTCACCAGCAGCTGGTTATTATATTGACACAGGCCTCTGTTTCCTTGCCAGAAACCTGGGCTTCATGGGGTTCAGGCTTTAAAAAATGAATGTTTCTTTTTCCTCGCTCTCATTTTGAGGCATATCTATCAAAGAGTGAAATCCCACTGATATCTATTTATTTCTATGGGGTTTTTACAGGCCTGTTTATAAAATAGTGAACTTTCACTTTCCCCCATTGATAAATATGTTTGTAAAAATAAAATGAATTGCAAGTGCACAATTTCACTCTGCTCTAGTTTCCCTTTTTGATAAATTTCTAAAATCTTAATAATTGATATATATTAGTTGATACATTTATCAGTAGCACCAGAAGAGCCCCAGAAACAAATGCATCACTTGTAGCAGTTGCTCTGTGACAGACATTTGCTCCAGTAGGGGGCCTGACAAATGTTTCAACTGCTACAAACAATGATTTCAACTAATATTTCAAATTGTATGAATCTAGAAATCCAGGGATATGGCTTACTGAGCTACTACAGGTACAGGATCTATTATCCAGAATGCTTGGGACCTTCGGTTTTCCAGCTAAGGGATCTTTCGGTAATTTGGATTCCCATACCTTAAGTCGACTAAAGATGATTTTGCGTTAAATTGTTTTTGATTTTAATGTTTTGCCACCAATATGGATCCATGCAGTGTAGTTGCCATCAAGTACAAGGTACTGTTTTATTATTACATAGAAAAAGGAATTCCCTTTCAAAAATCTGAATTATTGGCTGAAAAGTGAGTCTATGGCAGATGGCTTTCCCATAATTTGGAGCTTTCTGGATAATGGATTTCCAGATGATGGATTCCATATCTGTACTGGGATATTTACAAGAGGGGAAACAAAACAAATTCATTTTTAAATATTTACAGCTGGTTAGAAAATAGAAAGCATCTTATTTGCAGTGTACTATTTTAAAATATGTTTTGTACAGGTGAAAACCCTGTCGATATCATACAGAAGGATCATGAATCTTACGCTGCTGGTATTACAAATATACATCACATCACAATAATAATTCAATAATAAGGACTATTTTATGGCCAATAGAGTGAGCACAGGCAGCAAGATGTATAACTAACATCAGGCCCAGACTGACTGCTGTAAGATGCCATAGACATTGTGCCATAGACAGTCATTATTTATTGTGCCTGTACGGGGGCTGTTTGGGCCTGACTAACATCTAGGGCACATACTGTAAGAGCCAAGTAAAGAGCATTATTACTGGGGAAGTTTATTACTGTGAATCCCTGCTGAATTTATATCTTTACTCATTTGATTATGAGGCCTCACGCAAAGTAAATCTTTGTTCAGTGCTCCTGACTTCATGTGTGTGTGTGTGTGTATACTGAACAAGGCAAACATTTGCAGGTGCTTATCAATGCTCAGCTCTCCACACTAGGACACTCAGTGGCACAGTTGTGACTTTATCTGCTCCCTCCTTGATTTGTGAGTTTGGCTTCTGCCATGCCAAGCATTTGTGCTTTATGGTTATAGGCTTTGTGATGGGATTATTTTGCATCTATCATGGGTGTGCTACACTGCTGGAATAGCCCTTCAAAACTTGCACTGGTATATAAACCCATAAGCTGACATTAGAAGGCCCCTTTTGCAAAGTACAGGTATAAGACCTATTATCCAGATTGCTCTGGGCTTTTTTCTGGATAAGGAATCTTTCTGTTATTTGGATCTCCATAGTTTCTACTAAAAAAATCATCAAACATTAAATAAACCCAATAGGATTGTTTTTCCTCCGATAAGGATTAATTAAATCTTAGTTGTGATCAAGTACAAGGTTCTGTTTTATTATTACAGAGAAAAAAATGTAATTGGAGTCTGCGGGTGATGGCCTTTCCATAATTTGGCGCTTTCTGGATAACGTGTTTCTGGATAATGGATCCTTTACCTGTAGCATTTTTATACAAAATATGCATAGAGACAAACAGTTCTTCATGGTTTATTTGGGTGACAATAGATTTCAAATTGGCTAAATGAGCACAGCAGCTGTTTACTAATTAAAAAGAGAAATCTGCACCTATGCCCTATGCTTGTCAATGGGGAATTGTGCTTTGGTAGTTCTACACTTCCACCCACCTTCCTGACTCATTAGAGTGGCTGTGGGAGGATGGGGTAACGTCATAAAAATTCTCAAAGTTTGCATCTGCTCTGGTTGTTTATAGCAGCCAACCAGATGTCTACAGGTCACTAGTAATTGCTGCCTTGGATTGGTTGCTGTGACTTACTGTACTTACTAGTACAAATTTTGTGACTTTTATGACATACCTCTGAAATGTTCCCATTTTCACGGGACAGTCCCGATTTTAACAGCTTATCCCTCAGTCCCGGATTCTTATGGAAAAGTCCCTCATTTCCCCCTGCACTAAAAGCCAACAAAGATACAAAGTTTCTCAAACTTAATTATATAAGTGGGCTTTTGGCCCAGAATGCTCAACAGCCAACACCTGCACTTAGGCCCAGCACTGCTTTATCCCCAATTTACTCATATCACATTGTGGTTGTACAGATATAGGACCTGCTATCCAGATCCTTCCTGCTGGCTGAATTCTCTGGATGTGCAGGGGAGCCGGCAGCTCTCAGTACACTGCACTTTAGGATAGGAACCAATCAGCAGATAGGCTGACCTGGTAGGGAACTGAAGCCTGTCTTTGCTTGTGTGAGTGCAGGGCTGTGATTGGCTGTGCCCCTCCTACTGTGCTTCTGGCAGGGACTGTTAGGATACGTCCACGCCTCATTTGAAACAGGGACAGAGAACTGATAGGATCTATGAGAAGCTTCTATAAAGGGGCCCTTTTACAGATAGGATTACTTTTTAGCCCAAAGTGAAACCAGCACCATATATTATTCATAATTGCCTACATAATTAGGGGTTTATTCCATTTATCCAATATGTATCCCTAAAAGGGATGCAAACCAAAAATGAATCTTTTTTTCTTTGCATAATAAACTCCCCCTTGCAAACCACAAATACCCTTGAATGATGGGTGGAAGCACTGAACTGTGGGAAAAAAATATGGCAACTTGCACTCAAAATTACACTTAACATGCTGCACTTGCATCATTAATGACTCCTAAAGTGTATCAACTTTTCTTCAGCCAAGGCTCTAGTTCCCACAATGCCTTGCACACCTCTTTTTCAAAGAACATTAAAGGCATTGTAGGCATAGTGGCTGGAAGAGAGCTCACTACTGATAGAGACTGTTTTAAATTATATTTACAAATATCAATGGGACATTTTATGAAATGTATATTGGAATTAAGCGTTAATCATTCATTATGCAAAAAAATTTTTTATTTGTGTTGATGTCCCCTTAAATCATTTATTCAACCATTCAAGTAGGGAGAACTCCACGTATGCTGGCCAGTAAATTGGACATTAGACATTTGGTTTAGGTGCCTAGTTCCAGAACTGCAGGGAACTACCTTAAGGCACTGTGGGGCCGATTCACTAAAGTGCGATAAAACGTGCGCTATTTATAGCGTGCAGTAAAAATTTTATCGCGTCTTAATTTTCGCAACTTTTCGCATGATTCACTATAAGCATACTTGCGCTATTTTACACGCGATATTGCATGCGTTATTTAACTCGCGAAGACTATTTCCATGCGGTATTTGATGGTACATGCGCTAAATAACGCACGCGAATAGTCGCCGCATATAAATAGTAGCTTAGAAATAGTGTATAAAAATTGTCGCCGCATATAAATAGTAGCCACATATAAATGGTAGCATATAAATGGTAGCATATAAATAGTAGATGCTTATAAATAGTAGCCACTAGTGATGAGCAAATGTGTTCTGGTTATCTTTAGTGAAAAATTAGCAAATCTTTTGAAAGATCCACGGCAAAAATGTTGTGCGGGCAAAAAAATTGTTGTCCGCGACTAATATTTTTTGACGCCTGTGTCAATTTTTGGATGTGTGGTGAATTTTTGCGTGGCGAATTTTTTCATGCGTTTTGCCATTGGCAGATTGTTTTGTGAAACGCATGAAAAAAATTTGAAAATTTGTCGCACGTCCAAAAATTCGCTGCGAATCCATGCCTGGCGAAACATTTCATCACTTGTAGCCAAATAGTCGTGCGAATAAATGCACGCCATGTTAGCCATACATGCCAATACTTGCGGAAAATTACTGTATTAAAAATGACCATTTCGCTGCAAACTGGCGGCTGCGTCACTCTAGGGGAAACACAGACTTGAATAAATAACACTGTAAAGTCCATATTTTATTGCCAAAAGCTCATTAACTGTACTTTTCTATAATTATCGCCTGCCTGAAGTAGGTGTTCATTTTCACATAGCCTAATGCGATATTTAGCGCGCCTTACTGTTTGTGAATCATGCGATCGTATTCTTTTCTGTGCGCTATTTAACGCATGCGGTCGCGCAAAGAATAACGCATGTGATATGGCGACTTAACGCACGCGTTAATACTATGGTGAATCGCGCGCTAATTATCGCGTCTAATTTAACGCAAAAAAGCGTGCGATAAATTTTATCGCACTTTAGTGAATCAGGCCCTGTGTCTCAGAGACATGTAAATTAAATAATAATTTATTTGTACTTTTCTTATGGTAGAATTTGGTAGGGATTGGATTTATTTAAGCACACCATTTGCTTGATTTAAGCAATACATTTTATATAGAATCTGAGAGTTCACTGTGTGATGTTGCAAATGGATGTGGGAAGCCTGGCATCTGGCCTAGCAGAGGGGAGCTCACATACAGTACCTAGAGAGCATGTTAGAAAGTCACACAGCAGCACTATCAGTGCTATCAGTCTTATCATATAAATAACAAAATGTAATTTGCATGAAAAATCCATAATAAATGGTTGCTAGGAGCTTTAATCCATTGTAATGCTTTCAGAAAAAAATACTAGTTTTCATGCTTTCTATGATTGCTAATTGCCTGCTAATTGACCGTTAGTGTAATTTGCTAAATAGCCGTTAAGTTGAACAAGTGTCATAACAGTTTAAACAGAGAAAGATTCTAGTCGTCTAGGCAAATTCCCTGTGTTTTACAAAATAATACAAGAAGTTGCTGGCAAAGGAAAGAAGGAGCCAGTTTGGAAAGGGGCACAAATGCTCCACCATTCTCAAAAGGACAAGGGAAAGCTCTATCTAATATCAGAGAGAAGACAAGGTGTCCAAACTGGAATGCCTTAAAGATAGAATGTAGCCTTTATTAGGCATGGCTCGGACAGGAAGTTAACAACACAAAAGGGCCATATTTATTATAGCCAACATCACCAGAGATATTGCCCATAGCAACCAATCTGATTTTTGCCTTTGTTTTCTAACCGGTGATGTTGGCTTAGGCTGATGCCACATGTGGCGTTTTTCCGCTGCGTATTTTCTAATTCTCTTGGCGGCTGAAAAACGCCTGATATCATCATCCATAGAAATAGCTTGAAAAGACTCGAAGCAAACCACACAATGCAGAAATACGCTAGAAAACGCCTTAGCACGGATTTTTCAAGCGTAGGCCGAAATACGCCAGTATTTGCAAAGCAAGCTATTCCTATGTATACACAAAGGCAGCTGCCAGACCTAGCGGAAATATGCAGTGTTTTTTGCTATTTTGCACTATTAGCACCATGGAAACGGGATTTGCTTACGTCACCAGTACTAGGCTGAAAAACGCCATAGTCTCAGGCTGTGTGGCTTGTACGGCGTTTTTAGGCTGAGAAAAAACGCAGCGGAAAAACGCCACGTGTGGCATCAGCCTTACACATATGCCATTAAGAACATGCACTAAGTTTGATCTAAATATGCACTAACATGCGCTAATTGTCATCTGTGGTTTTATGTATTTATATGTAGGTGTTACAGTCAGGGCTGTCTCAATAAATGGGCAAATGAGGCATTTGCTCAGGGCCCACCAGGATAGGGGGCCCACCAGCACATATTTGATCTGGTATACTTTTTGGCAGAGCATCCTGCAGAGATGACAGACCCTTCATTTTAATCAACTGGAAGCTCTATAGCATGGTTATTCTTATTTCTTTGCCTTTTTTCTTGTGGCATCGCTATTTTGTCATTTATCTGCTCCCAGGGCTGTTTGTTCAGAGTGGCATGTTTAAAGGACAAGGAAAGGCTAAGTCACTTGGGGGTGCCAAAATGTTAGGCCCCCCCAAGTGACTTAAATCGCTTACCTTGTACCCGGGGCTGGTGCCCCTGTTAGGAGAAAACTGCACCAGCCCGGGGTACCTGGAGCGCTGCGCTTCCTCCTTCCTCCTTCGCTTTTGGAAGGACTAACGACAGGCGCATGCGCAGTAGAGTGAAAAGCCGACTTCTCTGTTAAAGTTCCACTACTCACTCTACTGCGCATGCGCGCGACCGAAGCAGGAAGATGAAAGCGCTGCAGCTACCCCGGGCTGGTGCTGTTCTCTCCTAACAGGGGCACCAGCCCCGTGTACAAGGTAAGCGATTTAAGTCACTTGGGGGTGCCTAACATTTTGGCACCCCCAAGTGACTTTGCCTTTCCTTCTCCTTTAAGAATTATGTCTGTCATGCTGACATGCTGTGTAAGGACATGTTTTTCAAGTTCTGCTTATAAGTTGGGGAGCAACACAAGCATGGAAAAATGTTCCTGGGGGTGGCCAAAAAAGGCTGTAAATGGGTATTTTGTAGCCCCTATGTGGATTGGCAGACTACAGGGGGCTCTGTTTGGTAATACCCATGGTCTATGTGTCTCCAAAACTTGCCTTCAGGTTAGAAATTCAAGAATGAAAACCTGCTTTGAGGCCACTGGGAGCAACATCAAGGGGGTTGGTGAGCAACACTGCCCTAAAGTATAAAAATATGCCTTGTGGTATATATAGGTAGGTCCCACAAGTAGACAGTACAAATCTACACCATTTCTTAAGCAGGAGGAAATCATGCCTAACAGCACAGATCTTCCCTAAGATCTTCCGCTGGATTAGTACAGAGATAAGTGTGCTGGCACTCACCACTGCCGTAAACACAACTCATACATACATTTGAAATAGATTTGGCCCAAAAGCCTTCATGCCAACTTGACAGTGAAAGGAAGCAATCTCCTTCAGGCAAGTAATTACCAAGGGAGAATGTATTTGCTAGTGAAAGAAGTAATCTGCATCAGTAATTGTCAAGAGAATGCAGTTCTTTTATTCTTGTGCGAGCATAATTGGCCACTCAAAGGAAAGAAAGCATGCAAAAAAAAGGAAAAACAATTGCAGAGCCACTTCTTACTGACCCACTTAGCTTCATCATTTTTATGCACAGTGCAGTGAACTCACCCTAACCAAGCAATCTGAACCCTCTGCAAGGGCATGTGAATAATGTGCCAATGAGTGAGCTGCAGCGCCAGGCCTCTTTGGAAACATGGGCCTTTCTCATAGGTGGGGCCTGAAAGTCCCTAGCCCATCCATCTTAAGGCATGGGACCTGTTATTCAGAATGTTAGGGAAATTATACGAGTAAAGAGACATAAAGGCAACTGCCCAACCAATTTATAGAGAACAGAACATGATTGGTGGAGTTACAAAGATACAGTGCTATGTTGTTATGGTATAAAAACATGAAAACATCAAAGGGAATAATTAAAATAAGAAAATGACGAGACAGTACCTAGCAGCATTAAGTATAAAGCAACTAAACTTGCTAAGTAATCATGAAAGTGTCTTATTCAGTTAAACTAAGTGGTGGGCCTGGGGTGACTGTATATAATTAAAGGCTTGTCCATGATTTACTTGCTCCTAAAGGTGGTGGGGTTACATGACCTTTCCTCCAACCTTCTCTTGTTCCCTGTGCATACCTGAGAGATTAATGCTTCCCAGCGTTTATATATTGACCTGACATGTATCTGTTTGCTTATATATCTCTCGCCTCTAAGTGACTGTGATTCTAGTTACTCAATAGGATTGAACGCATCAGCCAGCCTCTGCCATGGAAAGGCTCATGTTTCTCTTTTACTTCATTAAACATTCATGACTTTATACACTTGGTGCACTTCTCCTACCCCTAAATATCCTTATTACGATCTTCTTTTGACCTCTCCATCTTTGCACATTGTCTATTTTGATTGCACATTTCTCTTTCTGACCACACTTTACCATTTTCAGCTCACTCTGATACAGCATCATAATATAATGTGTTTTGTACTTGTATCCTCCAGGACATGGCGGGAGCGTCGGTGAAGGTTGCGGTCAGAGTGCGGCCGTTCAACTCAAGAGAAATTGGGAAGGATTCAAAATGTATCATCCAGATGTCTGGAAATACAACCAGTGAGTATTAGAGTATGAATTAAAATTAAATGCTTTTTGTCATCTTTAATATTATTATCGAAATATAATTGGGAAGCCAGAATAAACACATATGTGTATGCCGATGGCTGTGTGTACTGCAAATGTTTCCTTGTTTTTTAGGGCTCACTTTTTGATTACAATGACCCATGCCGATGTATAATCTCTTTTTGCTCATGAGGGATAATGTAGATGAACCAGTAGTTCTAGTGTTCCTTGTTACAGTGTAGGTGTTCATTCCCTTTTTTTTACGAGTGTATAAGGGCCCATGGAGGTGTTCCACTGTAGCTGCCGATACTCTTTATCTTATGAAGGTATGTAGCGGTGTCTTTGTACATAAATGTTTAGTTGTCGTTTGAGAACCAGCAGGAGCGACGTGTGGCACTCGCTTATTATGTGCATTCGAGTGCCATAACATGGCTGCCCGAATTGGGAACTCCCTCCCAGTGCAAAGAAGTTACAGCCTAACACTGTAAGGGACTATTGTTTTTTTAAAAAAAAAAAATACTATTCTTTCCCCCAACCAACTACTAGCCTGCACCTGCATTTTATGGTGATAGGTACCCAGTTCACGGAGCCATTGTGTTGGGCTGGGTGCAAGCACACAAAGTGGATTTCCAACTCTTTCAAAAGGGGGTCACTGACCCCAGCATTCAAAAACCACAAATAATAAAAATGAAGAACAGTTGCAAATTGTTTCAGAATAGCATATACTAAAATTTAATTTAAACCCCTTTCAGATAGTGTGTATTGGATTTTTTGCCCTTTTCTTTCATGACTTTTTAGACCCTTGTAAGATGCATTAGAAAATAGAATATTTGCACAAAGACATTACATGGGTAATAGATCCTTTTAGCTGATTTCCCCTGTGCTACTAAAAAGTTAATCAATATCACTAATTGTAATTCCATACATTGAAGAATCATGACTAGCACAGGGTGCATCCGAACATGTTTCAGCCATAACTGCCTAGCAACCTTACTGTGCACTCCTCTGACATAAAACCAATATTCTTTAATTCATCACGACGAGCAACATTTTGCCTGAGGTACCATTGCAATTTAGGATTCAGAGGCTCATTTAGTTTTTTATTCTTTGGTGGTGTCACAGAAAATCTCCCTGTCTGTGTCCCACCACCTTTCCTGCGACACTTATCTAACTGACCCCTTTGTTTTGTTCTTTCTGTGACTGGTAATACAGGGATTTGGCTTGTGTTAGGATTTGCTGACTGAGAACTTTCTGTGAATGAACAAAGGGATATTGTTTGCCCACGTTATCCCCAATGCATTGAAGGGTGCTGACCAGTCTATGCAGAAGAACAGTGCATGGAAAGCCCACTACAAAGCCTGATTTGCTGTGTGCCCTACCACTACTAAACACAGTCCTGCCAGATCCTGTTAATAGGCCATGGCATTTTAAGTACACAGGGGCCCAATCAGCCCCCCACAGGCCCAATAAATAGTCACTGTCTATGGCATCTTACAGCAGCCCCTCTGGCATTGCTGGCCTGGGTCTGTATCAACACCATGCAGAACTTTAATTTAATTTAATCCCCTGCTCCTCTCAGCACAGCCTCTCAGTTGCACCCCCCACAACTACTGCTGTTTCCCACCTAACACTTTGGCCATGCTGCTCCTTACATTTCAAATGCCGCCCCTGAATTCCTTTAGAGAAAATCCTCCCTTTGTCTCTTCAGAAATAAACCCAAAGCCTTGGAGCACTGGCATAGCACCCGACCCAGTTCTGGTACTTATAGTGCAGTGTCAACCCCTGTTACCTACAGCACTTAAAACTTTACTGAAATAAACTTTATTTTACATATCAAAAACCCAACGCGCTTCAACCCCCATTCAAAAAGGGGGGGTCTTCGTTAGGGGCACATATAAAAAAGCAGGCCTATAAGATAATATAAATAAAAATATGCATACATATATATATATACTGTATTAGCACAGTTGTAATGGAGCAAAATAAAATATACATTGCTACCAGATATCTCCCTGTGTCTGTGTGAGTCAGTATTGCATCATGAAACAGTACATATACCCAGCAAGATTTAGTTCTCACATCAGTTATTGCTGTTTATCATAGTAACCATACCTCCTGGGAAATTCTAATGATATCTCACGGGTGATAACGTGACTATATCTAAGGTCACAGAATTCTGGGTTTGGGTCTGTGGGGGTTAAGTGTGAGTCAGCAGGTCAAGGTCAGGTGGCAGCTCATGCGGATCATGCCCGGTGTGGGTGTGCATGAGTTGATTCTTGCATGTCTCTATCTTAGATGATGCAGTTTTCTCATTGTACCCACATTTGCATATGAAAGATTTCTGTACGGTTTGATATTTCGCCAGATCCAAAAATTGGACATTAGTGTTGACCAGAAAGTCTTTTATAGTTCAGATAAATAGATGAACAACTATTATAATTTAATACTCTCTGGTTGGTATTGGTAATTTTTTTTTACCTGATACCTAAGCTATGGGAAGTGAGAGCAGCCCAGAGTATGAGCTGTGAATCAGCAGCAAAGAAGATGGGGAGTTACACAGGAAGCACCTCCAGAAGCATAGGTCTCACTGCTAAAGGGCTGTGGTGGCATTGGGTCTTTTCTTTTAAATTATGTTATATTTAACCATCAGAAGGGTGGGTATAGGGTGGACTAGGTTGTCAGTGATGGCAATCTCTAGATCCTGGCAACTGCCAGAGGGGCTGCTGGAAGATGCCATAGACAGTCACTATTTATTGGTCTTGTGGGGGCTGTTTGGGCCTTTGTGTAGTAGAAATGCAAGGGCCTGTTATGAATCTTAGTCTGGACCTGGTTGAGTGCCTCCAGTGAGAAAACAAAGAACGGGGAGTTGAACACAGCTGTACACAGAAGGAGGCAGGATTTCATCTCAAGATTATTAATACTGCAATGGTTAGCTGTCTGGCAGCATTGGGGTCTTAGGTACCATTCAAGCCAGGGCACTATCTGCAAGGAGTCGGCATGCTTTCTATGTGCTTGCTAGAATTAAGTTTCCTCATACACTCCTAAATCATACAGGCAGGTTAACTGGCTCCTGATAAAACTGAATGTGTGAATGTGATATGGACTTGGATTGGGAATGATATTTAATCTCTGTAAAAGTGCTACTTAATACACAAGATCCATGAATATCCTGTAAAATATATCCATAAATACAGAGCTTAGTGATGTCATCAGTTATAACTGGTGCTTAGTGATGTCATTTCTGTCACATGACTTACTGGAACTTGTGTATTATATACATGTTTTTCTTTTAGTTGACCCACTGGCCCTTGAGACCTGGGAAGATGTTTTTTATGTTGTTTTATTCATTCATGCTTTGTATTGCTGCGCCAAAAGTTCTTTCATGTTTTATCTCATGCTTATATGTTTGCTGGAAGGTTGTAGTTCACCAACATTTGGGTAGCTCATAGCAGAGCAACAGCATATACATCATCTTTAAAAAATGAAAATGTGTATGGTTGTAGGGCAATATCAAGCAAAAAGGTTTTTAATATAATTTCTTCTCTCTTATTTCTAGCAATCGTCAACCCCAAACAGCCGAAGGAGACTCCCAAAAGCTTCAGCTTTGACTATTCCTACTGGTCACACACTTCAGTGAGTATCAAACAGCAGAGGGTTGTTCAGAGCAAAATAGATGTAATTAGTAAATTGGATCTTCAAGGTTTTTGCAAGAGTATGTTCAGTTTGTTATTTAAATAAAAATAAAGCTAATAGAGAGATATATGACTTACTGCATCCCTCTAACTACCTTGCTTCAAGGCTATTTTTTTTTAGCAAAGAAAATCAATACAGGCATTTTACTTACTGATCAGTACAATTCTTTTTTTCTATTTCACAACTATGTTGCTGTTGTTTCTGTTTAATCCCCACCTCCAATAAATTTCTGCATTTCCTAATAATTCCCTATAGTTGTCTGAAGCATTAGACAGTATTCAACCTTCTTTTTCCCTCCAAACTTGCATTTGATAGATTATTTTTTACACAGTTACATAGACCAAAGCCCATCAAGTTCAACCCTTCCAAGCAAACCCAGTACACACATAAACCTATACTAACCTATCTATACACTCATGTACATTAACTATATATACCAACATCAATACTAATTGTAGAATCTGCCATCACAACATCACTAGGAAGGGCATTCCCCAACCTCACTGCCCTCACTGTGAAGAACCCACCTACGCTGCTTCAAATGGAAGCTCCATTCCTCTAATCTAAAGGGGCGGCCTCTGGTGCACTGATCCTTTTTATGGGAAAAAAAGATCCCCTGTCTGTCTATAATTCCCTCTAATCTCCTCTAATGTACATATAATGTACTTTTTCATATACTTTCTTCCTTTCCCCTTTCCTCTCCCACTCCAACATGGATATGTCCTCATTTTATTACTCTACAGCAGTGGTTTTTGGTTTTTCCCATACATTGCTTCAGACCCACTAGGACAGCAGCCCCACACCTTAATTTCTAGTTGGTCAATGTATATAAATTTAGAATTAGAGGCTAGGTGGACCTAATAGGGAACTGAAGCCCATGTTTGCTTGTGTAAGTGCAGGCCTGTGATTGGCTATCCCCCTCTTACTGTGCTTCTGACAGAGACTGTTAATACACACTCACCTCTTATTTGAAACATGGACCATGGCAGATCTGTAGGGAACTTCAATAAAGGGGCCATTTTTAAAGATAATAGTCTTTTTCAGTTGATCCCAGAGTGATCTATATCACTATTTATTATTTATTGTAGCCTACAAGATTGGGGGAGTGGGTCTCCGTTAAGTAACAAAGTATATTATAAATAGAAGACTTATTTTAATTACCTGTAGTGATTTTAGTGCATTTTTATATAAAACCAGGTGCGCTATTATCTAAAATTGAACACCTATGTAGGTTTGCGAATGTGATTATCCAATGCACACAACACACTGTATGAAACGTACATATTGCAATGTGTATTACAGGAAGAGGACAGTCAGTATGCGGGCCAGCGTCAGGTGTATCGTGACATTGGAGAAGAGATGCTGCTTCACGCATTTGAAGGATACAATGTCTGTATCTTTGCCTATGGACAGACTGGGGCTGGGAAATCCTACACTATGATGGGCAGACAGGAGCCAACCCAACAAGGCATCATACCCCAGGTGGCTACCAGGATTTATTATATATAACTCATTATACTGCCCTATTGTAGCTGATTTGTGTGTATATTTAGAACAATTTGACAAACAATGCTGTGGTGCTTTTTATAAACACCAATTTTCTTTAGCTGGAAGAATAATTTGATTTTCAGTAAAGGTGAGAAAAAGTTGTGTTTAACATGGATTTTTTTAAGGTCTCAGACTGCAACTTTGTGTGCCCAGTATTACTGCTATTAGAACATCCAGTTGCACCAGCTTTGCCTTTCATGTGTGTGGTTCATCGGACCTTGTCCTTCTGTATTACTGTATTTAGTGCATTATGGTTTATACCTTGTCTATAGGGGTAATTTAAGAAGACCTTGGGCACAAATGTTAGTGCAACCTGGCCATTGCAGAACTTCTAGTCCAACATTTGTTGAAAGTTACTTTTTTACACAAAGCTGCTCTGAGCACTCAGCACGGTTGTAAATAATTGTTTCTTTAATGCAAATAATTAACGTTTTGCTGTGTGCAGCCAGGGTGCAGTATATTTTCTTCAAGGAGTACGATTAATATGCAGACATCTTTTTATACTGTGAAGCTCAGATAGTAAGCAAAGGGCAATACGTGTCCCAGGATCTTCAGTTAATCAGGAGCAGGAGAAGGAGCTGGGATATAAAACGTGAAATCCCCACATCCAGTCCTTCCAAACCTGTTAACTCTTCCTCCACTTCATTCCCTTTAAAGTATTAGTTCCTCTTCATCTCTTTCCCCCTCATGCCCTGAATTATTGATTGGTTTCTCAGTACCTATAAATGTTTAAGATTGTTCTCTGTCTGTAAATTATTCATTAACCCTACACTGTCTGCGTCGTTAACCCCTGAATGCTTGTGACTTTATGATGAACCCGTAACATAAAACTCTCTTTGTTCACCCACATTTGCCAGTCTTAGGATATGAAACCCTTGCTCCCCAGGAACAAATAATGATATATCCCTACTTATCTCTCCTTGTCTGTCCTGTAGCTGTGTGAAGATCTTTTCTCTCGAATCAGTGACACAACCAATGACAACATGTCTTACTCTGTAGAGGTAAGTGTGGCTTAGTCTTCCCTGCAGTGGACCCTTTGTATACAATTACTGTACATGAGTTAACAAACATGCCATTGGTTACACCTATTACTAATTGTAACAGTTGTTCATCAACAGTTGTTCATCTCACAGTTGAGATTTCCATGAAATTACATTTTTAAGTACTACTTCTTCCAGCAACTATTAAAGGGATTCTGTCATGATTTTTATGGTTTAGTTTTTATTACTATATTACACTGTTCACATTGGAAATAATTGATTCTACCATTTAATATTGTATTCTTGAACCAATAAATGTATTTTTAGCTGTAATATTGGTGTGTAGGCACCATCTCAGTGCATTGGGCTTGAGTCTGAGCTTTCAGAAGAAGTGAGCACCACACAATAAAACTGTTTCAGATAAGCTATTGTTTCTCCTACTCTGTGTAACCGAAGGAGTCATGACTTGGCTGAGCTGGACTTAGATTTTTAATTTAGTGCTATTCTCATATCTACCACTAGGTGGGGCATAGGGGCATTTTTAGCAATACAGGTGTCAAGCAGCTTGGCAGGGAGGTGTTATCTGACTGCCTTACTATTGTTCTGCTGATTGGCTGCTGGGGGGGTCAGGGTAAGTACGAGAGGGGGGGTGAAAGGTTATAGTTTTTCAGTCTATGTCTCTGCTTCCTTTTCTGGAAAAAGCCAGCAGAGTTGTGTTGACTTTGGATTAAATTCTTCATATAGGATTAGAAAAATAATCAGTCTCATGAAATGGCAAAGATTCATATCAAGATTAGTCCCAGTGCTAAATACCTAAGGAATTACACTGTTTAGATTAACAGCAATGGACTATAGTGAATCCATGGTAATCATGTCAGATGAGGACTGCATTGATACGCTGATGTATTCCTTTCTCGACAGGTTCCCATTGCAGTTTTATCTGACCATTAGCCTGCATATGGGTGGCCAAATTGGACAAAGATCTGCTTGTTCAGAGACCTAGGGCTCATGTACATGGTCCCCACTCTTTCCCCTTGCCCTTCCCTATAGTTGTGTTTGGCACCGCTCAGTTCTTTCTGCCTTCCATTCTGAATTGAGTGGCAAAAGGGAACCTTGGAGCTAACCGCCACCTCTGGCAATACCTTAAGGATTCCCATAGTGCCCTGCATCAAATGCTGTGAAAGAATAGGGTGCACACATCACTCACATGGCAAACATTATAAAAATATTCAGATCAACTGCACTCAATTTGCAGCAAAGCAAGCGCTCAGTTGTGTTAATTTTGGTGAATCACTGCAGGTGTGGTGGGTGCAGCTCAGTTTGCGATGAGCATTGTCCCTTTTTGACCTCAACAATGCTGGAATTTTAGGAAAAAAATCTGCGCTGTGGGAAAAAAAACATGCCGATTGCACTCTAAATTGCATTACGATCACTCCACTTGCGGATGTTTCTGTGCCCTCTTGCCAAATGAGCAGATCTTCAAATGTATGTCCAGCTTAAGCCCACTGCACACAATTCCACCCAGGACTGACTCCCACCACTCCCATTAACTTGAGTTGAATGAGTGTGTAGACAACCATGAATAAACAGCCCTTATGGAAACTAATTTGAAGCCCCCTTGACTTCACAGCAGCTACTTTATATAAATGATAGTATAGTTTCCTATACAAACAGACAATTTATTTTAGTGCAGGGTAAAGCTATGTTGTATTTACATAGATACAACTCTATATTTTGGTGTTACTAGTGATTTCTCCTATAGATATTTATTTCTATGTGCTAAATTAAGCAGGATTAAGGAAATTGGGTAAATATGTAATGAGTGACACCATCAGGTTATTACTTCTCTCTGGTCCTTAGGTCAGTTATATGGAAATATACTGTGAACGAGTTAGAGACCTGCTGAACCCCAAAAACAAGGGGAACCTGCGAGTGCGTGAACACCCCCTTCTGGGACCCTATGTAGAAGATCTGTCGAAGCTAGCCGTCACTTCTTACCAGGATATTCAGGATCTCATGGACTCTGGTAACAAGGCCAGGTATTACAAACTTCTATTCTTATATTATTTTATATATTTAAATATCTCTCTATATATAGTATTTACAAAATATTTAGCTGTATGATTATTGGTTCAGCACCCTGGTATGAAACTTTTGGCAGAAGCACAGATTTATTTTGTAGACTATGTACATATGGTGTATATATACAGTAAATACTCCTGCTCACAGAATGTGCTGACTAATGACCAATGACTTTTAATGACTAATCCTGTCCCCCAGTTCACAGCTATTGCATAGCATTCTGGAATTTGCTGCTGTTTTATCATAGCATGTGCAATAAAGCCAGCTGTAGTTAGCTAAAAAGCTTGTGCAAAAGCTAAAACTTCCTTATTACCTGAAATTTTAAATAATTCAAGATTTTGCAGGATATTTCTGCTCTGTGGGAATATTTAAAACGCTGCCAGTCCTTGCTGTTACATAGTTACATAGTTACATAGTTACATAGGGTTGAAAAAAGACCTGTGTCCATCAAGTTCAACCCATCCAAGTAAACCCAGCACACCTAACCCACACCTACCAATCTATACTCACATACATAAACTATAAATACAACCACTAGTACTAACTGTAGATATTAGTATCACAATAGCCTTGGATATTCTGATTGATCAAGAACTCATCCAGGCCCCTCTTAAAGGCATTAACAGAATCTGCCATTACCACATCACTAGGAAGGGCATTCCATAACCTCACTGCCCTCACCGTGAAAAACCACCTACGCTGCTTCAAATGGAAGCTCCGTTCCTCTAATCTAAAGGGGTGACCTCTGGTGCGTTGATTGTTTTTATGGGAAAAAAGAACATCCCCCAACTGCCTATAATCCCCTCTAATGTACTTGTACAGAGTAATCATGTCCCCTCGCAAGCGCCTCTTTTCCAGAGAAAACAACCCCAACCTCGACAGTCTAACCTCATAGCTTAAAACTTCCATCCCCTGTTTAACAATACTTGCCCAACTCGGTGGCTCGGATTTCTTTCCCTGAACAATGGGTGGCAGTGAGTGCATTGCCTCTTTTACTCAAGCTGAAGCAACTGTCACCTAGACACTGACATTCCTTAGCTAAATATCTCTCTATAAAGTGAATAAATGATCACTGGCTCATAGGATTTTGAGAAAGGATCACCCCATAATGTGCCTTGAAAGTAGCAGTAAGATTATTTTTTTAATGGATAAAATGTATGTTAAAAGTCCCAAAGCAACCAATGCATGTTAGCAGTAATCTGTGTCTCCAGATATGCCCCCAGTAGCCCCCCATTTTCTTTTCTACGGATTCATTGCACATGCTCTGTGCTGCTGTAAGTTACTGAAGCTTAGGTACTGAAGCTGCACTGTATCTTTAAAATATAAATATTACAATATATGGTTGATTAGTAAATAATTCATATTATTAGTACATGACTGCTCTGAGGCCATTGCAATTAATAATCATCCCAGTAGTATCAGTTTATATGACAGTTAAACCTCATTTCCAGCTTGGTAATTTGCAATGACCCATAAGCTTAGCTTCTTAAAGGGAAACTATACCCCAAACAATGTAGGTCTCTATAAAAATATATTGCATAAACAAGTAAAACCCTGCTTCATATAAATAAACGATTTTCATAAAAATATACTTTTTTAGTAGTACAGGTATAGGACCCGTTATCCAGAATGCTTGGGACCTGGGGTTTTCCGGATAAGAGATATTTCCGTAATTTGGATCTCCATAACTTAAGTCTAATAAAAATCTTTTAAATATTGAATAAACCCAATAGGATTGTTTTGCCTCCAATAAGGATTAATTATATCTTACATACATGCTAGGCCACATCAGCCAATTAATGGACAGAGTTTTGCCTTTTACTCCCACACTACTTCCTGTTACAGTCAGAGCTGCATTATTTCTGGTCATGTGATCTCTGAGGGAACACACAGCCCATCACTAAATGGTGGATCAAGGGAAAGGATGTAAAAGGGCAATATTTACTGATATATATATATATTCCAGTTTGCTGAGATTCTTTAACAGGTCACTTAACATAATATAAACTATCTGTTGGTTAAGAATTCATCTGGGGGTATAGTTTTCCTTTAACAGCTGCTCAGAGTACAGGGCTACTCCTGCCATGAGGCAAAGTGAGAACCTTGCCTCAGGCGGTAGTGAGCGGCCAGTTACCAGAGGTGGCGAAAAGCCTTTAATAGACAAATTTTTTGTTTTTTAAAAACAGTAGCGCTCTCTGCATTAGCAGACTCCTCTGGACCCGCTCTAATGCTAAAGGTATAAGTGCGGAGCAGGAGAGAGGGGGCAGCATCAGGGCACAGGCAGACGGCAGCTCAGGATCCCCATTGTCAGCGCACATTGAGCATTTACAGTATAGTGTCAGCGACACTTCTAACAAGGGGAGACAGAAGGATGGATCATTACTACTATAGAGATGCAGAACCTTTAAACTGGTGCAATAAGTTTAGTATAAAAAATGTGGCATTTCTAATTATATTCATTTTTAATTCTCTTTTAAGTGGTGACCGGTTGCTATAGGTTACAGAATTGATACAGACTAGTACATTTCTGCTCCTATACCTCTAACATGTTTCCTTGGAATAAAACCTGTATTTTTTTGGGCAGTCATAAATATACAGTATTTAGACCCTCTTTCTTTGCACTTGTCTTCATCTCTACATGGACTGTGTTACACATTTCTGTATGGGCTTCAGGCAGATTTCCTGCCTTACTTTGTGTGCAAGAAGGATAATACCTGTTATACTGTTTTATAATGAGGATGTACCTGGCGAGAAACACAATCGAGAAATCACAATGAAACTGATTCTTAAAGTAACAGTTCAGTGTAAAAATGAAACTGGGTAAAATGGACAGGCTGTGCAAAATAAAAAATATTTGTAATATAGCTAGTAAAATGTAATCAATAAAGGCTGGAGTGGACAGATGTCTAACATAATTTCCAGAACACTACTTCTTGCTTTCAGCTCTCTAACCTCTTAGTTAGTCAGTGACTTGGGGGGGGGGGAGGGGTCACATGGGACATAACTGTTTAGTTAGTTTGTGAGCACACAAGTCAGATACAAACTGACTGAACAGTTATGTCCCATATGGCCCCTCTTTAAATTAAACTGATTGGTTACTGAATGCTCATAGCTTAGAGAGCTGTAAAACAGGAAGTGGTGTTCTGGCTATTATGTTAGACATCTGCCCGCTCCAGACTTTATAACTATACCGAAAACATTTTTTATTTTGCACAGTCTGTCTTTTTTACCCAGTTTCATTTTTACACTGAACTGTTCCTAAAGCCAGACAGGATTTAAAGGGAATAGGGTATATGACCACCAATTCATTTGAGAACATCTGAGCATATTAGAGCTCCCACAAGCCCACGCATATGTATAAACAGCAATGGATTTTCCATTATTAAGCCTAAAACCTTTGTCTGATTGAAAAACATAAGAAGAATAATCTCTGTTTTTCTGTACACTAACTCAATAGAAAAAAATTCCTTTAAAACGATTATGAGTAAAACTGGTGCATGGCCTGTATTGTGAGACCGTGATTAGTATAGGCCCAGAAGAACCCAGCACTTTTCTAAGAAAAGAGAGCAAGAATAGTCATTCAAGTATACTTTAAATTGTTCTCTTGTTAAAGAGTTTTCTCTAAGAACATTTGGATTTCTGCTTGTTCTCTCTCAGGACTGTTGCTGCTACCAACATGAATGAAACTAGCAGTCGTTCCCATGCTGTGTTCAACATCATCTTTACCCAGCGCAGACATGATGCTGATGCTCAGACCACAACAGAGAAGGTAACCTACAGTGATATCTGGGGATTAAGGAAGGGAAAGATATACACAGTGAAATGAAAAATCAGAATAAAAATTTGCACCATAAAGGTTTGGTGTTGAATTCGGTTGTCACCAGTACAATACAGTTAATCCTGAAGTACCTCATAGTTTTACACACAGCCTCTGTTATATCTTACTGGGAGACAACATGGCTGTCGCCAGTGTTGGCTAATAAACGTCTAAATGTTCTGCCTCTGCAGGTCAGTAAAATAAGTCTGGTAGATCTTGCTGGAAGTGAAAGAGCTGACTCTACAGGTGCAAAGGGAACAAGATTAAAGGTAAGAAACCCTAACATTATCTAATTTTTGGACTAATATTCCAGAAATGATGGAACACAGCAAATATCAATAGAGAATTGTCATTAAACATCAAAAAATAAAGAAAAAAGGTATCAGAATATAATTGTATACGTCATACTAAGGGGCTGATTTACTAACCCACGAATCCGACCCGAATTGGAAAAGTTCCGACTTGAAAACGAACATTTTGCGATTACTTTGCGATTTTTTCGTATGTTTTGCGATTTTTTCGGATTCTGTACGAATTTTTCGTTACCAATACGATTTTTGCGTAAAAACGCGAGTTTTTCGTATCCATTACGAAAGTTGCGTAAAAAGTTGCGCATTTTTCGTAGCGTTAAAACTTACGCGAAAAATGCGCAACTTTTCGCGTAAGTTTTAACGCTACGCAAAATGCGCAACTTTTTACGCAACTTTCGTAATGGATAGGAAAACTCGCGTTTTTACGCAAAAATCGTATTGGATCCGAAAAATTCGTAAAGAATCCGAAAAAATCGCAAAACATACGAAAAAATCGCAAAGTACCGATCATTACGAAAAAAACGCAATCGGACTCCATTCGACCCGTTCGTGGGTAAGTAAATCAGCCCCTAAGAGTAAAATTAAAGGCAAACAACTTATTTAAACTCTTTGATTATTACTTATTGATTATTTATTTGATTACTTGTTTGATTAAACACGCTTTGATTATAGCTGTATAAATGCCTTTTCCTTTGCCAAAACAGGAAGGTGCAAATATCAATAAGTCTCTCACTACCCTTGGAAAAGTGATATCTGCTCTTGCTGAAATGGTAGGTTTTTGCTGCTGGTTTTTGTCTGCGGCCTTCATTATCAAAACTTGGGCAACACACAATTTGTGCATGATTTCCTCCCATCAGCCTCTTTTGCTTCTTCATTTTGAAAGTAGATTTTTGATATGTTATTCCTTACATTATAGTGCCTGCATTTCTCATAGTAGAGATCCCCTTCAGACACTGCTTTTTGAAAAATGCAAATCCATTTTCATCTGTACGTTTTTTGATTACAAATCATAACTGAGGCAGACTCTGAGTCTGTTTAAATATCACCATGATTTATGGTGAATACGTGGGATTACTAAATCCTAGCACCATTTGGTAAATCTAAATCCTTGGCATATTATCACCCCCAGAATTCAGGTAGCATATACTGTATCTGGCAGTATGCTTTGTGTCTTTGTCTTTTCAGTCTTTTTCACATACTTCTTTCTATCTCTCTACAGGACTCTGGGACTAATAAGGTGAGATTAATCCATTAATGTGGTAACATAACCTTTTATATAAAAACAGAAAGTTGTGAATAAGGTGGGTAAGCAGGAAGTGATGGTTAGGTGTGAACAAGCTGGGTAACCAGGAAGTGACGGTCAGACATAAACAATGCTGATGTAAGCAGGAAGTGTTGGTTTGGAATACAGTGCTAGTGTAGGCAGAAAGTTATGTTTTGGTGAGTACAAAGCTGGAAGAGATGTTCAGGTGGTAACAATATTGAGAAAACAGGGAGTGATAGTAAGGTGTGTCCAATGCTGGGTGAAGTGATTATCAGGTATGTAGTTTAGGTAAACAGGAAGTGATAAGCACAAGGCCGGAACCTGTGGTACACGCTAATGTGAGACACAGAAAGACTTTGGCAATGTATTGTACACTTCTAATATTTTATTCCATCCACTACAGAACAAAAAGAAGAAGAAAAATGATTTCATTCCCTACCGAGATTCAGTGCTTACTTGGCTCCTGAGAGAGAATTTAGGTAATAATTAACGTACTATCAAAATTCAAAATGTAAAGAACAGTAGCCTTAATAGAAATACTGTAGCACAGTGCTGGATCGGCTGTAGCATACACGTAAGTGAATGTAATAAAAGTTGTAAATGGAACAAAATGCTCACAATGTAATATTCTTCATTAGACTGTTTATTTTAATTGCACATTGCAGACTTTTTAAGCCATGCTTGAAGATGGCAAGCCTAACAACTTTTGCACTAAAATATTAAAATTCACAAACTATTGGACAAACAATAAAATTCACAAACTTTCTTCCACTGTCGGAAGTGGTCGCTAAACAGTATCCACATTTGCAAAGCCCAAATTCCCAAAAAGGAAAATTTATTCGCACAAAGGAATACATTTTCAAATTGAGAATAATTTTTCCATTACCAACTTTTATTACATTCTCCCATAGTGGATTAAGGTATTTAACTGGTGGGCTGTTGCTAAGTTCTCTTCTTCTCGAACAGGTGGGAACTCTCGCACAGCCATGGTTGCTGCACTGAGCCCAGCAGATATTAATTATGATGAAACCCTCAGCACCTTGAGGTAAGACCTCTGAGCTCATGTCTTTCAGATTAGGTTTCTTTAGAAAACATATAAAATACGCTGTTTCCTTATGCAATGTACCTACAGCAGAAGTCAGAAGTCAAAATCAGAGCTTTTTTTCTCTTGAACAGTGAAATATATTAAATAAACATAACATTCAGCATGTGCACATTATTTTACTAAATACCTAAATGTAATCTGGTGCTCTTTTCCTACAGATATGCTGACCGTGCCAAACAGATTAGATGCAATGCTGTTATAAATGAGGATCCAAATAACCGTCTGATCCGTGAGCTGAAAGATGAGGTGGCACGACTAAGGGACCTCTTGGGAGCACAAGGATTGTCTGACATTATTGACAGTGAGTAAACTGTTTACATCCATTTCCACAGTTAATATGCAAACTTATTGGCACTTATGCTGATATAATATCCAGAATTATCCTATATCTAAATCCACACTGAATTGACATTTTGAATTCTTTAGAGTGCTAATGTGATGTGAAAGTCCGTTTATACTGATATACTTTATAGCAGGGGTCCCCAACCTTTCTTACTCGTGAACCACAGTCAAATGTAAAAAGAGAGCAACACATGCATCATAAAAGTTCATGGAGGTGCAAAATAAGGCTAAGATTGGCTATTAGGCAGCCTCTATGCACAATATCTGCTTACAGGGGGCTTTATTTGGTAGTAAATCTTGTTTTTATTCATCCAAAACTTGCCACCAAGTCAGGAATTCAAAAATAACTACCTGCTTTGGGGGCACTGAGAGCAACATCCAAGTGGTTGGTGAGCAACATGTTACTCACAAGCCACTGGTTGGGGATCCCTGCTTTATAGATATATAAACGAATGAATTGTGAGATGTGTGACCAAAACATTGCTTTTTAACAATACTACCCATCTCCCTTTCAGCTCCACAGCCTGTGATGCATTCAGTAGGCTGATTGTTTTATTTAACTGCCCTATAGGGATGACTTCTTGGACATCTCAGTGGGTAGTTTTGTTATCAGCTAATTATAATGTTGGCATTTAATTCTGTACATTTCATTCAATTACTAAGTTAAAAGAACAAGGAATTATAAATAACCACATTTCTTGAAATGTGAACAGACTGATGTATGCTCTAAAAGAGAGAGAGAATGAGAGGACCCTTTGTTGAGAGAAAAACGTCTCAGAGGCTGTCAGCACTCGAGAGCCCAGTTCTGTTTAGTATGCTGTGAGGATGGTTGAAATCTCTACAAAGGCATCTCTTGAGCATAATTAAATGCCTGCATTTTTCTACAGAGTTGTGTGTTGGGTGTATGAGGCATAATTCATGCTGCTAGGATGGTTCTGCTTTATCATCTACTTTTATCGACAAAAGCACTGTTGATTTGGATACGTCTTTTTCATACATTTTGGAAATAAAAAACATTGACAAAA
Source organism: Xenopus tropicalis (assembly GCF_000004195.4). Classification (NCBI taxonomy): domain Eukaryota; kingdom Metazoa; phylum Chordata; class Amphibia; order Anura; family Pipidae; genus Xenopus; species Xenopus tropicalis. The sequence goes on from NC_030681.2 coordinate 126,239,884, forward strand.
GGCTTTCCTGAAATGGGGCATTTGATTGTGTGCCACGTTTCTCATTCCCTGACAGAGGGGTTTACAAATAATCTTCCATGCAACCAAACCAATATGTTACTATCTCAGAGAGACTGAGAAAGAGACTGTTACATATAAGAGATCATCCACCACCTGACCCAGCTTAATATCATTAGTTAAAATTAAAAATTTAAATTTAAAATTTCTGTGGCCTAAGTGCAGCATTCCTATTATTTTTTTGCATATCATGACTCTAAGGTGAGGCATGAAGGCAGCATGAAATCTCCCACAGTGTGACTGTTGTTTGAATGAGATGGGAATCCCAGCATTACATCCAGTCACATGAGTTTGGCATATGATACAGACACAGATTTCCTATGAATTTTAAGCTGTAATGATCACTCTGCATGACTGGTGCATACACCCTTTTGCCAAACGGGATATGTTTGCACTTTATAAAGACATATTAATAACATTTGTGTCTGACACTAAAGAAATGCCCAGTGGTGCAGTGCTGTCATCATGAAGGTATGCTTTGCTTTTAAGTGCTGAGGTATTTTTGCTTCTTTAAATGTATTTAATTTTAATTACCTGTATTTTACATTTATTTTTGTTTTGCAAACAGCTCTATTAGAGATTGTAGCTGAATACTTGAAGCTGTCATTCTTAAAAACCTGGAGATTTACTTTTGTCTTGCTAAATGAAACCAATCTACCTAGAATATGTTTATTTTAAGTCCCATAATTAGGGTGACCAGATCTCTTGAAAATCAGGGACACATCTGATAAATACATGTTGCAGGGCAGCATTGATTGCATTTTAATTAAACAGGAATCAGCTTAGCCCTGCCTGGATTTTCTAGACACATCCCTGAATTTTCATGATCTGGTCACTCTACCCATGATTAGATGCTGCTTAGACCCTCTGGCCCTTAAACTCTTAGTGATAAACATGGTTGTAAGGTTTGCAGTACGATTTGCAGTTAACGATCTGGGAACCATTTAATTGTATTTCTCAGAAATCCTTTGCTAGCCTGTGCAGAGCTGAAACCTATGATATAGAAAGCTCTAATTGTAGGTGCAGTTCAGTGACTGAATTATAACCTGTTTGTCCCAGTAGCCTCAGGGGTTGGAACCAACCATACTGTACCTGGTGTATGTGGCATCTTGTGTCCTTTCCCCGTGATCTCTGTGCATCGTCCAAACATCAAATTTCTCTTCTTGCTTTCCTGCTTGTCCTAAATCCTCCATTCCCTATAATTCTTTTCTCCATCTCCATTTTATTTATCCTTTGCCTTGTTCTGCCGTTACTGACATACCAAATGTTCATGGATTCTTTTTTTCTCTTCTATCTGCATTTTACACATTTTTAAAAAAATATATCATTATTATGTGTTTGTGAATATTTTTTCATGGCTTCTTAACTCAATATAAATAAATATTTACATTGTTTTGATAACATTTTCTTTTAATCCATCCTTACATTTTCTTATTTATTTGTTGCATTTTTTTTGCATGTTTTTGCATGTTGCATCCTCCCTCATGTTGTTTATGCATCTCCTTTGGCCCTCTCTTTTTGGCTTTGCTCTCTATAGATGTTTGTCCTGTGGATAACGGGAATGTGCTACACAAACGTCATGCTGCTGACAATCTCTTCACAGCCGTTAATGCCCTGACTGGTATGAGTCCTTCGTCTTCCATGTCTGGTTTGTCCAGCCGAGCTGCATCTGTCACCAGCTTACACGAGCGCCTGGCATTCACACCTGGCAGTGAAGAAGCCATTGAGAGACTCAAGGTACACAAAAAATGTCACATGACATTGTTCAAGGAAAGCTATCCTCTTCATAAGTATTGTCTTTTATATGGGGTTAATGAAGTCTGTTAAGCACATCTTCTTAGATTAATGTCTCACTTAAAGGGGAACTATCATGAACAGGAATTTTTAATTTTAATATATTTAGAAAGTTTCTTATTTCAGTCAGATAAAGCTTATATTAAATTCTCATTTTCATGATAGGTCCCATTTAAGAGTTCTCTAGCCATGATGAAGTACCAAGAGTAGTCATATAGACCAGTGCTGTCCAACTGGTGGACCACCCTCCCCCCCAATGTGGCCCCCCTCGCCCCCCATGTGGACCCCCTCCCCCCTGCGTGCCCTATGCTGCCTGTGTGTGCCATACTCTGCGTGCCCTATGCTGCCTGTGTGTGCCATACTCTGCCTGCCCTATGCTGCCTGTGTGTGCCATACTCTGCCTGCCCTACGCTGCCTGTGTGTGCCATACTCTGCCTGCCCTATGCTGCCTGTATCTGCCATACTCTGCCTGCCCTATGCTGCCTGTGTGTGCCATACTCTGCCAGCCCTATGCTGCCTGTGTGTGCCATACTCTGCCTGCCCTATGCTGCCTTTGTGTGCCATACTCTGCCTTCCCTATGCTGCCTGTGTGTCCCATACTCTGCCTACCCTATGCTGCGTGTGTGCGCCATACTCTGCGTGCCCTATGCTGCCTTTGTGTGCCATACTCTGCCTTCCCTATGCTGCCTGTGTTTCCCATACTCTGCCTACCCTATGCTGCGTGTGTGCGCCATACTCTGCCTGCCCTATGCTGCCTGTGTGTGCCATACTCTGACAGCCCTATGCTGCCTGTGTGTGCCATACTCTGACAGCCCTATGCTGCCTGTGTGTGCCATACTCTGCCAGCCCTATGCTGCCTGTGTGTGCCATACTCTGCCTGCCCTATGCTACCTGTGTGTGCCATACTCTGCTTGTCTTATGCTGCCTGTGTGTGCCATACTCTGCCAGCCCTATGCTGCCTGTGTGTTTCATACTCTGCCAGCCCAATGCTGCCTGTGTGTGCCATACTCTGCCTTCCCTGCTCTACCCTGCCTGTGTGTGCCATACTCTGCCTATGCTGCCTGTGTGTGCCATACTCTGCCTGCCCTATGCTGCCTGTGTGTGCTATACTCTGCCTGCCCTATGCTGCCTGTGTGTTTCATACTCTGCCAGCCTGATGCTGCCTGTGTGTGCCATACTCTGCCTTCCCTGCTCTACCCTGCCTGTGTGTGCCATACTCTGCCTATGCTGCCTGTGTGTGCCATACTCTGCCTGCCCTATGCTGCCTGTGTGTGCTATACTCTGCCTATGCTGCCTGTTTGTGCCATACTCTGCCTGCCCTATGCTGCCTGTGTGTGCTATACTCTGCCTTCCCTGCTCTACCCTGCCTGTGTGTGCCATACTCTGCCTATGCTGCCTGTGTGTGCCATACTCTGCCTGCCCTACCCTGCCTGTGAGTGGTGAATCTGTCAGGGGGTTGTTCTGGAAGTTTGGTATGATTTTGAAATAGGTGTTAGGGGATTCCTAAGGTGTATAATTATGTGCTACCCAAAAGGGAGGAGAAGGCATGTGGATTTAAGGCTATGGCTTGATATGACTTAATTAACCCTTTTCACATGAGTGATGGATGATATCCCTGCAGTGATTAGCAACTATTTGGTGTGTTACCACCATTAAAGTGAAAGATTCTGGCCCTCAGTACCACAGAAGTTGGACAGCACTGATCTAGATCAATGAATCCCTATAAATCTAGGCCTTTAAGTAACTGTCAGATGCAGTGTTTGCATACTTGGATTGTCTATAGTGATGCCCTGAAGACATGCGTGACAGCTGATAATAACATGACACACCAAAGCTTCTATAATGGGGAATGTTACATAGGTGCTTCTATTAACAGTTTTGCTATATGGTGTAACATGTCATTTACACTGCATTTGCTGTTTCATGCAATGTTGTTAGGGAAGCAAGTTTCCCTTGTGTTCTCTAGTTTCTGTTTTGCAACATTTAAACTGGTCTTTTAATTTCGCTGTACTGTACAAAGCAGAAACCTCTTCTGAGAGCTCACAACAATAGGTTGTCAGTTAGCTTATGTAAACTTGTGGGATCCACAACGGACACTTTCGTTTATTTAACACAGGGGTAACCAGTTCAGCATAGAAACATAAATCATGAAAATAAATCCTGCCCACTGGGCGCTACCGTCACACATTAGATGAGTTACCTAACTAAACTGGGCCCCTGTGGACTACCAGTAAGAAAACACAAATGCTTGGGGACACCCCTGTACTCACAATACTTCTTTGGGGGAATTGCTCAGCCTCCTTTCCTCTCAGTTCCTCAGACACTTAGGGGGGAATTCACAAAAGTGGTGATATTGAGACAAAATAAAAGTGGAGATAGATTTGTCAGATTTTCCTCCTAATTCACAAACCTCTATCTCCACTTTTGTGAATTTGTCTTTTAAACAGACAGTTTTCAGATTTTGTCATTTTCCCGACATTTTTTTTATGAATTTGCCTTTACCTCTTAGTAAATCTGTCGGTGCCATCAAACCCAGTCCCACAGCTACAGGAGCCTTGGGATAAGGATTTTACCAGCAGGGTTTTGCATTTCATTTGCCATTTGTCATTTCACTTTGGGGCATTTCCTGAGGGGTAATTTTAGTTTGCCCAGGGAAACTGTACATCATTTTTTTAAGGACAATCTGGGCTTTCTAATGTTTTCTATATTTATGTGTAATTCCACTCCTGTAACAAGATTTAAGGGTCTATATACCGTCTTCTCTAGCCCCTACTCATTACTGGCCAGCAGTAATCCGGCCCACACACCAACTTGCCCTGTTGAGGCCAGTCCAACCCTGTACCCCAATATCCAAGTTTGGGTGCCAGTGTGTATGTGCTGTTTGCTGATCACCAAGATGGTGGATGGGAACAGGTGGGGGGCAATGCTGTCAGGCAGCTCTGTAGTTCTGGACATGCTATGGGGGTACAGATAAATTGGGGCAAATGTCAGTGAAGTGATTAAAGAGGAGGCACTGCTGCTAAAACTAAAAATTTGCCTGGGAGGCTTTACTTTTCCTTTTAATAAAAATGTTTACAATATATTCACGCAAAATGTTATTATTGTCTCATTGATTAAGCTAAAACTAGCATAGCAATGTAAATTTGAGGTAAAAACTTTTTAAATATAATATATAAATTGAACTTTTTTTAATCAGTGGTTTACTTTGGCCTATTTCTTGGGTCACTCTATCACACAATATAATTTATAAATGAAAAGAATAATATGTTCAGCAAAGGCTAAAACACCTTTAAATTATTATATTTTATTTCACAATGGCAAGCATGTGTTTGGCCTTAGTTTTCCTTTAACATAATACATTGAAGAAATACAGTGTCACAGTTGGTATAAATATTTTATTGTGGTGCATTCTTTAGTCAGTGGATATGATTAGCTGGCAGCTTCAGGCTATGAGGTATGTTAAAATCTGCCAACTGTATTAATGACACGTACAGATGTGTGCCTCCAAATCCTGATTGAAGTTATGCCAGTTAGGGTCATACACAGAACATGGCTAAGATGCTTTGACAATCTGCACCTCCCCTACAAGGGCAGGTATCGGTGAATGTTGGGACACCAGAGGAGCTGGTTTAAAGGCTATGAATGCAGTAGTACTGATTTAATTAAGATCATGGCATTTCATTGGATTGCTGTATGCCCCAATAAACATTTACTGGAATTGACCCGAAAGTGCCCTTCGATACAGGGTCAGCAAGGTGTATTTGTGAAGGTGCAAAAAGATGCAACTATTCTAAATTCATTGAGCTTGTGTTCAGTAGGGTCAATGCGCATCTATGTAAGTTAAAGAAAAACTAGGTTTTTGAGTAGTGTTAAATGACTTTCAGTGTGCAGATGTTACACTGCCCCTAATAATAAATGGAATAGGATAGGGGGCTACACCACTGAACTTGATTTCTTTGTCCCTGTGTTCTGGAATACTATTTTCCTGCAAGCCCTAATTATTGGCATGAAATGTTCACAGGAGTGTCTACTTCAATAACGGTGTTGCAGAGCCCAACCCAGCACCGATTTTATAACTTTGGCACTGGCCATCTTATGTTACACATACCAAGCCCACTTGCAGCTTTGGACCCCTTTTTGTTCTATGATGTTATTTAAAACTGATTATGTTACTCATATCACAATCAAGCAGCAATGAGGGTAGAGCCTGGTGGCACCCTGTACATAAAGTCTGTACATTAAAGGTGCATACGTTGAGTATATTAGTATACCTAGATGAGGTACTGCAATCTAGGGTATAGTATTTTACAATTACATTTTCTATTTCCCTTACTGTAGGAGACCGAAAAAATTATAGCAGAATTGAATGAGACATGGGAGGAAAAACTGCGCAGGACTGAAGCTATTCGCATGGACAGGTAGGAGGAAGCCATTGAGATAGTAATGTAAGGCAAACTATATTATTGTCAAGATTAATCACAGGTTTAGGACTGACTTAAAGGGGGTCAATACTGACAAGCATAAATATTATGAAAATAGGAACACCTATATGGGGTGCAGAGAAAGTACTGAGGAAATGTACATAAATGGTTAAGAGAAGGTATTAGGTAAATTCAAGCCTATAGTTTCTATTCACTTTGGCACCTGTTTGATCTTCTTTATAGAGAAGCTTTGCTGGCAGAGATGGGAGTAGCTATGAGAGAAGATGGAGGAACACTTGGAGTCTTTTCACCTAAAAAGGTAAGTCTTGATGGTTTTTCAAAAGAAAAGAAGATATACTTACTCTTGGCCACTAAAAATTAGGGGAAGATCATCAGGGAGTGCTAGTGTAAAGAAAGCATAATGTTATATATAGCAATTCCAACTATATATACAGTATATATATAAATATAATTGATTAGTTTGTTCCATGTCTTATCTCATAGCACATGAGTAAATAGTATGAGTTGATTAGCTGCAGTGAGTTATTAAAACCCAAGTACTGTACATTTTACACATTATATTACATTCTCCCCTCCATTGTTACAATGTAGCTTATAATTGAAAGAAATATTAGAGTGGAGAATGCAAAGTGCAACAAATGTTAATACTGCATTTTGCTAACTGGGAAGTATTAATTGAAAACATTTTTTTTAAAAATGGGGGAAATCGCTTTTTGTTGTTTATGTGTTTGTCTTGCTGAGTTTATGTTACAACCTTCCCTTCCCTTGGCTTGTCAGATAACACCCCCAACTAGAGAACTGTGCTCAGAACTCGTCGGGGTTTTTTCTCCCAAAGAGGTTGGTGTAGGTTTGGTGTGCACCGTCACTCTGTCTGCCTGTTCTGTCTTCAAACTTTTTCATGTTACCTTTGGGGCCTTATATCTTAAAAAGGATTCAGGAGTAAAGAAGTGCTGTCCCTTTGTTTACTGTATCAATACTTTTTCTTCTCTGCCATTTCCCAAGATGTATTCTATTAATGCTTGTTTTTTTTGGAATGTTTGCAAACTTGAATTGAGATTTTGTTTACTTTTGCTTGTATAAATGAGAGTAAAAATAGGCTGAGTTTGAAGAACAAAATACAAAAAAAACAAAAGAAACTTTGTATTAAGAATGAGGTTAGGTGGGAAAGAGAACCGGCTGGGGAAATAAACAGCTAAGGTGAACATTTTACAAAGGAGAGTAGTGGGCAGGTAGTTGGAAAAAGAAAGTGAGTACTAGTATGTTTAAAGAAAGGCTCACAGAAAGTTCCGAAACAGCTGGGACAGAAGTTGCAGGACATGACAGATAAAAAGTATACAAATGAGAAAAGGAGAAGTATAAAAATACTTGTCTACTACTCCTTTTAAATCCTTTTTTGTAGTAAAACAAAAGTATAATTCAGTCTTTTTAAGCACTTTAATAGTCCTATTTACTTATACTTCAAGTATTTTGAAAACTGGATCATTTTGTACCCAGTCTTTTTTTTACATAGGCACATAAGCACATATTCACATAGATATTTAGTATAGTTAGTAAAAAGTCAGGTGGCTTAAAACAATCAATAGAGTAGAAGTACAGCTACTTATAAAATGGTAGTATTTTCAGCTGATCACAGTATTGCATTATAATGATGTCTGTTGTATTTTGTATTGTTTTAACTACATTTTGTTTTGCATATGGGTCTATATATTATAAACATGGAGGTTTGAGTCTGTCTTGACAATCTGAAATTTCATCTCATTATGTGTTTGTATTTAGTCAATAAAAACCAAATCTGGATCTGAATATTATTGAAATAGTATAGGATTTTCATCTAGCGCATTTTTTCACCAGGCATTCTGCATTTTTTTAATTGAACCATGAAAAATATTCTCAAGAAAAACAAAAATAAAAAAATGCCATTGATGCAATTAGGGTAGGAAAAAATGCCCATAATGCATTTGGAGTAAGAAAAAAAAGCCCTTTGACCTTTAGAAGTTTTGCAAATTCTTCAGCGAAGTGAAATGGGACAGATTCGCTCATTGCTAATAGCTAATAGCACTATGTGTGTGAGAATTAAATAAGCCTATGCAACCATTTTTTTGGATTCTTTATTGTGGATGGATTTAATTATTTTTATTAGGAATAGTTAATCATTTATTTTAAAACTCTTGTGAGTTTTAGCTTATTGTAGGCTTATGCCACACTGATAAATTAGTAGCTGCTACTTGTTGTAATTTTCCAGTGGTACCTGCCTCCTGGCTGCTGTTTACTAGGTTCAAAAGCAAGCACCTATAGGTGCAAGTCTTTGGGTCCTCCTGAGAACATTAGCTCTTCTATAGTGCCTGAATTACCATTTCTCTAATCTTCATGCTGTTTTCTTTGTAAACAGACTCCTCACCTTGTAAATCTTAATGAAGATCCTCTAATGTCTGAGTGTCTATTATATTACATCAAAGATGGCATTACCAGGTAAGGATGTAAGCATGGCTACCTTACAGTTCATATCTAGACGGTAAAAAAAGGGCTAATTGTAAATGTTAGTCTATTCTCTTCTTCTGGAAGGTTTCTGCATGGAAATATATGTAATACATTTATCCAGGATTAATTTTTTATACAGTTTTACATTTTCTAATTTTGTAATAATTTTGTATTCACAGGGTTGGGCGTGAGGATGCAACAATGAGACAAGACATTGTGCTGAGTGGCCACTTTATTCGTGATGAGCATTGTATTTTCCGGAGTGATGTATTGGCTTGCGGATCAGGTATTATTGCACTGACTTGGGATCTGTTTGTTAATGTTGTACAATACAGGGAAACCCAAGAGACGCTCACACATGGTCCTATACATTTAGCGTGGTTTAAAAGATGCCTAGATCTAAGTGACAGTATGTCCAGCTTATCTGAGCTGCATGCAGTTACTATGATCTTACAAAAACATTCATGTATCAAATACTGTACTATAACATTTAAAGGTAGTACGCATGTGCACATGTACTTTTATTCAGTTTTCCCAGAAACTGTAGCGGGTTTATATTATGAAACACTCAGTACAAACCTATGTTATTTTTTCTTACAGTGGTGGTAACTCTTGAGCCCTGTGATGGAGCTGACACATATGTAAATGGCAAGAAGCTGACAGATCCTTGTATTCTGAGATCCGGTAAGATATTTCCATATGCAATCAGTAAACAATATTACCATCATTCAATTTTTATAGAATGACAAGTCAGTAAGAATGGGTGGGGTTTCTCTAAGAGATTAAAATAAACACTTCAAAAAGATATGTTTGAAATAACTTTAAAAATATGCAGGTGAAGTGGCAAGAAATGCAGTATGTGCCCTACTGACTTGATACACCATATACAATATTTCAAAATGATTAACAGTGAGGGTTGTATAGTTGTTGCTCAGATGGATGCTGTGACAGGTAGGCTTGGATGAGATGCACCATGGTTATTAGAGTAAGAACTGGAGCCAAGGATAAGAATGTTAGGCTGAGATATACAACCATTGGTGGGTTGTGAAAATAAAAAATGGGGATGGACAGTGAGATTACAGGTTGGTTTAAACTCTTAATGGAAGTTCATTTGGTGTGATGGCATTAGAAAAGGTCAGATTTTCATATTCCGAAAATTCCAAAGGGGAGAACTAGCACTGTGCATTAACTGGTTAGTGAAAGTGCCATAAACATTGAAAGCCCATGGACTCCATTCATGGAATGCATAGCATATAACAGCATGTAGTGTAAATGCATAAGTGTGTTATAGGCAAATGCTTACAGGTTTGTAGGATAACATCCCAGCTTGATAGCTCATGTAAAATGCTTTAATTTCTGCCAGTTCGTGTGCTCCTTGCTTAACTTTTGTTCCTACTGCATGGCAGATCTGCTATTAAGGGATCCCTGGATCATAGCCCTTGCCCATGTTTGAGCTAATCCCAAGAGATAGTTTGCAATGTCATTTTATAAGTGTTTAAATGGAAGCTACAGGAACAGACGTTTTACCTGTTTATTAACAGAGAACATTGCATTAATGTTATTTTGCTGTTTCCTTGCAAAGTTACTCAGAAATCACCTTGTTTCACTTTTGTGGTTCTCTATAGCTCCCAACATGGAAAGCGCAAACATTTTTAAATACCATTTTAGTGTTTAGAGAAACTACAGATTGAATCATCCTGTTATACACATGGATGCATTTACCTCTATATTGGACCTTGTACTCTCATTGAATTGTGGTGGTTTTGAAAATTTCTGGGCCAGTTTCAATATTGATAGAGGTCATTGTCTGAAATGGTTTACTGTAAGAAATGACTAGCGTACACTTTACACCATGCACAAATCTTTTGGCTTCCAGGAAACAGAATTATTATGGGCAAGAGTCACGTATTCCGCTTCAACCACCCTGAGCAAGCGCGCCAGGAAAGGGAACGCACGCCCTGTGCCGAAACCCCATCTGAACCTGTGGACTGGGCATTTGCTCAGAGAGAGCTCCTGGAGAAGCAAGGAATTGATATGAAACAAGAGATGGATCAGAGGTGAATATCATAAAAGTGAAGGCAACATAGCACATGTCTAACACTAGAGCTTCATGCCCGGGTTTGGTCAGTTTCAACCTTACTCTCAAATGTCTGTCAGTTTTTTGTGTCTCAGAAGGAGGAATGTGTTTACAGTTATCTTAATTGGCAGCAGATACATTCTATAAACTGTTTTTTTGTTGGGTTTTTTTAAACAAACTGGGAGCCCATAATCACTGCAAACTTGCCACATAAGCAAGTCTTACCAATTAATGACTTACTACTGTAGTTTGAGCATAATGGGGAAGACGAAGCTCATAATTTCTGTTTCTAATATCAGGTTTTATCTTCATTATCCCAGGCTCCAAGAACTGGAAGATCAATACAGAAAAGAACGTGAAGAAGCAAATTACCTTCTGGAACAGCAGCGACTGGTGAGTGAGTGATATCACAGTAACTAGACAAACGTATTACTAGAAGGTTACACAATGTGGGAGAAGATGGATTTCACATTGTAATTCACATGTAGATGGTTCCCTAAATAGCTTTTGCCCAATGTTTCTGTGATCCCAAGTGCAACTCATTACCTGAGCCCCCCTTTACTGTGCTTCATGTTTACCCATCATTGCTAAATCTGTGATATTTAACCCACGACTAATAGTGAAGAAAGTTTGTTGAATTAATAAAATCTGGCAAGCTGATACTAATTTTGGTACCCCCAAACATTACTGAGTAATTCACACATAACCTACTGCAGCCTGGCCCACTTACCTTAACTCACTGGGCCCTGTCTTAACTCACTGGGCCCTGTGTTTATTTCTATGGGCACATCTTTAGGGCTGGCCTATATAGAAAGGAAAATGCTGAGGAAAAATGATGGAAAGCAGATGGTAGCCAAATACAATCCCCAAAAGTACTGCACCGAGACACTTTAAGTCTTATTTTACAGGACTATGAAAGCAGACTGGAAGCATTACAGAGGCAGATGGATTCTAGATATTTTACCGAAGTGAACGAGGAAGAAGAAGAACCTGAAGATGAAGGTATAGTGGTATTTTTAAAGACTTTAGAACGGAGATTTGAAAGGAAAACTGCACCTTCAGAATGAATACTTAACCAATAGATCATTTATATCACAATAAGTAATACTAATAGGAAAGTGTATTTTTATTAAAATTATTTATGAATGAAGCAGTGTTTTACATATGGGATGTGTATGCAATATATTTTTATAGTTAACTTCAATGGGCAGGGGTATAGTTTTCCTTTAAGACTTTTTAGTTGTACGCCCCCATTGCTGTTCAGCATTTGAAAAGACCCTCCAAACAAAGTCACAAATATACAGATTTATCTAGATAACTCTATGGCTTTCTTTGCTTTGGACCCACAATTCAGCCTTGCTTAATTAGCATGCTTGGGGTAATGCATTACATGTCGACATCAGTATTCTGGCCTACTAGACGTCTCTATGCTTTTTCAGGTAACTGTTGCCTGTTAGTCTCAAAGCACCCCAGACATCCACATGTGCCATTGTGCCATTGCCCTTAATGGGTGAAATATACATTAAATGGAGGGAAGAGTTTCCTTGTAATCATTTAAAGTTATGATTTTATTCCTTTCCAGTTCAGTGGACTGAACAGGAATATGATCTGGCACTCTGGGCTTTTCGGAAGTGGAAGTGGTACCAGTTTACATCACTCCGAGATCAACTTTGGGGAAATGCCATCTTCCTTAAAGAAGCCAATGCTATCAGTGTGGAATTGAAGAAAAAGGTAACGTGCATAGCAGAACATGTACAGCAAGTTAGGGTGTTGTCATTCTATTAGTCATATCAATACAAGAGAAAAAAAAAAGGTATAAAAGATACATCCCACATGGCATAAAATTTAGATCGGCTGGAATCTAAAGGTTAAAATGTAAAACCCATTAAATTATATATTTGTCTTCTTAATCTATTTATAATCATTTTCTTCACAGGTACAGTTCCAGTTTGTTCTGCTGACAGACACTTTGTATTCTCCTCTCCCTCCGGACCTGCTGCCGCCTGATGCCCATACTGAACGAGAGAAACGTCCTTTCCCAAGAACCATTGTAGCTGTGGAGGTTCAGGATCAGAAAAATGGTGCAACTCACTACTGGACCTTAGAAAAACTCAGGTGACAAAATAAAAAATACAAAGAAAAAAAAGGACCTTATAAAAATCAGCATTTTGTTTTGACTTACAGAACAAATCATTCAATACTAAACTGGCACTTACAACACTGCTTTCTAATTTTTTTAATAGTTTTTTTTATGTCTACCTCCTCCCAACCCCTATTCTTAGTTGATGTGCATCAAGGCTTCATCTGAGGGCCCCTGCTCTTTTCATTCCACACCATCTACCTGTAAAAAAAAAATTTCATGAAAACATCTTCTCTCAACAATGTCTCTCCATCTTTGCTATGCCCTGAAATTTTGAAAAGAGCAAACATATTTTTTTATTTTTGAAATTTGATGTGGGGCTAGACATAATCTTAGTTTCCCAGGTGCCCTCAGTCATGTAAACTTCAGTCACTCTTTACTGCTGCAATGCAGTTTGGAGTGATATAACCCCTCCCCCCAGCAGCTGATCAGCAGAACAATGGGAAGGTAGCAAGATAACAGCTCCTCCACACCTGCATTACTAAAAATGCTCCCTTCCCCCACCTAGTGGTAGATATCAGAATATCACTCAATAATAAAAGTCTCCTAGGCCAGCTCAGTCAAGCCATGGCTCTTTCAGTCAGATTAAAGGAACAGTAACACCAAAAAATGAAAGAGCTTTAAAGTAATAAAAATATAATGCACTGTGGCCCTGCACTGGTAAAAGTGGTGTATTTGCTACAGTAACACTACTATAATTTATATAATAAGCTGCTGTGTAGCCACGGGGGCGGCCATTCAAGCTGGAAAAAAGGAGAAAAGGCACAGGTTACATAGCAGATAACAGATAAGTTCTGTAGAATACAATGGTGTTTTATCTGTTATCTGCTATGTGCCTGTGCCTTTTCTCCTTTGAATGGCTGCCTCCATGGCTACATAGCAGCTTATTTATATAAATTATAGTAGACTTTCTGAAGTAAACACACAACTTTTACCAGTGCAGGGCAGCAGCACATTATATTTTAGTTACTTTTATACACTTTCATTTTTTGGTGTTACTGTTCCTTTAAGTAGAAGAAGCAATAGCTTATCTGAAAGCAGTTCTATTGTGCTGGCTCTTTTAGAAAGTTTAGAATCAGGCACAATGCTCTGAGATGGCTGCCTACAAATGCATATGCTTTCTTGCCTTCTAATATTCTTAGAATAGTATTCAGACCATTAATTTTGATATTCAGTGTCTTGAACAATGGGACTCCTAATTACAGCTTAGCTCTGGACTCAAAATGCACTCCATATTACTCCAGAAATCTGCTTCTGTCACTCGTTCCCTCTGATAAACTTTCACAGCTCCCTGATTTTTCACAAGCTTCTGCCAGGCTCTTCAATACCTTGCTATAACCTATAGGATTTTCCCCATTCTCTCCACACTGCCAAATGCACCCTAAAATCCAACTATGTCATACACTCCAGATTATCTGATCAATATACCATCACGAATAAACACCAGTTCTTTTCAAAAACCTTGTGTATCAATTATGTATCAATCTATTCCTTTTATTTAATAAAACAGTAATTGTTCAGTTTACTAATAAATATGGGCACTTATTTTAAAGTCATTGTAACTTTCCTTTTCTACCCAAATGACAGGCAACGTCTGGACATGATGAGGGAGATGTATGACCGGGCTGCAGAGCTTCCTTCTGGTCTGACTGAGGACTGTGATAATGTGGTGACTGGAGGAGATCCATTTTATGACCGATTCCCTTGGTTCCGACTGGTGGGCAGGTAGGTTCCTGTCTCACTGCACCAGGTTTTAACTATGTTTATTCTCTAATATGGATGGTGTTTGGGTACTTTAAGAAGAATTGATACACATATATATGATGTACATATGAGGGCAAGAAATATATATGTCCTCTTTTAAGCAAACTCTTTTACTCACACACACCAAATCTACAGTTAAATATAGTTGGAGACATTACCACTGCATTCAGAGGAGTGAGCAAGTCATATACAGCTAAACTTATTACTGCCCTCAGATATAATAATAATCATACTTATCTCTTATCTCGCTTGGTTGACAGTCCACCCTCAAGATGATAACTTAAACTAACATCATCCTATACAGTCAGAGTTCCTGAGTTCAACAGCATAGAAAGGGCTGCAATATCCCCATTCCTGCCCTACATATATCACAATAAACATTAGTGAAGGCTTATTTTGTATTTAGACATCTAAACCTAAAATTTTATTTATTGTCATTTCCTAGGGGGTAACATGCTTGAGTCCACATTTGTTCCTATGGCAAATTTACCAGGTGTTCTTAATCCCAAGAATTTATACATATTTTATGGTTGATACTCAGTCAAATCCCTCATTCCCATTGCAACATATTAATCTATAAACACAACATCTGACTGTTAATACACTGGCACAAGCCCCCAGCAATCCCTGGAGGAGGATGAGGAGCCTATGCTGGTGATAATGTTTGTATTTGTAATTAGCCTTTGTTATTTTTCTGTATCTACATCATCTCCCTAACTCCTTCACCTCTGTTTTTGTTTTTCCCTTTCTCTCGTAGTTTTACATTCATATTTTTTTTCTGGGAACTATGTACTGGGCTGGCAGACTTTTCCTTCACTAATTCTGTAGTTGGGTCCACATGCAATAAGGAGTTGTTGTACTTTGGCAATAAATAAACCCAAATTGGGCATCAGTGTAGTGTTTATTGTATGGGGTATGTACATTTTAGCTGTATGTAAATAATGTTACAAAGTGATGGTGCAGCACTAAACAACCATATTGTGGGTTACAAATGTAGGACTTGATCTGAGCAGTTTAACCTGGTAGAAATGTATGTGTTTGTATTTGCAAAATTAATCTATAGTAACAAGGTGTTTAACAAATATTGGGTCAGATTCAGTTCAGTGAAAAAAAGGTTTATCGTATGAAAACGCATTGATGAGATTCAGTTTGAGATGCAATTCAATTCAGAAAAACTTATCTCAAAGTTTATCACGTGAAAACTCTATTTCTATGGGAAAAAAACTGGAACTGAATTTGAACAAAAATTTGCATGGTTTTCACATGATAAACCACGAGATACATTTTTTCTCATTAAATTGAACCTGGCCCATTATTCATAGAGAATGGTGTTTTTAACCTGTGACTTAACATCTTGTGCCCAAGTGAAACTCACAGCATTCAAGTGACATTCATTGTATGTTTTTGGGATGCTGGTGTTTGTAGTTCAAAAACAGCTAAAGGGTCATATATTTAAGATCATCGATACTGGGTGTTACATATCTAAAGCAAAAGTCTCAAAACCAAAAAATGAGAGGGTAAGCCTCACTTAAGGGATTGTGGATAAAGCCCAGACCTGCATGGCACAACTGAAGCACTACTAATGGTTCCTGTTTCTTGGGCAGTAGTTTTTCTAGACTGTCTGAAAGCTTAAAAATGGCTTGTTAAATGGAGAATGTTTTGGTAAAAATCCTACACTTGCCCTTCTACAGACAGTTGTTTTTGAACTTGTATTGATCGGCAAGATAGTGGAACATGGCCTCTGATGTGTAGTAACCAAAATGAGGAACCAGTGATTCTGGATGCAGAGCTGTCCAAAAGGGCCTCAGTTCCTTTAGTGATGGCTGTCTACTCATTTTTGTTTTTGTGGTAATCCTATGTATAAAGCAGAAGGTACAGGAATACCTTCTATTTAAAGATGGCTTTTATTCTATTTAATTTTGACAGGAGGGCTTTTTTGACTCCCCTTACCACCTCACACTTAACTTACCAGGTTATCCATCTGATATAGATATACAGTTATTTGCTGCATCTATTAAGTACAACCAGGTAAACTGAATGCAGCAAATCTAATAAATACCATTTTAATTTTTCTTCAGTTATTGATTCGTTTCTTCCTCACTCCAAAACTGGGCATTAATATTTAATCTGTTGAATTTTGGAGACCAAAATACCCCTTACATTGCTTTAGTGGCCATTGTTAGTGTCCCTTGCACAATCTTGTGTCTCTATAGCCTTAGTCCTTTTACCCATTTAAGGCCAAATCTGCATATTTTTGGTTTCACATTTCGTAAACCTTTTACGTATAACACATTTAAACCTCTAATAACATATTTATACTACTAATAACATATTTATACTACTATTTATACAATCGCTGATGTCCCTCACTGATTCTTGCTTTACATTAGAACATAAAACCCTCTCTATGCTCACATTTTATTCTTGCCCTTGGATTATCTCCGGCCCATTTTTGAATTCCACTGGGTCAAGTCCTAGTGTGGGATTAACCATTTCTGTTTTATACTAATCTCCTGCCTCCCCCCTTTCTGATCTCAGCTCTCCCCTATTCACCACATGCATGAGCGAGAGCATGGCCGAAATTACTCCCTCCCCCACTCTATCGAGCCCCGGCTCCGAAGGCCCGGAGCCGGCCTCCCAGCTTGAAGAGGAGGATATTTTTCAGGATGATGAGGAAGAGGATGATGGACCTCAGGAGCATCCCTGCTGTGCTGTCAGATCAGACCCGTTTCACGACCGATCCCCCCTGTTCAGTGTAGTGGGAAGGTTCGTCAGGTCTGCCCAGAGCATGCTGGGAAGCAACCAGCTCTTTCAGGGCACTGTCCCTCCCAGTTATTAGCATTTCTGCAAATACAATATGATCACACATCATCGTTACAAGTTGACCTTCAATGCACAGTATCTTGTAGGTGTCCTAAAATAAAAATGACAAATTTTAAGTACTGCTAGGCCAGAAGGCACGTTCTGGTCCTTTTTCATGGTTAACAACAGTCATCTAAATAGTGTTATGTATTGCAGTTTATTTGATATTTATTTGCTGCATTTTTTTGTTGCCTGGACTTCATTCCCTGGGTATAAACTAGTCTAAACTTGGTATATAGTTTGTTAGAGCTCTTTAGGACCATGATCCTTGGATAATTACTTCTAAAGCCAAAGCATGATCCTTGGATAGTTACTTCTAAAGCCAAAACAAACTTGATGCCAGGCCTAGGATGATTGTTGGAATAAAAAGACAGAGGCACACAGATTCATGGTTGCTTCTGACAGAACCCTTTATATTTATTTACCAAACGCAAAGAAAATTGCACAAGCTTTTGAGGAGGACCACTTTCTCCAGTGTATCATTTCTAAAAGCATGTGTAATCTTCCTGGCACTAAGCTAATAAAACACATGGGGCTCTGTTTGGGCCACCAAGATAGTGTGCCTCTGTCTTTTTTGTGCTGCAGTGAACTTCAGCTTGGAGAGGCTTTTGGACCAATGATTTGGGGTGAATGTTACACTGTGCACAAGAAAGCTTTAGATTATTGAAGGGGGCTGTGAAAGAGAGGTGTTCACTGGTAATATGCTAAGGCCTGCTATCTTTATACCTAATAATAGATATTATTTATATATATGTACAGTATATCCAAAACATGATCTCCACTCTTTCTTATACATACTGTAATCGTGATCCCAGCTGTTAAAGACAATTAAAAGGGAGGCTATTCTTAAAAAGTGCATTCCCTACTACTTTTTTTTTTCCTGTCCACTATGTGACCCAAATTCTTTATTATATTTGTCCCACAAACTCTGAATATGAACTCTGCTTAATATATGGATACATAAGTATTAGTAGGTTGGTGTATACTTTTAATTGCATTACAATCAGGGTTTTTTTTTTTTTTTTATAAATGAGCAATACATTGATTTAGCTACTTGTTATTAAAAGATTAATATAGCATTTACAGTGTATCAGAAAATATACAGTAACTGGATAGGAATATTACATTTATAAAATTCCTGTTATGTTTCACTAGTACTGGTAAGATATTGCTTGCCAGTATGTTTTGTCATGGCATAAAGCTGTGCTCACCAACCCCTTGGATGTTGCTCCCAGTGGCCTCAAAGCAGGTGCCCATTTTTGAAATCCTGGCTTGGAGGCAAGTTTTGGAGGCATAAAGACTATGTATACTGCCAAACAGAGCCTCTAGTAGGCTGCCAGTCCACATTGGGCTACCAAATAGCCAATCACAACCTTTATTAGTCACCCCCTAAGAACTTTTTTCATGTTTGTGTTGCTCCCCAAATGCTTTTTTATTTAAATGTTCACAAGTCAAAAAGGTTGGGGACCCCTGGCATAAAGTATTTGTAGCTTTGCCGTCAACCTGATTCAGTGACATGTTTGTGCTAATGCTTAAAAACTGTGATTGTAATCACAGACTATTTATTACATCTCTACAAACCTAGGGAAAGCCCACAAGCTAAATCCAGTTTAGTAGACAATAGCATGTCCAACTTTCAATTATCAGTGTTTTGTGCCCTTATGCAGTTATGCAGTTGGCACTTGCTTTGGAGCATGAGGTGGAAATACCAGTATGGAATCCTATACTTAATATTTGCCCCAACCAGGTATGAAGCAGCTCCCTTTGTGTGCTGACCTTATCGACACTCACTGTTGTGCTAGCTAAATCATGTGTAATTGGGGGGCATGTAAGTATTCACCAATGGCTACATTGCCAAATATATTTTGCATCTGACTGTAGTGTGTACAGTTATGATGCATCTCTGGGAAAGAATGTCCATTCTGAGAAAAAAATATGATGTATAGCACTTTGCACTATTTAATAATTCATACGCAAGTCTGATAGAGTCTGATGGCTACATTATGTGTTTAAGAAGTTCCACTGCAGTCAATAACAAGATCTGTCTTTCTTGAATATCAGTTTTGTAAATGTTCTGTAGAACAAAGCTATTCAGAAGAAGCTTTCAATCATCTTATACAATCAGAAGGAAATCAGTCATAAGAAGAATGAAGGCACAGGTGCTTTTACACTTTTTTCCTAGAACACAGAGTATATTGTTGAGGAAGAAACTGTTGGCACATACACATAACAAATACTGCTGAAAGTAATAAGTAATCCCAGAGCATAAGCCTTTAAAGACTAGACATGGTAGGTTTTGGCTTATGATGCATTCTTTATATGTAATATAATAATATAATAAATATATATAATACACAAAAAAATGAATAACCTGCAAAATATAGCCTTTTAATATACAAGAGCCATAAACAGTCTGTAAATGATATCCTAATAAATAGTGCTTGGTGTCATCATTTATAATAGGTGCTTAGTGATGTCATATCCTCGTTAATATCAGAGCTTTACAATGCATTTTCACCCCACTAACTCATTGAAACTTGTCCATCATAAGAATAATGGAACCCCCATTATCTACATGCAACTATTATTAATGTCAACTAAAGCTATATAGGAGCTGTATTTTTGAGCATTATTCATGGGGAATCCCAGCATTGCATGTTATCCTAGGGACATCATGTTTGGAGAAATGTGACATTGTGTAGTTTAAGCACTGTAACATTATCTTGCATGGTTTTAGGCCTAATATATTTTAAAGTATAGTGAAATTAATATTTCACACAGTTTTAGGTTAAAGTAGTGATCTTATGGCGATAAAGAGGCTTTGGAAAAGCTTATAAGAGCTCTAAATAGAAAACTGATGGACCATTGGGCAAGTAGAAAACTCTTTTTAGAACTTGCTGCAGCCTAAAAAACACAGTGTGAGAGGGCAATATTACAACCGACCATTTCATAAACAGTCATTTTATTTTTATAGATTGATCATTTTATGACACAGGTTGATGAATTAGTGCAAATCTGAAGTATGGGTATAAGGGTCCATATAAATTAACAGATCATTCTGTGGTGTTAAAATATTCTCTTGTTGCCCTTGCTCATTAGAATTTCTGTATGTGCAGATGACCAATACAGTGTTATTTTGGTCTGTATGAAAGGCATTTCATAATCCCCAAATTTTACCTTTAATTACCGTATTTTTCGCCGTATAAGACACACTTTTTCTTCCCCAAAACTGGGGGGGAAAAGTTGGTGCGTCTTATACGGCGAACTGAGTCTTCCTCTATGTGCCGCGGCTCTCTGCTACATCCTCGCTTTTATAAGGTTGCGCCCGTGCGTACTGACGTCACACGCACAGTGCGCAAGCTTATAAAAGCACAGAAGCAGCTGGGAGCCGCGGCACAGAGAGGAAGACATCACGGGAGCCGGAGGCCGCTGGGGGGGAGGTTAGGGGGGAAATGGAAGGTGCTTGGGGGCCCTGGGGGAAGCTGAAGAATGCTGGGGGTGCCGTGGGGGAGCTGGAGGATGCTTGGAGGACCTGGGGGACGCTGAAGGATACTTGGGGGGGGGGGCCCTGGGGGAAGCTGAAGGATACTTGGGGGGGGCCTGGGGGAAGCTGAAGGATACTTGGGGGGGCCCTGGGGGAAGCTGAAAGATACTTGGGGGGGGGCCTGGGGGAAGCTGAAGGATACTTGGGGGGGCCCTGGGGGAAGTTGAAGGATGCTTGGGGGGGGCCCTGGGGAAGCCTTATTATGTGCGAGCCCAGAGACAATATACAGTTGATATAAAATATTTTACTACAGTATTTGGTTCAGAATCTTTTTTTTCTAGATTTTCCTCCTTTAAAATTGGGTGTGTCTTATATTCCGGAGTGTCTTATAGGGCGAAAAATACGGTAACTGGCACACCAAGGCACAAGGCTTTCCTGCATGTAACAAGGCTTTTCGGGTCTTTTTTCCTGTTTGAACTGGTTTGAGTCTATGTCCTTTTTGTCCTTTTGTTATAATGTCTTTTTCAGAGTAAAATGTTTTACTATATTACTAAGCCATTAAAATATAATATTGGGTAAAGGTGACATATTGTGTTAGGCAATGGAAAAGCAATCAGCTTGAAAAGGAAATGGAAATGTTCTGGAAGCTTGCTGTAATTTTTACCTCAGATAAAAATAATCAGTGTCACTTTTGTTATGATATATATGCAAAGTGTAACCCTGCAATTACCATTCCTTTTTATCCCGTCCACTTGATTACATTTCTGTAATTTCTCTAAATATGTAGGCACAGAAACATTATTGTACTGATAAAAATGTGATGTTATATTATCTAATTCCAGTGATTATTTATGGGCCAAAATAGGGCATATAATCATTGGAAGTTATTTATGAATATCCCATTGCTAATTCCACAGTTGTTGGGATTCTGTAGGCATCTCTGCCACTGTTTTTGCAGCAAATGTGGGATCCTAGTCAAGCCTCAAGGTGTGTTCTGGTTCAGTAGTGCTTAGAATGTTTTTTTTGGTTTACTAAGAACATCGCAAAGAATTAGCAGAGGTCAACACAAACTATATAGTAGCTGCATTTTTGGTCTTATTCATGGGGATTCCCCATTACTCAGTAGAACGAAAGAGCTGGCTACTTCTCGTATCTCTCTGTTTCTCTATGCCGTGTTCTATTTTAATTTGGTTTGTTTCAGGTTTTGGCCGGCACACCCATAAACCTTTTTGCTCTGCTGCTGGCCCTTGATCCCAACAGAACACTGGGGTCTAGTTGGCCCCTCCTCACTGCCTCCAACCCTGCCTCACCTTCACAACCTCTCCATTTGTCTCTCACTTGTCCCAATTTGTCTAACCATCCCATTTTCCCTAATTCCTTGCTGCGACTACCCGGATCACTTCTCAGTTGCCATTGGCTGTCCACCCCGTCGATGTTTAATTTGGCTTATCAGTTCTTGTTGTGGTGTGAGCTGTGCTCCTCTACTCTGATAACTGTCATATTTGTGAAGCTTGACCTGTTCTTTTTTTTGTTCTTTTCCTCCCTCTGTTTGTCTTTGTTTCCTTCTTTTCACCAATCATTGTCCATTTGTCACCCCACATTTCACTTAATCAATACAACATAATCATTTTTATCTTTATTATTCTATTATTTTATTATTATTATTCTTACATCCAATACATTTCAATTTCTCTCATTATTCCTTAATAAAACATATTACCCTGTAACCCTGTAACTGATCTTTTTGTTCATAATCTCATCTACATGTTACATTACATTATACCTTTCTTTGTTCATAACACTCTCTTTTCTGTTCTACAACACTTAATTTTACAACTAATTTTACTTAAACATGTCCATTTTTAAAATGTATTCTGCACTCTTATCCCATCTTTCTGCTTTTGTCAACTATTTATATTCTCTACCATATACTTCATTACTTTTTACCTTTCCTCTTCTCTGTTGATTTCTCGTCCCCTGTAACACCTCTCCCACTCTGCAGGGCTTTTGTGTACCTGAGTAATTTGCTGTACTCTGTCCCTTTGGTTCATCGAGTCGCCATTGTCAGTGAGAAAGGAGAAGTGAAAGGATTTCTTCGTGTTGCTGTTCAGGCCATATCAGGTAAGGATGGATTTAGCTCCAGTGCTAAATAGTTAAGTGTGTTGGGGGGGTGAAGGCAGACAGGCGTCTGGAACAGCCCTGGTTCTGCTAACCCATAGCAACCAGTTAGACTGCTATATGCTATTTAACAATTGGTTGCTCGAGGTTTCTTGCGTACTTTGCAACTTTTAATACACCTTACCTTCATCAAACTAGATGAGTTTTTAAAGTTATTTTGTATAAATCCATCTTTTATCTGATCTTTTTATCTCTGTTGAATTTATCCATCTTTTATCTGATACCTCTCCCTTTTTTATGTTGAGTAGAACCCCAAACTGACCATACTATGACTAGACCTCTGTGAATTTGCTCTATAGGGTTAGTTTGATGAGAACATGTGTCCAAACTGACTTCCACATTACAAACTGATTTTAGTTGATTTTTCAGGATTATTTTTCTAATATTACACTTATTTTATATTACCATGGGCAAAGGACAGGGTGATAGTTGACAAATTCAGCCAGTCAGCAGAAATTATACTGCATGCCTCATTTCTGTAGAATTATCTCTAAATTAATTTGTTAATGACTTGGGGTTGTATATATTTTAGCTGACGAGGAAGCTCCTGATTATGGTTCTGGAGTCCGGCAGTCTGGCACAGCTAAAATATCCTTTGATGATCAACATTTTCAAAAGGTGAGAAAAAACAGTGCAGCCATTTTTCATGACTGTCCTCCTTTAACGCTGTATATTAAAAATTGCTTCTTCAAATTTTCTACCTCCTGTGCAAAATGCATAACTCCCGTATCTCTATTTGATACCCAATTATGCTGAAGTTCCAGGCTGAAACCTGCCCAGGAATGACACGCTCAGGCACTTCACAAGAAGAGCTTCGAATTGTTGAGGGAGGACAAGGACAAAACCCGGACTCGTGTCCTTCTGCTGACGAAGTGAACAACAATACCTGTGCAGGTAAATGGCCCAGTTATTCAAAATACGTGGCAGAATAAAAGAGATGGCTAAATAGGGATCTTATTATCCAAGGAAATATACAAAAATGTAAATACACAAAATGCTGACGTTTACCATCAAATGTATTAAGTTTACATTGTAAAATCTATTTTGATCTGAGCTAGACTAATTCTGGAGAAGGAGCTTCAAAGTGCAATGTGCCATCAAGGGTGTTGTAGAGGAAAAAAGTAAAAGGCTTTAAGAAAAGTTTGATACAGTAAAACTATTAAGTAATCAAAAAAATGAAAGCAACTGACATTAGTAGTTTTTATAGTAGTTTATTGTAGTGTAAAAAAATGGTTTTCATCTTTTCCTAGTTTTCCAGTAGTGGATGAATACCTTGCGACAGCTGAACTTTATTTCTGCTGTTTATTTCAGCTACTGATAAGCAGTTAAAGAGCCTTAGTCAAAAAAGAATGCCTCATGGGTAGTTTGACAAGTAAAACGTCTGATTTCTCCTTCAGCTTCTCTGCAGTCTTCCTTGTTGGATAGTCCTACCAAGCCACCCTTTGACCTCTCAGACACTATGGGCCACCCTCTGAAACTGGGCAGCATCTTCACATTCAGAGTGACTGTCTTGCAGGCATCGAGTATACCTCCAGAATATGCTGACATATTCTGCCAATTCAAGTCAGTTCTGTGACATACTTTGTTGATTTCAGTACTGTTTGCATATTGTCATTAGCCCACCATCACAATTTCACACAACCAGATTGTTTAACATGTTCTAGGATAATTTAAATGAATGTAGTAGATTTAGAACCAGTCTAAATGGCAGAAGATGATTTGGGAATTAATTTCCCACTTGCCATTTATCTACATTTTTGTTACTATGTTAGACATGTACCCGAATGATAAAACTCTATGGATTTGGAAGCATTCGGAATCCCAGAAATCTATACATGAGATTGTTTACATTTTCTAGGATAATTTAAATGAATGTAGTAGATTTAGAACCAGTCTAAATGGCAGAAGATGATTTGGGAATTAATTGTTATTCAAATGCAATACCAAACTGCAATACCAAACAAAATGTTTTGTTGCATTCATACTATAGATTTATATTTTCTGTTTTTTTCAAAAAGATAAGAAAGAATCTTCAACATGTCTTTTTAATTATATATGTGTGTGTGTGTTTAAGGGAAGCCCCACACGCCCTAAATTATAGTGCAGAACTGTAAATTATTGTATCCAACACAGAAACGTCGAGTAATAAACCTTTCTATTTTTGCATTTGTGCTGTCCTTGTTCCAGTGCATTTTTTTGTACCAGCACCCAGGTTTTGTTGCTACAAATAGTGTGCACGCTATGGACTATTTTATATAAATGTATGTATATAAAATAAAAGTTATAAAAAAATAAGTTATTAATTTATAATAATAAAGTAAAAGTTTCGCTTTATTTACCATGATGGGAGTGTTGCTACAGTAGTTTAAATATAATTGACAGTCAGTCGATGCACCTCAGATTAATAGTGCAGATAGATAGATAATAGATAGGTAGATGAATACATAAAAGATAAATAGATTGCTGCAGTGCCAACCAAGAAAGTTCTTATTTGTGTCTACATTTTGTTACAGTTTTATTCATCGCCATGATGAGGCCTTTTCAACTGAACCATTAAAAAACACAGGCCGAGGGCCACCACTGGGCTTCTACCATGTGCAAAATGTAAGTACTTATAACTAACTGAAAGCTCATCACACTGTATTATGACATGGCTTTTCCAAACTTCCTTCCATTAAGTTGTGAAAAAGTGTAAGTACTGTCAGATTTCCCCATGATTAAGGTGGTCAGCCTTTTTCAACAGCAGGCTGTTCCCTTGATCTGGCATAGATCTGCTGGGTATCCATGTCTGGTGGGAGAACATGTGATGATCATGTATCTATGTAGCTCACAAAACAAGATACAAAAGAGTATTTAGGGTATAAGTAATACCATAAACCATTTGGGGTCAACTTTTACTTCTTTGTACTCCACAACTGCAGACCTAGAGAATCGTAAGAATTCAAGGCACACTGGGGGTAATGGTTAAAAAGGTTCATAATTTCCTACTGGTTTAGAAAGTCACTGCAACCCATTAGCAGTTAGCATTTACTGTCCTGTATATAGGAATAGATAGCTGGGAGGACCAATGCTCCTCCTGTTCAGAGCATTTTCATTTATTTGAGAGGTATAATTTGGTCACTACATTCATTTCTGTTCCAGCAAATAAACCTCTAGGTATTTCTTTATTCAATTCTTTCTAGATAATAAACATTTTTTCCCCCAGATTGCTGTGGAGGTCACTCAGTCATTTGTGGAATATGTGAAGAGTCAGCCAATTGTCTTTGAGGTGTTTGGACATTATCAGCAGCATCCTTTCCCTCCTCTGTGCAAAGATGTTCTAAGGTAACACAAAGACAGACATATTACAGGTTACTGGGTGTGCAGGGAGGCTGCTGAATTAGTATATATATATATATACACATCACCCTAAAGACATCTCTAACCTTGACACTGATTAATTTCTCTTCACAGCCCTCTGCGCTCTTCCAGACGCCTGCTTCCAAGGGTCATGCCTCTGTCTAAACCAGGTAAAGTCTGGCAGTTGTACAACATTAACACTTGTACATATATTACATTGAATAAAAAATGTCTGTACGTGAAAGTGTTGCTTATACTGCAATATTTACCATGAACACTATGTCACTAATCTTTTGTTTAAATAACAAAATATGTTGCTTTTAACATTTTTACCTGATACCTAATCACCTAATAGGAAGATGAATTCCTGGAGGAGTCAGGGCTGACATCAGAAATCTTAAGATCCCACCTAAATAAGGGTTATGACTCATGAGGAGATTTGTCACCTGTGGGAAATCAGCACCACCGTGGCTGCAAATGCTGGTACCTTCACTAAAATTTAGATAGACCTGGCTTAATTGGGGAAAAATGTCAAATAAGCCGTACTTTCTATGAATAAAATCATTTTAGAAGCAATGGGAAAGAGTTTCCCACTTGCCATTTATCTACATTTTTGTTACTATGTTAGAAATGTACCCGAATGATAAAACTCTATGGATTTGGGCAAGCATTCGGAATCCCAGAAATCTATACATGACATAAAACACTTTGAGGGCAACCAGAAATACATGCAGGCTATTTTGTGTCTTAACTAAAATATTTTTGCTTTTTTTTTTTGTTCTTGTCCACTTTTTTCATACTACCTCTCAATGTGGAACTTCTATATCTCCTTGCTCTTTTTTATGAACCTACTACTAGACTTCCATACCCCATTCTTACCCCCAGCTTTTCACCCCACTTTCCGTATGCTGAGTTCCTTGGTTCCCTTACTAGCTACAGAAGGTGGCTTCATAGGAAACAGTATGTTAAGCAGGATTGAGGGATCACACCTGGAGTCTCCCATGCTCAGGATGACTGGGATCGTGACCAAAGCTCAGAGGCATGGTGCGTGAGGGAGCAAGCTCAGTAAACGGCTGCTTTACACTCTGCTCTCGTCCTTTTTGTGACTTTTTTTGAACTCCTTATATATTTTATATATGAGAAATACAGCTCAGAGGTTTCTTTTTCTGTGTTTTAAATCTATAACCTTTGGGTGAATTTAATATGAGAACTATTTATTGAAAAGATGTGGCAGCAAAACTAGATATGTGCCGTAATAAAACCCTTGCCCTGTGGTCTCCTTACTGTATAGCAGTAGTTCAAATTTTAGTCCCAGAGAAAAATTACATTTTGTTCTTTTTCTCAGGGATCATTATGTCACATTCACAATTATACATGTTTAATTATTGCGCTACTGGCACCCTTTGTTTCCATTGCATGTACTGTTTTCTGGACTCTGTTGGAAACAAGTGCTTACCGTCTTCCTTTTTTAAGGAGAGGAACTTGTGCAGAAATATTTAAAAAAATGCTACAGAGCTTCTGATATCAATCTGTGGGCCCAAGCTAGTGGGATATTATGGTTCATTTGTGGTGTTTACTAACTGATAGATCCTTTCAAGTATAAACAGCACCATTAGTAAGTTCCATGGGTTTATTTCAGTGCCATTGTCAGATGCTTTAAAGGCACTGTGTTGCATTGTTAATGGAGAAGGCAAGGCATTTTGGCATTTTATCGCCAATAGATTAGCCACAATAGTACAAACTAGAATGCTATATTTATTCTTTAGAAAGCTTTACCATACCCGAGGTAACAGTTCTAAAAGCTTCCTCTGTTTGTTTAAGATAGCAGCTGCCTTTTTAGCTCAGTCTCAGTAACTTCAGTGCTGCAGCTCTGACTGCTGAGTGCAGTTCAGATTACAGCAGAAAGAGGAGGGGGAAAGAGGGGAGAAGGGAGGTGGAGAGAGCAGAAGGGAGGGGGAGAGAGGTGAAAGCTGCGCAGACTTGTGCTTATGGCTGCATTTACATAGACCTTTCTGATAAAACTTACTTTGTTTTAACCTTTCCATCTCCGTAAAAGTGTTCTGCAATGGTTGAACTTGATCATCTTTGTCTTTTTCTGGTGCTGGAACATTGCTTTATGGGCTGAAACATATTCCCAATGAGCTTCTGTTGACTAGGACCTGGCTATTGAATCAAACCCAGTATTTCCTAGAATCCAGTTTTATAACTTGGCATCCTACTCATCCATCTGCTTCCCACAATGCAGTAGTCTATAGCTTAGTTCTGTTGAGGTGTTGACAGTGTAATACATATTTGTGAATGTTTTCTAGATATTACAAATCTTATTTTATTCAATTCCTATACATACATTTTTAGACGCTGTATTAGCTATATGCAATTTACCATACCTCGTTTTGCTGCTTACATTTCTACAACTCTACAAAATTGTGCATGGTGATTTTTGATTTTTAATCAAAATGTTGGAATTGTGATTCTTCGACTAAATCTTGTGTAAATCTCAGTCTGAATCCTGTGCTGTACACATCATGGAATATAATGATTCGGGGCCCTCTTTAGTTATTGACGATGACTAGTGCTCTTCAGGAGTGTGTAACAGTTCAGCCTATAGATACTAAGAATTCTGCTCCTAAACCACAAAAATTTTTTTTTGCCAATTTGCAACTTGGTTAATAACTACTTTTCATCTCTGCCTGTTACTTATTAGTTAAAGCTTGTTTGTAAAACATTCTTGTCTGACAATACAACTGTCCAATTATTAACAAAATTCACTGAATCTGCTTGTAACAAATTGCTCTTGCTTAGTTGCTGGTGTGTAGCGACTCAAGGTTTATAATGCAGTGTGTATATTCATTATACAATCTTTTCATTAAAATAGACAACCTTTTCTCAAGATTAAAAGCCTGATTCATATAATACACATGTTGCAGGTGCACATATTGCTATGTAAATGAATGGCAATGAGCGCCCTTTGTATTTGTAGGTAGGAAGTGAAAGGATAAGGATAACGAGTGCTAGAGAAATAGCTATAAAAAACATAATAAATATTTCAACCCTCTTCCAGTTAGTCATTAAGTACTCAGCTGCTGATTATAGGAGGCAGTATTCATTCATAATGTAATGCAAGTAAGAGCCATTACCTGCACATTAATGCTTGGATCCAGAGATTATTTTGAAATAAACAATTAAGAAGGTCAGATGTAGGTGGCATGTCATTTATTTTGGTATGACTAAGAGGTCTATTAAAGGAACAGTAACACCAAAAAATGAAAGCTTTAAAGTAATAAAAATATAATGCACTGTTGCCCTGCACTGGTAAAACTGGTGTGTTTGCTACAGTAACCCTACTATAATTTATATAATAAGCTGCTGTGTAGCCACGGGGGCAGCCATTCAAGCTAGAAAAAAGGAGAAAAGGCACAGGTTACATAGCAGATAACAGATAAGCTCTGTAGAATACAATAGTGTTTTATCTGTTATCTGCTATGTGCCTGTGCCTTTTCTCCTTTGAATGGCTGCCCCCATGGCTACATAGCAGCTTATTTATATAAATTATAGTAGACTTTCTGAAGTAAACACACAACTTTTACCAGTGCAGGGCAGCAGCACATTATATTTTAGTTACTTTTATACACTTTCATTTTTTGGTGTTACTGTTCCTTTAAGGGGGAAGATACACATTAAAGGAGAAAATTAAACAAAACAGTTACATTTAGTATTATTGTGCTTTCTCTTGTCCAAAAGTGAATTTTAAACCGCCATGTGATTGCTGGGGTTATATGGCTTGATTCGCAGGGATTGCTGTCCTAGTCCAGTAGTGCAGACGCAGTTTGATAGTAAAGATTCCTAACAGCTTTATAAAAGCCAAGTAGTCTACAGCCTGAAGCTTAACTGATATCTAATTAGCTTGTGGTATGTGCTCTTCTGGTTACTCAGGAGTTAAATGCTTGGGTCTGGACAACAAATTAGTACTGTTATGCCAAAGGGCTGGTTAAGCATAGAACAAATAAAATATATACAGTATATAGTGTTATTCTTTGGGGTTTTATTTGCCCATAATATAATGAAAGTTTCCATCTGAGCATTTGGTTTATGAACACTGGTGCAAGTAGTTCACACTTTTTGACCCCCTTGACAGCTTTGCTGGCTTGTTACATTTAGTTTATATTGTAGTTATTTTCCCTCTCACAGAAAGTACAAGCAAACACCAAGCAGAAGAGGTGGCATTTATATTTTGGTTTTAATGCTGCTTAAAATCTTGTGACTTTTGGTACAAATCAGTTAACCAAGCACTGCCACTTCTATTCAGTACTTTACAGTTTCCTAACACTGTTGAGCAGCTTAGTCATTAAAAGTAGTTCACACTCACAAGTTTCCCGGTTCCTCAGAGATTGTGCGGTTCCACTTAAAAAGGTTTGTGTCATTTATTATATACAATTAATGCTCAGCATACAAGACAAACCCTCTATGTTCTACTGCCCCTGAACCCATTGGCAGGATTTAGTATTCTTATAGACAACAAGAGATCCTCTGCACTCTCCCATTATCAATATATATATATATATATATATATATATAGGACATAAAGATTCTGTGCATTAAATTACCAAGAAGAAATGCCCCTTTTCAGGACCCTTCTTAAGATGTAGTCTTCTCAAATATAGTCCTACATTTGTCACCCATATCCTATTCTTCCTATCCCCTCTATGACCCTAACCCACCATCACACCCACATTCACATTTTCCTACTTCCATTGCTCATTTCCTCTGTTTTCGCTACATCCTGTAATGCATTTGCTATTATGAACGCCATCCCTTTCTTGTTTTGTGGAATTTTTTTTGGGACAAAAGTTTGCTGTACCTAAAAAAAGTGAATGCACAGCACATTGTATAGTACGTAGCACTTTATCAGAATAAAGATAATAATGACAAGGATGATAATTGGTTTGGGGTCATACAGTAGATGTGCAAACAACATACTTTGCTCTGCCTATTGCTGTCCTACATTTATAGACATCTCTGATCCACACTAGAGTGTGATTTTTTCTTTAGCAAACCTCAGGAATTCCCTAAATGTTAGGTGCCACTAGACACAAGCATTACTAGATTACAGGTAATGAGTTTTGTACATGCCAACAAATTTAAATAACACATAGGGTTGGACTGACTTTCTTATTTCCACCATGAGCCTATATAACCTATATACAGTATGTGGCACTGTCTCCATCTGTTTTGGGCCCTGGATGTCAGGTTCTTTGGTAAGCCCTAGGAGGCCCAGTCTAACACTTATCACACATAAACCATTGAAACTTTTAATATCTGCATGGCTTTTGTTTTGGTATTTGCTGGTTTTGACCTGTTTTCTTTTTTCTTCAAATATGTGTACAGAATTCTTTTCCAACTCCTCACTTCCATTCAGTCAATATCAATTGTGACTTTTCTCTCCCCAGTTCCTGCCACTAAGTTGAGCAGACAGCGAGTTCCCAGTGTTGGTCCCTGTCACTGCAAGTATGACCTGATGGCTTACTTCCAGATCTGTGAACTTGAAGCCAATGGAGAGTAAGTCAACTTATGTCTCTTTAAATTTGTGAAGAAAACAAAATCATAAAAGACCATTAGACCAACAATAGAAACTTGTTTTACATTCCTGGTTCCCTGCTTGTTAATTAGGAATGCACCAAATCCAGAATTCGGTTCAGGATTCGGCCTTTTTTCAGCAGAATTTGGATTCGGCCAAATCCAAGCTCCTGGCTGAACCGAATCTGAATCCTTAAAATCACATAATACTAATGCCTTTCAGTTGAATGAAGGAGCTTTAATGCAATGTAGATATATGACTGTCCACAAATGTTTCTTACTACAGATTTTTGACTTTCTAACTTATCACTCTTACAGTTACATACCTGTGTCAGTAGATCATGGAGTGGGTTTGCCTTGTCATGGGACATTTCTTCTCCACCAGGTACTGTGCCTTCCTACAGATCTGCCATTTGCCATAAAGTAAAATTGTGTTAAAGAGACATAAATCTATTGATGTCAGAGGCGAGTTCTAAGGACATATGAAGGCATGAGATTACATGCAGGGTCATAGTCATGGAACTCCAGGGTGACGTCTAATACCTTATCTGTTTTTCTGTTCTGTCTCTTACAATGAACAAGTGGAAGTTTTATTAGAACAGCAATTAGAGTGTTTTATATGTAACAAGTTAGTGTTTGCAGGTCTGTTATATGTTGCATAATGCCATATAGAAGTAACACAACTTTTTTTATATCCTTATATATTAGTTGGAGATGCCCCATTGTACTACTGCTATCACCTCACATTATTTTTGAAATATTATGGGGGTCATTTACTGAGACCCTGTCTATCCTCTGCACCTCACACCTGATAAAAAAAATCCACATTTTTGCACTTTGTACCCTGTCCTGCTGGTAGTAAATAACATAATTAACTCTACAAATGTATAATAACTTCTTTTACAGGGTATCCAGAGACGCATTTCAGTGACACTGGTGCATGAAGCTGGCGCTGAGCTGAAGTGGCTGGAAGTGCGAGAGCTGGTTGTAGGTGAGAACCACTGTCTCAACTGACTAAACTCACCCTCGGGTTAATATTAATAAATGCTGCTATCGATTGAAAAGGAAAGCAACAATTGTAAATTTGCATTACTCATACCCTACAATGATTGTCCAATAAGTCATTCTTTGAGATGTCAAATCCCTAGATGGCATGAACAATATATATAACATTAATTTTTACTTTACAAGTAAATTTGGCTGGTTCAGTCAGAATTCCATCTTATATTAATTCAGGAATGTCCATTTTGCATCCCACTGGCATCTAAATGTTGTCGGATGGTGTATATATTTGCAGTTCTCTAGTGCTTGGATGTTTATTGGTTGGACATCATTGATTTTAATAGCCTTTCTCCCATGTTAGAGCTCTGTGCTTCATGCATAGCCCCTTATTCTCTTACAGCAGCCATGTATAACATATTCCCTACCTTCATAAAACCAATCATTTCTGTAAACTTAGGTCGCATCCGGAATACCCCAGAGGCAGATGAGTCTCTAATTGACCCAAACATCTTGTCACTGAATATTCTATCTGCGGGATATCGGCCCCCTGAAGGAGGTGATCGGTAAGTTACAATGTGGGTTTTGTAAAAAAAGCAGAGTGGGGATGAATCCGACACCATACCATACTTATACAGAGTAGCTGGAAGGCTAAACAGGCCCTAGGAGGCACATACTAGAGATTGGCACTGAACTGAATTTTGCTTCTATTGCTGTGTTCCCTATACCTTTGGCTTTTGGCTTCATCATTAAGCATGAATCAGAGAAATCTGAGCAGCAGCTTCCCGTGCTTTCCTCATCCAGCCTTCCCAAACAAATCCTTGTAACTTATTCCCCAATCACACCCATACCCTTCCATTACTTTACATGTTCCTTTGCACATATCCTGACATCCTCACAAATTATTTAAATGTCACCTTTGTATATCATTTCCAGCATCAGCCATTGCAGCCCCTGCATCTCCAGAGGCATCAACACCTCTTTGTCTACTAAACCTTTTACATAATTTTTTCTTTGTTAGTATAGCCATAGAACCTCTTGCACTATGACTTCTTCATTTTGTCTTTTTATACCTACCATGAAGACCACTTTAGACTTTAAGTACATTCCAACATCTGAACAATAATGTCCTTATTCCACCCATTTACCCTTACTACATTTCAAGACTTTACCCCCCACCCCCCAGATAACCCTACACTAAATAAGACCTATATGCCTCTTATTACTCTGGCTCAAATGCTTAACTTAATATACCATTGAGGCCTGGACAGATGGCTATTAAACTTAGACAGCAGGAAAGGACTGGTTTCTGAAATAGATACAGGTGTCCAGTAGTAGACTGACTCACCATTACAAAGGTTATGCAAAAATGATACAGAATTCCATAGTATAAGCAATTTTTACCCCTCTTATTTTGTTCCCTTCTTATAGATGACCATGTTATAAAAATAGTCACAGTATTTGTGTTTAATGGTTTCTTTAAAAAAAAAGTGCAGTGATAGCTTTTATTTGGAAATGCATCACAAGGTCTAAGTGACCGCTTAACAACATGGTTTCAATGATGTTTTTATTGGTCATGTGCCTTGCTGGAGTTTGGGCGAGCTAGAGATGCTCTCACATGTGTCTGTAATAGAAGTTATTTGAGTGCAGACCCCCAGGCCACCCCCTCCTAATGTTAAGAACTGCAAGAAAAAAAAGTATGGGCATGTTGTTAGGCTACAGCACTAATGTAGCCAAAGTAAGCCTCTGAAGTAATGTTATTCAAAGTGTTTTTTAAGAAACTGTTGACTAAAAAAACACTCTTAACTTGGATAACTATAAGGTAAGGTTAAACAGTATGGTAATGAATGTTGATTGGTAAGGGTATATAGTTCCTATAAAGCAGAACCTTGTAGGTTTTATCATACAGTTTACTTTAACAATTGGACAAGTTAAAATCTGTTTAATAGTTTTGCCCCTAACACTAACAGTTTCCTTATCCCCGAATGAATATGCTGGGAGACTTTTGGGGCCTTGAGAATATTGGTACCAACCTGTTGCCTGCACTAACGTCTCCTTATTTGTGTTTCAGGCAGTTTCTTGATTCTGATACTCCTAGGTATTTTTTTTTAATCATTCCTAAGTCAACCCTTAAATTTCCTCTCCCCCCATCTTCTTCTTTTTCACTTATCTTCCTCTTCCATGCTTTATCGTGTTTCATTTGTTATTATTTCATGCGTTTCTCCAATCACTCGCTATCCCAAAACACCTCTTTACCTGGCTAACTTTCTATTAGCAACCTCCTTAGCGTGTGGTTCTTTCCTCATAGTTTAGTATATATAGCAGGGAAAGTAAGTATTGAACACATCATGGTTTTTCTCAGTAAATATATTTCTAATGGGGCTATTGACATGAAATTTACAGCAAATGTTGGTAACAACCAACATACAAAGTAATCAAAACAAACTAGAAAAGTAAGTTTGAGAACAAACTTCATGTTGGGTTGAAAAACATGAAGTCACTGAATGGGTTCTGCCCACTTTCTCTAACCTTGGGCCACAGTTACATAGTAAAAACCACTGTGCAAAGTTTGGGGACCCCGGTTTTAATAGTGTCTGAATGGCAGCAATTTAAATATACCCACTGAAAGCCAACGAGTGACATCTGATTGGCGGTTGGTGGCTCCACCCCCTTTTTCTAACCTGGAACTGCAGTTACCCAGTGACTAACCCTGCAAAGTTTCGTGACCCTATGATTAATAGTTAAGGAATGGCAGCAGTTAAAATTTAAACCAATTAAAGTCAATAAGTGAATTGTGATTGGTGGTTGTGACCCTGCCCCCTTTTTTTAACCTTGACTCGAAGTCACCCAGTGACAAACAGTGGGCACTCTGGCATATGGATGAAATCTGATTGGCTGTTAGTGGCCCAACCCACTTTTCCTATTTTTGAATTGCAGCCCCCCAGTGACCAACTTTGCAAATTTTGGAGACTCAGGCATAAAAATTGTGAGACTGACAGCATTTTACACTTCACCATTGAAATTAAATAGGTGAAATGTTATTGCCTGTTGGTGGCTCTGCCCATTTTTTTCTAACTTGTCACAGGGCAAATACCCTGTGACAAACTCTGGAAAGTTTAACAACCCTGGAATTAATATTTAAATAATGGCATCAGTTTAAATATAAACTAATGAAATCTAATGGGTGGAAATGGATTGGCTGTTGGTGGCTCCACGCACTTGTTCTTACCCTGAATATGTAGTCACCCAGTGACTGACTGTGCAAAGTTTGGGAACCCTGGCATCAAACCAATAAAAATCAATAGGTGAAATTTGATTGGCTGTTGGTGGCCCCACCCACTTTTCAAAACAAAAACTGCAGTCCCCTAGTGACCAAGTGTAAAAAGTTTAGGGACCCTGGTGTTATTACTGTGAGGCTGGCAGCAGGTTGGATTTCCTTCAAATCAATAGATAAAATCTGATTGGCGGTTCACAGCTCTGCCCACTTTTGGGCATCCAGCAATCATCATATTTTCATTCAGGCTGAGTCCTTGACTATGTGATTCAAGTTTAGGAAGTGTCGCCTCAAAACTGTAAGTGCGGCAGCAGTTTCAATTTCCCCATTAAAGTCAATGGGTGAAACTTGATTGGCTGTTGTTGGCCCTTCCCATTTTGGGGTCATCCAACAAATATCGCTGTTTCATTCGAGGTGACCCCATGATTATGTTATTTAAGTTTGGGGGGTGTAGCTTCAAAGCTGTAAGAATGGCAGCAGTTTGAAAATCTTCCCTGTCAAAGTCAATGGGAAAATTGGGGGGTTCGGAGCGGCGCTACAAAAAGACGGGGGGCGGGATCACTTAGAAAAGCACAAGCAACCTGCTCCACTATAGGGTGAAGAAGTGTGGGGAGTTTGGGTGCTGTACCCCTAAAACTGTAGGAGGAGTAGCGTTTAGAAAATGGGGGGCGCTAAGAAGAAGAAGAAGCGGAAGAATAAGCCAAAGTGGAAGAACAGTCTGTGGGGTTTTCAACCCAACATAATAACTATTAAAGCACTAATAATGTTTAACAAATTGATATTGGAAAGTTGCTTTGAATTATGTTTTCTTTTATGAGGCAAAAAAAATATTTTTGGGGTTGACATGTCCTTTATGAAAATATATGAATGTAAATTTTTCAAAAAAAGTATTATATGAACTCCAAAAATATGGATAAATTAGCTACATTTTGTTGCATGTTGAAATTTCATATTGCAAAACAACCCATATGATAAAAAGGGCCCATTGACTTCAATGTATCTTTTTGGGGGAAAACAAATGTTTTGCAAAACATTCACTCGAGCCAGTATAGTCCTCCACGACCATGGAGATTATTCATACTGGCTCCCATTCACACAAGCCAGTATAGTCCTCCACGACCATGGAGATTATTCATACTGGCTTATCACTCACTCACACATTCACACACTAAGGGAAGGGGGATCCTATCTGTATGTTTTTGGAGTGTGGGAGGAAACCCACGCAAGCACGGGGAGAACATACACTTAAACTCCTTACAGACGGTGCCCTGGCCAGGATTGAACTCGTGACCAGTGCTTCTGTAAGGCAGCAGTGCTACTCACTGCGCCACCGTGCTGCCCAGTTAACTGACTGCCCATATAGTAATCTTGTCTTTTACAGCTCATGATGTCATCAGTGCAGCTTTCAGATAGGGCTACTTGTTCTGTGGAGCAACACTGGGGCTGACAGTATCCCAAAATGCAGCCTTTTCTCCTAGTATCATATTCCCCCTTCCTTTAACTGTATAATGTCAAATATACAATTGGTTTACAATGTGTTTTACTGTTTTAATGAGGGCTGGGCAAGTCCTTTCCCTCCCCCACAAGAAACAGCCATAACTGTAAGTGACAAACAGAACTGTGCAGTAGCAGCAGCCCAAGTGTGTGTTTAGTGACGCTGCCCCAAACTGGAAGGTTATACTGTGCCCCAATATCAGCAGTTGTCTCATTCCCAGCACTTTTATTTCCACGCAGCTTCTACTGTGTAACAGTCTCCATTAAAGCACTAGCTGTTGGATACTATGGTACGGCCCTCCTCCTGCCAGCAACAACTCCCTTCAACCTTATAGTATACATTGGGGGGGGAAAAACATGATGATTCCTGTCCCAATGCATCTTGCCCTTTACAAGATGCCCCCTAAGACCTGATAGTGCCAGACATGATGGGTCTCATCAATGGCTATTATAATGTGAAAGTTATTTGATCAAATATCCCTGGGTGGTCAGACTGATGTTAGAGGGGTTTCAGCCTTTTCCAGATCTCTATAATAACTAAAAACACTGAGACTGTTTGCCAGTGATATGAAGGTGGAGGGAACAATGAAATCTCTTTAATTGTCACCTTGTGCCGAGTTAAGATGGGCAACATATGTTCTGTTCACATGAGCAGGTGGAAAGGGGCTGCATCTGGGCAAACTGATGGGCTGTAGTTATGATTAAACTAAATAAGAGGAGTTTGTTCTGTTTGCCTCATTTTTGTTTGGATTTGTCCACAACCAGCAGATGTGTTTCCTGCGACAAGCAAACATTTCATTCTGCGCTTATCTGCACTCTTGCACTTTTTTTGACAACTTTTCTACCCCCTACAGATCTGGCAAATGACTTTTCTTCTTGAAGTCATTGGCCCATCTAGTCATTGGCTGGTCAATGTATGTTAAATACTTATCATACCCTGGACATCTGTGTACAATATAAAATAAATGGAAGGATGCCACATATGTAAAAAAAATCACTGTTTGCCCAGTAGCAGTAACCCATAGCAACCACTAAGATTTGCTTTTAAATAGGTGACCAGCAAATTCTAAATGCTGATTGGTTGCTATGGGTGATTGCTCCTGGGCAAACTTAGTCACTTTTTTTTACATAGCCCCCAGTGTTCTGTCTATTAATGCTCTAAATTAAAATCATCCTCAGCTTCTAATCCATGCTGCGTGGTGCATTTGCCCTGAAGCATTACCTTGCAAACAATACTAATCATTGTATAGTAAGTTTTTAGTTGATTTATTGTAGAGGATTAAATAAGAAAATCAGGGACTCTAGTGCAATACTGTAGTAGGTAGAACGGTAGTTTTTAAGGGAATCTGGCATGGGAAAACACACAGATATCAATGCAGGATTCTGCAGGAGAAGCTCTATTAACTGATGCTTTTTTGAAACGCATATTAAGCATCTTTAACTGGCCAGTGGGTTAGTGTGTAACCAGATAAACACTTCTGTGGACTTTGCCAGTTGTTATTCATAAAGCATGGCCATCAAACTGGGGAGAGAAAGAGACATATTAGGATCCATATTTTCTTTTCTGAAGCCAGAACTTAGAAGCAGATTCAAAAAGCAATGCAGCCTAGTTCTTCTCTTTGTAATGGCTGCTACATTGCTATTTGATAGAAGTCTCTCTAGTTGGAAAGTATTTGCTGCCCCTTACCCTGACCCTTTGTCTCCACTGTACTTTGAGGACAATGTTTCTGGCTGTTGGGTTTGACATCTAGAAACAGACATTACTTTTCATGGATTGTTACTAATGCACTTTAAAACACATTGTAGTGGGCACCTAGCAAGCTACAGTACAGGAGTATACATCTCTATTCAATAGATGCAATTAGAGACTAAGCTCCTGGGGCATCATTCATGGGCGTGCAGTTAAAATTTAAACCAATAAAAATCAATAGGTGAATTGTGATTGGTGGTTGGTGGCTCCGCCCACTTTTTCTAACCTTGAGTCGAAGTCACTCAGTGACACACAGTGAGTACCCTGGCATAAATAGTGTGAGAATGACAGCATTTTAAATTTAAACCAATAAAATTCAATGGATAAAATCTGATTGGCTGTTAGTGGCCCAACCCACGTTTCCTGTTTTTGAACTGCAGCCCCCCAGTGACCAACTTTGCAAATTTTGGGGACTAAAAAAATAACAATTGTGAGACTGACAGCATTTTACACTTCACCATTGAAAGTAAATAGGTGAAATGTTATTGGCTGTTTCGACTTTTTTCTAACTTGGAACGGCAAATACCCTGTGACTAACTCTGGAAACTTTAACAACCCTGAAATTAATATTTAAATAATGGCATCAGTTTAAATATAAACCAATTAAATCTAATGGGAGGAAATGGATTTGCTGTTGGTGGCTCCTCCCACGTGTTCTTACCCTGAATATGTAGTCATCCAGTCACTGACTGTGCAAAGTTTGGGAACCCTGACATAAACAGTGTGAAAAAAGCAGAATTTTAAATTTAAACAAAAAAAAAATCTGATTGGCTGTTGGTGGCTCCACCCACTTTTTAAAACCTAAAAATGCTGTCCCCTAGTGACCCTGGTGTTAATACTGTGAGAATGGCAGCAGATTGAATTTCCCCATTGAAAATCAATAGTTAAAATCTGATTGGCTGTTGGTGGCCCCACCCACTTTTTCTAACTCTAAAACGCAGTTACCTGGTGACCAACTCTGCAAAGTTTGGGGACCTTAGTTTTAATATTTAAAGAATGGCAGCAGTTTAAATTTAAATATATAAAGTCTATAGGTGAAACCTGATTGGTTGTTGTTGGTCCCAACCAAGTTTTCTAAACTTGGAACATAGTCACCCAGTGACAAACTGTGCAAAGTTTGGGGACCCTGACATTAAACATGTGAGAAACTAAAACTGCAGTCCCCTAGTGATCAACTGTGAAAAGTTTGGGGACCCTGGTGTTAATTCTGTGAGAATGGCATCAGGTTGAATTTCCCCATTGAAAGTCAATAGGTAAACTCTGATTGGCTGTTGGTGGCTCCGCCCACTTTTTCTTACCTTGAACCACAGTTACCTGGTGCCTAACTCTGCAAAGTTTGGGGACCCTTGTGTTATTACTGTGAGAATGGCTGCAGGTTGGATTTCCACCAAGTCAATAGGTAAAATCTGATTGGCTGTTCACAGTTCCACTCGCTTTTGGGCATCCAATAATCATCATATTTTCATTCAGGCTTGAATGCGTAGTCACCCAGGGTCTGACTATGCAAAGTTTGGGAATTCTGGGCATCAAACCAATAAAAATCAATAGTTGAAATTTGATTGGCTGTTGGTGGCTCCACCCACTTTTCAAAACTAAAACTGCACTCCCCTAGTGACCAAGTGTAAAAAGTTTGGGGACCCTGGTGTTATTACTGTGAGAATGGCAGCAGCTTGAATATCCTTCAAATCAATAGGTAAAATCTGATTGGCTGTTCACAGCTCCGCCCACTTTTAGGCATCTAGCAATCATCATATTTTCATTCAGGCTGAGCCCATGACTATGTGATTCAAGTTTGGGGAGTGTCGCCTCAAAGCTGTAAGATTGGCAGCAGTTTCAATTTCCCCATTAAAGTCAACAGGTGAAATTTGATTGGCTGTTGTTGCCCCTCTCATTTTGGGGTCATCCAACATATGTCGCTGTTTTGGGGTGACCCCATGATTATGTTATTCAAGTTTGGGGGCTGTAGCTTCAAAGCTGTAAGTGTGGCAGCAGTTTGAAAATCTTCCCTGTCAAAGTCAATGGGAAAATTGGGGGGTTCAGAAGGGCGCCACAAAAAGACGGGGGGCGGGATCACTTAGAAAAGCACAAGCAA
The DNA here is from genome assembly GCF_000004195.4 of Xenopus tropicalis. NCBI lineage: Eukaryota > Metazoa > Chordata > Amphibia > Anura > Pipidae > Xenopus > Xenopus tropicalis. Next base: position 126,281,682 of record NC_030681.2, read on the forward strand.
CCTGCTCCACTATAGGGTGAAGAAGAGTGGGGAGTTTGGGTGTTGTACCCCTAAAACTGTAGGAGGAGTAGCGTTTAGAAAATGGGGGGCGCTAAGAATAAGAAGAAGCGGAAGAAGAAGAAGAAGAAGCGGAAGAATAAGCTAAAGTCGAAGAACAGTATGTTGGGGGTTTCAACCCAACATAATAAGTCCATAAATTAAGTTATAAATAGTAAAGTGGAAAAATAAGATAATTAATAAGGTAATAAGTATTGAACACACTTACTGAAATGTATATAATACTTAGTAGAAAAGCCCTTGTTGGTAATGACAGCTTCAAGGTGCCTACTGTATAGAGAAACTAGTTGCATGCATTGCTCAGGTGTATGTATGTATGTATATCTTTATTTATAAAGTGCTATTTATGTACTCAGCGCTGTACAGTAGAATACATTAATACAAACGGGGTTATTAAGATAATAATAGATAAATACAAAGTACAACAATAAATACAGATAGATACAAGATAAATAGGTCCCTGCCCCGTAGAGCTTACAATCTATATGGGAGGGTAACTTACAGACACAAATAGGCAAATACAGTATAAGTGCTGTAGGTCACAGTGGGTGACACTACAATATAAGTGCTGATTCCCAGATCAGGTGCTGGGTGAGTGCTCCAAAAGGTAGTCTTTAAGATTTTGGCCCATTCTTCTACACAAACTGCCTTCAAATCTTGAAGGTTCCAAGGGGGCCTCTTCTATGAACTCTGATCTTTAGTTGTTTCCATACATTTTCAATTGGATTCAAGTTGGGTGATTGACTGGGCCATTCTAGCAGCTTTATTTTCTCACTCTGAAACCAATTAAGAGATTCCTTGTCTTTGTGTTTGGGATCATTGTCTTGCTGAAATGTCCACCCTCATTTCATCTTCAGCATTCTGGTAGATGGCAGCAGATTCTTATCAAGAATGTCCTGGTACCTTTCTCCATTCACCCTTTCTTCAATCATATGAAGTCTGCCAGTACTGTATGCTGAAAAACAGCCCACTTCATAATGTTCCCACCTCCAAACTTCACTGTTGGTAGGGTGTTTTTGGGGTGATGTGCAGTGCCATTTCTGCTCCAAACATGGTGCGTGCAATGATATCCAAAGATTCAATTTTGGTCTCATCTGACCAGGCCATAGTCTTCCAGAATTTCATTGGCTCGGCCAAATGTTATGCAGAAAACTTTAAAACAAGCTTCAACATGCTTTTTCTTCAGCAGTGGAGTTAGCGTGCATAGAGACCATGTCGGTTGAGTGCATTACATATTGTTTGCTTTGAAGCAATTGTACCTGCTAATTCAAAGGCTTTCTGAAGCGAGTGATCCTTGGCTCTTGGACAACTCTTCTGATTATTGTATTGATTCCTCTGTCAGAAGTCTTTCTTTGTATGTGTGGATTACTTGGGTTTTTACCAACATCTGGTGTAAATTTCATGTCAATAGCCCCATTAGATATATCTTTACTGAGAAAAATATTGATGTGTTCAATACTTACTTTCCTTGCTGTATATTACTTTATCTAACTCATGCATGTGGCACTGAGAAAGATTATCCCCACTGTCAGCAACTTGTTTATCAGGAACAGGAATTCATACATTCTTAGTTTACAAGTTCCTTGAAATATATTTGTAATGTTTACCTTCTTAGTATAAATACATTGTCTGTAATATATTAGTAGGTGTAGTAGGTATAGTGTACATGAGGTTAGGAAATTACAAAATAATCTATTACTTTGTGTTTAATTTCTCCATGCCCTGCATAAACTGATAAATTCTTGATTACCCTCGTCTTTCCCTTCTCCAACTATGGGTATTTGCACTCACTGCTTTTTTTGTTGGCCCTTGGCATTCACACTCTCTCTCACTATGTATTTGGGGCTCCTACCTGCAGCTGCCAATCCGGGAGGGGCACCAGGTACTCTCTACTAATATTCTGTCTTTTCCTACCCTTGTCTGAAGTCCCTTTGCACTGCTTCCTCCTCCTTTACTTGCCTCTCCTCTTCTACCTTTTATCTCCCGCACCTCACAACTCCCGAATTTCCTTATCAAACCTCTCCCTGTAAGATAAGCTGTTTTGACAGAAAACAGGAACATCACAGTTTTCTCTATTTCCTTTTTAATATTATTCTTCCTCTCCAGTTCTGGGAGAGTAATATGTTCTCAGCAGCACATTACCACTTCTAATCCACAAGCCATTCCCCTGTGTCCTTTCTCTCTCTTTATTTAAAGGCTTGCCATTGGTCTCTCTCATAAACGTGTGCTGTCACCACTTTTGTCAGCTTATCCTACATCACTTTTGCTTTTCCTGCTGGTTTGTTAAATAGCTATCCTCTCATCAGTTCTTCCTTTTACTCATATGGATCCATTTGGTTCATACTTCCCTGTAACTCATAGGTTTATCTTCCAGACTAGCTTCTTAAGATCCATTCACAACCTGACTACCTTCTCAGTCCATGTTCACCAAAATGTCTTCCTGTCTGCTATCCCTTCCTAGTCCCTGCTTCTAGTTTCCTTGTATCATCATATATCTCAATATCATTTGCTTAACCAGTTTAAATGCTTCTGTTTTTTTATTGTGGGCAGCTTTCTAAAATGTTATGTGTTTAAAGCAGTGGCCAGTGTTTTAATGAGAGCTTCTCATTAAAGTCATATGTCCTCCAACATTTTGTTCTCTAGGTCTCTAGAACTGGCCTAATTGCAGTTTTTTGTTGAAGTTACCAGACAATTATTATTTCCCAAGGAAATACCTACTGTAACATTTTAGTAACACTATGAACTCTGGAGGCTAGAGCAAATATACATTTCTCAACTAGATCAACATTGGCCACTGCATATATGTAATGTTTACAGAACTCTAAACATCTATCTAAATATCTGCATGTTCAGTCAATATGTCTCTCTGGTTTTTACTCTCATTCTCCCACCAGTGTGTCAGTCTATCTCTGCGTACACACATACTGTAACGGTGTTTTGAACTTTGTGTTTATATAGTCGTAGGTTCTACAGACTATAGTCTCACTATAGTTGACCTTTTATTTTAGGATATAACAATATCTCCTTGTCTCTATGGTAGGACATTCTATCACTTTGAGGTGGCCTGGGACAGCTCTATGCACAACTCTTTGTTGCTGAATCGTGTCACTCCATACAGAGAGAAGATCTACATGACATTGTCTGCCTATGTTGAGGTGAGGCAACCTCTTTGGGACATAAATTTAATGTTTTTTAATTTTGCTTTTATGAAAAGGCTTGTAATGCTGTAACTGCTAACTTCTGCGGGTTTGTGGTCAAATCCTATTTACTAGTTATAGCTACCTACTTGCCAAGACAAAAACACATGGGGAAAAAAACTTTATAATGCAAAGATATATAAATGCTGATGGGTGCTTCTTCCACCTCTAGTCCTTAACTCATCCTCCCTGCTGGCTTTTCCCATCTTAAAAAATTCACCCGCCCACCACAGCACGATCTTGGCAGATCTAGTAGTGTCCTATTTGTGCTAAACATTACATTATATGTAATGCAACAACAATCAGTTGGGTCTGCCAGTATGGCAGTGCCACAGCAGAAGAGATGGTTACCCCAATGTTTCACTTCTTTCTTTTACTCCTTTCTCAAAATAAGAGACAACTTTGAATTTCCTTGAACTATAAAGGTTGGGGAAAAACTGGTCCAAATAGTGGAATTTATTATTGACTGTAACGCTAAACTCCCAGTCTGATAATCAAAAGCTGCTGCTTTGCTCTTTAACAGATGGAAAATTGTACACAGCCTGCTGTGATCACCAAAGACTTCTGCATGGTTTTCTATTCTCGAGATGCCAAACTCCCAGCTTGTCGCTCCATTCGGAACCTGTTTGGAACTGGCAGCTTACGAGCCTCTGAAAGGTGAGTTCACATCGAACCATGTTAATGAAACTGAATAAAATGGGGCTATGGCAGACATTTTTAACATTCAATAACAAATCAGTTATTTAATTACACTGTCAGTATGCTGAGCATTAGTTCATATTTTTGAATAAAATATTCTATAGAACTGTTTAGATATCTTTTATCTCATGTAGAACTTACTTGCCAACTTAATGTAAATTTCAGTAAAGGTGATCTTAGGGCAAGGCTACACTAAGTGAATTGACTGCTTTCCTCCGCAGGCGTTTTTTTATAGAAGCGGATCCACTATTATGCACACACCCCTATAGCTGCATTGACAGGCCTAGCGTTGCCCTCTGCGGAGCTACAGGAAGCGGATATCAGCATGAAAAATGCATACATTCCTATTTTTGCCCCAATAAAACAATATGCACTCTGTGTAGCTCCACACAATCCAACACAGGACCTGTCAGTGCAGCTACGGCGGTGTGTGCCTAAGAGCAGATCCACTTTTCTATGCGTCAACAAAAAACACCAGCAGAGAAAAGTATTTAATCCACTTAGGGGCAGATTTATCAAAATTTTGTTAGAGACAATGCTCATTTGCCTTTATTGAACCTCTTCTGTATGCTGTGAATAGTGCAATTACATTTGCAGCAACATCTGTTAGCCCTGGTATTATGCACCTGTATGCTTTAAAAGGTTACTGTATCTGCCTGCCGCTGCATGCACCGGTCTCACAAACCAGTCTAATGGGTCTGTTATTCAATCATGCCATTAGCTGAACTTTGTGATCTCTTCAGCCTTTGTTTTGCATGTGAATTCTCTGTGTTCTTAAAGGAGAAGGAAAGGTAAAAATCACTGGGGGTGCCAAATGTGACTTCAATCGCTTAACTTTTACCCTGGGCTGGTGCCCCTGTTAGGAGAAAACCACTCCAGCCTGGGGTAGCTGCGAGCCAGCGACCCTCTTCCTTCTCTCATCTGTCTTCTGAATCCCAGGGCCGGCACATGCGCAGTAGGGGGGAATGGCAGCTTTTTTTTTTTGTTAAAGTTCTCACGGCACATACACAAGTGGCATAAAGAAGGAAGATGATCACTGGCTTGCAGCTACCACTGGCTAGTGTGGTTTTCTCCTAACAGAGTAAAAGGTAAGAGATTACAATCACTGTGAGGTGCTGGACATTTGGCTCCTCCCAATGATTTTTACCTTTCCTTCTCCTTTTAGGATGCCTTTTGTGCATAAAGCATCCCTGTATTTAATATGGGCACATACAGCTAAGTCAGGAAAGTTTATGTTCACTTGACATTGCTATAAGCATTTTTACTGTTGTCCCTAGGTTGACTGTAACATTTTCTGACTATCCCCCAGAATCCCTCAGTATATACTGAAGGGAATCAGAACACAACTGTTGCATCTGCATTTATTATATTGAAAAAAGCAGGCCCCTTGCTCTGCTATAGCTTTGCAATGAATTTACCAACACATGATTTTCTTACAAACCCAGGTCCATTTTGTAAATGTTTCTATATATTATTTAGGTTGACACTGTATAACTCTGCTACCTATAGCCTGCTGATTGGGCTATCAGGTAGAGAAGATGGATGTTGATGCTTTCTGGGAATATTAGTTGCCCAGAGGCTAGACATTTGCATGCTGGAAATCCACAATAACATTTTCCTGGTCACTAATTCAAACTATAAAATTCTGTGGTGTTTTTTTCATCTCATTACACATATACAATCAACATTTTTTGTGACATTCTTTCTGTTTCCCATGGCGGCTGCGCATCTTTACAAGCCCTACTTGTGCGCTGCCTAATCAAAATAATACAGTAAATGTCCGCTTCATTTTCTCTTATCTTTTTCATTAACCTCTAGATTCTCCTATAAGTTATTGCATTACTGTACTCGGCTTACATGCATGCTTATGAATATGAGAGGCAAGGTGGGATATGCACCAAGGTAAGAAAAGTCTCTCCAGTCCTTAAGTTATTCTGTGGAGCCTATTTTCCAAGTCAAATGAAATGTGCACTGTAGTAAATATGCTCCATGTGATAACTTGAATTGGAGAGTTTTCTTTCACTGGAGAGACTTGGGGCACTCTGTAAAGAAATGGCACAGGGCTCATTTTTGCTATTTTATTACATTTTGGTTTCCTGTGTATTTTTGGGCACAATTTAACTTTTCTCATCTGTTTGCAGTATATGCACCATGCCACAATTTAAGAAGAAAATTCATTCATCTTTTCTATTAAGGGACACACATAGTCAAAAATGGAACTATAATGAGTTTTAAAACGTTTGTCTTTGAAACTAGGCCCAAAAACAATGTCCCTCAGTCTTGTTCCACTGTGCTGTAAGCTGTTACAGTTACTAGTTTACACTATTGTTTAGGGGGCACAGTGTGCTACCTGTAGCAATAACTTTCACACCGCATTAAGTTTAGTAACTGCAAAAAATGGGTATTACTATTTCTTTACATCCTGCCCTTGATTCTCCTTAGGTACCTCACCATTTATATTATAAACTACCATTAAATCTTACATAAATCATTGGGATGGAAATGATTGGGGTGTATGTATGTTGTAAGCAAAATCAGTGATTTTGTTGGGAAAATTTTCTTGGCAGATTTTCTTTACACTCCTATTTTCTCTGAATGAGATGCACATTTTCATAAAAAAGGACAAAATCTCTTAATAGAGCTGAAATGTTATTGCTTTCTCATGTGCTAATTCTGCTGTGTGTAGGGATGTGGAATAAAAACATTCCCTGTACCTTTGATATTCCCTTTGATTTGAAAATGTCTTTATATCCAAAGCAATTTTCCTTGTATTTTTTTGTACTACACATACAGCCACTATTCCTTTTGCCAGTGCTTACATGGTTCCTTTATATTCTTAACTAAAGCTATATATGATAAACTTACTTCTATTTAGTCAAAAATCTCAGGTCATGAGGCAAATTAAAGGAAAACTAGACCCCCAGAAAGATGACTTAACCAAAAGATAGTTTATATCATATTAAGTGACCTATTAAAGAATCTTACCAAACTGTAATATATCCATACATGTTTACCTTTTACATCTTTTCCCTTGAGCCACCATTTAGTGATGGGCCGTGTGCTCCCTCAGAGATCACCTGACAGGAAATAATACAGCTCTAACTATAACAGGAAGTAGTGGAAGACAGAACTTTGTCCATTAATTGGCTGATATGTAACATGTATGTGTGCCCTTGGTTTGTTTGTGTGCACTGTGAATCGTATGATCCTAGGGGGTGGCCCTTAGTACCTAAAATGGCAATTTTCTATTTAAAATTATCCAATGGCACATACTAAAAAAATCATATTTTTATGGATAGGGTTTATTTGCATGAAGCAGGGTTTCACATATGAGCTATTTTATATAATATATTTTTCTATAGACCTACATTATTTGGGGGTGTAGTTTTAATGCAGCCCCCTGTCCTCAAAATCAGTGCTGTGCCCAAAGTGGCTCAGCTTTGACCCTCAAAGTGGGGTTTTTTTTGTGACCTCCACTATGTCCAACATCTCTATGGTCCTCTTTGCATGACACTGTTGATTTCTAATAATCCCCTAAACATGTAGAATGATAATTGGCCCACAGCATGGAACATCATGGACAGCATTGCTCTAAATCAGTAATCCCCAACTAGTGGCCCAGGGGCAACATGTTACTCTTCAACCCCTTGGATGTTGCTCCCTGTGGCCTCAAAGCAGGTGGAATTTCTAGTAAGGAGGCAAGTTTCGGTTGCATAAAAACCAAGTATAATGCCAAACAGAGCCTTCTGTATGCTGTCAGTCCACATAGGGGCTATTTAGTAGCCAATTTAAAGCTTTTATTTATACCCCCAGGAACATTGTTCATGCTTGTGTTGTTCCCCAATACTTTTTCCATTAAAATGTGGCTCACGGGTATAAACGGTTGGGGATCCCCGCTCTAAATAAACAAACCCCGTTGGTTTCTTTATTTTTTAGAATGTGGATTAAACAGTTTTCATGTTACTTGTAACATGAAAAAGTACCAAGAGGATGAGAAGCCTTGTGGATCTTAGTGTTAATGTACAATGCCGGACACAATTTGCAAATTGCAAAAAAAGGCTCAAATCAGCCATTTTTTTCTTGCATTTTGCCCACTACTATGCGCAAATAGCATAGACCCGCTCTTTCAATCTAGTGCAGACAGCGCTAGGCTGCACTAGATTTAAAAAGTGTAGGGCATTTGGGTATCCTCTCGTCCTGCCCCCTACCCACCCCCACTTTGTGCCTTAAGGCAGGCAGTAAGGACAGGGCTGGGCTGTGCCTCCTGGCTTTGTTATTCCACAGAGCATCAGAACAAGAAGTTGGGCAAACTTAAGAGGATCTATAGTTAGATGCAAATGTGCTTGATTTGCTATCATAAGTGGAAGAAAGTGACTAACAATACAATTCTTCCTTTTCCATCCTTATTATATATACATTTTTTACTGTTTATTATCTTACCCACAGTTTAAGACAAGGACCATACATGATTAATTCCAAAACCCACTAATTCAACCAGCTTTTTCAATAGCTGACTGATCAGCCCACTGGGAAAATGTGACCCATCCTGTCTTTTGCTGGCAGTTAATCTCCTACATGCCAGTCAAGATCACCATGCAGTCTTGTTCTTTTTTTACTTCATCATCATCACCACAGTGTGGTATAGGCTTATGGTGGTGATCTAATTCTGCATTTAAATTTTGCATAAACTAACACATGTGTGTGTAGGCAGCTTTAGTGTGTTGCCTGTGCATTGCCAGCTGCATGTGTTGCTGCAGCATTAATAGCCACGGGCACAGGCTTCTTCATGTCAACCATGTAATTAAGTACTCAGTTCTCCCTTCTTCTGCATCTGCCTTTGTGCCAATGTTTTTCTCCCTCCCTCCCTGCCTGCTGCTGCTGCTGCAAATTTATTTCCAGGTATACATGACTATATCATGCTGTACTGCACTAAAAAGCAATTGCATAGCTAGAGTACCTTATGGTTACATTAAACTATTGCCTCTCTCTGCAGTAATCGTGTGACTGGAGTTTATGAGATGAGTCTGTGTCGTGTTGCAGAAACCAGTAGTCCAGGTAAGTGCCTCCTGTATAGTCTAAAGCTGCCTGATGTATTAAAAGCTGCTGGGTTTGCAACTGGTTTAGTAACCCGTATCTACTAATTTGATTTTTAAATCTGTTTGGTGATATGGTTAAAGGTGACCAGTACATGCTAAGTCCTTATGCTTTGGGTTACTAGACATGGTGCAAATTTGCAACTGCTATATGATGTACGGAGTAGTATTTTAAGACAATTTGCAATTGTTTTTCATAGTTTATTATTTGTGGGTTTTGAATTATTGTGCTATTTGTTCAGCAGCTCTCCAGTTTGGAATTTCAGCACCTATCTGTGTTGCTTGGGTGTAAATAACTCTAGCAACCAGAAAGTGTTTTGAATGAGAGACTGGAAGAGGAATAGGAGAGGCTTGAATAGAAAGATAAGTCATAAGTAATAAAAGGTAACAATGAAAATAAAATTGTTGCCTCACAGAGCAATACCTTATTGGCTGCTGGGGTCAGTAACCCCCATTTGAAATCTGGAAAAAGAAGAAGAATGCAAAAAATTCAACAACCTATAAAAAAATAAAGACCAATTATAAAATTAGTAAGAATTGGCCGTTTTATAACATACTAAACGTTAAGGTGAACTTTCCCTTTAAGTTGTCAAATTTCCGCTATTACTAATAATAAACAACCAGCAACAAATATTAAGGTGATGGCTTTACAGTGTCATTTAAAATGGATGGGTAATAGAAAGCATCATACACTGTGTAGCTTTTATTTCAAAAAAATAAACAATACGTTTTACTTACCCTTGCTCTGAACTACAGGTCCCTGTGTTATAGTGTTTCAGTGAAAGTGCTTTCACAATTGTTCCCTTTTAATTTTCCATTGGTATTTTTGCAAGAATGTTCATTTCTAACCTCACACATCATTTAGGGATGCAGCGGAGACGGAGACGTGTGCTAGACACCTCAGTAGCATATGTACGTGGGGAGGAAAACCTGGCAGGGTGGAGGCCACGGAGTGACAGCCTTATCCTTGACCACCAGTGGGAACTGGAGAAACTTAGCTTGCTTCAGGAGGTATTACAAGTCTTTGTCCTTAATTGTCTTTCATAGAGAAATAGAGCAGCAATAACTCCAGTAGGAACTACCCATAAACATTGGGAATATTTGCTGTAATCCTAAATTTTATCAGCAAAAATTTTGTGTGTATTTTTTGCAGAGAGGAAATTGTTAATTCGTACTATGACCTCCTTTTTAGGGGCGACTTCATTTATTCTGCTTTGTGTTTATCTCCACCAGACACAGTTGTGGGGAAACTTCCATGATAGAGTCCCAGAATCCCAGAAAGGAAACATCTCACTTTAAATGCTTTTTTATTTAGAATATGATCAGCAAATCTGTCCCATTTTGCTTCTCTGAAAAATTGGAGTATTTTTTAAAAGATTCACAAAACAGCGAAAAATGAATGGTGAAAATGTTGTGTGTAAAAAAAATTGTTGCGTGGGTCATTTTTCCTGGTGCGCACATTTTGTTGCTCAAATTAATCCACCGATGGCAATTCAGTAAGATTAAAATAGGTTTAATGGAGTCATTTTTAGCAAGGGGGGGGGGGTCACTACTGATAGTTTAAGATGTTGAAAAAGATTTAGTAATAACAGTGCTGTAAGGCATACGTATTTATGAAAAAAACGGTCTTTTACTTGCCCAGGTGGAGAAAACTCGCCATTACCTGCTGCTGAGAGAGAAACTGGAAGCCACACTCAGGGGAGCCACAGAATCTCTCACCCCTTCCCCAATTGAGGAGATGCTGCCCCTTAGCCCAACATGTCAGCCGCTTCAGCTCACAGAGGTTGGATCACCCCGTGCAGAAGAGAACCCCCTAGAAACTGCCAGCGAAAGGCAGAAAGAGCTGGCTGCCAAGGTGTGCTTCTTTATTTGTACATTTGCTGTTTGTAGCTTGCTATATTCTATTGTACTATATTGTATTTTACATATAAAAACCTCTGCTGCTTATTATTTTCTCTTTATGCTCAGTATCATAGGCTGTAAATAACAGTGAAAGTGCAAAATACTGATGTTAATTTGTACTGTACTTAGATATTTGGATATACTGGACTCATACCAACAGCAGGAAGGAGGGCAGTTACAGTGGCACACATAAATTTTATGATGGGAATTAGTTGGGGATAAAGGGCTCTCCCGAAGGCGTACAGCTGTTAGAAGTGGCGACAAGTAAAGCAACCAATAATTCATTTGCTAAACTGGACTATAATGTAGAGCTGTTGGCAAGGCAGTATCTGATTACTGTAGGAGGTGCAGATGAATAACTATTTAAAGTCTTTTTAAAATGCAATTGCTTATGTTACAGTGTCTTCGCCTGCTCACCCACACCTTTAACAGAGAGTACAGTTACAGTCATGTATGTGTGAGTGCCAGCGAGAGTAAGGTAAGCAATCCCCAGGCACTTCCATTCCTGTGCGTATTAATCCCCTCTCATTCACAACTATGCACTACCTAGGTGTAATCACATTAGATTACAAATTATGGTTTACTGAGACATTTTAGTCCTCACTGAAACATCAATGAAGAAAACACAACAGTAAGGTGTTCTTAATACATTTAAACCTGTGCTATAATATTTGGATACAAATAAATATACACATATCAAATTGTATGAATAACAAAGAGCCCTAAAGAATTCCCAGTCAGGGATTTTCTAGCCCAATCTGTCAGTCGGCACATCAATAAATCTCTAAATAAATCTCTGTACTGTTAAATAAGCTAGCCACCATTGCCATAACTTGGATTCAATGAGCACTGATACCCAGTGATAAGGAAATATTGTTACTTTCTGTATTGAAACCACCACATTTTGCATGAAAAGGTCCCTTTAGCACAGTGGAGGACTTTTTCCTCAGCTTCATACAAATAACAATACACAAATTTCTTTTTTCCTTATATTTGCAGCTTTCTGAAATGTCAGTTACACTTTTACGGGACCCCTCACTGTCTGGCTTAGGGGTCAACTCCCTTACACCATCCAGCACCTGCCCTTCCCTAGTAGAAGGACGTTACTGCAGTCCAGAGGCTAGGTATGTTTTGTGTTTTATATTGTGTGTGGCTAGCTTTGGAAATCCATATCAACTCAAACCTCCAGGGCTCAGTATTGAGCATGCTCCTTTCTCCCTCTCCTCTTCCCTTCTTCCTCCTCCCACTCGCACCTCTGCTGTAATCTGAGCCCAGAGTGCAAAGATGCAGGCAGAAAGTGAAATTACACCAAGCTAAAATGGCAACTGCTTTATTAAACAAACACAGATAGCTTTTAGGGCTGTTTTCCTCAGGTATGGTAAAGCATTCTACAGAATAATTATTGCATTCTAGCTATCACTATTGTGGCTAATCTATTGGGAAGAAACCAAATCAGTAGCTTTCCTTCTCCTTTAAGGTGCAGTAAGCTGTACTTTTATATAGCACTACAGGCATTTAACAGCACCACAGTGGTTAATGGTGCAGCCAATGACTAGATGAGGAAAACTATTGTAAGCTATGGACATCATTGTTGCAAGTTTGAACAGAATTCGGTCACTGGACCCTGGCAAAAAACAACAGAATTTCACCTGAAATCTTTATTTTTAATTTTTTTAATTTCTTCACTTTTCTTTATCTTCCCTTCAGCCCACAACCTATCTCCCGCGTATTCAGCCCTGAGAGAGAGCTGCTGAGCCCAGCCGGAGACCTACTGAAATCTCCCAGTGGTGAACTGAAGACTCCCACTCTAAACCTGTTTGTACCAGAAATACAAGAAGTCAGAGTTAGGTAGGGAGAAATTATCTTTTTTTAATTCACACGCATTTAGGGTTGCCACCTTCTCTGGAAAAAAATACTGTGATTAAAAAAAAACCATCATTTAAAGAAAAAACTCACGGTTACACAGTTATTGTAAAGATCTATATGGCACCTATGACCTTATTTAGAATTTTGGCCTGTATATGTTGATAACTAATGCAGATTATAATATATTTTTGCACGCAGCACTACTTTAGTAAAAGAGATCTCTGTTTTTTATACAGCATAGCTCAGAAATGACATAACCCATGTTAAAGTTTCCAGTTTCTTTTCCCTGTCACCATTTTCCGGTGTGCTTTCCTTGCAGTCCAATTGTCTCTAAGAAGGGATACCTACACTTCCTGGAGCCACATACAGGAGGCTGGGTGAAGAGATATGTAGTAGTCAGGCGACCCTATGTCTACATTTACAATAGCGATCGGGACCCAGTGGAGAGAGCCATCCTTAACCTCTCCCAGGCCCATGTTGAATATAGTGAGGACCAACAAGCTATGCTGAAGGTAAGAACAATCACCCATGTCTATGTGACATAAATTCGCTAAATTAGGAACATTGGCTTCTAAAAGCAATTCTATATTTCTAAGGCCCTTATATCAGATGCTGCGACTTTTGTTCTCTGTTTGTGGTCAGAGGATATATATCTTCATTTTTTGTAAATTGCCTTATTAATATTGATATAAAAGTTAAATAAAGGAAATGATATATACTGAAAGCAAATGCAGATGTAGCAGGCTTAATTGAAGGACTCAGGACAGAAATGCTGTTTCTTCCAGTCCAATGAGGGGTGTGCCATGTGAACTGTGCTCAAATCCATGTATAAAATCTGTAATAATCCCAAAAGACTGAGTTTCCCGAAAAATGCAAATGCTTCCACAACAAAATGGACCTTGCAATAGATCAGACCTAGGCCAGACGCAGTTACACAGACAAGTGTTTGACAGATAGTCTGGGTGGCAGTAAATTAGAGGCAATGTATTTACAGGTACAGGTATCGGACCCCTTATCCGGAAACCCGTTATCCAGAAAGCTCCGAATTACTGAAAGCCTGCCTCCCATAGACTCCATTATAAGCAAATAATTCAGAATTTTAAAACTGATTTCCTTTTTCTATGTAGAAATAAAACAGTACCTTGTAATGGATCCCAATTAAGATATAAATAATCCTTATTGGATGCAAAACAATCCTATTGGGTTTAATTAATGTTTTATTGATTTTTTAGTAGACTTAAGGTTTTGAGATCCAAATTACGGAAAGACCCCTTATCCAGAATAACCTTGGTCCCGAGCATTCTGGATAATGGATCCTATACCTGTACAATTTTAGCTCCAGGTTTAGTAACCCATAGCAACCCATCAGATCTTTGCTTCAAATTAATCAGGGCATTACGCCTTTGTATAAAGAATATGGTGGATTTATGCATTTATGAGACTTGCAGTATATCCCTTGGTATATGATCTTCAATCAAGGACACCTTTTATCCTCTGTTTCCCTCTGCAGACCCCCAACACTTTTGCAGTATGCACACAGCACCGCGGCATCCTGCTGCAGGCCAGCAATGACAAAGACATGCACGACTGGCTCTACGCCTTTAACCCTCTCCTGGCGGGCTCCATCCGGTGAGACTCTGCAAGAAACAAACGGCAGGGAAATTGCGCTGCTCGGAAGCGAAGGAGTGGAGGCAGCAGCTTGTTAACTACAGGGACACATTATAACAAACTGAGTTTACAGTAATCCTATTTTATAAATGTAGGAGGGGGGTCATATCTAAAGACGTATGTGACTTAAGTACCCAGTGAGCTGTGTATCCCGTTGTACCTAAAAACAATCATTTTCAGAACACCTCTTTTTTTAGCTTCTTAGTCATTGTATTATAGAATCCCATTAAGAAATCCGTACAGACACATAAGCTTCCGGCATGAATATTATCATAATTTCATAATGGGCACAAGGTGGATCAGTGTAGCATTTAACTTCTTGTGACTACTCTGTGTGAAAAAGCACATTCAGCTCTGTATGACTGTCTTTCCTTCTTTTTCTCTTTCTTTGCTTCCTTCTCAGGTCCAAACTGTCCAGGCGCAGATCAGCCCAAATGAGAATTTAATGGGATCCTTGCTCTTCTTCCCTTCTCATTACCAGGTCACACCTTCAGTTCAAATTCCAAACCTGCAAACAAGAGCCTGGCTCCTCTTGGCTTGGCGCTGTCACGCGGCAGGGGTTTTACTTTAAAGTTGTCCCTGAAGATCCCCTTTAATCTCACTGTGCTGCACTTTCCCTCTGCTCCAACACAATTGTATTTTCTCTTCCTGACTGTATATATTCAATCCACCACAAATAGTAGAGCAGCAGGGAGCCTTTTCTGATGTGTAGGCAAGCAAGCTTGGGTTGAGCTAAATAGTGTTTTAAAATAAAAGATTGACAGAGGTACACAGAGAGGTGTGCAAGGGACAAAGGAAGGAGAGTGCTGCTTTGCTTGTATGAACAGAAAGTGGAGTTTTAGTAATGGAAGATAATATCTCTGACAGTGATGAATTTGGATGCAATGCTCTTGGTGTCTCTAGAGGTATATGAAACAGCCATGCTCAAGCAATGAAGTATTACTCATTAACGTACAACCATTTCCTTGCACAAATTGCACACTGAATGTCACACTATTCCTCAACCAAGGCACCAGAATATATATATATTTCTTCTGTAGGTTTAATCACCTTCATATTAGCCTCATTATACAATCTTAGAAAAGAAGAGTTAATTTATAAATGGGCACTGCTTGGATTTTATTGGAGCACTAAATATTTATTCAACTTCACTAAACCCTGATTAAAAACATTCTCATTGTTGGGCCCCCCTGTTACTTACCAGACTGCTCTATTTCCTTCCAGTCTGACTGGGCCACATACACCCATTTGTCCCAAAGGCAGAAAGTTCCCTTATTTACAAACACTGACAGCAAACATCAAGGGCATAGGTCATTAAAATGCTGAATGGTCACAGGTGACTGCAAGTCTATTTTTATGGTTACAAAGGGTACTGAGAAGTGAGGTGACAGTACTGAGTGCTCACTCAGCATCGAGTCTGTAAATATACCTGCACACAGATCCACAGTACAGATCTACAGAGCAGGCAAATGAGGCTTACATGAGTGTAACAGATGGCAGGCATTATATTTTTGTTAATAAATAGGTACTGCTTGCCAACCCATTTTAGATTTAGATTGTTGCCAGCAAAATGCTTGATTTATCACCTATTCATTCCATTAGCCTGAATTAACACGATAAGAGAGATTACACCTTTTTTTATCATGTGTGCATTTGGATTTTCAGTGTAGTCAAATTCAGAGTCAGGCCAGTAATAATGGGTTGCAAATGGTCTTTTCCCTACAGTTCTGGAGCAAATCTGTGCAGTGCAGGGCCTGTCAGTGCTAGTCTACAGCTGATCTTGGCATGTGTACTTAGACATGGTAGGTTCTGCATGGCACAGGGGTTTTACTGTACTAGTTTGTGCTGGAGCTTACTGTGAGTCCTACCCTTTCATTGGTAAATGACCTCCGGTGCCTTTATACATCATATTTTCAAATCTGAATGTATTTATACCTGCACATAATCATTCAGGATTACACCAATGTAACAGCTACCCTCAAGCAATTCAGTAAGAGGATATTTTTTAAACCAAAGAATGAAACCAAGCGCAATGTGTACAGACGAGGTATGGAGTCATTCTTGTGCAAATAATATTGCTCCAGCCATTAATGGGCCAGTGAGGGTTTTAAACATAAAGAGCAGTCTCTCTGCAAATGATTTACTTCACCTTAATTTCTGTACATATTGATCTATGGCTCCCAGATAACAAGAACTTGCTTCCCAATGCACTTTAATAAAGTAATATTATCTTACTCATGATCTAAAAGTCATCCATGCCTTGCAACTCGTACATAACCATAAGGTAGGGTCCCATCATTGTTCATTAAATATCTCAGTAATGTGCACTGTCATGCGTCATATGTCTCTCTAAATTACCATTCTTGGCTCATTTATTGTAGCTCCTGATGATATGGTAAATCTGGTTTCTTTCTTTGTTATAGTGCTGCAAATAAATGTGAAGCTATTAAGGCACTTAAATTAAAGAGGAATTTGTAGAAAAGAAAGATCAATTGCAATGTCAAAGCAACCCCTGTTATGTAAGGGTCTAAAATGCACCAAATCCAATAATCTCAATCTGTCTGTCTCTTTCTTTGTCTTTCAAGGATAAGGCAATGATCTGTCTCTTGAACTAGACCAGTCAGTGTGTGTGGGGGGCTGATAGCTCTTCAGAACCTGTCTCATGGTCAGCCAGCCTTGAGGCCTCTGAAGTTCCATCACTTCCTACGCAGGTCAGATGTGTATCTGAGGCCAGCCAACCTACAGAGCACAGTTTCTTGGGACAGACCATGCCTCTAAATCCTGAGGAGAGTAAGAGAAGTGCTACAAAGCAGAATAATTACAGCATTCATTATACGCAAGAGTAGGCATGTTCCATCACCAACCTAGTGCAGCTAAACATGTCCTGTTGGATAACCAGACCAAGAGATTGAAAAAAGGGAAAATACCACAACTATATGGGGTCCAGTTTGAGCAAAAGATTGCATATCTAATAATATATCAGAAAAGAAGGACTTGATGGCATGGCTTTAACAAGGAGCCCTCCATTACCTCACCAGTGCACTACCAATTTCCTAAAAATAACATATTTTTAAAGTACAGTTATGCTGTAAAGTCAGAAGAATTCAGTTCCTAAGACAAACCAGGCATTGAGGATTGTGCAGCAGAGACTTTTATTGCTTTATTTAATCACTTGCCGAGGTGCAGGCTGTAAAAATGGCATTACTTATGTAGTTTCTAAAGGTTGTCCTCAAGTATAATTATTACTGTCATGTCCTGTACATTAGTGTCACATAACTGAGTGGTAAATAACACAATGCAGATTAGTTACTAACAAGGGGCAAGCTTGCACTAATGCATCTTACCATGGCAACCAATCAAATTGTTGCTTCCAACATTCTTCCTGCAGTCGATTGAACAAAGCTAATGACTGGTTGCTATGGCTTGCTGCCCGAGTGCAAAGTTGCCCATGGTCTAGTAAATGAAACTGGGTATTTGGGATATTTTTTGTTCACTAGTATGGCAGAGTGTAAATAACATATTATATATAATTATAAAGAAATAGGAAATGCTAGATTAGCAAGGCTCAACAAATGAGGCCTTTAGGAGCAACCCATCAGTTTTCTAAACCAATACACCGCAGACATTTTTCTGTGCACCATTTAAAATAGTGCTACATAGTGAAAAAATGATGTTAAAGTCACAGAATATATTCCATGTAGCTAGCTTTTTGCCCACTACGTGTGGGTGTTGTATCTCTTGAAACCTGGCAATATGTGTATGTTAGGTGTAAATGGTTCTGTTCCTGCACAAACTGACACTGCTTGTTTGTAACGACTAAAAATGTAATATTTATAAATGGAACTTGTTAATATTTTGTGTTTCTTTCAACACCATTATATTGTTTGAATTCATTTTCTACTAAGCACTGTAAAGAACCCCCCCTCCCTCCCTCAATGCCAGACCCACGGCTGTGTTTGTGTATATTTACCTACTACATGTTTCACTAGGAAGCTTTGGGGAGAGGTGTTAGTAAATAGTCCGTTGTGAGTCACATGATACCAGGGTCTTGTTCAGAGCATCTTGGAACATCTTGAAAGGCTTCTCAATGCCTTAACGTAGAATAGTATTTTTAAGGAGGGAGGTGCTGCTTTCAAAGTCATGTGCTTTCTACATGGGTAGTGGGACATTACATTCTATAGACAGTGAACTGCACTTTTAGATGTCAAGCACTTTTAGTATCATACACGTTAGAGTCAAATTTAGAGGCATATTGTGCAGACTTAAAGTGGTCTTGTTACATTATTTCCAGAACAATCTATATTGTGGCGCTCACCATTACAGACTTTCTAGGGAGTAGATTAATGTAACTTCATGAACATAGGAGGTTCTGCAGCAGCTAAAACCTTTGCACTTTAAACAAGCACCCTAGATACACCAATTGCCTACCATGAGTTGGCTGCTCACAAACATACTCTTACAGAAGACTATGCTTTGGTGAGCTGATCCTCTTCCTTTCCTGTATCAGTGTGTGTTAATGTATTGCCATCTTTATTGCGCTTACTTGGTACAGCACCATAGAATATGTCGACACAGTAATCGTTATGAAAATGTAGCAAGACGGCACTTGGATGCCAGGCAGTAGGGTCAGAAAATATCAATGGGAGATTCCACCCATTAGTGGCATAGGATATCCTTCTAAATCAGTCCATACCCAACCTGTGAGCTTCAGGCTGCTGTGAAACCTGGAGGGATAAAGGTTGGATACTTTTATTTCAATAAATTCCATATGGAGGAATACAGAGATAGTAGAATACCTGATACTCGGCGCAATCTCTGTGTTCCTGTTCTTATATGTAAGCACTGAATATTCAAGACGTGCACATTTGATGAATAGACAACAGAGACGTAGGGCAGCTGCAGGTTTCAAGTGCCATCTCTGCTTGAGCAGAACTAGATTCCTTAACAGTTAGTCCCCCCTCAGCTCAGCCACAGAACCTTGGAGAATCCAATAGGGGTCGCTGCAGCTAAAATACCCCCTCCAGCCAACTCAGCTGACACCTTTCTTTTTCTGTAACAAAGTTTATTTAAAAAGGAGATCATGTTTATTTTCTCCTATTTGCAATGCTTTGCACAACCCTCTGTCCATCATTAATGTCACATGACCGTCACGTGTATTTATTTATGTATTTTAACAGTTAATGTTGGCAGTAGACCTGCCGCCTGTTTTATTTATGCAGTGTATGATGATTTACTTGGCAGTGTAATTTAATGAAATCGTATGTTCCAGTACAATACCTATTCTGTACTTATTGTAAATGTTTTTATTATATTCATGTAGGAAAATGTGTCTTAATTCTTGCTTAAGAAAGGAATCCTGAGATCCACATTTGTATGGACTCTGTATGCATATGGGAGAAAAGAATAGGGTTCTGCCCGGTGTGGCACCAGAACACTTAATTGGCCCTCACTGCATCCCTTAACTTCCATTTTCGTAAATCTCCCTCCGTGCTATTCCTATGGTGCTTTGCAGGGGCGAAAAAGATAAAGAAGGCTCTTGGTAAACAACCTGAGTATTAGCAGTCGGCTGTAGGGTACGGTGGCCTTGTTGGCTGGACCTGTAACATTATCACATACATAGTGCATGAACAACCCAGAGCATCATTTCTAGTAATCCATTATTTATCTTTTTTATCTGTATATTCCAACTAACAAGGTATATGTCAGTGCAAGAAATAAAGGTTTCTGTGTCATAACTGTAGAATAAAACAATGTAAGATAACCTGTCTTCTGAGTGCCTCTTTGCTTTACCCCTTTCTAGAGCCTATTAGGCTTTAAATTGTAATCTTTAATAAAATGTGATTCTTGAAATGATTAAACAAATAACTGAAGCAAAGAAACCTGAAGGGTGCAACAATCCAGCCCAACATCACCACCCTGCGGATGTCCCTCTGTCCCAGATCCCTTCTGTATGTACCTGATGCTCAGCCCTTCCCACTGTATGGCCCTGGCCACAAGCTCTGTGCTATGTGTCTCGTAACTGTAATGTGTACTTCTTCTGAGTATTTGGGCTATAAGATGTGCAGCGGGGGCTCTCAACTGATTTGTTAAGTTTTCCACTGCCCACGGGCTGCTCAGTGCATTGTACTGGAAAGCATTGCAAGTCCAACTGGCACCGATGTTCTAACCAAGGGTCTGCGATCTGGAATAATCAATCCATTAATTAATAAATGTGGCATTAATGCAAACAAATGATTTGAGTTTTCTGTATTTATTAATGTGCTTATCCAGAGTACCATTATGTTGTGTTTCTCGGTGGACCACACATGGGACAAACACCCATCGATGATGTACATGGCAGTGTGTTTTCTGGGGGCATCAAGGCTATCACGTTCATCACCAGCTGCATAAGGCAAAAAGTGTACAAATCACACTCTCATTAAAGGGATTCTGTCACAGGAAAACATGTTTTTTACAAAACCCATCAGTTAATAGAGCTTCTTCTGCAGAATCCTGCATTGAAATATGTTTTTCAAGAGTGCAAACAATTTTTTTTATATTTAATTTTGAAATTTGACATTGGGTAGCCATATTCCTAGAATCCCAAGTGCCCAATCTCTCTTTACTGCTGAGCTGCAAGTTGAAGTAACATCAACCCCTCCCTTTCCCTCCAGCAGCCAATTAGCAGAACGGGAAGGTAGCAAGATAGCAGCTCCCTGACACCTGTATTGCTAAACATGCTTCCATGATAGATATGAGAATAGCACTCAATAGTAAAAATCCAAGTCCAGCTCAGGCTCATGATTACTCCATTTACATGGGAGTAGGAGAAACAATAGGTTAGCAAAGTTACCGGTCCCACACTTAAGAAGAAAAGAAGCTGTCATTAACCACACCACTAATTTAGCACCAGGGTTTACAACATAGTGTATTGTAACCAACATTCAGTTACATTATCTAACCAAGGGGTCAAAATAAGTTAAAAACAAATGTGACACTCACTACTGTGTCAGGGTATGGATTCTATAGTGCAAGGTCTGGACCTCGTGCCTCTACCACTAAAAAAAAAAAAAACCTGGCTCTGCGTAAGTTCCCAGGTCTAGGTAGGCAAAGTGTTAAATTTAAAATATTGGTCAATAACAGCAATTGGCATATCACACTGCCACGGGACCATAGCCTAAAGCAGTGCTGTCCAACTTCTGTGGTACCGAGGGCCGGAATTTTTCTGACCTACGTGGTGGAGGGCCGATAATGGAAGCCAGTTTTGAACACTCCCCTTTTTGAAACCATACCCACTTGAAACCACACCCGTGTTATCACATGACCATACCCATATTAATGGTTGTAGTACAGCAAAAACCTGCCATACTCTGCCTTCCCTACCCTGCCTGTGTGTGCCATACTCTGCCTTCCCTACCCTGCCTGTGTGTGCCATACTTTGGCTGGTTTGTGCCATACTTGGCCTGTGTGTGCCATACTCTGCCTGCCCTACCCTGCCTGTGTGTACCATACTCTGCCTGCCCTACCCTGCCTGTGTGTGCCATACTCTGCCTTCCCTACCCTGCCTGTGTGTGCCATACTTTGGCTGGTTTGTGCCATACTTGGCCTGTGTGTACCATACTCTGCCTGCCCTACCCTGCCTGTGTGTACCATACTCTGCCTGCCCTACCCTGCCTGTGTGTGCCATACTCTGCTTGCCCTATGCTGCCTGTGTGTATGGCACACACAGGCAGCATACAGTGACACAATGCTGGCACTGCTCCTACAGTCTGCACAATAACTATATATTAAAAAACTTTTTAATTGCAGTACCACCTCAGTATATGTTCTTTTTGTAGTGTGCAGGGATTATTTGTGGGTTTCTACTGCTCCTACAGTCTGAGGTGTGAACAGGGGAACAATGTGGGTGATTACAGCCTGAGCCTGAGGTGTGAACCAGCGCTGGATTTCAAATCCGGGTGCCCCTAGGCCGCCCCCTATTCCCCCCTGCGCATGCACGAACAAACCACCTCCCCCCGCACTGACGCAAGCGTGCATGTGCGGACATTTAAACTCCCATACGGAGCACTGGGGAGAAGTCCCCAGTGCTCCGTATGGGAGCAAAATGTCAGGATTTTTGTGCGGCGCCCTAGGCCCGCGCCTTTATGGCCTTGCCACAAATCCGGGCCTGATCAGCTCCCCAAAGTTCCTTCCTCTTGCATTGGAACTACATTGAACTACAATTCCCAGTATTCCATCAAACAACCAAAATCCTTCCACATTATTCCCTTAGTCCCCAGCTACAGAAAGCATCACTAACTCTCAGATGCCTGTGTGGCCCATTTAGATGCCCATGCGGGTTGTCCAGCCAGTGATAAACATGAACAGAGAAAAGTCATCAGACTCCTACATCAATTAAGTAAAATTCTGGTGTTCTCTCTAGCCAACCGGACAGAACAGCAGCGGGTGCTTTTTATAAAAATGTATAATATTAGCAATGAAAAACTGCTAATACCACGAAAACTAAAAGAAAAAACAATGTAAATAATGTATTACCAATCAAAATATTTATGGTTGTTAGGGTTAATAAGCCTAGCTAGCAGACTGCAGTTTCAATACCAAACTGAACAAAAACCTAATAATTAGGAAAAACAAACATAAAAAAATACACAAGGAACCAAAAAGGTAACCAAATGTGTTCTTAAACTGGGATACGGTAGGAAACAATGGAGAAAAGCACAAGTTAATGCTAGTTCCACACTGGGTGGACTCTCTGCCTGTGGATAAACACAGGCCGAGAAGCTGCCAATATGCTTGAAAAATCTGGTCGTTGTGGCGTTGCCCTGGGTGCAGCCTCACTAAGTGGAATTTGGTGTGAAACTGTATACAGACTGGCTCATTTTTTTAAGCATAGGGGCAGGTTCTCTGCCTGCAGATAAACGCACCCCGTGTGGCACTAGGCTAGCAGTGGCTGAAACCAGGGGCGTTTCTGGCACCTGAGCCTCCTCCTGAGATGGCTCCTGCAATGCCGCCCCACCTCGGCCCCCTGCACTTACCTGGATACAGCACCAGAGGGGGCTGCATTGCCAGTAAAGATGGGGTGTAAATTGCAGTCTCTGCACTAGCAGAACCGAATTTCCATTGTAAAAACCGGAAATCCGGCTCTTACAGTTACGAGCAGCAGCTCATGGTAAAAGCACCCCTGGACGAAACCCACATTATCCAACAACTTGACCATACACGAGCGCATACCGCACGAGGGCCTCATTTCCATTGATCTGTTCATTGGAACTGACTGTTCAGAAGATGGGAAAAGCAGAAGCCTGACTGGTCCCAAGACTGAAGAAGAACAACATACAGCACCTTTATGTCATAAAATGCCTTTATTGGATACACATGGCTTGGTCTCAGATAAAGCAACGTTTCAGGCCTCACTTGCCCTTTTTTCAAGCTTGAAGTGAGGCCTGAGACGTTGCTTATGGTCAGACTACAACTGCCATCATAAAAAATATGCTTTTATGGTATCTCTCTCTTAGTAGAGGGCTGTCCCTGCTGAATTGTACTTAGTACAGTGGATTATCTAAGATGACTTAGAGATGTCCCTGCTGAATACATACATTGTAAAAGTTTTTTCTGGTATAGAATTGAGGTATCTCCATGTACTGGCTTGTGCTTAGTACAGGGGGATACCTATGCTGGGAAAGTTTTATAGTATTTCTCTATGTAGCAGAACACCCCATGTTGTTCAAGTCACAGTTCTCAGGGCAGCTTTAGATTTGAGCCTGATACACATTCTCAGCTGCCTCATACTGCCTGAGTAGAAAGGAAGTAAAGAAGCTGAGAAACCAACAAAGTGACATGATATAGACAGAGAAAAAGAGAGAGTGAGAGCTCCAGGGGTAAAGGTTTAGGGCAGAAAGGACATATTTATTGGGGTAGGGGGGAGTAACCAATTAAGGGTTCCCTGTGTTATGGGGGTTTGTGTAACATGTATGGCATATTGTGTTACTGGCACCTGTCTAAATGCAGGTCACTTCCTGTTACCCAAGATGCAATAGTTTCTGCTTACAGAATACCTGAGGGCCCAACAGTCAAGCAGCCTGGTCACTGCCAGAGTAATGAATGATTTGTGCTGCTGATCTGCCCCCTGACTAGAAGAAACCTGTCCCATACATACCTTGTATATACAATTTCCCATACTAAGGTCAAAGCCATTCCTATTGTTGAGGCTGCGTGTAACCCCCATCCCTACCCACTACTCAGTCTAAGGAAGGGACACCCTATAAGCTAAGGGCCCCTGGTTTCACAGACGTAACAGCAGCAGTGATTGCAACCATGGCTGATGTATGAATGACTGAATGAATCTTTGCAACAGATATGGCAGCACAGTAACTGCACTGACTCAATAGGCCACACATACAAAGCAATGCTCTGGGTACATAATAAGCTATGTATGTACTGCACATTTAAGGGCAAATAAATGCCATATAAACCTTACTCATAAATGGGGTACACTTCCCCTTTAACAATGTCACGTGTCATAATTTGAAAGGAGACTTGACCAGAGGAATGTGACAGTTGGTTTAGTCCGTTGGTTGGTATTGTGGTGAGAGGTAAGTGTACATCCCCTCTGGAGAGATTTTTTGCTAAATAACCCTTATTTTAGGTAAAAAAAATAGTTGTGTGACACCCCCCAAACTAGTGGATGTTGCTCCTCTCACTGATTTTAGTGAATCTGGAGAATTTTCCCCTAAAAGAGGCTTTAGAGATGCCATTAATCTTAGTGCTGGTTGGGAGACACAGACGCAGCATTTGGCAGTTATGCAGGGATGCCAGCAACTATGCACTTTCTTTCACTGGAACCCACATACAATTATAACATTTGGGGGCCATACAAAATAATGTAATGTTTGTTCCCTGTTATGACAGGATCCTTAGAGTTTTGCCTCTCTGCCCAGGTATATGCCCTACTCTCATGTACCAACCTTAACTTGTAACTGAATTAAAGACCTGCCCCCATACGTATAATGCCATATAAACCTTACTCATAACATGGTACAGTACCTGTCATGTGATGAGCAC
The DNA here is from genome assembly GCF_000004195.4 of Xenopus tropicalis. Lineage (NCBI taxonomy): Eukaryota > Metazoa > Chordata > Amphibia > Anura > Pipidae > Xenopus > Xenopus tropicalis. The sequence goes on from NC_030681.2 coordinate 126,307,204, forward strand.
CCAGGAATGTGACAGTTGGTTCAGTCTGTTGGTTGCCATTGTGAGAGATTTTTTGCCAAATAACCCTTATTTTAGGGAAACAAAAATGGAAAATAGTTGGGTAACACCCCCCAGACTAGAAGATTTTGCTTCTTTCAATTTTGTGAATTTGGAAATTTTTCCCCTTAATGATTTGGCAGTTATGAAGGGCAGCCAGCAAATATACAATATTTTTTTTTCTAAGGACACCCATAAAAATATAAGACATGCAGGCAATACAAAAAATGTAACTTTTATTCCCAGTACTGACAGGCTCCTTAGAGTTTTGCCCCTCGGCCCCCGGGTATCTGCCCTGCTCTCATGTACCAACCTTAACCTTTAACTGAATTTAACTTTTCCCTTTTACAGAATGGTGGGGGCTTTTAAGTTTCAAGTTTATTGTCATATACAAATAACAATGAAGCATCATTACTGTAATGACCCATGTTCCTCCCAACTTTACATAGACAAAATTTTTTTTATTAATACTGGGCAAATCTGCACCTGGGCAGTAATCCTTGGCACCAATCAGATTTGTGCTTTTATAGTTCTACATGTAGCTGGTAGGGTAAAGCTCATCAACTTCGGTGATTTGGCGAAATCGCCTGCGCAGCGTGTGCCATCCCTCCGGCGACTTACATTTTCGCCGGTGGGATGGCAATTCGGGGAACAGGGAGATTTGTCACGGGCGACTAATCTCCCCGTGTGCCAGAGCCCTTAAGGGTAAAATAGGCAAATCTCTCCCTTACTCTCACACCTTGTTTCTTATACGCCTTCTAAGTTTAGGTCCTAAGTATTTTGGAAAGGGCCCTCTTTACCTCTTGTATTGATTATCAGTTTTCATTTGCATGTAATCTGTATATTTAATTTATACACAATGTTATAAATAATAGAAATAATCCCCTGTATAGGAAATATTGCTAAATGCATTATGTATGTATGTATAACTTTAACTTTATTATGCCTAAAGCTGACTTTTCTTTTTTATTCCCTTCTTTATACAGATTGCTATTGTGCCTTCTAGCGTTCATTTGCGATTCAGTGCGATTCAGTGCGATTCAGTGCGATTCAGTGCGATAACAGCGATATTTTGATTTTTCTGGCATCTCCCTGGTTTGATATATTCCATTCTTATCGGAGCTAGTGGGGATAGCCACAGACTACAGAGAGAGACCCCTTGGGGTTCCCCGGCCTTGTGCCGGCCCCTCTCCTCAAACCATCACAATGGCAACTGGACAACATCTTTTGAGAGGTAATCTTGCAAATCCAACAGATATATTCATTATATATTTTACAGCAAATCTGCCCTAAATACACAAGGGAGGGGGGTTCAGTTTGTTAAGTCTCTTGGGGGGGGGCGGCTCGGGGTCAAAAATGCCCCTGTCTCTACCCCAGTTATGCCTCATTATGTTGTAACCACATCCACACAAGGTTTGTAAGGTAATCAGTCCCTTAATAGCTTATTTGTATTTTTAGTCTGTATTTAAAAAGGTTCAAAATGTAGTTCTTATTATCCCCGCATAGAGCAGAGATACTGTGCCAAAGGGTTTGCCCGAGCCTGGCCCTAATAAAGCCCCACAGGACTTTGTGCATATAAACCCCATACATATACCATATCTTGTCTTCATAAGAAGCAAATCCATCACTATCAGCAGCGTTATATTGGGCATTTATCATTAGGTAGTACAGTGTTTCATACAAACGGGACAATATAGATTAGGAGATACTTGACTATAAGCCCTTTTATGTCTTGAATCTTCTCCTATTGCTTTTCCTAAAATAATTCCCATGTGTCTCTTGTGTCTGCTTTTAGGTTGCGAGAGTATCAGGAGCAAGCCAGGGCTGCAGGTAATGCGTCTGTTTCTTCTGTAATTCCCTTTCCTACAACTTCAATAGAAACTACAACCTCTTCTTAAGTAGCTCTCTGTCTGCACAGCATCCTGTCTCTCTCAGTGTTTTGCTTTTACAAATATAGGTGGGAGCTGCCATACTATTTGAATCTGTGCAGTTATTGGAAAGGCTAATTTCCTGGGGTGGGGGGGGCAATATTTTAGACCCCTTCAGTGAATCAAACAGCTTTTTAACCCTGGGCCAGTGCGCCTTTTCAGAGAGATAATGCACCAGCCCAGGGAAAAAACTAACAGAGCGCCACACTCACATCCTACTGTGTTTTCCGGCTTGAGCTTGCGCATGAGCAATACAGTAGGTAGAGTTCCACCTGTGCCATATCCCTTATTCCTGCCATTATGTGCCATAGAAACCCCCAACCCTTTTCTCCTTAGTATGTTGATGAATTTACAGTTGTGTCCCTAATGCTCTTTTCTCTAACTTACAGGAGCTGTTCCTCGCCCTGGACACTTTCAGGCCTGAAAACACCAATTTTGAGGCCATGATTTCTTTTTATGGTAAAATCTTATATTAATCACCAGTTCCTTAAGTTGTTCTGCTTTAAAGCCTTTCAATGAAAATAGAAAGTGTAACCCCCAGTATCCCCATTTAAATTCAGCACTTTTATCTTGCTGCACCTTGATTCACCCAAGCCACTTTCCTGGTACCTGACTGCCCATGTGCTTAGCCTGAATCAGTAAAAGTGATACCTGGGAGCAGTACCCCCCACCCTTGATCACCCATCCCTCCTGCCACAGTGAAGCGAGTGGGGGGAATCAGGGTTAATGGGTAGGGAGGGGTGATAAGGAGCTAAAGCAGCCATGCCATGCAGTGTTCAAGACTTTTTATCTTCCATAAGCTCCAGTACAACCCCATTAAATGGGAAGTACTCTACAGAACATAACACTAGCACAAAAGTGCAAACATGGCGTCTGCAATTGGCAAAGGCTGTAGCGTTAGTCTACTGTTGTTGAATTCCTTTCCCTCTTTCAGCTCAGTGTTTAATGGAAATGTATTTTTCCCTGCAGAACATCATAGATATTTTTTTGGGAAGATCGAAGACCTGTAAGTAAACATAAATGATCTTATTATATGTTGGGAATTGTTTACTATTGCCCCTGGGGAAAGTGCAAGAGCAATAAGGGTAAAAATTCACACCCCTTAGGGCCCATGCACTAAGCGACTGATCAGGCCGTGCTCTGTGCCAGATACAGCATATGGTGTAGGATCCAGAACAAGGGGTATTAAATAGTGAGTAAATGACTCTCCTGCATCTTGTGGCCCCTGGCGCTCTGTATCTTGTGTATATGAATGAAGTGCAAGCTGGGGGTGTTCCAGGGGAAAGTCACATACCCCCAACCCCCTATCTTCTCTGAATGCAGGGCTGCCAAATGCAGTCAGCATCATATTCAGAGAAGCAGAGCCTTGTGCAAAACACAGGAGCAAATCTCCTTGCCCCATACATGGTAAATGAGCCCTCTTTTGTTTCACTGGATGGACTTTGTGCAATGGCGCCACTCAAGGGTCCTATTTATAACTAATTACTTCATTTTATATGACTTCTCCTTCATTGGCTATTTCTAAAATGTGTTATTCTTGCAAAAATATTCTTATTTAAGTGGCTTTATTTAAGCAGCACCCAGGCATCCACTTACTGCAATGCATTATGGGACTTTCTGTGTTTGGCTTCACACTGTATCTGCTATAATGAATAAGTGCATCTACAATAGAAATACAATGCAATAGTATATATAACCTTTTATTAATGCTCGGTGGGAACTCTTTTTCAGGAAAGATTTTCTGATTTTTTACACCATCGAGATCAACACCGATGAGGAGAACATCCCCAAGTATTTAGTTATGCTTGATAATCTGGTAAGAAATACAAAACAGATGTTTAGATAAATAAGGAATAAATGAAATTCCATTGTCAGCTTTTGGCCCAGTACAATTTATGTCTGGATCTATACTCCATATTATGAAATGACACAAGGCTCAGGCAATAACATTGGATGAGCAGATCCAGAGCTGCACTAAATCCAACTAAACCTATTGCTAGTTAACTATTCCCTTTATGTAGTTTCAATGATAGTGGGGCTAAACAGAGCCACAGAGTGTGCATAAAGCTAATATGTGAGGCAGCCACTCTTCCCAAAGTCCCTTTTAAACATAAAGCCCATGCAACTACAGAGGTAACTGGAAATGGTACAATGCCTGTGTCTTAAGTACATTTGGAATAATGAGGTGACCTGTAGTGATAGGATGGTAATTGCACAGCAGCGCTGCCTCGTATTTCTGCTGCTGAGATGATATTGCTGCTGCGCTTTCATTGTAAATGAGCGGGAGTCACAGTTAGTTATAATGAAGAGGCATAAAAACTATTTGGCTCTTAAAGAACTTACTCTGGGTTTATAGGACTGATTATAAGAGTAATAGCACTGACCTGTAGATTCCTTTCTCACACTGCTACTCTCTTTTATGTTACAGAGGAAACTGGAAGTACTCGAGGGGATGTACTTTATTGCGTGCCCTCTTGCGTCACCAGTAAGTGTCATTATTATTATTAAGGTTTTTATTCACTGTGTGTCTCTAATATAATCAGAAACATTATTATTCACTGTATGGTGCCACATGGGCACAATAGTGACATTGGTACAAAGCAGTGCTTAACATTGAGCATCTTCTCCCACAGACGACACAAGAAGGACAAAACCTGCGCAGCCAGTATGAGGCACTGGTAATTCTTCATACAGTAAGTTCCCTGGATCACTGTCCCTTGTGCTTTGTTGTAGATTCCAAAGAGGACACTTGCGCAGGAGGTGCTGCTGGGCATGTTGCCAACTGGGTATTTTCCCTGGCATGACAAAAGGCAGACTGATGCTCAGGGCTACTTGCAATACCACATGCCCCTTTAATATTCTCTATTTATCTGACTTAATAATACACTGATCATAAAGTGCTGAATTAAATATTACGGTATTAGGTCTATGGACGGACATATGGCATAGATTATGGAGATATTATGCGCAAGTACTACTTTCTCTAATACAAAGCATAGTTACATAGTTAATATGATATGAAAATGACAATAGTCTACCCCTCCAAATGACACCAAGTGCATATGCGTGTGTGTATATATATATATATATATATATATATATATATATAATAAGTTCAAGAATGGACAGCACACACTTTAAAGTGCAAAAAGTATATTACAGTGTGTGCTGTCCATTCTTGAACTTATTTTGTATGCAAGGACATCAGAACCTGTTGGGGACGTGCACCATGTTTTTTGTTCTATTGCAGGGTGCTGTACTATTACATAAACCAAGTATATATATATATATATATATATATATATATAGAGAGAGAGAGAGAGAGAGAGTAGCTGTAGAGAGAGACCGCACTCACAGGTCTTATAGAAAATGTAGAGGTGTTTATTCAAATCAACATCTAACGTTTCGGCTGCATCCACAGCCTTTCTCAAAAGAAATGTGTGTATATATATATATATACACACACACATACCGATATTAACTGAATATTCTAAGATCACTGTAGCTTTGGATATGATGCATGTCAACACTCTTACAGGTATTAGTAGAATCTACTATCACAAAATCAGTCGGCAGGTTATTCCACAACCTCATTGCAACTATTCCACAACTATTGGCACCATCTATACAGGTGTGATCATAACTATCTTTTTTCTTTCCCCTTTGTTCTGTTCCCTGTGCTCGCAGGCAGTAAGATCCAAGCTGGAAGAATTAATGCGCAGGATTACAGAGAAAGAAGAGGAGTTGCAGCGACTTCCTGGGTATGTATTTTACATATTAAACTTTCCATTACAGTTACTGACACATAAGAACAATATATAGAAGAGATGGAGCAAGAGAAATAACAGCATCTTAACATCAACATTACATTCCCTGCTAAAATATGTGTTTATCAGTTTAGTCTGATGCATTCATACAATATACCAAAATCCCCCCTCTAAGAAGGCAGTAGAAATTTTTCAAATATTGCAGCTCCCTCCTCGAGATGAAGCCTGTCCCTACAGCAAACTTGGAACATGCTCAGTAACTGCCCTATCAGGGTATATTATTCCTCCAGTGATCATAACTGCAGCCTTAAAACTTTGAAAACAGATGACAGTACTGACTCATGTTTTATTTTTTCACTTTAGAACCAGCGCACAGGAGACTCCTGCTGCAGAGATGAGAACAGCAGAGGAGAGTGCACAGGAGACACCGGGTGCAGAGCAGGAAGCAGCGGAGGAGACTCCTGCTGCAGAGGGAGAATGCCTGACCCTTAGAAGAAGGGTCAGGAAAGCCCTCAAAAGGCGGTTCCAGAGAGTTTGGGTAATATATTTATTTACTTACAATCTATTGTTAATTTGCAGATGCCATGTCAGTCAGTGCAGCTCTGTTTACCTGCCGTTCCAGTCATTTAGGCTGTCTGCCAAACACTTAGAACAGGGGTGTCAAACTCAATCACATAAGGGGGCCGAAATCTAAAACATAGGCTAAGTTGCGGGCTGAATTTTTTTAGTTACTATGTGAGGAGAATGGAAATTGATTATGCTGGATGGTCAGACACACTCACCAAGGGCCACATAAAACAGCCAGGCAGGCTGGATTTGGCTCCCGGGCCTTGTGTTTGACATATATGCCTTAGAACAACAGAATGGCAGCTATAGCTAGTATGCCCCTAGTAAGCTTTCTGCCCCTTCAGCCTGTGGGCTGATCAGTCAGAGAGCATACCTGATAGGCCAGTGTATGGCTACCTTTAGGTTATCTAGTATAACCAGCAATTCTCTAGTAGGCCAATAAGGGGGAGGTATGATAACCCTCATAGGGCAGCTGTAGCTCTGGCTCAGATATCCACCTTTGGAAAAGGGTTTTCCCAATGGTAAAATTCCAGAGAGCTGATATCCTGTAGGGCCAGACTAAGATTTATATGATGAAAAAAAACATTATTGCTGTAATTTATTCATATTTCAACATTTTTTTTCTTTTTTTTTTTTCAGCGTGCCACTAGAAGTCTTTTCAGGGGGGGATGCTGTCACCAACCTCCCCCTGCTCCATAGTATAGTTGGGGTAAGTATGTGTTTAGAGGGGTGGGTGGTTGGCTGTGTGTTTAGAAGGGTGGCTGTGCTTGTTAAGGGGTGAGTGGGTGTGAGTATAAGGACGTGGGTGGATGCATGTGAGGAGGAGTGGGTGGGGGGGTGCATGTGAAGAGGGCTGGGGGGTATGTAGAGGGAGTGTGTGTTAGGGGGTCATATATAACTTATACAGCCATGATCCAGGGTGTAAAACTGACTGCTGTTTCTAGGAGTCAGGAAGGAATTTTTACTTTCAGGTCAGTGCAAGGTTTATGCCTTCCTCTGGATCATCCTATGCATGCACGTGCAGAGAAGGTGGGAGCATGTGTGTGTGGGGGTGCATGTATAGAGGGGTGGATAGGGAAGTGTGTATGTTGAGGGGTAGGTGGATGCGTGTGTAGAGATGTGGGTGGATAGGTGTGTTTGTAGAGGGGTGGGTGGATGGGTTCATGTGTAGAGGGGTGGTAAGGTGGGTGTGTAGAGGAGCAGGTGGGGATGTTTTTGTAGAGGGACAGGTGGAGTTGTGTGTAGAGGGGTTAGTGGATGCATGTAGAGGGGTAGATGACTGTGTCTGTGTAGAGCGAGGTTAGCAGATTGGGGTTGAGTGTGTAAAGGGGTCAATGGGCGGAGGGGGGTGTGGGGGTACGTTTAGGGGTGTGAATATATGTGTAATAGAAGGTATGAAGCCATGATTCAGGGTGTAAAACTGATTGCCGTTTCTAGGAGTCAGGAAGGAATTTTTTACCCTCAGATGAGGGTTTTTTGCCTTCCTCTGAATCATTAGCTTTTAGGAATGCCCAAACCTAATTGGCTATGAATTGGAATAAACCCTGTGATCATCAACAGGTTTTCCCATAAACATGTCTCTGCGTTTTTCTTGAATTCCTAATGTAAAAGAATTCTGCTAAAGGTGCCTGACCAATGGTGTGACAGGGAAATGAATACCGCTGGGAGCTGCTCAAAATGGGCAAGTTCAGGGCATGTGGGGGTAAAACAGGGTGGTGGTGCTGATTAAGAGGTTAAGTTGAAGAAGTGGATGGATTAATATATAATGGAGGGGGTTGTTAGAGTGGGTTCTGCTGTAGGGGGGTGAAAGATACAGTGAGCCAAACGCAGCGGCGTATCGAAAATACAGATACCTAGCTACTGCCCCCTCCTATGTGCGTGCTGAAGTTATGCGTGCCCTCTGCAAATATTAGGCAGCAGGCAGGCATGACTTCAGCAAAGATAGAAGCTATAAAAGAAGCAGACCCCTGGTCCAGGCCCCCCTGTGCCCCCCGTGACTGCAGGGTCCGTTTCCTCTATATTTATGCCACTGATACGGAACTCTAAAGATTGGAAGCAACTACAATATTGCATTACTTAATAGGCCACAATGCAACTGCATCTCTAAGGGCACTTCTCAGCAGCCCACTGATACTATACCTTTTAGTGTATGTATGTGTTTGCTACAGGGGAAGACCTATGCCGAATTCATTTTTGAGTACTGCCCTGTACAGGTTGAGACAACTTTTGGGGAGGAATTCCTGCTAATGTGATGGTGCAGTATACCATTTTCTTTATCACACATCCGATAGATTGCTAGGCCATATGACCCGCTGGCCTCTTGCATGGAGACTACAGGAGCAATGTGGGGGATAAAAATGAGGGCTACAGGTTTTTATTTAAAATAGAACTCCTTGTAGCTCAACAACAGCACAGGAATCTTAGGTGATATGTACAAAGTGATTTTCCTCAATTTTCATGTTTAAGAGAAATCTTAAATGGCTCTATTCTGGAAATAAAACACCACGGTGGTTAGGACCCCTGAGGTGGCGCTGACATTACCTTAAAACTTATGGTACAGTGCAATGCAGACATTGAAATTCTTTAAAATTATTTTGCTATTAGTCCAACAGGTCTCCAGTTTTATTTTTCAACAACTATGTGGTTACTAGGGTCTAATTTACATTGCCCACCTGAAATAATACCCCCAGAGCTTACGGCATAATAAATACACTGATCAACTAATACATAATATCCCAGGGCACATGGGAGAATACATACACTGACCAACACATACAGAATACTCCTGGGGCACACATGGCAGAATATAGACAGTGCAGAATGAATTCCTCCTCCAGATTCCACAACTTCCCCAGCCCCAAAGTCATTGGGAAAATGTGCTAGTGATGTGGCACTTCTGAGATTTCCTGTATTTTACCTAAGCCTCCCTGCCTGCTGGGGTATATACAGACTTACCAGCTTTGGAAAGTACATGGCATTGCGTGGGGCCTATTGGGAACTGGGTGTGATTTGCATAAGGCAAACTTCAAGAGAGACTTTAACAGCTATGGGATAATACTTCCCGTAGTTGGGCACTAAATTACCCCAAAATTAAAGTGATGAATTAACACCTGACTGTCAAATGGAAAATACCTGCCAGTTACTCCTGGAGGAATTCCTTTGTCCTTACTTGTTGGCCTGCTTTCCGGATCCCTCTGTGTTATCTTGCCGGGATCAGCCAAGAATTCAAAAGATTCTGAGCCAACCCCAAAGAACCTCTGGGCTTCTTTGTCAGCGTAATAAAGGAGGAAAGCAGGCTGCACGGCTATCCTGAAGGAGAAAATAAACCCCTATTAACCCAGGTTACCATACAACCTTCTAACAGCCCAGCTTGCCAGTAGCCTACAAGCACTAATTGGCCCCTAGCAATAAATGAAACCCCCATGGCAGCACAAATGCATTCATATAACTATACTAATACCCAACTGATCTCACTAATATATAACTAATACCCGAATGGTCCCATGAATCCCATGTTTGCATGTGGCACTGGGTGAGAGGCTTAGTTTGGTAGCCAGAAGCTGTTCTCAGTGGAGATAGACGAATATACTAGTTACCTGATCCGCTGCCATGTTTCCTTCCTCCTCAACCTTCTTCTGCAGGGAGTCACTGCCAGTCCGACACTTGGAAACCCCTGCTGCTTGTTTTGGAAGACTAACGTTCAGGGCTCTGGGAGCAGAATGGGAGAGGGTTCATGTGGCACAGCCATATGGCAAATAATCTATGTTACTTGTCACTAAAATGCTAACACACTATAAGCAGCAGTTTTTTTGGGTTTGGGGGGGCTGCACATGGTGGAACCATAGAGAGTAGCACTTGTAGGTAGGAAGAGGGTGCAACATGGAGACAGTAGGGCAAGAAGAGAGAAAATTGAGAGAAAGATGGTGGCACTTGGGCCATCGACTACTGGTACTTTTTTATTCCATATGTCTCTATTCAAGTCCCTCCAATTCATTATTCAGTCTCCCACACTAACCGCTGCCTGGTTGCTAGGGTAAATGAGACCTGAGCTGCTGTTAAAAATAATACTGCAAAAACCACAAGAAATAATGAAGACCAATTGCAAATTGACAATTTCTACATAATCCTAAAAGTAGATTTAAAGGTGAACAGGCATCCATTTCTTCCTCTTCTCGTAACAGCGGTCAAACATTACCTGCAGCTCTCTTACCCGATGTACTAACCCTGTGGGTTCATTAGCTATAAGAGGGTTATTATTTGCAGGCAGATTCTGCTTAAAAGAGAATTTAAGAATATATCCTGGGAAAATAGTACAAAAAAAGAAATGATTTTTTCCACTGATGTTACCATGGCAACTCAGTGATGCTGAATTGTGCTTAGTACAAGGTGGCATAGTTTTGTGATATCTCTCTGTACAGGCTATAAACAAAAGTAGGGGGCTGTTCCTGCTTAAATCTGCTTAGTACAAGGGAATACCTATGCTGGCATAGTTTTATGTTATCTATATATCCTGGCTATAAGCAAACATAGGGGGCAGTTCCTGCTGAATAGTGCTTAGTACAGGGGAATACCTCTGATGGCTTAAGTTTATGGTATCTCTCTGTACAAGCTAAGAACAAATGTTAAGGGCTGTTCCTGCTGAAAAGCGAAGGACAGGGAAATATCTATGCTGGAATCATTTTATGGTATATTTCTGTAATGCTATGAGCAAATGTAGGGGGCAGTTCCTGCTAAATTGTGCCTAGTACAGAGGAATAGCTATACTGAAATATTTTATGGCAGCGGGGCGATTTCGTGCAAATCGCCGAAGTTGCCTCGTGAGGCTTTTTCGGCGATATGCGCGAAATCGCGCCGCCGCGTGTGCCATCCCACCAGCGACTTACATTTTCGCCGGTGGGATGGCAGGGGAAGGCAACTTGGGGAGATTAGTCGCCCGCGAACAGGGAGTTTTGTCGCGGGCGACTAATCTCCCCGTGTCCCAGAGCCCTAAGAGTAAGCCATCAAAGCAGCCAGACAGGTGGGGGACCACACAGAGGGGGGCCGCGGGCCGCCAATTGGACAGCACTGGCCTAAAGGGTGGGGGTCAGTGCAGCACAGCCTTAACATGTACGCCTTTCAACTGACCCAAGTAATAGCTGACTGTGTGAAATACCTGTGAGAATCCATTAGATTAAAATGAAAATAAGTGCCCGTTATGGAAATGCAATAAAAGCTTAAGGAACGTTGATGGCTTGGACAATGCAAAATATCAAATCAATCAAACTGGCCTATCAAATCAGTCAGTTGGATCTATTCCTAGAAATGTCCCCAAGTTCTAATGCCTGGGAACAGTGGTGTAACTATAGAGTAAGACAAACATGAGGCTGAGATAAGGCCGGTTCTGATTCCTCTATACAGAGAGCCCACTGAGGCGCGGGGGGGGGGGTTTGTGCATGATCTGTTAGTTCATGGGTGACCCTCGGCATACATAAAGACAATGTAAGCACATGCGTTGGTTTTCACAAGTTTTAATTAGATAAAAGTAAATGGGTTCCATAAAGAATCCATATGTTCAACAACAGCAACACAACTCAGGAATGAAAAGCCAACCATGGCAAACAGATTGTAAGCTTGTGATGGGATTTCTCCTTTCCAAGGAGAGACGGAGAGCCCATTTCAATAGAACTGTGTTTTTTTAGACATCTGGTATTTAGTAGCCAGTCCCAACACAACTTCAAATTGAAAAAAAATCCAAGTTATCTGTATGTCAGCTGTTCTGTTCTTCACATCTGACACTGGGCTGTATCGTGGCACTTTCATCTATGCTTGAGTCACTGTCGGAATCCTCTCCATCTTCTTGCTCGGAGGCTCTGCATTCAGGCTGCTCGCCAGTTTCAGTAAGAGGTATCGCACCCTTGCGCTGGGGCAGAACACTAAAAAAAGCTTCCTTCCATTCTTTCTTTTCCAGAAAGGCAAGTATGATCTCAAAAACTGGAAAGTAGAATGGGCAATGTCATTGCTGAGTAGTGACAAGCTTCATAAGCAACAGTAACTGGTCAGTGTGTAAACCCTAAACAGCAACTCAAATGGCACTTCTGTCTGGTTACAAACAGCTCTTACCAGTTTATTAATAAGGTATCAAAAAAACATTAAATAAATCCAATAGGATTGTTTTGCCTCCAATAAGAATTAATTAAATCTTAGTTGGGATCAAGTACAGGTACTGTTTTATTATTACAGAGAAAAGGGAATCATTTAACCATTAAATAAACCCAATAGGGCTGTTCTGCCCCCAATAAGGGGTAATTATATCTTAGTTGGGATCAAGTACAGGTACTGTTTTATTATTACAGAGAAAAGGGAATCATTTAACCATGAAATAAACCCAATAGGGCTGTTCTGCCCCCAATAAGGCAAATTATATCTTAGTTGGGATCAAGTACAGGTACTGTTTTATTATTACAGAGAAAAAGGGAATCATTTAAAAAAATTGGAATTATTTGATTAATATGAAGGCTATGGGAGATGGGCTTTCCGTAATTCAGAGCTTTCTGGATAACAGGTTTCTACATTAACGGATCCTATACATGTATAATTTTCTGTACCTGAGATGTGGCAACAGTTTAAGATTCCAATGAGTAACTACAGAAACTGGCGTTATTACTATATAGATTACTGCATAGTACAGGACTGCACACACTTACCAGTTTGGGGCTCCCAAAGCCTATAAACCCATACATACTGTATGTATTAAGTCAAACTGCCCATTATGAATGTACACGGATGTGTGCTCTGACTAAACAGACATGTTTCTTGGGCAACAAATACAAAAACAAAGGAGAAACAAGGGCATGTGGTGTGTTGCTTGCGACTTGTGGTCTGTGCAGTATAATCCTACATGATCAAATGAACTGAAGGCAATACAGACCCATATAAGAAGAACGCCTCATAGAGAGTACTTATCTCTTCTAGTAAAATAAGCCGCCATATATCTTGCTACAGTAGCAATTCTCTTTGCTGTAGAAGGAGCTCTGGGTCCCTCACTGTTCATACATACTGATGGCTTTAAAGATCGCACCATTGTCCACCGTTGTATAAAGTGTTGCTTACCATGATTGACTGCCAGTACTTTGCGAGTGTTCATTTTCACAAAATTCCCTAGTGGCAGCTGCGCATGACTGATCCCAAGTTCCAAAGCTTTCTTGTACGTGATACCCTAAAAGATTAGAAGTTTCCAACATTTACATAATAAAGTTTTAGATTTTACATTATAAAATGTATGGATTTAAAATGGAAGTAAAGCTGTTTGGTCTGTTTAAATCCCTCAGTAACGCTTCTTAAATGAATGAGCCAACTGAAGGACTGCCTGCCAGGTCGCCACTGCTTAGCAAGAACAACTGACCTTTCCTAAAACTGCATTCCTTCTATGTAGCAAAGGAATAACTTACACTTACAAATAATTTCAGTTATTGATTTAAACAATGTATTCATTAGTAAGAAAAGTGTTAAATAAAAGCATTCAATAAATAAAATTATTGGAAATGAGGGAAACAAAGAATCAGTTGTATGCATATTGTATGCAATTACACCCATGTAGCAGGCAATATTCTGGGAGCAAATAGGTACCTTGTGATGATTGTGGTCTACCAGGCCCCCAATGATGTAAGCTTTAGTCTCATCAAGCTCGCTCAGTACTTCTGGGGAGTCCGAGGTAAGATAAACAAGGTCTTCCTTCTTTATGAGGTCTTTGTAATGTTCTGGCTTAATATGGATATCCTTGAATGAGAATATTGGAGACCGTGCTTTAGTGAGATTAGAGACTGTACATGATAGTAAACATAGGCACTTTCCAAACATTTGTTCCCAAAGTCTGACTATTGCCCAACCATCCAGTTTGTTGCAGTCATACTAGCAACTATTCTATTATGGTTCTCTCTGAAAAAGACATATAATTCACATAACTATATGCACTTGCAGTAATAAAGGCAAGAATATCCTAAAAGGTGGCTCTCACCAAACCCAAAGCCTTTCCTTTATAGAAGCAGACCTACTACGTTTCTGCTAGCTACAGATCACCAAACCTCTGGAACCTATTGATGCTGTCAGGCACACTCTCAGAAGCTGCCTTTACATTAGCAATGCTTGTATTACAGTGGGAGACAGGGCTGGCATAGGCATTTGTGTGCTTAGCTAGTGATACTTCTATAAAACATAGCACCTTTCCCCATGTCTTTGTTCTAAAATACCTTCCAGTTGATCCATCCTTTGTCATATTCATCCATGTTACTTTTCAGCTGACCGCCATGGCTGGTCAAATAGAGCTTAAAAACAAAACCAGAGATAGGTCAAGCCACAAAAATATGATATTGCTCCATGTAGCTACGTGTAAAAAGGTTATAAAGCCTGAAACCAGAGAACAGCTTTTTGCAAGGGCAGCATATTCAGTAACTTTTTCCAGGTATGCAGTGCTGGCCTTAAAAGGGTATATACACCTATATCATGTAGTTCTATATCATGTAGTTCTAAGCAACTTTTAAATTCATAGTAAATCATTCTAACATAATTTTAAATTGAAAAAGGTCCCTGGACAATTGAAAGGGGTTCCTTTGTGTCGTTAACTATTATTCCCTTCTTAGTTTGCCTTGGTTAGAGGAGAGCTGACTACCAATTCAATGGAATGAGTAGTCAGGGAAAGGAGAGGAGAGAAAAACACAGGTTACAATCAGTCCCGTTTCAAGGAGACTGACCCCATTTTAGGTTTCCCGCCCCAGTGAAAAAGTGACCCCAGGAATAGTCCCCGGTTGTCTCCATGGCAACAGAGCTGCCCCCAATCAATCATTGCTATTCGAGGACAGGAGGACAAAAAATGAGTGATCTTCTGTCACCTGATCCCCTTATTCCTCCCATATCCTCCAAACTTCCCCTGCCAGCATTCTTCTTGCTGAAATAAGCATTCCCTCTCCATTGCACCTTGCTGCTCTGCCCCTCTACATCTGACAGGTAAGCAATCTGCACAATAAACATAATGGTTCTTTCTGCTGGCTCCTTCAGTTCTAAATATTGCTTGCATTGTGGTTTTAGGTCTGGTATATTGAGATTAAAATGTGAGTCTGTGATGTTAAATGGGTGTAGGTCAGAATACAAAATACCTTAGCATTTTTGATGGTACAATTTGCATAGACTGTCCCTATATATAAGCAGCTTTAGTTCACTTGTATATTTATTATACTTATTATACACTATTTGATATTGGGGGTTTTTGGGATATATCGATTGCATACTGTGTGTGTCCTCATGTTTTATAAAGCTGGGAGCAAGCCATTTGCACATTTTCGGTTCTGTCTTCATTTCATCATTGTATATTATATGCTGGTAAGCTAGAGGCAAGGGAGAGTACCTTTGTATCTATTGTACATGCAGAAAATTCAGAAGCAAGACTGCAAACCAAGCATAGTGCAGTTATACTATTTATTCTAACTCGGGTGGTTCAGGTCATTTCACAGGTACCCACAAAGAATAGCGGCTGCTACTGTGCAAGGCAGAGTGCTTGTATCACCTGAACAGGATGGACCGCCCGGCGATTTTCTGCATAGCATCTTCTAATTTGCTTGTTTAGCTTTTTAACATCCTAAAGAAAAGGAAAAAAATAATATAATAAAAACAATAATTTGGTTTCATTTGGCAGTATAAAAGAGAATGTAAGGCTAGGCTTACTCGTAATGCCATTAGGTCATCAAAACTGCAGTCTATAATCAAGCGGAGTGCACTGGGCTGAACTTCATGGCGGAATCGTTTTCTACTGTTAGCATCAATATTGTGCTCTGCCTGAGCCTGGCGCTCCAGTTTGCGCTTTTGGCGCTTTTCCTTCCGCTTCTGCCTAAATGTGAAAGAAGTGATTATTTGTCTCTTTCCTGGTCTAGGACTGAAATTAACAAAAGAAAAAAAATTTAAAGATGAGTGTGAATATAGCACCATGGGGCAGAGTTTGAACCCAGTGCTGTGCCCACAAAGAAGCCCCAAACATTTCACCTGATTTCATCTTCTTGCAGATAAATAACTCAGCCTAAGTCTTACCCCTAATGCCGAGGCATAAACAAAGAGCCACCCAAGTACCCATATGTGTCAAATGCAATCCAAACAAACCAGACTTTTATAGGCATTTGGATGGATTTTGTATTTGTCTATAAAGATGCTCTCACTGGTTTAAGTACCTCTCTAAAGTGAATGTGGATGGAAGTGATTTTGTTCTTGCACTGCACCTTGCAATAGAACATAAGCCCTGTAACATTTTACATGATATGGGTGGATTCCATATATGAATTTTTTTTTTCATTTGTCATTTTTGTGGTACACCTGTCCTCAATCATGAATGTCAATCAAATACAAAAAAAGGCGACCGATATTGCAAAAGGCTGTGAATGTCGGTCGACTCAAAGATTTGATTGGGCGCCACTGAAGGCTCCTAAGCAAAATCTACCTTCAGGGCTGAATCAACAGAAGGAGGTAGAAATCTTATTGTTTCTACCTCCATATCTGACGATTCAACCCTGAAAGTCTGTGGAGGGTGGGAAAATTGCTACCTGTGTGGCCACCTTTACTATGATACATACTTCCTGAGCTCTCTTTGGTCCTCCCATTGCTTCTGTTTCAGAAATTTCTTCATTTGCCGCTTGGACATTGCATCCTGTGCCTTGCACTCGCTCCTGGGGGCAGAGCTGTTTTCCTGTAAAGGCGTATTGTTGCCAGCATGCTGGGATGCCAGCAAGTCTTTAGTATTAGGATCTATAGAGCACTTGCCGGGTTCTGTTACTGCTTCCAGGGACATTTTCTCCAACCATTAAGTGATCCGCGCAGAAATGTATTGTGTTCTTTCACACCTACAAATCATAAGGCAACAGTTACTACAAATCAAAAAGAGATAGACACAATCCATGATTCTGCTGACTTACAGAACTTTTTGCAAGATTCCATCAAGTTCTGTTTCAGCCTAATCTGCAGCCTTATTCCCATATGTAATAAAAGGCACAGATGCAGTAGTCCATGGCAAGGGATATTTGCTTTTGACCAGAAAATGTCACCTGCTAATCTGTTGCTACAGGCCACTGTGCCTGGGCAAATCTATTGTATTTTAGAAATATCCAAGCTCTGTACTACCTAAATGAATAAACATTTGGGGAGAGTGTGCAATAATCTCACATGTGTAAAATGGGTTAAAGCTTGCCTTTTATGTGCCCTGCAGTGCTTGTTGGTGTATTTACAAAATGTCCAGTAACCACACCCCCACCATGTATTAGCTGTGCTGCAAGTCCTCAATGAACTAGAAGTTAGGGTCTGATTAACAGGATCACATGAAAGAGGCTGTCTTTTCCATACAGCCCAGCAGGTTGTACCCTGAGGTGCGGCATTTTGCACTAGGCATGCACCAAACCCAGATTTCGGTTTGGAATCCGGCCAGGCCTTTTTCAGCAGGATTCGGGTTTGGCCGAATCCAAGCACCTGGCTGAACTGAAACTGCATCCTTTAAATCACGAATTTTCATCATGTGAACACGAAGGTTGATAACTTTTTGCTGTGCGCTGGGTGTGCAGTTCTCTTTGGCCCTTTGACCAAATCCTAAAATAGAGGTGTATCTCAAATGGCAGCCTCTTTCCAGCAGCATCTCAGCTTGCTGCCCCTGGAGCAGTGGTTCTCAACCTTCCTAATACAGTTCCTCATGTTGTGGTGACCCCCAACCATAAAATTATTAAAGTTCATCAGACATATGTGTTTTCCGATGGTCTTAGTTGACCCCTGTGAAAGGGCCGTTTGACCCCCAAAGGGGTCCCGACCACAGGTTGAGCATTCCCTGGAGGAACGCGGCCATGACTGAGCAGTGGGTCCCTTTCCTGCCCCCTGTTCCGCACCCGCACCCCCTGTTCCAATTTGACTCCCCCTGTAACAGCAGAAATAGCCCATTAATATGTAACTGACTATTTCTACTGGTGTGTATCTCCTATGCCATAAAATCGCTCCTATTTATTTAACACAATTATTTGTCACATTTAAAAGCAGCAATGGTGACCAGTTTTTTCCCACAGCATTAGAGTAGTGGTCACTGCCACTATGTTAGAGATATGCAATTGCTTCAAACCAAAATGCAGGCTGATAATACACTAATGCCGGCCAGACTGTACACTGTGTGGTGAACTTGCTAAATAGGCCCCTTGGCCATGTCCCTAAAGCAGGGGGGTTGTATAAAAGTGTTCTAAGACCCTCTCAGTGCAGAGCCAGGCAAGCTGCGCCCACAGCTACAAATTACAATCTGATCGCTTCTCAAGGCCAATAAAGCCCCCGACACATGAAATCCCAGCACTGTCCCTTAGCATCAGCACTTACATCAGAGAGAGTGAGCTGTGTGTGCTCCGAGGCGCAGCTCTGTACAAAGTTAAATAAAGTTTTACACAAAAAGAAAAAAAAAAAAAAAAAAAAAAAAAGAAATATTAGACAGCGAGCCCTGATTGGTCAGCTCTCAGCAAGCCTCCAAAGAAACCTTGTTGGTGACAGGTTGATTGGGTCACATGCTTGCGTGCATGGCTTATTGATTTCCGCCCATAGCCAAACAACGCTGCGGTGCATGTTGTCGCGATAAGAGAGTGGGCTTTTAATTTTGGGTCAGGGAATCAGGGATGGATCTGTATGATGAACTTCCCGAACCTCCACGGGCCCCTGGTGAGGAAGTGAGGCGGTACGGTGTGTGTATTGAGAGGCAGCTTGTGTCAGGGCAACGTGGAACGCAGTGTATGTGGCGGATGTGCCCTGCCCAGGCTCGCTTGGTGTTTGCAGAGAATGCGGGGAACAGCAGGCATTAACGCTGGGACACAATTGGGTATTTTCCTTATGTGCCAGCCTTACCTCCGCTGTGAGCCATACAACTGCAACCAGTGTGCAGTGTTACTGCTGCCTGTAAGTGGATACAGAGGAGTTGCTCAGGGCCCATTTTATGTGTAGGGTGACCAGATCACTTGATATTTTAGAGACACGTCTAAGGAATCCAGTTAACAGGGCTAAGTACAATCAATGCTGTTCGGCAACATGTATTTATTAGACGTGTCAAGTGATCTGGTCACCCTAGGCTGATGCCTTCTGGCTCTCCGTATATTTACTGTACTCATCAGGTATACACCATAACTAATGTTAATAAGCTGCATTTCACACATCCCACTGACACCAGTTCAGTAAGTAGTTGTAGGTTCTAATATCCATTACTGATTTCCACCCAGGATCAGACCCTGAGCCTTCCTGATATGCCTGGGCCAGTTGGCTGTCCCTGTGGCCCATGTGTATTGAGTTTCATATACATTTGTACATGTGTTTTATTCCCGTAGCTACACTAGGGTCTTCCAGATGATGTCTGACCGACAAGTCTGGCTTTGGAATATGTCAGGAGACCAATACCTGCCTTATTGTGTTACGTTGGTCAAGGGTTATCATTGTTTGAGCTAGAGTTCTTAGTAAAGAGAAAGTAAGCCTTAAGACTACAGTGTATAATGACATTCTTGACAATTCTGTGGCTCCTACCTTGTGATACCAGTTTGGGGAGGGCAATTTCCTTCCTTCCATTCCATCCATACTGGTATACTGAGATGGGAGTGGAAGGACTTTTTGGTCTGACCTCAGCCCAGCTGTTAACCTGTGGGATGAAATGGAACCCTGACTGTGAACCTGGATTAATCCCCAATATCAATACCCAACCTTACTTAAGCACTTATGGCTGATTATAAGCAAATCCCACCTTCAATGTCATGGGTAAAAAGCTGTTATATCCGCATGGCAGGATCAGCTTAAGCAGAGAGTAAAAAAACTTCATTATTGTAGGTGTACATTGATATGGGGTTCCTGTATTTCCTGGCAATTACTGTAAGTAAAAGTAGTGCCAGGCAAAATAGATTAGGCTTTTTTGATTGGACTGAGAATTTTGTGGTACCCAAGAAACTCTGCTTCCTTCCTGGACAAAAAAAAAGAATTGTAATCTCTGTAATAAAAACTTCCCTTTCTCTGGCTCTATTCTGTCCCCAGTCCCAGTAATGTGAGATGAGCATATGACAATTATCTTTCAGGGCCTGCAGTGTCGCCATCAGATTCTGGACCCCCAGACAATAACCCCAGTACTAAACGCAAGGCGGAAACGACAGACTCTGACAGCAGTGAAGAGCAGCACCAGGAAAAGAAAGTTTGTAAAGGTTTTCACACAACTCGAAACTGCACATGGTGTTTGTGCTTGAAAAGCTGCGTCTTCAGTGTTTGTCCATTTGGCTGACTGTTCTTGACTCTTAGAATAGCCAAGTTTACAGAACATGGTTACTTGGATAAATATCTTTTTTTCCCTGTTTTATGTAGACATCAGCATCTAATTCTTTACATACAGAGAGAAAGGTGGAAGTATGAAGCAAGGTGCCAATTAAATAAGAAACATACCATGAACATATAAAAAGATATAGCAATACTGTTCATATGCTTAGTTCCACAGCTTTGGGGTATGTAAACATTTAATTTTTGTAGACACAGCTTTATCAACTTAGCATCCCTACAGTTTTGCCCTATGTATTGACATGCCCAGAAATATTACCCATCTTAACCAGTGCAGCCAGCTAGGCAGGGCTAAGACTTGATGGAGGTTGAGCTAAACTTAGCAGGCTCATAGCCATTTATGTGCAGCCAAATGCTTCACCCACATTTCTTCTTTGTTATTGGTCCCTATTTGTATCACTTAGCTAAATGTCTGTTCCCTGTTGTTTTAAAGGTGTCTGTACATGTTCTTCTGTATAGTTGCGCCATTGCGTCCTTCCTGCCTTTTCTACCAAATCATGCATATGTGCACCTATTGATGTAGGGGACCCTGGAGCTGCCAGAACATTGAACAAATTAGTAATTGCAGGGTTCCCAAGCAAGTTGTGGCAATAGGTGCAGCAAACTTGCAGGAAAAGAATCACACGCTACTGCCATTTACCGCCATAGGCTGAAAGTGATGCAGTCCCCTCTCAACCTAATAGTACAAAAATTATTTGCTTTTTCTCTCTAATAATAAAACCGTAGCTTGTACTTGGTCCCAGCTAATATATTATTAACCCTTATTGTTGGCAAAACATTCCTATTGGGTTTATTTAATGTTTAAATGATTTTATTATAACTAATATATGGAGATCCAAATTATGGAAAGATCTCTTATCCGGTAAACCCCAGGTCTTAAGCATTCTAGATAACAGGACCCATACCTTATAGTCCCTGATTTAAATTTTACTATTAATTAACTTGAACAATACATGTTTAGGTGGCTTACCATATATCTTCTAAAAGATTCTCTGTAGAATGCAGTAACCCAGCTCCATTTTTGTCCTGCCATGATGTCACATTTGTACCCTGTGGTTCTTGAGGTTATGGAACACAGGATATAACCGAGAGAGTACCAGAAACTGCCCATGCAACCTCCTGCTGATTTCAGTAGGTACCACCTGTCACTACAGGCAGTTTTCATTACAGTCCATGGGAGGCAGCAAGTGCACTGAACACTTCTTTGGCAATTAAAATATACAGATGGAGAAACACCCTGTGTGTTGTCTGGCTGTATGACCTGTACCAGGATACAGCTAATGTGCATACAGCCCAAAGGTCATAATGTATTGTACATTATAAATATGTTGTTGCAAGAAGTATTGCATGGTTATGGCAGAGAATTATTTGTGAGTTGGTTTACAAGTTTGTTTTGCAGTTTGTTAATATATTTTGTTTGTTTGCATTGTGTATCGGTGGAAGGAGAGAAGCTGCATTGTCTTTCATTTATCTTTCATTTTCCTTTGTTTAGGAATCCTGTCTTTGAAAGCCCACGTTGCCGAGCGTCGAGGGGAACGTGAGGAATTGCAGGATGCACATACCATATGTGACCTTAGCCAAGATTGCCAGCCAATGCCACCTGACTTGTAGGTTTTATGACAAGTACTTTTAACACTTTCAGTGCCAGTAAACGTGCTACATCATAGATTTCAAGGCAAGCCAGAACACAGAATTGGCACCTTAGATTCTACTTTTGCTAGAGGGTTAAAGTTCTTTTTTACTTCTCAATGCATCTTTCAGATTACGCCTCTCATATTTTGCTGTGTTTGATGGTCATGGTGGAACACGGGCATCACGATTTGCTGCACAAAATTTGCATCAAAATTTTGTGAAAAAAATACCCAGAGGTGAATTTTGAAATATAAATGTTTTCAGTTCAATGGGATTAAAATCCACAGAGTCTCACTGTGTGCTGTGTTGCAGGCGAGGGCAGCAGTGTGGATAAAGCTATGAAGCGGTGTATCCTGGATGCCTTTAAGCAAACAGATGAAGATTTCCTCAAACAAGCAGCCAGCCAGTGAGCATCCCACTATGCATTCCTTTTTACCTTGTAGCAGTAAGGTTCAGCCTCTGGCTCTCCAGCTGTTGCTGAACTAGAACTCATGTTTCTGGGGCTTGTAGATCAGCAAAAGACGGAGACCCCCCAGGTTACAGTTTTTCTTTTTTTGATGAATTGGCACATATATAGGATATTATCATCATTTGTTAATACGGTGTAATACAAGTTACAAGGTCTTTACAATAATGTCCTACCAAGCAGGAGAGTGAGTATTTCATAGGCAGTTATTCTAAACAAAAAGGAGAACGATTTCCAGCACTCAGTTTGCCTTTAAAAATAATTTGTAAGCCACGTCAAAGCCCCTCATTGTATGTGGGTCCTACACTGCCTAGTAGCATTCTAAGTCTGCAGTGCAATTAAAATCAAGTTCCCCAGCAAACAGTGTGACTGAGTAGTAAAACCATGTTGCACTTATCCTTAATTCAGAGGTTCTAGTGAGCAAGCAGGAAGCTTCTAAGCCCCAGCTCATTAACTAATACCTGTAAGTTGTTCCTTGTTCTAAAGGTTATTCAAAGCAGTGCACTTCAGGAGTGTAATATAAAGCCTAGGTTAATTTAATGAACCTGCATAACATATGTAGTTATCCTATATCTCCCAAGCCTTCTGTCTCTCCATCTTTTCTATTATTAACTGCTTTTAGGAAACCTGCATGGAAAGATGGGACGACAGCCATCTGTGTGCTTGTTGCTGATAACATCTTGTATATTGCCAACCTAGGGGATAGTAGGGTAAGTCCAGAGCAAGAGATTCCACTGACCGCACACCACAAAATAAAAGTAAAATAATAGTGGCCATATACGTTAATTTTCCAACAGGCTGATCAACAAGATGACCAATATCCAAGGCCTTTGCTGATATCTGTTGCCTCATCTCCAGCCATACACTTACTGAAGTTTTGAAAGATAATATCAGTGTATGTGTATGACCACCTTAAGTGCAATTACTCATTTGCCCTATGTGTGAATATTGTCTTGGATGTTCTCTCTATGCTTATATGTGTGTGATTTCTTCTGCCCAGATATACTAGCATTGTTTCTTTTGCAGAATATGCTAAAAGGTAACTATTGTGTAATATCAAGTTTACTTTAAATCAGGTGATTTTGCTCTCCTAAAGAAGAACTAAACCCAGCTGCCTTAACTTGCAGCATTACCATTTTAAACAGGGTGCAGTTGCTAAACTCAACCTGAGCCTCAGAAAAGTAATGGAGGCTTTTTAAATCCACCAATAAAAGATTTGCTCTGCAGTGATCCCCCCAACCTTCATTTTAAATTAATGAGGGAAACTTTTAGCAATGTGTTTAGCTTACAGGCTTTTACTTTTCTCCAAAATGGCCTATGTGCTAGGATTGGACATCCATGGCCTTTACATGGAGGATGAACTGGCTTGTTATGGCCGTCCCATCGCTGACACTAGGAAGGCTGTGTGTATGCACAGGTTAAACATATACAAAAAAATGTACAATTGATTATTAATGACCACACTAATGAAAAGTTTTGTTTGCAAAATTTAATTTTTTTTTTACCCCAGTAGTATTCGTTGCCTACTTATGTTTATCTTCTATATGTCATAAGACTGTGTCTTCCTGCTGTATTTATTGCAGCCACTAGGAGTCAGTATGATATTTATCTAACCTTGGAGCTTTATTTGCAGCCTAGATATCAGGACAGAATACCAAAATGTTTGTTCAGCAGCTTTAAGACACTAAATACAGACTTGGAAAAGTTTGATTTGCAATTAAGCTGGCCATCCACGCACCACATTTAAGCGTACAAACAATATCTGAACATTCATGGGAAGAAAACTAAAATCAGCTTCAGTGTTTGTGTATATTAGGCCAGCTTTGTATGTTTGTCATGTTTGTTTGTGAAAGTTATACAGTTAAAGAAAATAGCAGCGTACCCTTCAGCCTCTTTAATGTGTTATATTTAATTATTACATGCACATACATTATTATGTATGTATGTCTGGCTGATCAGCAGCAGTGGGGGATGTGCCCAGTTGCATAGAAAGTACTGGTTTGAAGAGTGAGCACTGGTGCCAGCCTGCGTGTTTCTAAGGTCCTTGGTATAAGGAATCCAAAAGAATGTGTTACAAGGCATATTATTTTTGCTAAATCATTAAGCTTGGTTCACCTTCAGATTAACTTTTAGTATGTATGGCCTATCCTTAGCAACATTTTTATTGGTCGTTTTTTATATAGTTTTTTGCCTTCCTTTTCTGACTCCTGGCAGCCAAAAAAAACTATTTCTCTGTGAGGCTACAATTTTATTGTTATTGTTACTTTTTATTACTTATCTTTGTATTTAGACCCTCCTCTATTCATATTCTTGTCTCTCTTTTAAACCACTGCCTGTTTGTTAGGATAAATTGGACCCTAGCAACCAGATAGCTGCTGAACAAAAGGCTAATTAATTTAGAAACTTTGAATAATAAGAAATGAAGACTGACTGCAGATTATCTCAGAATAGCATTCTTTATATTATATTAAATGTTAATTTAAAGGTAAAAAACCCCTTTGAAAAAAGAAAACTGAAACTTATTGAACTGTGCAGCGGCAATGCCTTTGAGTTCATCTCGGGCCTTTTATTCTTTTGTATAATGCCAATTTATTTGTGTGTGTCAGGCTTTGCTCTGCAGGATTAATAAGGAGAACCAGAAGCATGTAGTGCTAAGTTTGAGTAGAGAGCACAATCCTACTCAGTATGAGGAGCGGATGAGGATTCAGAAAGCAGGGGGAAATGTAAGGTGAGTCTCAGGTATCGTATATATATTAGTATATGAACCCTATATGAAGTACTGCACCAGCAGCAACCTTTAGCTTTGTGCAAAACATAGGGGAAAAATGATAAACAACTGTGCAACATAGAAATTTGTGCATGAATAATTACAGTTTTGCCCCTTAATCTTAGCACAGTGTGTAAGGCAAGAAAACTTTCTTTGGCACACGTAGTGTAGAGCTACACCTCCCACAGTCAGCTAGTGCCTTTTCTGGAGATAATAGTCCTTTTTCTGAAATTGTTGTTTTTTAAGCTATTTACTGTTTCCCTCCCCCTCTTCTGGGTGGAGGAGCCCCTAGCCTGGGGTGTGGGCTGTTTTCTGCAAAATCGGCAAATTCCTTGAAATGCCAGGCAGTTATCAGCAGCATACATATTACCCATGCCTCTGACAGTTCTCTAGGGAACAAATCACACATGCAGTGCTTCTGTATAAAATATATGTGTATGTATCTAAAAATAGATGGCTTGAGCTACTGTAGCCAGGTATTTAGCGTAAATATATGGAGTGCATTCCTAATACCATTATATAGATATATCTACGTGTGTGTATAGGTGCTCCATCAAAAATAAAACTAACAGATACCTTAATCGGCTCTACAGTTGCAGCCTTGCTGTATACTGAATAGTATGATAGCCCATTCCTAAGTTATTGGCAGCAACCTGTCACATTGTTGTTTTTTTTTTTTTTATATGGTGCTGTGTTCAGCCACTGATAAAAAGGGAAATCTGAAATGATCTTTGGGCGTGTCTTTTTGTTTTGAGCAGAGATGGGCGAGTGCTGGGGGTGCTGGAGGTATCCCGCTCTATAGGCGATGGCCAGTACAAGCGCTATGGTGTAATCAGCACACCGGAAGTGAAGAGATGTCCACTCACTGACAGTGACAGGTATATTATTGGTTCGCTGAAACGGAGGCAGTGTGCCTTTATCCATTGTACCAGTGTTAAATCATGGCTTTTATAATAATTATCATTTAATTTTGCTACTGTACATGTCTTTCTTTGTTTTGTCTCAGATTTTATAGATAACAGTTAAATCTGCTGCCCTGCTTTATATTAAATGCACATGAGAATTGTGTTTAGGGAGTAAGGAATGATGCAGCACAAAGGTGACATGTAACGTTAATATCATACAGAATCATAACATTATTTCATTAAGGTGATACTGTATAAACCAACCCAGAAAATATTGAGGTATAGTGGCAGTTTAAGACTTTTCCCTAATAATGTTGTAACTATTCAATAAGCTACAGTATGCTCAGTAATCTATTTTACCCGTACCTGTTCCTTTCATAGACATATTTGCAGTGAATAAAGATGGTTGCACTCACCTAAAAACAGCACCACAATAGAAATATCCCAGATGCTGAGGAGACTTTTAGCTGCAGTTCTACTTTAGCACTCTGATTGCTGTGCAATATATATTACTGGTAGAATTCAAATGACTTAGTACCGTATGGCATAATTTATTGTTTTTCTAGGTTTATTTTGCTGGCTTGTGATGGTCTCTTTAAGGCCTTTTCAGCAGAAGAGGCTGTAACCTTCATCTTGACTCATACACAGGTACATGCAGAAAAGGGCACAGTCAGGGGCCTGCTGGGATAAATGAGCCATTATCTGGACTAGAAAAGAGCCCACCCCTTTATTTGTTAGGAGTGGCTAGGCGGGGGGCATGTTTGCTAATGAATAGGGTAAATTGGGGGCTTGGTCAAGCCCATTGGCACAAAGGATGTTAAGAGGGTAAGACCAGATCACTGAGGCAGGTTTGCAATTTGGTATCATTTCATTGTTTGATTTACTTAATGTGCACCAAATAAATGTGTGGGACTGCTGCTGCTTGGTTGTGATTTTATAGAATAACTGCTGTACTCAACTATATATACTAAGCCACTCGATCAATTAAACCACATTCAAAACAGCCAGTCTTAATAAGCTTTTGCTCACTACTTCATAACATTGGTCCAGGTGCCTTGCCCCGAACCCTTCGATCAGGGGAAATTTCCCTCTTGACTAGCTATTGTAAAATCACATAATTCAAAGTTTTTCCATGGCTACTCACAATGCTGATCCAATGGTCCGGGTGCAGCACCCCAGACCCGTAGCAAGGGGAGACCCAACATTCACAAGGACTGTTCCTCAGATGAGTGCATACTCTGAACACCAATGGAAGTGGTTAACAAACAAAGCATCATGTTGAAAGACATGAAACTGGTCAGAATTGATGTGAAATAAGGCTTTGTTAATTAACTACTTCAACTTCAGTTGGTGTTCAAAGTGCCACCCATCTGAGAAATTGTGCTTTTAACCTATATGCTGGTCTTTTTGTGCCCCTTTATGGAAAACTAAAGGTACATATAGTTGTTCAACACATGTCCAGGAACCATTGGTTTATGAGCTGATTAGGGGCAACTGGCTAAACAAGCTCTCTCTCTCTGTCTGACAGGAAAAGAGTTCTCCAGCTGAAGATGGCCCCCCTGACTTTGATTCTCTCTATGAATCTGCATGTCATCGACTCGCCAATGAAGCCGTGCGTCGGGGGGCTGCTGATAATGTCACAGTACTGATAGTACAAATTCAGCACTGATGCAAAGCTTGGGGCGGGCAGGGCCAGAGCAACCTTTCACTTACTCTTCATCTTTTATTTCTTTCGTTTCTGGATTGTAAATACATATGCCATCCCACTGGCGATTTCCATTTTCGCCGGTGGGATGGCAATCCGGGGAGATTAGTCACCCGCGAACAGGAAGATTTGTCACGGTTGACTAATCTCCCCGTGTGCCAGAGCCCTTATTCATTCAGGATTCTGTAGAACTGAATTTCCCCCCTGTTGCCACTAAGGAAAGATAAATTTTCTAATGTGAATCTCTTATCAGAACTGTGGTAAATGTCAGGTTGGAATCGATGCAACGCAGCTGAGTAACATTCTGGTGGCTTCAAGCTTTCATACTAAGTGCGCTTTTGTAAATGAGATTGTGTATTTATGTTCCACTATATTTTAGTAAACAGCCATCTTGTAAACTATGGTGTTTCCTCCTTGCCTGTCCTGCATTTATGTAATCATAAAGGATAAAGGTTTGTGTCAGAATGATATCAGTATGCGGTGCAGCACTGATGGGCAAATGCCAGTCCTCCAGATATAGCTGAAAGCCTTTATTATTAGGATTATTCTTCATTTATACAGTGCTGACACATTAATGCAGAGCTTAACTGAAATTGTTCATCATTTGTGTCAGTCCCTGCACCGCTGGAATTTACAGTTTAGGTAATATAACATGACATACAATACACACATGTCTGTTTAATCAGAAGCCAGTAAATCTGCCTGTAGCAATAGGAAACCCACACAAACACAGGAAGAATATAGGAACTCTTTGCAGATGCTGCCCATTCAGTGGTCTAGAGAGGCTGTTAGCAAGTGTATCTGCCATCATTTATCTAAATAACCGTTTGAGAAAGTTATTCTCTATGTAAAACAAAAGAGAGATTCTGATATCATGCAGCTTTATTCGAATGCATCATAATCCAAATATACAGACAAATATATATTGTGTCAGTTCATGCACTATTGTGTTGGGCCAAGGCCATTGTTTGGCTAATCATATGTCTAATATATTTACATATATTTTTCTGCCAAAGTCCAGGCTCATGGTCGGTTTGGCCCTTTGTCTTCTGCAAACTCAACAGCTTCCATGAGTAAAGGCGCAGATGGCTGGTCACAGGGCAGTGTTGGTTGGCAGGAGTTCATTGTCCAAGAAGCACCCCACTAAATTCTGAGCCTTTCTCCACCACAATAGAAGAGCTCATCCTGTTCTCAAGGAAAACTGACACATATTGTCCTTCCTGAGACCAAAAAAAAAAAATTAAATATAACATTTGATTATTTAGTCCATTCACTCACTTAGTTATACATAGAGATTTATTACAAAGATCAGTTATATATAAAATGTAATTAAAGAGTTAAAAATCTAATAGAGTACACCTATATAGCATTGAGTTCTAATCCTGATTCCCCTTTTGAGGTACAATAATAGGCTGATTCTCTTGTGTAACAGATCCATATACAGTGCTCCATATAAACCTGTGTGACCACCCTGTCTAGGTGCCTGCAAACCTATTTCAATGACTTGTTTATGTGTTTTGCTCAGTTTTTGAATGTGGCTTCTGTACAGGAAAATGGTATTTTGTACACTAACACTGGTGTGAACTGTTAACTCTTTTACCCTCATACAAACTGCTGAAAGGCTTATCCATTTTATAGGGAATGTACAGTATACTCTGCTTACCTGTAGGTACAGGACTCCATGTACAGTAAGTGTGTGAGGTGCTGCACTGATCTGACTGATTTGCTGTAGAGACCTAAAATGGGAAAATATGCAGGTTATACACATTTGGTAACAGCACCCTTCAACCTGTGTCTGGTACTCATCTGTTTAAAGGGCAAATCTTTGTTAGATAATCATAAAACAGCAGCACTACTTGGTATAAAATACAGGGTTCAACCCCATAACTTATAGCAATAAAGTACTTAACAAGGGGCACAGACAGAAACATTGGCAGATACTTACAAGTGTTTCTGGCATAGGGACTGGATGCACACTTGTACTTGCAGAAACCCTGTTTTGTCCAATAAGGAGTGCTCTGGAAAACCTGCCAACAAATACAGGGTAATTGAGAAATTATTGTTATCACGTATGGGACCTGTTATCCAAAATAGTTGGGACTTGGGGTTTTCCAGATAAGGGTTGTTTCTGTCATTTGGATCATCATACTCTAAATCTGCTAAAACGTCATTTGAACATTAAAGCAATTGTATTGTTTTGTCTCCAATAAGGATTCATTAAATTGTACAGGTATAGGGCCCATTATCCAGAATGCTCTGGACCTGGGGTTTTCCAGATAAGGGAATCTTTCCGTAATATGGATCTCTATACCTTAAGTCTACTAAAAGATTATTTAAACATTAAATAAACCCAATAGGATTGTTTTGCCTCCAGTAAGGATTAATTATATCTTAGTTGGGATCAAGTACAAGGTTCTGTTTCATCATTACAGAGAAAAAGGAAATCATTTTTTAAAAATTAGAATTATTTGCTTATAATGGAGTCTATGGGAGATGGCCTTTCTGTAATTTGGAACTTACTGAATAATGGGTTTTCGAATAACAGATAATACCATACCTGTAGCTTGGATCAAGTACAGGGTTCTGTTTTCTAATTACAAAAAAAGGAAGTAATTTTTGAAAATTTGAATTCTTTGATTAAAATGAAGTCTGTGGGAGATGGCTGATCTGATCTTTCCAAATAATGGGTTTCTGGGTATGGGATATAAAAGCTGGTACATAAAAGCTTATTCCTCATTACTATCCGACATTGGTCACTAATATCTGAAAGTGGCCTGATTCAGCCTCTTCGACAGAAGTTCATCATAAACTGGTCTTTGAATGACCGGCTTCAAGGTAAACAGAAAGGGTGAAAGAGAACGCTGAGCCATGAAACTGCACTGACAGTAATCAGTATGCATCTTTGTTTTGCTGGGTGTTGCTGACACCAGCAGGGAGATAGCATTTTGCATACATATGGGTTTATTGGTTTGTTTTTCATTGAAATACCAAGTAGAGAAATGGTGTTTGACTCACCAATATTCAGTCTTGAATTGAAAGCATAAAGTCCACTAAATGGGGCCGTATATCGGCCACTGGTGAGATTAAGACCTGCTCCTCTGTTGAATGAGCCGTCTTCCTGCTCCTGTGAGAAGAGAAATCAGGAGTGAGTACATTGTACTGAAGGGGTGAGCAGAATGTGCCACTAATGTCCTCCTAATAAAATCTGGCCCTTCTGTAGTAATATGGTGACTTTACAGTAAAGAATGTGCAATAGAAAACTAGGATTTCAAGTATGTGATTCAATTTCATTTGTTATTATTTTAATTTTTGGCATAAACATTTAGATATATAGCAGAGATTTAATAAAGATTACAACAGAAAGGTATGTTTTGAAGCACCAGCGACCAGTCAGATGAATCAACACAACATGTTGCTCACCAACCCCTTGGGTGTTACTCC
The DNA here is from genome assembly GCF_000004195.4 of Xenopus tropicalis. Taxonomy (NCBI): domain Eukaryota; kingdom Metazoa; phylum Chordata; class Amphibia; order Anura; family Pipidae; genus Xenopus; species Xenopus tropicalis. Next base: position 126,338,743 of record NC_030681.2, read on the forward strand.
CAGTAGCCTCAAAGCAGGGACTCTGTTTTGAATTCCTGACTTTAAGGTAAGTGTTGGAGGCATACAGACTATGGGGCAGATTTATCAAAACATGAGTTTGAATCCCGAATGGGAAAAATTCCGATTGGAAATGAAAATTTCTGAAGATCACAAATATCACAAAAATGCTTACGAAAAAATCGTATTAGTCACGATAATATCGTATTGGCGATCCGAAAGTCACAAAATTTTCGTACCAAATGATCGTAAACTGCGGAAAAACCAATCCGATTTTTTCGCGCTAAAAATACGAAAAAGTTGCGCAAACCTAGAAAAAGTCGCGAAAGCACCAAAAAAGTTGTGAAAGCGTCGAAAAAGTCGGAGAAAATACGATTGGACCAATCGAACGAATGCTCGGAGTGTTCGTGGATAAGTAAATGTGCCCCTAAGTGTGCTGGCAAAGAGAGCCTTCTGCAGACTTGCAGTCCACATGGAGCCAATCATATTCCTTATTTGGTACCCCTAGGAATTTCTTTTCTTTTTCAGTTGTTTTTATTGAAATTTTAAACATAGACATTAAGATATTTCACAAAATAGTGATAAACAGGACGAGGTATTAAATCCACAGGACTCCTGAATAAAAGGCTGAGGGCATCTGCTATAGGCCAATATGGAGTGAGGAATCTAGATGTATGAGATCTATACAAAGCCAAAGAGGCACTATGAGACCAGCTTTTCTGCAACTGGTAGAAGTTATTTTTAACAATTTGACAACTCTTCAGGTTGTGGTGTGTGGCAATGTAAAATATTCCATAGAAGTCTTCTGCTTTGAGTCCTTGCCCTTGATAGCCCACAGATTGGCAAGTATGATTAAAAAAATGACGGTGATAAAACTACGGTGGAGAAACTAGCGAGATGAGGTATGGTTTCTGAGAGTTCCATTGACCTGCAAAATCCAAGAACTACTTACATATGCTCTTTCATCCAGGTGGAGATTGTGAGAACAGAAGACTAATAAATGCCCTAGGCCTGTCTTTCCCTAAGCTCACACATATAGTACCAGCAGTTTCATTGCCAAGTTATATACAGTTAGTTAATTACTTATTTACAGAACAACAAACATTTTTAAAACAGCAAGTTGTATATTTTCCCAAATGCCACTGCATCACCTGCATCAGTCTGTAGGAGATGATTTTATTGTGTGTGTCCTTTCTTCTGGTTTGTACAGCAGGAGGGACATCTATTGAGGCCTCTGCCAGTTTAATCAAAGTTTTGTTGGATACTTTTTCCTTTCCTGACAACTTTCCATAGCTGTCAAATGTTGCTACCCTTTTAATCTATCCTTTAGCCTCTTTTAATTAGGCCTGCTTCTGACTTTAAAGGTGTAATTTGTCTTTAAATTTTATTTTAATATGATAAGACAATCTGTAATTGGTCTTCATTTTTTATACTTTTTTTGTAGTATCTTTTAGCATTTTTCTGGTTGCTAGGGTTCAGACATACAAGTTAATATGGATCATGGGTCTGTGGTATAGACTATAGAGCAATCTCACTGGGGTAAGGAGGAACTGACCCCACCTGTCTAATAATTAAGTAGTGTTACGCTGACCCCGCAAAAGAATTGCTACCAACCAAACATATTGATTTCTTGTGTTGAATGAACACATGTACATAACAGTTCCAAGTCCCACAAAACTGCCTAATGTCACTCTATACAAGAGCTTTCTCAATATTTCCTGTCTTTTGCTACTCTGACTACACCCTGTTCCAATTTAACTTAGCAACCAAGCAGAAGTTTAAATGCGAGACAGGGATATGAATAGGTGAGGGCCTAAATAGGACAGTAAGTAATAAGAAATAACACAAACGATACAACTGCAGCCTCATAAAGCAGCAGTTGATTGGCTGGAGGGAGTCAGCAACCCCCATTTGAAATCTGGAAATAGGCAGAAGAGAAAAGCAAATAACTCAAAAAGTAATAAAAAATGAAGACCAACTGAAAACTTGCTAGGAAGAGGACATGCTAATGTTACATGTACTGTTTCTAGCCTAGTGTATTAAACATACACATAAACATATGAAAATTATGAAAAAACTGTGCTATCATAGAATTAGACTCCCAGAGATCTAAGTGAGCACATATATGCATTTATGATGATGGTTTGGTACTTGGTGCTTTTACCCGCATTTTATATTTGCCTATTTCTATCCCCACAACATTCTGTTATCTAACCTGTTGGTACTGATGTAACTCCTTCCGGACTCCTGGTTCCAAAACGGAATGTTGGCCTAGCTTGCAGATAAAGGCAGCGTGCACAGTGGAAGGGGTGAGGGCTAGTGGATACTTGGATATCTCAGTACGTTCCCCATTCAGCCTTCTCAAAAGCTCTATAAAAAAGTGGTTATTGTGAGTTATAAAGCAGTGGAACAAACTGGAAAAGAAATCCAAAAACCTTATTGAATTATTTCTCCCATTAGGACACTTCTGGCCTGAATGATTGGTACAAAGTATCTTTCAAATAGTATTTATATATCTGTTATATTCACAACTTCCAACCATAAACCTAACCTGGAAGTGTGCATACTAACGCACTCAGCTATGTATTGTCACAGCGCTGCAGCAATATTACGTGGCAAGGCTTCTCTTCTAAAGGATTTCCCCAATTTTATTATTTTGCCTTAAAAACCATCCTAATTCTAAAGGGAAAATAATGAAATACAACATGAATTAAGAATGGATGAATCAATGTGCGAAATATGTTTTCTTTTAACTTGGGGTATTAGGACAGAAATAAAATACTACTGATTCTAAATGGATGTTTTGTATTATTATTCTTTATAGAATAAACCTATACTAGAGCGCATTACTCAGATTATGGATCATAATTTAGGTAGGAATTACCTGGGTAAAATGTTGAATATGAAGACATATGGACATCAGCTACTGTATTAGGCTAATACCGGTGTTTATCCTCAGGCGGAGAATCAGCCCCTACACTGGCCTTTCCCTCTGCCTGCATCCAGAGCAGTTGCTTAAGCCTGGGTGTAAGCCAGGGGCGGGCCAAGCTGACCGGGCGCCCTAGGCAACTCGGTCGGCCTCTCCCGGGTTGCGAGGGGGGGGGGGGCGTGATCCGAACGGTCATTGCCTCCACCGCTAATGACAAGCGGCGGGGGCAATGACAGAGGAAGAGGACTAGGGGTAGGCAGGAGAGGCTGCCTGGCGCCCCCCCCCCCCCCCAATCGTTGCGCCCTAGGCAGCTGCCTCTTCTGCCTACCCCTAGTTCCGGCCCTGGTGTAAACACACAAAATGCGTGGGCATTAAGGCGCCAAAATCCACTCTGTGCTCCAGCATGTGTCCTGTTGCAACGGCTCTGGGTCCAGGTACAGGGCAAAGCTGATGCCAGAGTAGGGGCTGATTCTCTTACTGTGCTTATCCACAGGCCAAGAATCAGCCCCTTTCGGAATAAGCCTTAGTGTAACTGTGGTTATTTCTTATCACACCTGGATTTCCTAGTAGAGATCTCTAATACATGCCAATGTTAGTGTGTATTTAAAGGAATACTGTCATGGGAAAATAATTTTTTTTCACCATGTTTCAGTTAATAGAGCTTCTCCAGCAGAATCCTGCATTGAAATCCATTTTTCAAAAACGCAAGCAGATATTTTTATATTCAATTTTGATTTTACAAGGGGTTAGCCATATTCTTCATTTCCCAGGGTGCCACAGCCATGTGACCTGTGCTCTGATAAACTTTAGTCACACCAATTTGGAGTGATATCACTACCTCCCCAGCAGCCAATCAGTAACAGTACCAATAGTAAGAAATTCAAGCCCGGCCTGGAACTCCTCCAGTTACATGGGAGTAGGAGAAACAATAGGTAGATCTAATGTGTAGCACTGGCTCAGACTCAGGCACAATGCACTGAGATGGCGCCTACAAACCAATATTATAACTAAAAAAACTTACATTTTTTTGGTTCAAGAATAAAAATTTCAATGATAGAGTGATTTATTTGCTATGTAAACAGTGTAATTTAGAAATAAAAAGTATACCATAAATATCATGACAGAATACAGATAGTACATAAATATCTTGTTCCCAGGACCCAGCATCCTGGGCATGAAAGTTCATTTTTGAGAGAACAGTGGATTCTTGGCAGTACAGCTGCCAAAACTTCTTGACCCAATTCACATAGGGTGCCTGGAGGATTTAGTGGCTGAGCCTGTAAAAAAAACTCAGTTTGTATATTGTCTCAGTGTCCCATTAAGTAGTGAGGTTCGTACTGCCACATTTTGTCCTTCCCTGTGCATGGCCATTAGTACCTGAGTGAGTGATCAGTGTATGTACGGATGGTGTGGCTAAGCTATGCATGTATCAGTCGCTACACGGGCAGGGACCCCACCTCAGCTCTGCTGCTAGATTTGGCAGAAAGTATTCAGTAGTGGACCGTGGGGATATTTTTATACCTTGTTTTATTTACCTATAAGCAGAGAGGTGCCTATGAATATGACCCTGCCAGAAAGGGTACAGTACAATACAATACTACAACTTACCGGCTATTAATATCTTCTTTTATGGGGAAGGTAGCATTATCTAATGTTTAAGTAACTTCTGCATATCCCACTGTAATATATCATATAATGTTTGCTATTTACAGACTTACCACTCAGCAACTGCAGGAAATGATGCAGCTTCTTCCTCTCCAAAACTGGATTGTAACTGTGTTGTTTAGCGGGTGCTGGGGAGCCAATAGGGCCACGGCGACATGGCTAGACATCAAACAATAAGGGAGAAGAGAAAGACAGAAAAGGAAGCTATTGAGACAGGAGCTGAAGAAGGGCAGATGTATCAAATGGTGAATTCTAACTTTCTCCCATTGATAAATATGCTTCAAAAAATCTTATAGGAATGAATAGGAAGTGGGTGAATTTTTCTGTGATGAGCCCTAAAACTCTTTTATATTTACTTTAAAATTCAAATTAAATTCATATTTAAAAAGCCCAGGGTTGGACTGTGCTGCCGGGGCACCAACCCAGACCCGATCCCCTGGTCTTCTGCTGCATCATCGATCCACTGGTCTCCCTCCCCTGATACGTTGCAGGTACGCGCGCAGGTATGCCCCCGCATTCACACGTCCATTTAAACACACATACGGAGTAGTGGGGAGAGGTCCCTGTTGCTCCATATGTGAGCAAAATTTCTGTGCGGCCCCCAAATTTTGCCACCCTAGACCCAGGCCTTTGTGGCCTTTGCGGCCTTGCCACAGATTCCTGCGGGGGGGGTATGAAGGCAACGGGGGCCATTGGGGGGTGCAGGGGCCCCTGAGGCAGAGGCTCCAGTGGGCTCTGCACCCCCCCAGTCCGACCCTCAAAAAGCCTGCAGAAAGTTACGATAAATCTGGATTTTTTTATTTTTTCAAATTGTCACAAAAAAACAAAAGTCGGAAACCTCTAAGGTTTTGAAGCAAATGAAGAATCTTCCAGGGAGAGAAAGGGAGATCTTTCCATACAAGATCTCAGCAAGTTTAGCTGGCAAATTTTCAGATTTTTAGCTGTTTTGATGCATAGTAGATCTTGCAAAAGTCGCAACTATTTTTTCCGACTTTTAGCGCTAAAAATCTGAATCAGAAAAAAAAATCTGCCGGTTAGCAAATGGCCCCTTAAGTGTTGGCTTTCTAATTTGTGCATGTGCGTACACGCAGACATACATACATATCTGAGTTTCCCAATGTGATGGGCACAGGCATAGATGTGACAGAAACAATAGTGTGTAAGGAAAATAAAAGCAGAAAGAAATAACTGAGGAGTCTCACACGCAAGCTTTCTTCTTGGCCTCTTTTTTTGCTGTTGGGCGCACGGTCAGAATTTTTCAGCAGCATCAACCAGGAGTCTCTAGGAGGCCAAGGGGGGCGCTCTAGCTGTGGGACCCTTTGTAAAGGCTCCGGCGGGGGGGTCAGCCTAGGGATCACTTGTGGGGGAAGAACTGTGACAGCCTTGTCCTGCATAAACAGAAAAGTCACTCACACTGTGCCCAGTCCAGAAACACATTGAATCCCTTGTGTTGTGATCTATTACAAATATTATAGTATGAGATCTAGTGATGAGCGAATTTTTGGGCCCTGCACCCCCCAGTCTGACCCTGAGGACAGCTAAGTATTCTATCCAATAGGATTATTTTACCTCCAATAAGGATTAATTATATACTAGTTGGGATCAAGTACAAGGTACTTATTTATTCTTACTGAGTACAAGGAAATCATTTTTAAGAATGCAGTCTATTGGAGATGGAGGTTTGTAGATAACAGGTTTCTGGATAACGGAAACCTGTTATAAACTCACCTCATGGCAGCAGCTCCCCTACATGCACTACATCTTACAGTAGATAGCATTATTTCAGTCTATCATTAAAGGGACAGTATAGCTCCATATTTAACATGAGTGCAATGAATAGTGAATCGCAATCTTTAATCGGAAATTAGCTATGGTTTTTGTTATTTCTTGAGCTAAACAGGACAAACAGGAAAAGTGAAGCTTCTCCATGTTCGGTCCTTGTGAGTTAGCTAATTAGAGACCAGATTTCTTTGTTTAGCTTATATTTTGGCTTGTTTTGCCTCCAGTAAGAGATAGCTAGGTGGAATCAAGTACAAGGTAATGTTTTATTATTATAAAAAAAAAAAATAATAATTTCCAAAAATTAGAATTATTTTCTTATAATGGAGTCTATAGGAGAAGGCCTTCCCATAATTTGGATAACAGGTTTTTGGAGAATGGATCCCATACCTGTATAATGATATTGTAATGGGGTAGAACTAAAACCCTTTAAGACCCACAGTAATCCACAAGTATCAAGAAGCAGAGTAATTCACCACAAATCAGGTCAAAATTAGCTCTCAAGAAAGAACCCCACCTACTGCTTCAGAGCCTAAAGTACTAAAGTAGCCCAGACTTTGGGAACCTTTACCTGAATGGTGGACACTGGCACAAATGTACATTAGAAAATGCTAATAGAGAAGCACATGCCTTCTTGGCAGAGCTGGCCGACTGTATGCTCACGTGTCCATGTAACTGTATATTCAGAAAAGTTATTTAGCGCCAAATATGCAAGAAGCAGAGCAAATGCAGCTCAGTGCCCCATCACATCTTGCCCTTGAGTAGCATTCAGCATGGGATTATATCACTATATCAGGAGTAAGCTTAGTGATGTAGATAGTAAACTTACTTGGAACATGAATGATCTGTTCTTGTGGGTACAGGCAGGTCCAGCACAGAGGAGAATCAGCAGCACCGCCATGCTGATAGCCATGAGCACACAGCGCAGGGGGATTGGCTTGTACTCTGCATCCATTATGCCTGGGCTCTTACTGGCACAACAATATAAAGTACTGGGTCCCTGTAAGTAACTATTGTACCCAGGTACACAGCTTCTCCAAGAGGCCTGAGCTCCCTATACAGAATGACTGTGCTTAATTAACTTCAGCTTAGGTTGCACCCCAGTTACCTCAGTGTCCCTTGAACATTATTCTGCAGGATCCCAGTCTCATACATCCAGCGATATACACAGGCAGAATAAACAGAGAGGCTATACAGTTAGAAATACAAGCAATCCTGTTGGAAATCACCCAAATAATACCATAGACAAGTTCCTACTGTCTATGCCTCTCTCTGCTGTCACCCCTTCCTCTGCCTTCCTTTGCTGTTGCCTAATAGATGCCAGTATCAGCTCTTTAGAACTGTTTTGCCTTCATGGCTTAGATAACACAGGAGTACACCCAACGCCCCACACGTACACAATTAGCAGTACACAGCTGGAGCGTGCGTGTGTGGCCATTCCAAGAAATGCTATTTGGAGAAACGTGCGGCTGAATTTGGTAGATCTCATCCTTGTATGACCCTATACTGCCTGCTCTGTAGCCCTGCAGTCAGGTGGCCCAAGGCTGAGAATCCTACAGAACTGAAAGCTGCCACATGTGTAATATCAAACACTTAGAATCTATTGTTAATACATACATGTGAATAGCACTCTCCAAAAGTGTATTGGTGTGCTTCTGGGAAGACAGAATTGTAATTTTTGTTAAACAGTACTACTGTATTATTGTTTATGCCCTTACTGTACACAAGTTCCCCCTTCCCCCAGCTGTTGCCTGTTTCCCAGGCTTGCAGATAAGGAATTAATTATAAAAGGGCTTTAATGAATGACCCTTTTCTCCTTCCACAACTGCCCTGAAGAACTAAAGACATTGGACAATCAAAGTACTTTTAATTTTCCTTTTCTGCACTGACCACAGCAAAAAATAACACAAACCACAGACATTTCTTAATTAAAACAATAGGCAGAAAGCATGTCCAATAAAAGCCAAATCCATTGAACTCATGTTGGACACAGGTGTATATTGTCCCTTATTGTCTTGTGATGGCATTAGGACATTTTCATTTTTAATACCAAGATGAATTTTTCAGTGTCCCAACATGATTATTTTGCATTTAAAGGGACAAAGTGTTGGACCCAACCTCATTTCGTTATCTCTAATTAGGGCAGCTCCTAATGAACAACCTCACACCAGGGGTGTTTCAGATGTGCTGTACTGTTGAGTCCATCCTGCTAAAACTCCTGTACATGCGACAAGCCAGCAAAAACTGCAAGACGCAGGGCGAATGGCATCAGGGGTGAGTTGATGATGTTGGGGGTGGAGCAATGAATTTTAGGGGTGGTCAGTGGACAGGGCTATGGCATGGCAGACAGACACTGGCTTAATTTCAAGTCAGTCTGGCAGAGTTTTGTCCATTGTTCCACCCTCTGAAGCCCAGAGAGGCAGAGTTGAACTGGACAGCCCATGTAAAAACCAGACTGTTTGGTTCAAAATAGGTCAGGGGACAAGCCTAGCCTCAGTGTCCCATTTTGCTTTTCATCTGTATCACACCCTATAATGCCTCAGCCTAATGTCACACTATGTATTTCTGCTGATGGAGAAACAGCTGACACCACCCATTGCCTTTGACTTGTATGGGAACCACCTGTTACTGCTCATACAGATTTCAGTACAGACAGCTGCCATTCACTTCAACATGACTGTCGTGGCTTTAGCCTTACACTTGGTTTAGCTGTTGTGCCCCTTTAAATTGCTGTGGACTGAAGTGAAAGAATAAATGCTCTCTTACGAGTAACAGTGTCTTTTAAATAATAATCCCTAAGGATTTCTAGTTTATTTATTTTTCAAATTTATTTATACAATGATCCCTAACCCCCATTGTGATCCAATAATTAGACCGGAGGCCAGACCTTTGGATCATTCCAATTTGACTGAGTGCGTTTGTGGACAAATTGGATAACAACCCCCTTGTTTTGTGAATTGGCCAAACATGTGGCTCTTATTATGTATGCCCAGCTTTACACTATATGAACCTCCTTTGGAAGCTATTGTACAAAGTTGGACATAAGCACCACAGCTGTCATTCATGTGAAATACAAAAAGTGTTTATAAATTTGGAGATACAATATTTCAATCCTGTTAGAATTTAGATCAATATCATTATATAGCGCAAACACATCATTCACATCAGCCTCTGCCCCATGTGTCATCTTAAGGGAAACTGCCAATAGATAGAACTGCATCTACTTTAATGTTCTACTCCTGGAACAGATTGTTTAGCTTAATAAAGATCAATAATTCAGGTGGAAAAGCTGTTTCACAGTCCATCATTCATGTTCTGTATAAGTTATATAGCGTTATCTCATCTTGCATCCAGGACACATTTCTCACAAACAAGCACATTGCTCTGTATGTCTTCCATTTCTCGTGACGCAGCTCCTATTCATTTTTTGTCAGTGTTCTGCCTCTGATTGTCCCTGGAATTTTTCTGTCCACCGAGATGTGTCCATAAATATAGTGGAGGTGCAGTGGTAGAGCCAGCGACTAGGGAGAGGCCCCTCTCGTTTCCAGACATCAGCGCTACAGTCATAGGACTCCATGACTACACTGTACTCTCGTGCCATGCCATGCCAGTGGCCGCCAGTCACATACAAGCGAGAACCAACAGCTGTCATGCCTCCATTCTCATGAAGGGTGTGGAGAAGCTGCACCTGGAGATGCAGAATGTGGGACACAGGAATGTATTAGTGGATTTGACCATTAACAATTTCAGTCTCAGTTTACTTACTAGTAGTGTATTGATTGTAATCCAATAAATCTGCCAGTAAGTTATTTCTTTGCAATAGCGTTCTCTTTTTCAAAATAACAAAATTATATATCTTGCCCAATCCCTAAATCCCAAATAACATGCATTTTTCATACAGCTGAGCACCTCATTCCATAGGTTTCCATTACTTTCTCCTCACCTTTTTCCATAGGTTAACTTCAGGAAGATACATATAAACTTTTTTTGTGTTGTCAGCAACGAGGTACACAGCACCCCCCACTGTACAACAGCGAGGAGATGAGAGGTACTTTGGGATGAATGGGGAGGCAATGACACTCCAGCCATCTGCAAGACACAAATAAAACAAACGCTTTCTTTTAATATGCTTAGATTACTGTCATATGAAATATAAGGCTTGGATTTAGACCCCTTTGCTGCGATCCTTAGTGTCTACCACATCATTGTCTATGAAGATTCTCATTCATCCAGGTCATGATATACAGTATCTAGTAGAATTAAGTCTAAAACGGCTGGACTTTTCTGAGTTTTTCTTTTCAAGAAAAACTCAGAAAAGTCCAGTCGTTTTAGACTTAATTCTACTAGATACCACATCATTGATTCTTAACCTATGGCCTGGGACAGTGAAACATCCTCTTTTAATATAAGAGATTTCTTGAATTTATTTTTTAATCTGGGTCCCCTGAGAAAATCGTTAAGATGTCAAGCATTACATGTAAAGAGGAACACAGCATAAGTATGATTAACACAATTACTATAGATGGAAATAAGATATATGCCCAACTTTTTCTCACATTGTTATTGTATAGTATAAAACTAAACCAGAGGAAGACATAAAGTGACATTTTGTTTAAAGAGGGAAAACTGATCACTAGGAAATTTCACAGCTTTCTATTCACTGGTATGGAACTTTTAGCAAAGGGTGAAAGCAGAGCAATCTCTAATAATATTCTTTCCAATATCTTCAAATCCAAGTAAAGCTCTTACATTTCCAGACTGGCCCTTTAATCTTGAGTACCAGCACTGTATCTGCCTCCCCCATGAGCTTGAGTTCTGCATAACAGTAATAACATGGCCCCAGAGAGCTGCGGATACTGATACCTGTAGCTGGGTTGTAGCACTGAAGAGTGAGGGCATTATACTTCATAGCACAGGAACCAATCAGGTACAGCTTTCCACTACACCCTACAGCAGCGAAATTGCTCACATACTTCTGAGCAGGGCTTATTAGTGACCACGTCCCACTGTAGGGGTCATAGCATTCCACCTCCACAGCTTCTTGCAAGGTTCCTGGAAAGGAAGAGCACAAACAACATATCAACCCATGATTGTTGAGAAATAACAAGTTATAGTCACTATGTGACACAGAGGTTCTAGCCTAGGGCATGATGTGCTATAGCTGTGCAACAGCTCTAGTCATAACCTATTCCTGTTCTCTAAAACACATTACGAATTTTCCAGAATAAATCAATATAGGAGTACTGAAGTCATCCTGACTACCACAATTCAGGAACTTGCACTGACCTCCAATGACATATATTTCTCCATTCAGAGATGCACTGGCATGATTAGTGCGTGGATTGATCATAGGTGTAATTGGCTTCCATATTCCTTCATTTAGAACAAAGCGCCAGCCCTGCCGTGTGGACCAAGAGTCATCCCGTGATCCTCTTGAGCCACCTAGGAAAGTAGGAGAAATTGAGCCTTTACCCTTTAACATGTATCATTAGATTGGTGGGTACTATATTCCCAACACATTTAACTCACCTGTGACATAAACATCATTGTTCAGAGACGTGACGGAGAACCCCCATTTATTATAATCTGGAAAATCAGGAACGGACATCCATTTTTCTGCCACAGAAATTAAGAGTCTATCACCAACGATTTATCGGTATCTAAAAAAACACACCCTTTTCAATGACGCCAAGCAACGTCCCTCTGCATCAGCAGAATACTCAGCAGTTTCTGTTCTATCCTTTGGGTAAAAAAAGTCCACATACAAAGACGAAAAAATTATGTGGAAAGAACTGAGTGTGAGAGAAGACTGGAGGAAATTAAATGGGAGGTATAGAGGGGATTGAGCAAAGCCTGTGGTTACTCAGATGCAAGAGAGGAAAGGGGGGAGTTAATGGAAAGGAAGCAGTTCATAGGGACACAAATGATAGCAGAGATGCCTTTTTATATCAATGACTAAGATAAAGCAACACTAGAACAAGGTGAGTAAATTAGTGAAAGAAACTGAGCTTAAGATGCGGTGAGCTTGTATCTAGACCTTATCGGATGGAGGTGGGATGGTAATGTGGCAGCAGTTTGGGAAAGCACTAAAACAAAATGACTGTTTATAACATCATGTAATAGTGTTCTCTTTGTTATAAAGAAACTTTATTTTGTTTCTCAAACACTAGAAAATGCTATATCGTTTATTCATTTACTGTAATGGTGAGATGAGTTATCTGGAAATGTTCAGCCTTTGCTTGTATCAAGGGCCAATGTTATCAAAGGAGCAGAGGATATTCTGTACAAAAAATTCTACAAGTGATCCTAAAACATTAGCAAAGAGACTACAATCAATTCTTTTAGCTTCCTATGTTGCTTCTGGGCTGGGCTTTTTGCACTTACTGGTTTTTGTATTGTAGTATGCAAAGTTTGCTGATGTTCTTGGTGTCTCCTCATCTTCTTCATCCTCATCCTCATCTTCTTCTTCCTCCAAGACCTTTCCTCCCACCACTACCAATACTTCCTCTAGATATACAAGTGATTGTTCTCTGGGACCCCTGGTTTCCTAAATGTATAGAAGATAATCAAAATTACTGAAGAGTCCCATACAAGCTTCAAAATGGAATGCTTTTATTTACTGGCAGTTTCAAGACACTTATTAATTCTTAAGGAGCTTTGACCCAATGCATTCCCTAAAGTTCACCATAGACAAGAGACCCAAAAACACTATATTGCTTGTAGGTACCACAGACTTGGAGATCACATACACTAGATTATAAGATATGGTTTTATTTGATTGGAATGCAATCTGTTTGAGAAACAGAGATATGAATAGAATGAGTTTGCAGGGGACTGATAAAATAGTTGCCCTTCTGTTCAGGCAGAAGTAGACAGCTAAGAGGGTCCTTAGTTGTAGAAGGGAAATACGTTTCTTGTTCCTGTGTCAAAGTAAGCTCCTGGAAGTCCTATAACTGACCGGGCAGGGTCACTGTTCTAAAGAATATAAGGGATGAACTTATAAGGTTGATGTTATTCTTTTCAAGGATTTCACCTTTAGTAGTACATAGGTGGGATAACTTGCAGCATAGGCAAAAGGAGGCATAGTCAGAAAGTCAATAGATCACTCTTGGAGTGATAGGTAGGAGTAGGTTAGCTAGTGACCAGCCTCAGCTCCACCAAGGATGTTATTAAGGATTAGAGTTCTTGGTGTATTGCTCAAGATTAATCAAGTGCACAGAGCTAGGGGTAGATGCTATCCTGTCTAGGTTTCATTTGAGAGGTCTGAAAGCTTGGGGATTATTGTGAGATAATGTCAATCTATTGTAGAAATTGCCTGGGGATATAGCCTGTCCTTACTAAAACACATGGATTTTATTGCTTGGCTATCTTATAGTACAGAAATAACTGTGGAATCCAGTAATGGTGTCTCTTCTCAACCATGCAAGGTACAAAATAGAATGTTTAAATTATCTTTAGGTTCCAAAACATGTATTAAATCTTGTGGAGCTCTGGCTGGTTGGCGTCTTCCTTATGATGCCAAAGCACAGAAAAAATGAAGATACGAGTAGAATGAATTGGAGTGGGGTTAGCTTCTGCTACACAGCTAAATCAGTATAGATCTAAAAACTGATGGGCAATATAGCCACTTCCTATTGAGATATATGTATTTCCCTGCCTGGCTGTCTCAATAGTGGAGCAATAACTGTGGAACCCATCAAAAGACATCTCATGTCAACGTTACAGACAATGAGCACTTTAGAAAAAACACACCTTTGTCCCTCAGTGGTTCTCTCCTTTTAATCCCCAGTCTTCTATCAACTTTGCATTGAGCTTTTTTAGACAATTTATTTATGCATTGAATACCACTCCTTTGAACACAAGGCAATAAAGGAGTGAAAGATTTAAGAGGTGTCATATATTTGATAGGTAAATGGCCTGGGAAATGTGACACGCAGGACAACTGATAACTCTAAGTGTGAGCGCAGTGATACAGAGAGAGATTACAGAGGTGTCCGGTGATAGACTGGATAAGTGATAGGGGGTTTAAAGACCAAAACAGGTGAGAGAGGTTATACAGTTGCAAGGGACAACTGGCGTGATAATTGACACTGCAAAGTGGAGGTGATACATTGTGAGAGGGAGCTGTTAAAGTTCAACAGGTTAACATTAAAGTGAAATGTAACACAAGTGGAGGAGCCAATAACAAATGTGAGAGTAAAATCAATATGTTCCAATGAGGCCAAAAGGTCATAGAACAAGTGTCAGGAGGTGATCAGCTATAGAGATGGTCTCACAGACATATCCAGGATTTTAAAGTCAATCATTTTAATAGGGTTTTTTAAATATACAAGTATTTTTAAATTGAAAGTTTACCTGGCCCTATCTAACAAGCTTTACATAGACTGCATTTATAATTCTTGTGGCTTCTGATTGGCTGGAACTCAGGACTCTACGGGAAGTACTCTGACTCAATCTCAAATTACTATCTTAAAAATGCTGTGGAATAAGTAATCTTAAGAATAATCGAGAGCACATTCTCCAGTATGGGAGAAGCCACAAGGATTGTGACAAAATAATGTATAAAGCAGACCACACTGGCTTAAGCCTAACTGAATCTGCACTGATTTGTGGGTAGGCTTACAACTCTTGTAATATTTGTGTTTATGTTTGACGTTCAATATGGCATTAAATAAATAAGAACAATGAATCCATTTTTATTGTAATGCAAGATTAAAAGAGCTCTATAGTTAAATAAAATCTCAACATTTCAAATCTTTTTCCTGTGAGGGCTGTAGAACTTCTACAGAGCAGAATGACAGCCAATGGGAAGTGTGTAGTGATTTCTGGTATCACAAAGCCTGCCCTGCCGAGAGCATTCTCCAGTGACTAGGGTTGCCACCTTTTTCTGTTAATATTACCGGCCCTTGGTGTTTATTTTGCCAAATATCTTGCCAAATAAGTTGATGAACCCATCTAAATGTCAGATAAAGGTAATGGAAATCACACAAATTACAGAGTATAAATATTATTGATTGTCAAGATACATAACAGATACCATTTGTAGACCAAAGCCACAAATATTGTATGTAGGCATGAGTTGTAGTGTATGGTAGTAAATAAGCAGATGAGAAAGTGAAATGAAGGTTGGAGAAGCAGATGTATATATAGACTTAGGGATTCTTACCTGCCCAAGACTCTTGCTGATCAGTGTTTTGCACACCTCAGACTCGCTGATCAATGGCTCTGCCTCCATCAACTCCTGCAGATATTGGTCAGTCAAGCTGGATAGCCGGGCCACATTCAGCAACTGTGGAAGACAGTGGGCCCTACCCTCCTCATCCTGCTTTACCCAATGTAGAGCTGCTTTTGTTCGGCTCTCCTCGTCCCTGACCTGCAGCAGGGGGTCTCCCAAATAGCACAGTAGCCTCTCAGGGCTCAAAAGCAAGAACTCCTCTTCCTGGGAAACTGCTTCAAAGTTCTCCTGTAGGAAGGACAGTGCTTTTGCTGCTACTTCAGGACAGCCATGTGTTTCACCAAATTCCCAAATACCCAGGCAATTTGTAGCATCCATCTGCTGCTGCAGATAGCGGCTGCACACTTTGCGCACTGCAGGAAAACTAAGAAGGTTGGATGTGCGAATGAGGCTTTCCACATTACTCTGGTTAATAGTAAGACGGCCGGTGTAGGAGAAATCAATAAGAGTCTCCATCACCTCTGGGTCCACCTCTTTAATTTCCACCTGAGCTGCAATGCTTTCTTGGAAATCTCCTGTGAACATGGCATGGAAGTACTGGCTACAGAGTGCAAGGACAGCACGATGACAGGGAAACTCCCGGCCTTGCACCACCAGAACAACATCTGAGAGCCGAGAATTGAAGCGAAGAGCTTGTAGGCCTGAAAGGATAGCATCTGAGTGGGAGGGGAGGCAAAATTCCAAGTCATCAATGTTCCTCACCATGCTGTTATTCTCCAAACAGAGCCCAGAGGACAAAGCATGGACAGAGCTCTGTATAATGAGAAGATACATCAGTATAAAAATGACCTGCATCTTTATATGGCTCAAAATGTTCCATTTGTATTAGCAATAATTTTCTAGAAATAACTCAGCTTTAATTATGGTATATTAATGGTATATCTGATCTTAAATATAAGTAAAGCCCAAATTTTGTATCACGTGTCACAAATGTTATGTACTGTTCAATTCCATGCCTGGCCCATGAACTGTTCAGCCACACAGGAGCCATAAAGACAAGGGGTGCCAGACTTGCCAGTATACTTATATACAGAAACATGCAATTTACAGTACTATATTTATGTTTTTTTATATCATCTTGTAAGAATACACATTCAAGCTTTCATTAGAGGGGCCAATTTATTTAGTACACTGGAATTTAGATTAACAAAGGGCAGTCCCATCTAAAAGCATGGGACACTTGACATACTACTTCTCCCAAACAAATCAGATGTAGGATAACAAGGTCAGTATCCCTTTAACTGGGATTTCAGGTCTTATTTTACTTTCATGAAACTCTGACAGCTATGGCACAGTTTTTGTTGGGCTGCAAGTGACCCAGAGTGATGCCAAGCCCTGCATAGTGAGCCTACTCAATCTGGGCATTGCTTTTTTTCTTTAATATTTTCCCTCCACCAGCACTGTGCATAAAATTAACCAATACCTGGCAACTATTGTTAAAGAGCAGAAGCAACAGCGATGGGGCTGCCAAACAACTATTATATAAAAACCTCTCCCAAAAACATGTTCTGGGTCACTAGTTTAGGGGCACAGATCACATATCCTGTATACTCTACCCAGGAAAATGTATGCACAATGATTCAGCTGATTACAGTTACAAGGGAAAGCCACCAAAACATACTATATATACACATGTAAAGGTAAGACAAGACATTCACTTATAAACATTAATGAGCCCAAAGAAAAGTCCATGAAAACTATCTGTTAAAGGGACAGCATATCCCCTTGTTCAACATGAATGATAGGAATAGGGCTTGTGCAGAAAGCACATTTTCCCTGTTGTTTTTATCACAAAAAAATCTATGGTTTTCTTGAGCTAAACAGGGCAAATAGGGAAACGGAAGCTACTCCATGTTTGGTCCTTGGAAGATAGATAATTGCACTAGTTACTAGTGCACAGATATTCTCCCTGCACAATTTTCACCCTGCAGCACCCTTCCTCCAACATTAAACGAGGGCCCTAACTGATATTAAGTCACATGTCTCTTTGTTCTGGAGGGAGTTGCTCCAACATGACACTTCTATTTCCCGATAGGGTTACGACAGGTATTGGAATGAAATACCTTTTACAGTCTTCCAAACAAAGTTTTGAGACACCCACAAACACACACTGTAGAAAGGTGTATAGGGGATGGAGAATACAGCTTCCCAGAGTAAATTACCAGTAAATAAAGGATTTTAAATATATCCATTGGGACCTTGGTATAACATAACTGCTTGCAAGATTCAATTTAGGCTCTAATCCATACCTATTCAGCCCTTTTCTCCTAAATTCTTCCTCCTGCTTAATCTAAATAAAGGCAAAGCCCTATTTCAAAGCAGTCTCTACTGTAGTTCTTTTCCAAGTCCTGACTGCTTGAAATCTGTATGACAACATTAACTGTAATGCAGAAGGATCATAGCCGTCTTTGGCTTATTCAGTTAGAGATGGCCAGTGGCCAGCCAATATGATATTACTGGTGTCTACACAGAAGGGGTAGTATCAGGGCAGGTGAAATGGATCTGTGTGTCATTTGCAGAAAGCTGTAAGAGAAACCAAATATCTGTTGAGGTCACAGAAAGAGGTGCAGGTCTGAGACAGAGCTGAGGAACAGAAAGAGGTGCAGGTCTGAGACAGAGCTGGGGAACAGAAAGAGGTGCAGGTCTGAGACAGAGCTGGGGAACAGAAAGAGGTGCAGGTCTGAGACAGAGCTGGGGAACAGAATGAGGTGCAGGTCTGAGACAGAGCTGGGGAACAGAATGAGGTGCAGGTCGGAGACAGAGCTGGGGAACAGAAAGAGGTGCAGGTCTGAGACAGAGCTGGGGAACAGAAAGAGGTGCAGGTCTGAGACAGAGCTGGGGAACAGAAAGAGGTGCAGGTCTGAGACAGAGCTGGGGAACAGAATGAGGTGCAGGTCTGAGACAGAGCTGAGGAACAGAAAGAGGTGCAGGTCTGAGACAGAGCTGGGGAACAGAATGAGGTGCAGGTCTGAGACAGAGCTGGGGAACAGAAAGAGGTGCAGGTCTGAGACAGAGCTGAGGAACAGAAAGAGGTGCAGGTCTGAGACAGAGCTGGGGAACAGAAAGAGGTGCAGGTCTGAGACAGAGCTGGGGAACAGAAAGAGGTGCAGGTCTGAGACAGAGCTGGGGAACAGAATGAGGTGCAGGTCTGAGACAGAGCTGAGGAACAGAAAGAGGTGCAGGTCTGAGACAGAGCTGGGGAACAGAAAGAGGTGCAGGTCTGAGACAGAGCTGGGGAACAGAATGAGGTGCAGGTCTGAGACAGAGCTGGGGAACAGAAAGAGGTGCAGGTCTGAGACAGAGCTGGGGAACAGAAAGAGGTGCAGGTCTGAGACAGAGCTGGGGAACAGAATGAGGTGCAGGTCTGAGACAGAGCTGAGGAACAGAAAGAGGTGCAGGTCTGAGACAGAGCTGGGGAACAGAATGAGGTGCAGGTCTGAGACAGAGCTGGGGAACAGAAAGAGGTGCAGGTCTGAGACAGAGCTGAGGAACAGAAAGAGGTGCAGGTCTGAGACAGAGCTGGGGAACAGAAAGAGGTGCAGGTCTGAGACAGAGCTGGGGAACAGAAAGAGGTGCAGGTCTGAGACAGAGCTGGGGAACAGAATGAGGTGCAGGTCTGAGACAGAGCTGAGGAACAGAAAGAGGTGCAGGTCTGAGACAGAGCTGGGGAACAGAAAGAGGTGCAGGTCTGAGACAGAGCTGGGGAACAGAATGAGGTGCAGGTCTGAGACAGAGCTGGGGAACAGAAAGAGGTGCAGGTCTGAGACAGAGCTGGGGAACAGAAAGAGGTGCAGGTCTGAGACAGAGCTGGGGAACAGAATGAGGTGCAAGTCTGAGACAGAGCTGGGGAACAGAAAGAGGTGCAGGTCTGAGACAGAACTGGGGAACAGAAAGAGGTGCAGGTCTGAGACAGAGCTGGGGAACAGAATGAGGTGCAAGTCTGAGACAGAGCTGGGGAACAGAAAGAGGTGCAGGTCTGAGACAGAGCTGGGGAACATAAAGAGGTGCAGGTCTGAGACAGAGCTGGGGAACAGAAAGAGGTGCAGGTCTGAGACAGAGCTGGGGAACATAATGAGGTGCAAGTCTGAGACAGAGCTGGGGAACAGAATGAGGTACAGGTCTGAGACAGAGCTGGGGAACAGAAAGAGGTGCAAGTCTGAGACAGAGCTGGGGAACAGAAAGAGGTGCAGGTCTGAGACAGAGCTGGGGAACAGAATGAGGTGCAGGTCTGAGACAGAGCTGGGGAACAGAATGAGGTTCAGGTCTGAGACAGAGCTGGGGAACAGAAAGAGGTGCAGGTCTGAGACAGAGCTGGGGAACAGAATGAGGTGCAAGTCTGAGACAGAGCTGGGGAACAGAAAGAGGTGCAGGTCTGAGACAGAGCTGGGGAACAGAATGAGGTGCAGGTCTGAGACAGAGCTGGGGAACAGAAAGAGGTGCAGGTCTGAGACAGAGCTGGGGAACAGAAAGAGGTGCAGGTCTGAGACAGAGCTGGGGAACAGAAAGAGGTGCAGGTCTGAGACAGAGCTGGGGAACAGAATGAGGTGCAGGTCTGAGACAGAGCTGGGGAACAGAAAGAGGTGCAGGTCTGAGACAGAGCTGGGGAACAGAAAGAGGTGCAGGTCTGAGACAGAGCTGGGGAACAGAAAGAGGTTCAAGTGTGAGAAAGAGCTGGGGAACAGAATGAGGTGCAGGTCTGACAGAGCTGGGAAAAGGTCTGAATCAGAGCTGGGGAACCCCTATCAGCAATTCACTAGCAGAGATATTTTATTAACACAAAAGTGACAGCTAGATAGATAAGAAACAGATAATTTAGGAGACATTTGAATCCCAGCCCAGACCTTTATTTCAAGGTGTTGCAGGCTGTGGTGGATTCTGGAGCTCATTAACATGCCCACAGCCTGGTAGCTGAATGCCAGTTCTGTATGTAGCTTAGCATCCAAAACTCTGATGTCTCCTAAATTATCTGTTTCTTATCCATCTAGCTGTCACTTTTGTGTTAATAAAATATCTCTGCTAGTGAATTGCTGATAGGTGTTCCCCAGCTCTGATTCAGACCTTTAATGGTACATTTAATCTGTAATGAGAGTTTTCCTGTTTTTAATGTAGTGCTTTTAAACCTCCTTTCTGTGCCCCTGGCAGTGACAGTATTGCCCAGTTATTACATATACATAATACCACACACTTATACAACAGAGTCAGAGAAGTCATCTGTAAGTGAGAGGGTCTTGAGCTCCCTTTAATTTCTATTCACATCTACTTGTTTTAGGGCAATGAGCTGAATAAACAGATCAGCACCATTTGTCTTTTCCTGTACACAGCTTAACCTTATACTTGGGCTACTTTAATAGGGGTGAAGTGCAAAATGCAGTTATAAAGCCCTGTATCTATTGCACTGTGCACCTTTGCATCCCATGAAATTTACACGTATTGCCCATAGGTGAAAGTTTTTGTTCTCCCAGAATGGGCAAAAAAATTCACCCCTTTCTTTGTGCCTCACTGCCTGTGTTAGGGGGCACAGCAAAGAGGAGGGCAGAAGATGGGCAGAACCAAGGTACCAGGGAGCCCTTTACTTACCACCTGCTTATGGGAAGCATTGGGCACAGGGCTCCCTTGCGCCTGTTATGGCTGTCTTAACCAGCAGCAAACAATGACCATGGAAGCAAGTGGTAAGCGTATCAGACCATTATGTGAAATCACAGCCGACAGCAGCAGACTGTTATATAGTTAGCCTGTATATAGTTAGTATGGGATTACATATGGCATATGGCTTCCTCCTTTCTGTAAATACAATGCCATTAATACTCTGTTGCTAAATGATAAGAACTTTTAGTCATTCGCAGATTAGGTGGAAACGCAGCAAGTGGAACACGGTTATCCAGAAAGCTCCAAAATACAGGAAGGCCATCTCTCATAGACTCCATTTTAATCAAATAATTCACATTTGAAATAAATCTCCTTTTTCTCTAATAATAAAACAGTACCTTTTACTTGATCCCAACTAAGATAAAATTATTTCTTTTTGGAGGCAGAACAATGTTTAACAACAATGTTTAAATTACTTTATAGTAGACCAAAAGTATGGTGATCCAAATTGTGAAAAGATTCCTTATCCGAAAACCCCCAGATTCCGAGAATTCTGGATAACAGGTCCCATATCTGTATATAAATATATATTTCTTCCAGCACAATCAAGGAAATTTCATATTCCCTGACAAAACTATAAACAAGCATGGCTTTCCATAGTCTGGCTGTCATGCCTGAAAAATGCAGGACGGTGCCTCACATTGAGCGCCACTAATGTAAACAGCGCTATTGTATATAAGTTGTATATCACTGTATATACATACAGCAAATGCTATAAAATATAGATGTTATGGAATAGAAATAAAGATAACTAGTTTGTAATCTGTGCATATTATATAGTGAGTAATTACTTACCAACAGAGATCAGGACTTTCTGGTTATATGTTTCTTTTCTGCAGCCTGTTACTCAGCTGTTCCAGGGCAGGAATATTTCTAGTATATGACTTAGCCAAGAGCACGCTGGGTTATAAATAGACTGGCCACTCAGTGGCTGCCTGCCCATCACATTCCAGCCACCCCTCCTTAGACCCTAAACACACAAGCTTGAGGCAAAAGAGAAAGACCCTCTTGCATGGTCAGGTGACAGTGACACGAAGGGTTTGGATTGGCACTTAGAATACAGGAACTGACAGCATGTTTTCCTGCTGCATTTTATTATTTAGAATTAATTAGAATGAATCACACATTAAACCACTTGTTCCACAAATATTTTACATGATAGGTATAATTCATCAGGCTTGGTCTGACAGTCTGTGGGTTCTGGCAAATGCCAGAGGGGCTGCTGTAAGATGCAATAGACAGTCACTAGTAGTGGGCTGGTGGGGGCTGTTGGGGGCTGTTGTGTGTACCTGGAATGCCAGGGCCCATTTGAATCCCAGTCCAGACCTTTATTTCAAGGTGTTGCAGGCTGTGGTGGATTCTGGAGCTCATTAACATGCCCACAGCCTGGTAGCTGAATGCCAGTTCTGAATGTAGCTTAGCTGAGCCACAACACCCCGGTTACGTACAGAACAATAGAGCATGATGAGTCCCCTGTATGAAGCAGACAGCTGAAAGCTATCAGGGAGATACTGAAGTTGTAGTTCCACAACAGCTGAAAGAACATAGCTCTGACATCTGTAAATTACATACATTTGTTTTCAGAGTTGCCAGGTTTCTACAACAGCCAAGTGAGCCCACATCTTAGTCTAACTCAATAACTATATATCCACTATATGCAGTATATCAATATTATTAAACACATAATTATAAGGCATCAATATATTCTATAATGCTGTAGAATGGTAAACTGATATAAAAATACATGTGTATGGGTAATGTTGGGTACAAATATACATTGCTGTACTATACAGACATACTGTCAGTAAGACATGCACAGACTGGGTAATCAATTGGTTGACCTCTTTATTTCCCTGTGCAGAATTTTTCAGTATTTGATTTTTGTAATGACTTCTGCAGAAGGATAAGGTACACAAAGAGGGATAATTTTTCTCTGTGAAACCATAAGTATGAGCAATGTGGATTGGCTCACAAGGGTACCTTGAAAAACCTATATGCCTTTATCTTCTAGGTAAGTCTGAGAAGGTGTATTTTTGGTCACTCATTGATGGACAGTCTGTGATTGGAAGAGAGATATTGTGCTGTACCTTTATATTAGCCAGTGGTCTCACACTGCAAAGGGAGATATGTCAATGGGAATATTTTTATTTAGATTAAGTGAAATTAAATGGGATCATGGGACAGTTGCTCTGAATTGGTGGTCAACCATCCCTAGACCATCAGAGTGCGATAGTTGGACTTCTTGTTCTGTGCGAATGGCAGGCCAAATTCCTTTGTATTAGGTATTTATGTACCTGTGAGTCTGGTGGGATCAGGATCACTTGCAGGTCATGAGCGAGTTTGGGTTGGGTGCTTCCACTCGCTCTTCCCACCCGCGACCTAACACTTGCGGCCTGCATCTTCCGGCTTCTGAATTTATAGACACACGTCCGCCATGCACTGCCCCTTTTTTGAAGTCCTTGTGGGGTGGGCCTATAAAACAGGGCAGAAGATGGATCGAGTAGGGTTCAGGTTCAGGTTGGGAGAGGGCGGGTAAGGGTCGGGTGCGGATTAAATTTTTCTTGACCTGCACATCACTAGTATGTAGCCTGCTGTATATCACTGCAGAGTGCCACAGATGAGGGTTGAGAGGAAGTCAGAGTGAAGAAAGGAGGCTATAAAAAACCAGGATGCATCAAGTGTAATAGTTTTTATTCATGCACATGAACTTTAAACCAAGTCTGCCCCAAGGCATTTTAACTGAAAATATTACAGAAAGTGGAAAAAATTTACATTTTTGAAAAGAAGGATATATTCAGCATTGCAGTTTTATTCCCTCCTAAAGCCTGTAATGTATTAATTTAGAGGGTTTCCCCTTAATTTAAAAGTTCAGACACTTATGTTTTTGAGAGGTCCAAGTCCAATCAACTGCTAGGTGGGTCCTAGGTTCCCCTTAGATAAATAGCTAAGACTTTTATTATGGTGGTACTGCAATAGCAGTTGCCTTTCCATAAACTATATGCTGTGCTCCCATGAAACTGAGAACTTATATTTCTGTAACACAGCGGTTTCAAACTAACACACTAGATATATAGTTATTCATTCTTTCAGAATGTAACATTGAGATAAGTTAATAAAGGATACTGGAGGCCAGAAAAATATTCGTGTTATTAGAAACACCGAAAGAGTTTGACAGTCTGTTGCTGAAATTCAGTGATTAAGTTCCAAACATTTCGGCCTCTTTCTCCTTCCAAAATGTAAAGCTTCTCTCAATGCACTGACACAAATCCTCATCTTCTGAAACATTACGGGTCTGGTTATTTCGGTCTTTCCTTTGTGTCCCTGATCCAAAGAAACGGACTTTGATGTCCTCAAATCCATCAGACCATGTTCTGCGCCCTGTAGCTATCTCTTCTAGAACAGTAGAATGGAAAGCTTTGGCTGTTTCCCACCCATGGTGCCCCAGCTGATCAAAAACCTCAAAACAGAGAAGATGTCTCATCCGTCTTTCCTCCTCTGGCATCTCCTGCTCCAGTAGTCGGAAGTAGCCCAACATGAACAGGTCTAAAGTTAGTCTCTCATGATTCTTAGAAGGCTGGCTGAAGGAGGTGGACAACAAGTGCTCAGGGGGTGGAAGAGCAGATGGATTATTATTGGAAGATTCAGAACTATTCTGATGAGCTGTCTTCCAACTTCCTATGAGACGCTGAACAGTGGTCCTTTGCTTCCGTAAATGCTCCAGCACACTGCCCAAACGTGAAGGCACCCCTTCTTCTACAGGCGCTATTCCATTCTGGTTTATCTTATTAGCATCTTCCATGTTCTTTGATGCTGATAGCATTCCATTTTTATCTATTTCAAACATCTCTGATAGGGATCCTAACTTTACATCCCTCTTCAGAACCTGAATATTTGTTGTAATACTTTCAACATGTACTTTTGCTTTTGAGTCTGGCTCTTTAGTGCATTGAGTCGGGTTGTGGTCAAGTTGCAACATCTTTTTATGTAATTTGTTGTTCACAATTCCTTTGAGATCTGAATTTGCTGTAGCTTTAATTGCAGCACGCAATGAATATGCCGATTTCTTCCAGTGACTTAGAAACAAGAGCACAATTCTCTCTTTCCTTAGTGTTCGGAGTGGTATAGGAGAATCACTGATTGAAGAACATTCTTCTGAACTTAGCCCTGAATCACTGGCATCCTCTGATTCCCTATTCAAAATAATGTTTTTTATACCAGTCGGAAGATGAGTTTGATGTTGTCTCTCAAACTGGACCTTTAATCTTCGGACTGACACCCCACATTGCAGTAGCTCTGTCACAGGAGAAGATGGATGAGATTGATTTGATTTAGATTTGACAATTCTGTATGAATCATCTGGTGTTACACCGGTGGAAGAGAGAAGTTGGGACATACTGTCAATCACATTAGACATAGAGACACACCAGTCTGGGTCCTCTTTGTTCTGAAGAAGTTTAGCATTAAGGGTGACATTTATCAAGGGCGTAGGCAACATGGCTTGCAATTGCTGCACCTGGCGTGAGAGTTCCTGCTCATACTGCTGGCATTCTCTTCTACGACGCAGTCCTTCCATTTGTCCATCAAGAATATGAAGCTCTTCTTCAGTCAATAACTCACCGTATGGCCCAAGAACAGCGCTCTGAGTGTGAGAGTACCGCCATTCTCCCTGCAGAAAAACAGGGAATTTAAAAAATGTTTAAATTAATTTATATGCAACATATATAGCACGAAGGCAATTAGTTCCACGCTACAAACAACATATGTATAAAACTCTTTTTTTTGCTAAAAAATGTTTCTAATTATGCAGACTTCTATTTATAGTGACACTGACACATTCAGTGTTACAAGGAAAACCTCAGTATTACTAAAGTTATAGGCCTGCATTAATAGTTTCTTTAAAAGTGCACTAAAGTCACCCCCAGCTCAGCCAAATTTACCCCATCCTGGCACTCTGACTAGGCTAATGTTACCCAGTGTCGGACTGGCCTACCAGGATACCAGGAAAACTCCCTGTGGATCCAGGTATCAGTGGGCCCTCCTGCTCACCCAACCATTTGCATTGTATGCTTATACCATGACCATTACTCAATTCTATATGGGAGGAAATTGAAGAAATGGAGGAAAGGATAGATATTAGTATGTAAAAAAAAAATTAAGAGATTAAAGAAAGTGAGTAAACAGAGAAGGGGAGAGTGGGCCTAAGGTCTAAGGGTTTTCTGGTGGGCCCTTGGCATCCCAGTCCGACACTGATGTTGCCTGAGCACTGAGAGCTGGATGTCAGTCATGTTGGACTGGTTGTGGCATGATCCTTCCATTAGTTGTAGTAGTACTCAAGCCTATGGAAAGATTCTACCAGCCCTGGCTAAACACGACTGCTGGAAGTCCTTCTTTCTCCATAGAATAAGCACACTTTGGGGCACTTTCAAAATAAAAAATAACAGTGCCTTGTATGGTGGCCTGTAGGGCACTGTGTCTGCAAATTACAATTTTTTGTAAAAATCAATGCCAGAAGCTGCTATGTGTAAACCAGCCATGTATAGAACAGTGAGATTGTCTTTATTTGCATTAGATTTTGTGTTTTTTTTATATTTATTGATTTTACTAACCCTTTGTGATAATTTGACAGTGCATATTAGTTTAACTATACCTGCATGGCTTCTTCCTCCAAGTGAGCTTGTAGTCTGCGCAGCATCACTTGCCTCTTCCATTCTGGAAATAACTGCCCCTGATCATCATGAGTAGGTACTAAAGCATCCAAATCAACCAGGGAACCTGAATCTGGCTGGGGGTTTTGGTCCCTGTCAAAAGATGCCTCAGAATGTTCTCCCTATGAAAGAAAGCAATTTGTAAAAGTCCCGGTCATATCGGTTACAGCAGGGGTGCCCAGACTTTGTCCCCCTGTGATCTACTCTTGCCTCCTGGCCACCATCATAAGATCTACCATAATAAAAATAACATCTATCACACGGTGCAAGCCGCATTCCCTCTAAGACGTGCCGTACGTCCACATTCCCCTAAGACGCAGCATACGTACGCATTCCCATTAGACGCGCCGCACTTCCACATTCCCCGGCTACCAGAAATTCACGGGGATCAACTGGTAGACCGCGATCAAGTAATAGCCACCCCTGGAGTACAGACTACTGACGCTAAATAACTACTCTTCAAAACATGGATGTACATTAAAAGTTACCCATAGGCCATGCTGATTGTTTTTTACTGATGAATGAGGCCTGCTTTTGTAAGTAATTGTTACTTGACTGTTCTGCCAACCTAACTGTCACTTCTTCACCTGTCAGTTATAGCTTATAATGCTAATGGAATGCTGCTGCACAAATATGGCAGCCCCCTTATAGAAGAAAATGGGAGATCAGATAAGTAAAAGCACTGGGCAGATACTATACTTTTAAGACAAAATTATAAAAACATGCAAGACAATGTTATGATAGATGTTAAAAAAACGATTTAATCCTTGTGTAAGTAGTGTATGTATAGTGTACTGTATGTATATAATAATTTCTTATATATCTTGAAAACTAAAAAAAATGTAAATTGTGAATTTTTCCATCAATTTGTTTATATTTTCTTATGCAAAAGAAAATTATAGGCGAGACTGTTAGTTGTAGTTCAAGAACTGAAGATCTGTATGTTGAACACCCCTGACATTAGCAGTGAATATAATCTATTAATAATCATACAAATTTGAGCATTTGTGATTTGAATTTTTACCAAGGATATTTTTTTACTCAAGAGGCCGTTCTGAAGCTAGATGAGCAGGGCGCAGGATTCTCTAGTCTACCCCCCCCCCCCCCGAAAAAAAACTGTAAATGTTGCTTCAATACAAAAATACGAAGAGAACACTGCAGAATCTCAGCAGTGGCTATAAATGAAACAATAGCTCCTATGCAATGCTAATATACGCTATAGCAAATAAGAACTCACAGCCTGAAGGAAAATGCTTGTGATTCTGGCTTTCTGAAGGCCTTGAATAATTCTTGACTTGTCGGAGTGCTGTAAAAGATCCTGTAGCGTTTGAGACTGGTTTTCCTGTCCATTTCGCTAGAAGAAAAAGAGCAGTGAGTGACAACTAAACAAGACATTGTAATGAGGGCCAGAAAGAAAGAGACTACCTAGAGCTTTAGAACAAATGAATGGTGCGTTTGCAGATATATGAACTTGGGGGAAAAAAAAGACAATGCAAATGGAAAAAGATACCAGATTGGAAAGATACAGATATAGGCAATGGCAGACAAGAGGTAGGAATGAAAGATGTGTTCTTGCATAATGCTCTGCTGAGTTGAATTCAATACAGAACAGTCTAATGGATTCCAATACACCTTCCAATTTTAAGATGATGTCTTGAAACTTTAACATCTTTCTAACAGCAGCAGCTGGGTGAAACCAAACCAAGCGAACCTCATTGTTGTAGCCGTATATTAAATAGTTCTATACAACCATAGAGTGATACATACAAAGAACAAAGAATATATATAATTGTAGTATTTAAACATTACAGCATGCTGGGAAGTACCCAACAACATGTTTATTAAACTAGCATGGTATTGTTGACCTGCATTATTCAGACCAAGCAAGAGCAGTCCAACCTTGTAGGCAAGATCCTAAGGTAAAGCTTCAACAAAAATATTCATCTGTGCATTAGTAGTAGTATTAGTAGTATTAGTAGTAGTATTGCATTCTAAAAAAAATGGCTACTTAAACAAAAACCCCAGCCCTATATGTCATGTGACACTTCTATAAACAAATCTGAATGCTATTCAATTCTCATATCAGAAGGTTCAGGGGCACTAACTTGGCACAGGGTTGGAATAGCATGGGGCTAATATGTTTGCTTTGCAATTTAGCCTTCATGATTCTTCCCCACCTACCATCAATTTGGGGATGCCTAATGTAGTGCATGGTACTAGGAGCTGGGTTGAATCCTATACAGCCCTACACATGTTTGTATTAGCAATGGCAAAAAAGACAGAATGGCAATACAATGCAGGTTTATGCAGCATTACAACAATGTTACAAAGATTTTTTTCAGTGTATGGATTCTATGCTCCATACTATAGGTTTATAAAAAAAAATGGACAGAAAAAAGCGTGATGGGTCTCGTTCATCTAGGTCATGGTATATCTGTAGTAATAAATCAAATCAGCTTCTTGAAATGAGAAGGTTAGCGAAATATCTTCAAGAAAAACACAGCAAGTCCAGTTGATTTGGCGTATTACTACAGATATAACCTTTCATTAAGTGGAGAATATAAAGCTAAATATATTATAGAAATGGCACATAAGGTAAAATACAGTAACAAAAATGACTTTCAGTGATAGATATTTGGAATGATAGCACCCTTGAATAGTTATTGGATAAAAGAAGTGAAGTTATTGGATAAAAAATAGACCAGCAAGTGCAAAATGTAAGCCCAATGAGTTCCTAGAATTTAGCTTTTATAGCTGAGAAAGATGAGGAAAAGGGACCCTAGGTGTGTGCTAGAGTGCTACCGACAACACAAAAGAGCCCCCCAAGACAATGCTTAGAGATAAAAGGAAGAGATAAAGGATTGGGAGTAGCAGCTTAAAGGCAATAGATAAAACTGAATGCTCTGCATACGCTGTTGAAGAGGGATGTGATCTTGGCTTTCTGAAGACACCTTCCAATCTTCTGCTCCGAAATCACTGCTTGCTCCACAGGCTCCATTGTCATATTAGAAATATATATCGGAATTCCTAACTCTAGCTGCTCAGGCCTTGGTGTAAAAAATGCCCCTTTCCAACTCTATCCCAATAAAGGCCTTAATCCAACAGCTCCCAGCTCCTTCTCTCATTTCAACACCCTTTTACCTCAAACGGAGATGTGTGTGTTTATTTTCCTCTCTCAGTTTCACACATCATTAAACTGCTTGTTACTCTTACATGCTTTGCTCCCCTTAAAACACCTGTTTCCCCACAAGGACCTGACCCTGTCTATGATACCTTTCCCCCTTACAAACCTGTTTTACTTCTCTCACACATCTCTCAACTGCTCTGTTTCTGGCATACAGGGGAGGGGGATCAAGTGGCAATAATAATTGATTTTTACTGCAGGGGGAACCAGGGAAGTAGGTGTAGGATATCTGGAAGAAGGGAGGGCTACTAGTGGCATGTGGGATATTTTACCTGCAAAGTATTGTGCTACTGACTCACTTAACCACCTCTCCACCCCCCTTCATTTACAAAACGTCTCCTGGACCGATAGAGAGAGGGAGATCATGTAACTACACTGCAAGATCTGTGTCACACCTAACTCATTAATGAAATGAGACACACATACAGCACTTTGGGCAAAGGTCACTGCAAATAATGGCTTTCTGTAGAACCCAGAGAGACATACAAGTTGAAACAAATGAAAGAAGTGCAGCACATTCTGAAGGAAAGCAATGCCCATCTACCATATTGATTGGTTTTACACTGATTTGGCCAGATAGTTATATGCCTTATGATCCTATGGATGTACAAGGGAAACTTTTATGTCAGTAATATCATTACTTGCTGAAAGTTGTCTTTATAGAAGCCAACTGCTGACATAGACATACACATAGCTGGGGAGAATTACTGTAGTAAAGCTTTATTTATATGGAACAACAGGAATTGCCTCTCCCAAGACATTGCCTTACTCACAATAAGCTGTGAGCGGGAATGTACATTTCCTAAAGCAATAGAAATAACTCAATTGGTGTTCGACCTTCTATGGTAAAAAAGGCTATAGAAATTATATTTACTTGTCAATAACATTGGACCAAATTCATGCTACAGAATACATACAAATGTGTGTTTACATTAAGGGAGAATTAAAGATTAATGACACATTAATAAATAAATGACGTAACACCAACTACAACTTTTTAAATCAGCCCTGAAATGATTTTTGCTTGTATGACTGTACAATAGCATAGCATTGTGTCCCTCTAAGTCTTTGGCTACAGGTAACATCACTATGGTGATGTGAATGCCCAAATATAATTCTACTGGTTATATTCTTGGCTAAATCTTGACTGGACTAACCTCCCAGCTGTCACTTTTGTTATGCTTTAGATAAAAGGCTCCACTGAAAAAACTATAAAACTATATTATTACATGTTTTGCAGCACAGTGTAATTAAAACTGATATATAGTTATAACTAATTTAGAGATGGTAAGGACCCTTTTCTCAACTGCAGTGTTTTCCAAAGTGAAACAAAAGGCAACAAGAGTTACCAGTAGGCAGCACAAGGAGAGATTAGTGATGGAGGACAGTTAAACTAAATACTAAAATCTTGTTGATCATTGAGGTCAGTACAGGAAGTAAGGTAACTGGATAAACTTCTCCAGGACAGAAGTGAGAATTATAAGTCACAGTTCACTGTAAAAATAAAACAGTACCTTGTACTTGATCCCAAATAAGATATAACTAATTTAATGCTTAAATTCTTTTTTAGGGGGCTTAAGGTCTAAGGCTAAGGATCCAAATTATGGAAAGATCCTTTATCCAGAAAACTCCAGAGCAGAGCATTCTGGATAACTGGTCCTATACCTGTTTACTTCATTGTAATGACAAAAAACATTAAAGTTATCTTTTTTAAATAAAATGATATATATATATATATAGATATAATGGCTATTATAAAGATGTTTGTTGTTTGAGAAAAATGTCAAAGTATTTATATTCAGACTATATGAAGTGTTTTAAGTATTTAAAACTTGAGTTTCATTTACCTACCATTTAAAAATGGCCACCCAGTGCTGTCCTGCATTCTGCGTAAGTAATTCTTCACACCCATAGAATAATTAGCTTAGGTGCCTTTTAACTAATTACATTTATTACTGGTATTCTGGCACGACCTCCTGTTTGATTTCATTTGCACTTGAATTCTGCTGCTTTGTTACCCTAATTGCCCCATGGCATATAACATAAGCAGTGCTTTGCTTTTTAGGAATGGATCTGGAAAGAGTCAACTTCTTTAAAGAAACATTTCAGCATCTAATGTACAGATCCATTACCTTACCTGGCATGTCCTGTCACTGTAATCCCTCTATTCAGACCCTACACTCCCAAAATTATTCAGGATTTTTTTTTTTAAATTGTTGACCTTCAAAGCTATCCAACACTCAGCCCAACCTATATCTGTAACTGTATCTGTAAGTACTCACCTAACAACGTATGTTCTGCCCATGACCTACTGCTCTACATTTCTCTCATTACCACTTGACATGCACAGCATCAGAACTTCTCTAGACTGCATGCTTCTCTGGAATTCCCTTACACATTCAATCAGGCAATTGTTTAACCTCTTGATGGCCTGTCCCAAAAAGCAACATAACGTCAGTTATGGGTCAGTGACTTTTTGCCACCCCCGGTAACTCGCGGGCTGCTGCTGTCTGAGGTGAGTTTCTCAACATAGAATGTTGCATTATGTTTTTTATTTTATCTTATTTTCCCAAAATGCTCATTTTTGGGCTTTACTTTGAATGGCACAAACTTTGAAATTTGAACTCTGTTAATTTACTTATTTAAAATGTTTTTTTTTTTAATTCAGCTTTTCAAATCCAAAGAAGCTGTCTCAATGGAAAACAACCTGCAAGCAATAAGAGTGCGCAGCCAGCCTTCACCGCGCAGTGATTTTGTTCCAATGAATATTTAACATGGAAATTTGGCAGCACCCCAGAAATCTGACCGTATTTTACATTGTGCCTATTTATGTACCTGTGACTATGCTGGAGAGCTGAGTGTTGTTACAATTAGAGTGGATTAGTCACTCTTCAAATTTACACATGTATGTACAGGCAGGACCGGCCTTATAAAATGTGGGGCCCAATTGAGATCATTTTGGCAGGGCCCCCTACACAAGGTACTGCATCAGAGCAAGGATCCATGAGTTCCGAAACATGTTGTGCTATCCATCTCTAAATAAACACACAGAACTTGCTTGTCTCTCCAGTGGATGTTGTTATTTTTCATGTTATATGCTGAAGTGGACCTGGCGAACCCAAAACCACTGTTGGATAGAGCCCTTCACCGAACTTCACGTATTGGTGGCTTCAAATTGCATTTATTCCTTTTGACCCCCTACACAAGGTGTTGCCAGCTGGCACAGGATTCCAGGGCTGGGTGGGCAAATAGTCCTTGCCTCTTGCTCTCTCCGTGTGACTGATGTTGTAACCCTGCTATTTTACCTTTATTTCTCTTGTACTATTGGCCCCCAACATTTCATTGCACTATGTGGGCCTCAAGCACTGGGCACTTACACACAAAGCATTCTAGATACAGTGTGCAACAGTGATTATTGGCCCCTCAAGCACACTCTATACAGTGAGAGACCCTGAGTAGCCGTATAAATGCTGTGTCCACTTTGTGTTTAATGTCCCAAAACACATAGCAGCATTATCAGGCAATCATTGTTGGGGGTCGGCTGGACAGCTTTATGTGCTTATTCCCGCTGGTGTTGGGCCCCCAGGGGTGAGGGATC
The DNA here is from genome assembly GCF_000004195.4 of Xenopus tropicalis. Taxonomy (NCBI): domain Eukaryota; kingdom Metazoa; phylum Chordata; class Amphibia; order Anura; family Pipidae; genus Xenopus; species Xenopus tropicalis. The sequence goes on from NC_030681.2 coordinate 126,372,481, forward strand.
CTATTGGGCCCAATAGATCCAATTGGCCTAAGGCTGGCCCAGTGTACAGGCTTGTGTGCTTTTGCACTAATTCTGTGGGCTCATACACACGGATATTTTTATTAAGCAGCAATAGTTAATTTCTTATTAATAAGAAATGTAAACTTTATACAGTCACTGATGCATGCATTTTTGCATTTTGCCTTGTGTACAACCTAACATAGTTTTTAAAGGAATAGCGACACCAAAAAAAGGAAAGTGTTTTACAAGTAAATGAAATATAATGTACTGTTAACTTGCACTGGTAAAATGTGTGTGTTTGCTTTAGAAATGCTACATTAATGTATATAGAAAAGTTGCTGTGCCATGGGGGTAGCCATCAGGGGTTCAGAAACTTGCCTCAAGCAGCAGTGCCAGGCAAGTTACCAAGGGCAGCAAAAAGCCACTCCGGGTAACTTAAAGAGCCAAAATTACAATTTTACAGAACTAAAGTTGTCTTTCTGATTCAAACACACACTTTTACCAGTGCAGGGCAACAGCACATTGTATTACTTTGATAAATTTATTTTTTTGCTTTATTTTTCCTTTAGGAAATCCATATAAGAGGCAAAACTACCTATGTTTTCTTATAGCCTGTAGAGAGAGATACACTTCATTATGTATTCCCCGATGTATTGCACGATGCACAAGGACAATGTGGAGGCATAGTGGTGCTTAATAATTGTAGAAGAGCTAGTAAATTCCTCTGGGCAGCCATCAGGGTGACATCGATGTACAGCTCTAGGGTCCCTAGGAATCGATGTTTTGCATGGTTTGGTATGTCAGAAGGGTCCCCAAATCTGATCCCTGGGCCCCAGAGGCAAAAGAGGGATTCTGTTGCTGGTTGGAATTCACTTATATGTAGTAATAGTACAATGTACATCTGCCAGTTACTCCATTGTTTTTTTGTCCTTTCTATTCCATGTTTCACACACATCTTCTATTCAAAGTTGGTATTTTTGTTTGTGCCCAATAAATGAAAGATGATTACTGTTTTCTCTGTAGTAATTATGGGTTTTATCAGATGTCCGACATATGAGACCTTTGTTGACACCGGCCTTTCTGAGCTCCTTTAATCCCTTATCAACCTTCTCAGGTTGCTCTTACAATTAAAGGTGACAAATCAGGATCTTGCTGGTGCCTGCCACAGAGCACATTAGATGCACCCTTAGGGCTCTGGCACACGGGGGAGATTAGTCGCCCGCGATTTAACTCCCTGTTCGCGGGCGACTAATCTCCCCGAGTTGCCTAGCCCTGCCAGCCCTGTAGTCGGGGAGATTAGTCGCCCGCGAACAGGGAGTTAATCGCGGGCGACTAATCTTCCCCGTGTGCCAGAGCCCTTATGTCAGGGAAACAGTGACTACTTGCCAAACCTCTTACTTTAACCTGAATAAGCAAGGCAGAGCACTTTCAAAGTTATTTAAGTAATAAAAGTAGTGGAACAGCAGTAGTACGGTGTGTGTTTTGTTCTATACTTTGTATAGTGTACCTTGCTTTACCTGCAGAACTATTGAGTGCATTTTATTTTCTCAATGTACTGAACTGCCTGAATAAACTGAAGAGGAGCCAGTATATCTTAAGCTGGCCATACACGTGGCGATCTGACGATGTTTCGTGCGACCATCGAATGGCAGTTGATGTCATCTACTTGGACTTTGCTAAAGCGTTTGATACAGTACCTCACAGAAGGTTAATGATCAAATTAAGGAATATTGGCCTAGAACATAATATCTGTAATTGGATAGAGAACTGGCTGAAGGATAGAGTACAAAGAGCGGTGGTAAATGGAACATTTTCTAATTGGACTAGTGTGGTTAGTGGAGTACCGCAGGGGTCAGTCCTTGGTCCTTTGCTTTTTAACTTGTTTATTAATGACCTGGAGGTGGGCATAGAAAGTACTGTTTCTATTTTTGCTGATGACACTAAATTGTGCAAAACTATAAGTTCCATGCAGGATGCTGCCAGTTTGTAGAGCGATTTGACAAAATTGGAAAACTGAGCAGCAAACTGGAAAATGAGGTTCAATGTTAATAAGTGCAAAGTTATGGTAGAAATAATATAAACGCGAACTATCTACTGAATGGTAGTGTGTTGGGGGTTTCCTTAATGGAGAAGGATCTAGGGGTTTTTGTTGATAACAAGTTGTCTAATTCCAGGCAGTGTCATTCTGTGGCTACTAAAGCAAATAAAGTGCAGTCTTGTATAAAAAAGGGCATTGACTCAAGGGATGAGAACATAATTTTGCCCCTTTATAGGTCCCTGGTAAGGCCTCACCTTGAGTATGCAGTGCAGTTTTGGGCTCCAGTCCTTAAGAAGGATATTAATGAGCTGGAGAGAGTGCAGAGACTGCAACTAAACTGGTTAAGGGGATGGAAGATTTAAACTATGAGGTGAGACTGTCGAGGTTGGGGTTGTTTTCTCTGGAAAAGAGGTGCTTGAGAGGGGACATGATTACTCTGTACAAGTACATTAGAGGGGATTATAGGCAGATGGGGGATGTTCTTTTTTCCCATAAAAACAATCAACGCACTAGAGGCCCCCCCCCCCCTTTAGATTAGAGGAACGGAGCTTCCATTTGAAGCAGCGTAGGTGGTTTTTCACGGTGAGGGCAGTGAGGCTGGGGAATGCCCTTCCTAGTGATGGGGTAATGGCAGATTCTGTTAATGCCTTTAAGAGGGGCCTGGATGAGTTCTTGATCAATCAGAATATCCAAGGCTATTGTGATACTAATATCTACAGTTAGTATTACTGGTTGTATATATAGGGGCTGATTTACTAACCCACGAATCCGACCCGAATTGGAAAAGTTCCGACTTGAAAACGAACATTTTGCGACTTTTTCGTATGTTTTGCGATTTTTTCGGATTCTGTACGAATTTTTCGTTACCAATACGATTTTTGCGTAAAAACGCGAGTTTTCCTATCCATTATCCACAACTTTTTACGCAACTTTCGTAATGGATAGGAAAACTCGCGTTTTTACGCAAAAATCGTATTGGTAACGAAAAATTCGTAAAGAATCCGAAAAAATCGCAAAACATACGAAAAAATCGCAAAATACCGATCATTACGAAAAAAACGCAATCGGACTCCATTCGACCCGTTCGTGGGTAAGTAAATCAGCCCCATAGTGTATGTATGTGAGTGTATAGATTGGTAGGTGTGGGTTGTGTGTGCTGGGTTTACTTGGATGGGTTGAACTTGATGGACTCTGGTCTTTTTTCAACCCTATGTAACTATGTAACTATGTAAAGTCCAGAACAAAATTGAATATATACACGCTAACAAAACTTCTTAGAAACCAACTGGACAACAAGATCGAACAATATCTCAAGACATGGGACACCTGGGTACTGAACAGAGAAAGTCTCTCTCACTTGCAAAACTATGGGTAGGGCCCCCTTATTTTTAGGTCATAATAATGTGTAATGTTGGATCTCCCATTGTTAAAATATTCTTTCTCTAGTCTCTTTCTCTGTGGCAATATCTAACTGCTTTTTTCTTCCTTTTTTTCTTTCCTCCTCCTTCCTCCAGCATACTATGTGACAAGTATGATTGGAACCACTGTTTCCTGTATTGTACAAAATATTAAAATAAAAATAAAAAAAACATTATACATTTGTTTAGTGGCCCAATGCCCCATTCAAGTTATGAACCACAGGACTATGTTGGTTTATTTACTTAGAGACTAGGGGCTTTTAACACATACTGAATGTTAATAAACCAATAGGGAGTTAATGCAGAAAAATAGAATCAGAAAACTTCACATGGATATTTCATGTATTATCCTGGATTATTTAATCACGTTAGCCCTCTAACAAGTCCACATTGATAAGTGGAATGTAAACATAATGGTTTTTAGACCATACAGTATGCTGTTTTTTATCTCTAGTGTATGTTTTTAGTAGTGCTGTCACCTATGTGTTAGTGGAGTGCTAATGTGTTGGTATCTGAGATGTACAAGGATTTATTTTTTGCTTGATGTTGCCTTGCCAACCACACAACAACAATAGACAACTAAACTGATAAAGCAATCATTTCTCCCACTTAGACATCTTTCTATATTTGCTGCCTGAACAACATGTTATATTATACCAATCAAAGCCATGCACACCAATCCCTCCTGAATAATTTTGCACATTTCTCTCAGGTGCTGACCCACATGCCAGTACTTTCCCCAAGGCTGCAGATCATTTCATATCAAGTATGATTTATTATACATATGAGAATGAAAAGGAGGAAATAACACCAGCTGCAATGCTCAAGGTGCATTAATAAAAGATGCATTTAATAAGCTCTTTTCTCCTTTTCAAGGTCTTAAAGTATTACATTGAAATCTCTAACCTAAAAAAAGGAATGTACATTCATGTTGTAGTGTGAATGTACAAAAAGGGTCCATTGGTAGAGGTAATATGATACATTTATGTGTGTGACTTTGGTTGAGCTAGAGCAGATTATTCAATGTTGCAGGAGAAGACAAGAAAGCAAGGCTATACGTCCACATTGAGTTTGAGAGATGCAACTGATATGTAGAAAGGAGATACTAGTATTTTAATACATCAGGCGATTTATTGGTTGTGTTATATTCTAGTTAACTGAAACTTGTGTGTTGGTTAGTGATGAGCGAATTTTTTCGGCAGGCATGGATTGGCAGCGAATTTCTGCATTTCGCTATTGGTGAACTGTTTTGGGAAAATTCAGCATGGAAAAATTTGTTGTGCGTCAAATTGGGCACGGCCACGTCAAAAAATGGCGAGGTTGCGTCAACAAAGCGCGGGCGACAAAAAAAAAAGACACAGGTGACAAAAATGACGAGGGCGTTTCGCGAATTTTTCACCATACAAGACAGATTCGCTCATCACTAGTGTTGGTTTTCATAAGAGCAACATGCAGGTTAGCAATACTTATTTAAGGAAACCATTATATTATCTATTGATTGCAATAAGTGTCCTCTTTAGATAAAGTTGCATTATGAGCAGGAAACACATGTAACCTTCAGAATATGTAGCAGAGCTGCCAGATGATAGTGTCTGACCTGCCATAGTATAAAGACCAGACATCAGCCAGTATGGCTCAGTATCATCCTCTGTCCTGCCCTTCCGCCACTCTGGGAGACTCTTATCTCAATGCTAAGTGAACTGATTCCAAAAATACATCTGCAATTAAAGTTCATGGCATTCAGCATGTCAAGATCTACAATATGTTTAACAAATATGGAACAAACGGCAAGGTAAGTTTTCAGCATGGCAGAATCCTATACGTGGGTGTACAGAGAGATCTATTGTAGGCAAGTTTGGGCATCCAGCCTGCCCATTATACGTTCATTAATTCAGACTCTAAATAGCTTTACAAATAATTGATGTACTTATCACTCTTTTATCTACCACTCATTTTTGTGCATAAGTTACTTTTTTTGTTCCTTTTAGCTTTCCTGCTTTGCTGCCCCTGTGGGAATGCCATCTGAGGATAGGCTCTCTCCTCACCACAAGTGCCCAGGTGTTTTGGTGAACGCCCCACTTGAAGTCTTTTATATATTTAAATGTTTTATCAGATTGCATTTTTCTCCTGTGCTGGCAAGGCATTCCTGATATGTGTTCTTCACACAATACTTTATTTTGTTTGCCATTCCCATCGCAAATTGGGGCTCATTTATAAACACTGGGCAAATTGGCACCTGGGCAGTAACCCATAGCAACCAATCAGTGATCTTGCTGCACAATACACCATATTCAAGGTGAGGTCTAGCTAGTGACCTATATAGTGGCAGTAGAACCTTCAACTTTTCTGCTATTGATACACCTTCAGTTAAAAAAGGACAGTTTAGACCAAGGCCCCAATCTGGCAGACCACACCCACTATGTCCTGATTATCCCCCCTGAAACATGTCCACTTTCTAATAACACACCCCGCAGGGGTTCATGATTTAAAACTGTCCCATAAAAATCAGGACCATTGGGTCATCTCATTGTATATTTCCTGTATATTTTCTTTCTATTGACATTGACGCTAAAATATCTTGTCTGTATTCGCCATTAGAATATCAGTGCCCCTAGGTGTAATACACTTTACATTTGGTCTTGTTACAATTAAGATCTTACACCCTTGTCCAGTCCTCCAATTTCCAAAAAAATCATTTTGCATCTGACTTACCCCCCTTTGAATATCACCTCTATTGCACGTGCTTATGCCATTTCCAAAATATATTTTAAATTTAACCGTATTAATCCATTACAGAAGTTAATTGTGTGAATCCTTTTGCCCTACATATGATGCATCTGGGAGGAAGGATTCAGACGTGTCTTAGTGCTCCGGGCAGCAGCGCTCCTTCCAACAGAACGGTGTTCAACTGCCCAAAGCAGAACTAATGTGGCATCAAGTTTTATAAATCTGTAAATTTGTTAATAAATGGGCCAAATATCACATTGCTGATAATCCTTCATGATTGTCCAGTTTTATATTAAATAAGCCAGCCCCTTAGTGTAATACAATTAATAATGCCTAGAGAGCTGGGCCAAGAGGACCTGGCAAAGACTGCCTGTAAAAATCTGAAAAGTGTCAGTAAAAACAAAGATTAAATATCTGTTTGTTTTATCTCTGGCACTAGTTTCTCGCCTATCTAAATGTTACTTCAATCTGTATGGTGCATATAGGCAACACGATTCCCTTCCTTACATCTCTGTCGCCTAAATAATAAATGAAGGAAAGGCTCTCAGCAAACAGAAAGAACATGTAATAGCACCTTTGTTGGAAAGTTATAGTGTAAATCACCTTATGGAGCTGCCATTCTAGGAGCTCGGCTCTTGCCAGCAAAATAATCACAGATCTCCAGTTTCACATGAATGTGGCATTTCCCAGAATCCTTTGTTGTTTCAACACCGGAGCTTCCTTTACCAATCATGAGCTCTCTTTATTATTGCTTCTAGGCCAGATTTAATTAGCTCTTAAAGGCTTACAATATTACACTTTAATAAACAGCGCTGACTATAGGGCTCATTATAACAATATTTACATCTATTGCATGCAGTATTAACTAATGGCAGTGGGATTGTGTGTCTGGGTTCTAACTATGTACACTAAAGATAAACTAAAGATATTCAGGAAAAAATAAACTTGTGCCTTCTGTAGCTCTTCCCAGACACTTTTTGTCCTTATGGTGAAATGGGTATGGGATCTGTTATCCAGAAACCTGTTATTCTGAATTACAGAAGGACCATCTCCCATAGACTCCATTTTGATGAAATAATTCAAATTTTTTTTTTCCCTGTAATAATAAACCTTGTACTTGATCCTAATATATAATTAATCCTTATTGGAGTATATTCAATAATTAAATTATGTTTTTAGCATACATTAAGTACAGTGTTCCAAATTACAGAAATACCCCTTATCCGGAAAACTACAGGTCCCATTCCTATAGTCTGTCTTTCAATCTCTTCACCTAAAGATTTCTGCTCCGCTGATGTGCAATATAGATTTGGCTCAGGGGACACCTGGGAAGCCTGAAAAATGTCAACGTGGCATTCAGCAAACTGGACCTTTTGGCAGGCCCAATGAGATTTTCGGTTTTTGCCACTTTTAATAGCCCTTGTTTTGGAATGAGATGTGAGCTGATTGGTTGGCACTGTTATCTTCCAGCATTGGAAACCATAGTTCAGTCCAACCTGGGCACTACTTGCAAGGTGTTTGTATGTTCTACCTGTGTCTGTTTGGGTTTCCTAGCAAATCTCAGAAACAGGAACTGTTTTATAATTACAAAGAAAATGGAAATATGTTTGTAAATTATGAATTATTTGATTAACCTTCCCGTAATTCAGAACTATCTGTATACGATTTACAGATAATACCTGCACAATGGAAGCAAGACTGATCTGGCCAAATTAGCTACAAGCATACAAAAGATTGATCAATGCACATTCCCTGGTCCCCTGTATTATTAGTATTTAGTATCTATGCAAGTGCATGTACTTTCAAAAACATGGGTTTTTAGTTACAAAGTTATGATTAAGAAATTGACAAGCCATATGGTGGTCCTAACTAAGTATTTCTGGTCATATTTTTCAAAGGCTGGCACCTCCCTGCATGGTGGCATTTCTTGCAATAAGTGTCTCCTAAGCTGGGCGTTGGTCTTAGTTACAGGCTTGATCCTCCTCCGCCATCAACTTTTATAGGGAGAGAGACTGCAAAGAGCAAAGAATTTGTTCAACAGGCTTAATCCAACCCCACTTGGAATCTCCCAGAACAACATCCATTTTAAAAGGCATAAGACCACTATTAAATGGACAGGGTTGGGGTGCTACAACCACATAGAAGATTGCCCATTCTTTCAGCAAGATAATTGTGCTAAAGTACAGAAATACACAAAAAGGGGGTTGTGGGAGCCCTCAGAAGGCTAGGTAAGATATGCAAGTACATTGGAAGTGATCTCCAAAATTAGCAACAAGCATACAAAAGAGAAGGGACTGATCATGCACATTACCTTATCTCTCAATAGGTTTTCCTTGACGTAGTGTACTGGCTTGACAATTTTATAATCATAATTTTGTAACTAAAAACCCATTTCTTAAAATAGAAGCACCGTTTCTGAAATAATAACATTAATCTTCATTATCATCCTCTCAGAGTCAGGTTTTGATTGACAGGTCAAATAAATTGGTGTGTGCTCCCTTTGTCTAGGCCAAGTATAACAGAATAACTGACTCCAACACAAAGCTGCCTGCAGAGAAACCACACTGCTCATTGAGGGATTCTGTAGAGAAACTTTAATATATTATGAGAAGAAACTTATTATAATATTACATTTTCATTTTCACAATAGTTTCCCCACAAGGGTAAAGAAGCCTAAAATAAATTCTCTGTTCCAAACATGTTTTTTTCATAATAAACAGTCAACAGCCAATAATAAACCTCATTTGAGGGGATATTGAGTGGATAAACCGCAACTCCCAGTCCAAGCTAGCACTTCAACTCAGCTGTGGGTAGTGGCAAAGTATTAAATAGAGTAGAGTTAAATACAGTAATGTATCAGGTGCATTTAGTCTGCAACCCATTTTAAAGAAAAACACATACCGTGACTTTGAAGTTGGTCTTTATTTTTTATTTATTGGGTTTTTAAATTATTTACACAATTTAAATTAAATTAGATTTGAATGGGAAGGAATAGAAAAAAAAGAAGATAAAGGACATTATCTATTGGCTTTTTACTGCTACTCTCTTTGTCCAAGCAACTCAATAGGAACTGAAACGCTGGGTGGGGAGAGGCAGAACAAAAAGGTAAATTATTCAGAAACTACTACAATAATAGGTACAATGGATTAAACATACGAAAATGTGTTGCCAAATTAAAGATTTAAAATGAACACAACTGTTCCTAAAAGCATGGGTTTTACCTTTACAATAATGGCATTTTGCTTTACTACAATATTTAATGGGGAAAGTATTTTAAATATTTACTTTTCATTACCTTAATATTTCTGTAAAAACACATATGAAAAAAAGATTGTTGATTACTGAGTAGAATCCTGCGCGGAAAGGTTAGCGGTGCTGGCGTGCAGAGGATGCTGTCCATAGTTACAAGGAAATCAATATTCTTCAGAAAACCATTAATCATTAAGGAAACCTGCAGTGTCTGTTACCGTTTATTGTCTGACTGTTAAAGAAAAATTTAAATACGGTGTGGTTGGGCGATGGGTATACACAGCTTCAGTGTAAATAATGCACGTGGTGACAGAGTGCTCAAAACTCAATCAGTATCCTTTGCAGTGGCTGCTGGGGGTGGAGAGCTATGGCTAGGAGTGGGTCTAAATATATATATAGTAAGGTTTGTGTTATATTTTCCATTGAATTGCTTTAAATAAGAGAGGCCTGCAGAATAAGTTAATAAGATATGAATTAAAGGAATGTTTCAGTGTTAGTGTAACCCTATGGCTGCTGACTCTGCTGAGCTAATAGCCTGGTATTAGCAGCTAAAATGGCAATGTCTCAGAAACCACCAAAAATAGAAAATTAATGTGATTTGCAAAAGGCCTGCACGTAGCACAGTAAGGTTTACATCAATTTATTTTTGGAGTTTAGATCACTTTTAATGTAAATTCTATTGAAAAACCCGCTATCTAGAAAGCTCCAAATTATGGGTAGGCTATCAACCATAGAGCCTATTTTAATTAAATAATCATTTTTACAAAAAAGTCCCTTTTCTCTGTAATAATTAAACAGTACCTTGTACTTAATGATAATTAAGCTATAATTAATCCTTATTGAAGGCAAAACAGTCCTATTGGGTTTGTTTAACGTTTAAATGATTTTTAGTAGGCTTAAGGGGGATTGTAATAAAAACTGCAAGCCATGCGTAAAATGGCATTTTTGCAATTGTTTAGCGCTGCTCGCAATGTAATAACGCTCACTAAACTTTTATTACATTGCGAATGTTTAACACCTGAAGATGGCGTAAATCTTAATTTGAAAATAAGTTAAGAAGTTTTATTACATACACTGCGCACTCCTGCAAACAAAAAAAATCACAATAGCAAACCTACTGTCACAGGACATGCAAAGGGTTTGCAAACAGTATTTTTCTGTTGGCCAAATGTCAAATTTGTGGCAAAGCTAAAATTTTGTCTCACTGCAACCGTTTTTTTCCGTAAGTGACATATATTACATTCCCCCGTTAAGGTATGGAGATCCAAATTACCGAAAAACACCTTATCTGGGAAACCCCAGCTCCCAAGTATCCTGAATAATAGGTCTCACTCCTGTATTTAAGGTACAAATAAAACTGAATTACATACACAAGTGCATTAAGACTAGAACAATCCAGTTGAATAAAGTGCAAAATTATAAAATATTTCCTAGTGTACGTTTTAAACAACTGAAGCCAGTTCAAGTAGCAATAAATAGAAGCAATAAAAATTAGAGGCGATTTTCTCCACACTCTACCAGTACAGAGAAACATTGTTCAAAAAACTAGCTTGTATTTTGTATTTGCTTTGTTCTTTAGCACCTTAACTGGGTAGGTATTTATCCCTGAGAATGCTAACAGCAATGGTCCGGCTCGTCTCAAGATCAAGGCAGCTTTTTTAGGCTTTTTTTATTCACTCCAAGTAGCTGGGCTGCTTGTTCCAGGTCTCTGACGATCAAATCCACATCATCCTGAGATGTTTCTCGGCCCACACTAAGACGAACTGCAGATGTCGCAGCCTCTTGTGGCACTCCACTGTTCAGCAGCACAGGTGATGGTCTGAGGGGGGAGAATACATAGTTACATAGGGATGAAAAAAGAAAAAAAGTCCATCAAGTTCAACCCCCTCCAATTGAACCCAGTACATAAGCCTATACTGACCTATCTATACACTCACATACACAAACCATATATTCCAACATCAATACTAATTGTAGATTTTAGTATCGCAATAGCCTTGGATACTATGTTTGTTCAAGAAATCATCAAAGCCCCTCTTATAGGTATTAACAGAATCTGCCATCACAACATCAATCGAAGGACATTCCCCAACCTCCCTGCCATCACCATGAAAGGCCACCTACACTGCTATGATCATTAATAAGAGCCATATACAGTATTAACTGAGAAGCTATCCAAGAAAATGATTCACCATTTGCCATTCTACATCTATTGTCAATGCAGAAAAATGTCAGAGTATAGCAGTATAGTTATTTCATGGAACTTTGTTATTCCCTTTTTACAGTATTTCAATTGATCAAGGCTAGGACTAGGTATGCCCATCAGTACAAGAGAGAAAGCATATAATGTAGCATTAGTAATTTAGCTTTGGAACAGTAAAGCCCACTGCAACTCCACTGTAGTATTAGTGTCTCTGATTTCTGCTGTGTGAGGTGAACATATTCCCTTTGGCATTACTCTTGGCATTTTCACTGGCTCCTGCTGCTATAATATGTCTTCGGCTGCACATTTTTTTTTATTAACTATGTATATGGCAAAGATTTTTCTATTATTGTGAACTGTTAGATTTGTGAATGCTCTACAACAACCACATTAAGTGCTGAAATAACCCAGTAACCACACCTAGGTGGATGCATATAGCTTAACTTCCTTGTATAGTCAAGTGTTTCCTTTTGATAAACAGGTGTATATCTCCTGTTTGGTATCTTTCTTTATACATTTACAGTTATTGAAATCAATATGAAGGGGAGTAGAAATATATGCAGCCATGTATCCGGAAATGCCAGTGTCCATAAATCAATATAAAGAGGAGTAGAAATATATGCAGCCATGTATCCGGAAATGCCAGTGTCCATAAATTAATATAAAGGGGAGTAGAAATATATGCAGCCATGTATCCGGAAATGCCAGTGTCCAGTTGAAATGTGAAGCAGAACTGTGGCTCACCTGTCCCCCCGGTCTGAATGACACGCTGCTCCAATGCTAGCCTGAAGGTACTGACAGTGAGAGAGCCACTCGTGCCCTAAACAGAAAGACATATGAGCAGTGGTTAGTAGCATGGAAGAGCAAGAAAATCAGCAAAGGATTTTAAGTTTCCAGCTTAATTTGATTTAATTGGCCTGTTACTGACCTCAAAAGCTGTCTGCACTCTGCCACGCCCAATATCTGTAACTTTACCCATTGGAATTTAACCGACTGCTCTTAGCACTTTTCTGCAAACTTCCTCAACCCCCTCTAGCACTGAACCCTTGTTTCCCACAATCAAGCTCTGAAACCTCTTTAAGTAAACTTACTCATCCTAGCTCTCTGTCCTCTCTTTCTGCAATGAGAAATGTATTCACACACCAATGGTTCTTCCCTAACTAATCACACACATCTCTCTTTTCACACCAGCTGCTGTACTTTATCCAAACGCTGTATTTTTTTTGCTTTCCTGTCCTCTGAAAGTGAAAGTTCAAAGTTGTAGGGACATTTTCACCTCTTATTGGTCTAGGAACTGTACTGAATTCCTTTACTCTACTGCAGACTATGATTATTATATTTAAACATGATATGACAGAATAATTATCAGGAAAACAATCATCTCAGAAATCTGATGTAGATGAGAGAGGTACCAAGCATAGCAGGTTTCAGAAGTGACACGTTGCAGGTGTTGGGAAGGCGTTCGGCTCCAGGGAACCTAGAGTTTAATCGGATTCGGTCTTCAAACACAGCCTGTAAGCGTAGACACAACTAGTTTATAATATTAAGGTCAACGTTTAAACTCTGCTCGGTATATAACATTTACACTAAGCTTTACATTGTTGGATAGGATCTGCTTCCAATCAGCCTCAAGAGCGTTAAGGTCGCCATACACGGGCCGATTAAAGCTGGCAACAGATGTCAGAAGCATATCGGCCCCTATGGGAACCTCAGACGGGCCTGCCCAACCAATATCTGGTCAAAAGTAACCATGTCGATAGGGCAAGTTTAAAAATTCCTTTGGGCCTAGGAGAACATTGGCTCGTTGTTCCTTGCCCCAAAGGCTTATATCGCAGTCAGCTCTTGGCCTGATATCAGATCATTTATCATGAGCCCAAACCATCCATATACATGAGACCTTTAAATGAAGCTAGGTTTTATTAACACATTTAAACTGCTCCACAGTGCTATAGTGGTGACCCCTACACCACTCTGTGTGATACTTGGTGTTGCAGATGGTGTTGGCAGGCTTTTGTGCAGCTGCTTGCCTATAAAAAAAGCCATACTCCAACAAATTTTGGTTAAATAGTGCATATAAGGTGTAATGAGTGTGCAGTACAGTTCCCCCTTGTGGCAGTGTTACATAGCAGTAGTATTTAGTATATTGCATTTAAATTACAGCCATATTTTATGTTTTCCAGGGGACAGATAAAAGTAAAATGCAGAAAAACATAAAATGCACCAAAATGCAAAATCAGAGTTTGCCTGTAAAATTAGAGTAAATTGCAAAAAGATGACTAAATCTTCCCCAAAAACATTCACATGAAATAAACATGGAAACTGGGCCAAAATTATGATGTAAAATGTAGGAAAAATCTAGGGAATGCTCTGTTTGAAATGCATTAAACATGAAGCGACTGCAAAAAACCATAAAATCTAACAAAACAAAAAATGAAGGGATGTAACATTGTGGTTTAGCTGTATGTGTCTGAATCGTTTCTGCTACTGTTGCTGCGATCATATCCTTGCAGTTCTATGTAATGCATTTTACATTACTCAGGGTTCACTGGAAGTGGTATCATACATTTATCTAGGTCACTGCTGTGTCAAGAAGAAAAAGCCACATAGGTCACATGAAGGAATCAGGTAAGGTAACTGTTCACTGTATAATAAAGAATACCCCACCCCGAGCAAGTATATATCCAGGATTTAGGCCCCCTCGTTATACAGAGAGGCAGCTAATGCTCGACTAATGAATGTAAAGCAGCCTTCTATGCAGGCGACTACAATTCTGATTCTGAGTTATTGTTTCTGGGAAAACAGGTTAGGATGATGCTACACATACAGTATTCCAAACACATGCAACTATGCTGTCACATCATAGGGTGAAGTTTAAACTGAATATCCATTTGCAAGCATAGCATGTGCACAACTAGTGTTCCAACAATCTGAGAATTTCTTCATTAGTATGAATCTGATTTTTCTCACCTCCAGTCTTTCCTCCAGATAATCCCGTATGCGTCTCATGTGAGCCTCATAAACAGCACAATGTAAGAACACAAGCTCTGCAGCCTACAGGGACCAAAGTGTGTTCGATCAGTCAAAGGTATTATGCAACAACTATACACAAACACATATATTAATTTTGTGTGGCACCCCCCAACATACACTCAGTTTTGTGCCTTTATGGTTGACGAAGACCCAACTAAAAGCAACGTATCCGAAAATATCAATGTCTTGCAGCCTTACCTTTCCAAGCCCAGCTATCATTGGTGTGTTCTCTGTTCTGAAGAAAAAAACAAACAATGAGTGAGATACAGGTCAACATAAGCACACTGTCAAAAAGCTGAAAGCCAAGCCTGGAGGTTCTATGGAGATTGTTAGAGCAAACTATGTTGGGTAACAATCTATTTATTTTAGCGCAGTGCAGAAACAGGGATCTGATTATTCCATTTACCCTGGGCGGAAGTTGCGCTCCTGTCCTCCTCCGTAAAGCATGGGAAGCAAAGAAGAATGCTGCCCAAGGCCTCTAACATACAGGGCTCCAATACGTGGCCCGTAAAACTGCAATAACAAACGGAAGATGAAACATGAAATATTCCCTCTCACACAAAAATGCCAACCTTTCTGTACCCAACAGCTCCTGAAGCACAGCAGCTATTTGCACCGTAGTTGCTATGATGAGTAAACAGGAAACTTCATCTGTAGTTTTAACCCTATATTGTTAAGAGAATAGCACATTGTCTGCAATGACATATTAGTATGACTATATAAGTGAGACCATTGGGTGTATTCTTGTGCACTATAATTAACTTGTTTACCCTGAGATGCAATAAATAACATAAATGGAGACTAAGAGAGACCAAGGAAAGCATCATTATTTTGGGTATAAGATCTCACCAAAGACCCGGAACAGCAAAAGGACTATTCAAAGTAAAATGTATAATTATTGTCCAATTGTCTAAATACCTTGTGTCCAACAATAGTGAGATAATTCACTCCCAGTTCTTGCACATCCACTTCCACCTTTCCCAAGGCTTGGGCAGCATCGGTGTGCAGTAGGATCTTGGGTAGCCCTTGTGCAGATCGCTCTTTTGACATGGAAGCCAGGCACTGGGACAGCTCACCCACAGGCTGCAGAAAGCAAGTAAGTAAATTGTATTAATATAAACAACAAATGGAGATAACACTTTAGGGCTTCAATCTCCACATATTATAAAAGACAAAATATTTGCCCAAGAGTAACAAAACATACCAACCAAAAAGATGTTTCCTGTTTTGTTTTTTATAAAGGTTTTTATATTTGCATTTGTAACATAAAAACAACAATAAACAATATAACACTGGTTCTATAAACATATTTCATTTTTGTGTCTGACATCCAATACACCTATATCAGTTGGTGGTGACCGATTTGGGATGGTGTTCAATCACCTGCTAGAGATGACGTAGGACTTTAAGGTTTCCAGTGCAGGGAGGGGCCACCATATAATGTTAGTCTATAGCCTCAACCTGTTGCAATTTCAAAAACAACATCATCCACAAAGCCAAATAGGCATACCTTAGATGTGAGGGATGTTGTGTTCTGAATATGGTCTAGGACCTCTTTCCAAAAGTGGTATAATTGGCATAGCCATATCAGATGAAAGTAGTCAGTCTCAGGGGCGCCAAATCTGGGGCAACAAGATGAGTCTTAGGTTCCTATAGAATATAGCGGTAAGGGAGCCAGATAACACATGTGGATGATTTTAAATTGGATTAATATGTCTCTTGTGGAAATCAAATAGTCGTAGGCCCTGTCTGTTGCTTCCTCCTGATTTTCATCGTCATGCTCTGGTAGGTCTGGACACCAAGCAGTGTAAGCTGTGAGGAAGGGAGACTGGAGGGTAGAGAGAAATAGGGAGTATAGTGTGGTGATAAGGGTTTTGGAGAGTAGTTTCAATGTTGGTAAGGGCACTATGGTACTTTGGAATTGCTGCCGGAAGGCCTGTTGACAAGGAAAAACTCTGCAAAAAACAGGTCCTGCAATATGTAGCAAAA
Source organism: Xenopus tropicalis (assembly GCF_000004195.4). Taxonomy (NCBI): domain Eukaryota; kingdom Metazoa; phylum Chordata; class Amphibia; order Anura; family Pipidae; genus Xenopus; species Xenopus tropicalis. The sequence continues at coordinate 126,389,135 of NC_030681.2, forward strand.
AAAAAAAATTACCATAATGACTCCAGTTTCATTGTTTGCCAACATGATGGACACCAGACACGTATTGGGACGTACAGCAGAAATTATATCTTCAACCTCTATACGGCCCGTGACAGTAGAGACTGGGACAAATGTAATTTCTGTGGGCCCCAAAAATAAATAAAATGATACTTTTAGACAGTATTCTATAGTTTCTCAAGGTCAGTATGGTACACAACAATGATTACATTTAACGTTTGCATATTTTGTGATATTAGAAAGGGATGAAAAAAATACACATGGGAAGGGATGTTGCCATACTTCATGCCTTGCCTGAGGCATTCTCCTCTCAATCAATGAACATCACCTTCAAGTAGTCATAAATGAATTGCGCTGGTCTCAGGAAAATAGATCAGCTCCAACTTATACACATAAATGTATGTATTTAGAAAATAAATATTTTCCTGTGATACTAAGAGAATACTAAAAAGTTATAAACAGCTGGTGATCTCAAAAAGCAACCATACCACTTTAAGAACACCTTTGTTACTGAAGGTCTGAAGGTTACAACAAGCTTTTTCATACAGCAGCAACAGAAGAAACAATGAGGCACCATTTCCCATGCAACACTAGATGGCACCACTGCTGCATCTTTCTAACTGGTTAGATGGTGTCCTTTTATACTTAAAATTCACAAAACTAAGGCTGCACTTATTATTCTGTATCAATATAAAAAGTATTAAAATTATTACTAACACTACATTCCCCAAGCATGCCTCTCACACTAGGGATTCTACTAGCTTAGTCCCCCAGCTGGAAAACACAACAATATTTATTTTACTTTGCTTTAATTTGCTTTACTTTTAATACAAAGCATGCATGGATAAAACTTCAATACAGTACAATAAAACCCATGACACACATAGCTACAAATTCCATTTGGTGTTACACTTATAATGTAAGGAGCATATGGTACAGTTTGCATTTGTGCCTTGCATTTTCATAAATCTAGAACTAAAAGCAAAGTTTACCCAACACCCTTGTTCAGCAATTACATTGGCGGTGGATTAAATTCCACTGCTTACACTAACCACAAATAGAAATTCTGTTGTCACTTACCAGCTCTATGTGTCTTTTGTAGGTGTAGGAGTGGCAGAGCCACAGAGTCATGCTCTACATTTGATGTAATGATGTGTGGCAATGCCAAGGCTACCCTGTTATTCTGCCTTTCTTTAGATGTACTGTTAAAATTCTCCACAGTAGAGAAAAGCACCATATTGTTAGCCTATAGGATAAAATAAATTGTTGGTGGGATCATTTGCAGCTCAACAACAGCTTGAGGAAGGAGTTCACTGAGGTATAAGCCTATTGTCCTACACTGAATGCAAAAGCAAAGAAAGTATTACTAACTCCTTCTCTAACTAATAGTAGAAACTACAAAATATGTATACACACTGGCTGATTGTACTATTTGTTGAACTGACATGATTGAGACTGATAACCACTTTTTGTCCCCTTGTCAGCGCAAATTAGTCACAGGAAACCAGCCATACAGGAACAAGACTATGAGTTAATTTGTGCTTATGGCCATTACAAAGAAGCATAGCTGCCCTCCATGTTTGCATGCAAGGTTTGCTATGATCAGGCTTCTAAAAGATCCAACAAAATAACAGTGGCTACACTCTATAATAGAGGAGAAAATCAGAAATTATGGCCTATAAATTAACATATGTTAACATAACATTAACATATGTTCAAATACATTAAACACCTATCACAGAAGAGTGGATATAACTGAATATGTGTTAATACAGGTACAGGACCTATTATGCAGAATGCTTGAGACCTGGGGTTTTCTGGATAAGGGATCTTTACATGATTTGGATCTCTCCATACTTTAAGTCTGCTAAAAACATTTAAACATTAAATAAACCCATTGGGGTTTTTTTGCCACCAATATGGATTCATGCAACTTAGTTACCATCAAGAAAAAGGTACTGTTTTATTATTACAGGAAAAAGGGAAAAATTTAATTATTTGTTTACAATGGAGCCATAATTCAAAGCTCTCTGGATAACAGGTTTTCAGATGAGGGGGTCTCATAATATGTTTGTATCAGTGTCTGTACCACTTCCAAATGGTTGGCTTGCTATGTCTGAGCATATATTGAATACATTTTTTTGTTGTTGGCTTTACCTCTGTGCCCCCAGAGGTAAAAATAATATCTTCAGGTTTTCCTCCCACCATCTTGGCAACATGAGCCCTTGCTGTGTCTATCAGCTCCTTGGCTTTGCAACCTGCAAGTGGAATGTAACAAAACATTTGGCAAAAACACAAATATAGTCAGAAATACATTTCTCCTATGAAATTGACTTCACAATTTTTAGAAAACAACACCATAGGCATAAAAATTCTCCACATGGTACTGTTTTTTATTTTAAAGCATAAGCTTTTATCCAATTACACTTGTTTAATAAAAGTAAGGATATTAGAGGTCACAGGGGAGTTCCATGTCTATATAAAGGTACAATTCTGCAGGTTGAGTTCTTTTATACAGGCCATGAAGCTATAAGGTGGCTTAAAATATGTCCGCATATACATGAGCAGACAGTAATTTGTGTGTGTACAAAACAGATGTACCAAAGCTAGACTGGATGATTAAAGATCATGTCAACCAAAAACTAAAATTTATCCTAATAAAATAAAACATAATTCTAAGCAACTTTGCAATATACATTCATTACAAATTTGTAGTGGTTTTTAAATTATGTGTTTGCTATTAAAAGCAGTATGTGTCTGTCCTTTTCTAGTCTCTCAATCATGTTTTATTAGCCAAAAAAATATTTTTTGGGTTATGTTTTTTATTAAGCATAAAATAAATTATTTAAAGAAAAAAAAATATTTTCAATCTATCTATTTGTGACTTTTCATCCTTGAGGCAAATGTGTTCCTGAAGATGCCCATGAGCAGGCTCAAATCAGGCTTATCTGAATGATTTGTTTCCTAACAGAAGCCTACGCAGACCATTCAGTTAAATGCGCTGATGCGGTGGGATTTTCAAACCTGTCCCAATACAAATGTGCACATTTTTTGGCAGATTTTAGTCAGGCAGACCGTTTGGCTAATAAGCTTCCCACTAAGTCTGGAGGGTCTAATTCCGAAGGTTTTTATTGATCTATATGTACAGCTTAAGCTGCCAAACGTGATCCTATGTGATAAAGTTCGCTCTGGTAAGAACCAATACACAAGTGAATCACTGTGTTTTAATTCATTTAAATACAAGAAACCACTATTGACATCCTTGGAAGATTGTAGTAACAGGATATCTAATGCCTACTTTGCCCGAAAGTTGGCCATACATGTTACAATTACGATCTTTCCTGGGACCATTGTAACATTAGCCTTTAAGGACTGGTTCCTCTGTGTTACACTACTGATTAGCGAGTGTTGTTGGAGCACCCCTTCTTGCAAAAGTCACTCAGGGAAATCTATTAGGACAACTTTATGCTGGCAGGCATTTTTTTTCCATTTCTGGAAGTCATATGAAGGGCACAACTCCAGAGCCCTGACAAATTATCCAACTTACAGGGATGGATAAGAATGAATTGCAGTGTATGCATAAAGTTAACCTACATATGTAATAATAATTCATACTTGACAATGTAAAAGCACAATTTGCTTATATGTGCACAGTATATGGGATCACTCTCACTACCTGCAGTGTAGCTGCTGCTTGGGTTGCCCCAGGCTTCTCGCAAAGCTTCTTCCACAGCTTTAACCACTTCTGTGGCAGGAGGCGTAGTAGCATTGTAGTCAAGGTAAATCTTGCTGTGCATTTGCAGGAGAGTAAAAGATTGAAGAGAGACTGGCATCAGAATGCTTTTACTTTTTTTAGTATATTGGCTAAAAGATATTCAGGCTGGGCTTGCCTCCTGTAATGTATGGAATACATGTATTCCACTGTTTCCTCATGGCAGAATAGTTTATAGACATATTATTAAGCTCAGACAAAATGTCTGACTCTAATGTGAAGTTCTATTATCAACATATTTTTATAAAGCAAAAGTGCAGTAAAATATATAGTTAGAAAAACAGGTTTTGATTTTTCTCTTGTGCACCACTGCCTTAAGGCAGTATCTCACAACCCAACTGATTATGGGCCCCTGAGCTAGACATTTTGGGGACTGTATAATACAGGAGATCAAAAATGGAGCTGACCAGAGACCAGATTTGCCTCATGTACTGGCTCTACCCAGCTGAACAGCCAGCCACCAAATGGTGACATTCCAAAGGGAGAGCCAACCTGAACTAATATTGGGCCAGTCATTCCGTAGATAACCCTTTACTCTATCAATATGTGGCCAAGTATTACTTGGGAAAGAAAAAGGGTTTGTTGTTTTATATGCATGACAATAAAAGAGCTTCTTAAGGTTCCATTTATTATATAAATGCAAGTGATTATAAACTCCTGTTACTTTTATTAGCAATGCTTATTACAGTATGATGACATTATCTTGTGTTTTTATAATATCGAGGGCTGCAATATTGCTTGAATCAGAGGAAGTGCCTGGTTAGGAATACTTTTTTCTAACTTAAAGTTGATATATATATATATATATGTTCCATGGAAAGAAATTATATATCTGCACATGCAACGGTAAAATCCCTAGTAGCTATAAGTACAAGCACAAATAGCATTTCCTTCCAAGTAGAATTTCTATATCTACCTCAGCTTAGGAAACAAGTATAACATAATTTATGCCCAAATCAAGTCTGCATTTATGTTGAATTCATACCTACTGCTATTGCTGTGCTGTGCTTTGAAGTCAACAAAAAACATAGTTCTGACTACTCACTGTGGTAGATGGTTCTCGCCATTTTGTGATTCTGCATCTGCCATTACTGCAAATCTGCCAAGGAAGAGACAAAATGTAATGACAGAGTGATTAAGCAGCAATATCTTGCACAACATATAGAACAGAGGTGCAAACCACAACTGCCCCATAGTATGGACATTGCTTTCTAATCAAGGGATCAAGCCTCTGAAGAAGTGCGAAACATGTTAGGCTGAATAACAAGAACTTAAGTGTAAGTGTTTTTATTGATTGATGTTGTTAAATAAAAGCTACTGAAATATCCCTGTATTTGTGCTTCCTGATTGTATTCTGTGGTGAAAGATCTAAGAAGGAATCTGCACTGATTGTCACTAAAGAAGTGGGGATCCGTAGACACCGTATGGGAGCGACAGAGATCAGAAGCATAGCAGAACAGGAGGGAGCATCAGCTTGCTGGAGGTGACTGACACAGGGGAGCGCAGAACTTTAAGAGCACAGGGTCCTGATGTGGATGTAAGTAGGAACCAGAAGCGCAAGAGGCTATATTACCTGTGGTAATTCGCTACTGACGTTCTCTTTGTTTTTTCTAAGGGCTGTTAATGTATGGGACCTGGTGGTGATTAACTACTTTGCTACAGATAAGCCTCTGAGACACTTATCACTACTACAACAGGCTGGGATTACCTTCACTGTGACTGCGCAAGTTTAATGGACATTTTGTTTATTAAACCCTGACAAGCCAGTATATGAGGAATATTTGAGGTAGTTTTTACTTTGGGAGCATGGTTTCTTTATTTTAAGTGTTTTCTAATCAGCTATTTATGTACTGACCATACTTTTTCTCATTGTACAAATAATTCCAGATAAAATGTACCATGCAACCCTATATTTACAATACAGCATTTTGGTTGAGCGATTTTTAAATGCAGCAGAGGGGGCTTAATCTCCATAAAACATAATAGAACTGTGCTGCCTTATGTGTAAATGATTATGCAGTGGTTGACAAATATTACATGATATGCTGACTGTTCAAGCTTTGTGCTTCTTCAACTTGGACTTTTGCCTCAAGGATGTCGAACCTGATGCCCTCCAGCTGATGTTGCATTACATAGTAACATAGTAAGTTGGGTTGAAAAAAGACATACGTCCATCACGTTCAACCATATGACTATATATAACCTGCCTAACTTCTAGTCGATCCATTACAATTCCTAGAATTCTCTGACAGAAGTTGGAGGCAGTTTGCAGTCCAACAATTAAAGGGAAGAAACTAGCTGTTGTTAGGGTGAAGACACAGAGAGCTACTTAGTAGCAGGTACTTGTTACTGCTACTAAACACCAGAAAATCCCCTGCCATAGACAATACTGAGAATTGCCTTGGCCAAAACACACATTGACACAACACTGACAGTTATCAGTAAATGATCAGCATTGTCTATTTCTCACAATTACAATTCACTCACAATTTCTGGGGCCTGTGTGGAGAGGGTGTCAGTTTTCAGGTTTCTGGGTATTGAGCTGGAGGATGATCTGACCTGGAGGGCTAATACCAGGGTGCTCATAAGGAAGGCGCAGCAGAGACTGTATTTTTTGCGAATTCTAAGAAAGAACTGTCTTCCTAAAAATTTGCTTCTGGCCTTCTACCACTGTTCCATCGCAAGCGTACTTACATACGGACTGTGCGCATGGTTTGGCAGCTGTACTTTCTCAGATGTGAAGGCACTTCACAGGATTGTCAGGGCGGCAGAGAAATTGTGGGCTGCCCGTTACCTAGTTTGGAGCAAATTTATATTTCTCGATGCTGGAATAAAGCTTTAGAAATTATGCGTGATTCATAGCATCCTGGACATTGTCTTTTTCAGGTTTTGCCATCAGGTAAGAGGTACAGGGTAATGAAGACAAGGACAAACCGCCTTAAAGCGGACCTGCCACCTCCCATGTGTTTTTAAAAAAAACATATTAATGTAATCCGCATCTAAAAAGGACTTCTAATCCCCCTGTTACCTATGAAAGATTATCCATTGACGAAAAAATCCACTGTTGCTTGAGATGTACCGACGATGAAGGAGCCATCTTTATCCTCCATCTTCTACCTTCAAATCTTGCGCATGCGCTGTACATGAAGTCACGCGCATAGCATGTTGCTAAAACACAGTGTGTACAGCACAGTCACATGTATGCGTTCCACTGAAAACTGTGCAAGATTAACAAAATGAACTAGGGAGGGGGAAAAAGCAGTGACGTTTACTATTAGAACACGCCTAAAGGTGGCCACACACGTGGCGATTTCCGATCTTTCGTGCGACCATCGTACAATCGGCCACTAACCGTTCAGGGCCGAAATGGCAGATAAGGAGGTAGAAACAATAGGATTTCTACCTCCTTCTGCCGATTCAGCCTTGTATGGTGCCTGATCAAAATCTTTTAACATGGCCGATCGGCGAGTCGACCGATATCAGCAGCCTCCTGTGATATCGGTCGACTCACCGACTTGACATACACGCACCGAATATCGTACGAAAAGGGGTTTCGTACGATATTATCGGTGCGTGTATGGCCAGCTTTAGGCATAGAGGCAGAGCTTTTGATTGACAGCACTTAAAAATGAGAAGCTATATATATAAAATACGTTAGAACAAGAAAAAAAAAACGATGGTTTACTGGAATGTCCATTCTACCAATAGACGATTTTTAAGGTAAGGGTGACAGGTCTGCTTTAAAAACAGTTTCTATCCTAAAGCAATTATGGCTCTGAATTCAACTTAGAGAGGAACTGTTAAACTTTTCCTATTCCATTAGTAATTTGTACGTTACAGTAATGTGCATAGTGTGTATTTTGCCTTGCTTTGAGTTGATTGCTTCTGCAATTTTGTTGTTTAAGTGACAATGACAATAAAGATTATTCATTCATTCACTCTGTAGCTGCTACTAGTAGCTCTGTGTGTATTCACCATTATACTGCATGACTTGTTTAATAAGCTTTAGCTACAAGGAATCCTGGGATTTGTAGAAGCAGCAGTTGCAGAGTTCAAGTTTGCTCTGGAAGCACAGCTCTATCACATTCACACTCCAGTCAATATTATCAGGGGGGGGAAATACATCGTTCCCTATGGTTTTGGAATGTCTGGAGGAAAACAGACAGACAGATAGCTAGCTACAATGCAAGTTACTACAAAGCTCTGTTTCTCTGTCCAGAAAGGGTTAAACTACTTCAGCAAATCCTAAAGTTATACCCATTATAAGGCAACAAAACTGAAACCAGATCTAGACCAATTAGAATCAGTGCAATTTCTAAAGCAAATGAACACCCCCCCAGCCAAGGACATTTGTACAGGGGCAGCTGAAACAGAGGGCTAATTGCCAGCAGTATCTGTGCCCAGTGTGAGGTGGAAGCGCTTATCACTAAGGTGCACTTACGTGTGTATGAGCCGAAGACCAGGAAGCAAAGGGATAACCATAGAGAGGAGTGAAGAGATCGCCTTGCATCACAGAGAGGAGCGGCTAGAGAGTCTCATGTTACTGCCTGAAGCTTGTGTCATAACTTGCTGTAGAAGAGAAAATGGGCTTTTATGTGATACAGTATATTCGCTGCATGACTGATTTATGTTAAAATGTGCTTGCTGGATTTAAACACTTGAAATTATATATTTTTAGCATCAGGCATAATGTGTTAATGTAATGATACCGTAAGAAATATACAGTACATTATATTTGTTGTTTATTTTCGGTTTCCGTTAGGGTTAGAAACTGGATATCTATGGCATTAGAAGTATGCAATCGAGCACTTGTTCCACCTTTATTAGGGGATTGACCCAGGAGGTAACTATAGGGCAGGGATCCCCAACCTTTTAAATGTGTGAGCCACATTCAAATGGAAAAATTGTTGGGGAGCAACACAAGCATGAAAAAAGTTTAAAAAATAGGGGCTACCGAATAGTTATGATTGGCTATTTGGTAGCCCCTATGGGGACTGGCAGCCTACAGAAGGCTCTGTTTGGCATTTCACCGGGTTTTTATGCAACCAAAACTTGCCTGCAGACCACTGGGAGCAACATCTAAGGGGGTGGGGAGCATCATGTCATCACAAGCAGAAGGAGAGATTTTTTTTTATTCTACTCCCTGTAAGTCAACAAGACCAAAGATCCCTCTAATTTCTTCTTGGCTTTGTGGGCACAAATGTTTTTTGTGTGCACTTTTTAAAACCATGTGCGCAGTGCAAAATTATGTGTTTGCACACATTGGGGCTGATTTACTTACCCACGAATGGGTCGAATGGAGTCCGATTGCGTTTTTTTCGTAATGATCGGTACTTTGCGTATGTTTTGCGATTTTTTCGGATTCTTTACGAATTTTTCGGATCCAATACGATTTTTGCGTAAAAACGCGAGTTTTCCTATCCATTACGAAAGTTGCGTAAAAAGTTGCGCATTTTGCGTAGCGTTAAAACTTACGCGAAAAGTTGCGCATTTTTCGCGTAAGTTTTAACGCTATGAAAAATGCGCAACTTTTTACGCAACTTTCGTAATGGATACGAAAAACTCGCATTTTTACGCAAAAATCGTATTGGTAACGAAAAATTCGTACAGAATCCGAAAAAAACGCAAAACATACGAAAAAGTCGCAAAATGTTCGTTTTCAAGTCGGAACTTTTCCAATTCGGGTTGGATTCGTGGGTTAGTAAATCAGCCCCATTGTGTACACCACAATGGATTGCGTGTGCTGATCTCAACATTTGCCAGTGCACAGTTTAGAGGGCACATTGAACAAGACCTATCTTTCTAGTATTCTCGGAGGAAGGAGAAACAAAAAAGAGCTATTTGTTACCATTTCAGCTATGTCAGATTAAGGCCCAAATAACATTACAGGGATGTGGATGATCCATCAAAAACTGAAAGTGTAATTAGCAAGAATGATGAAACATTTTATCTGTCAGTACAATCATTCTAAACATCATGTCTTTGGAAGACAATGGTGAAATGGATACTACAGATACTTAATGCCTAACATTACCTCATCAAAACATGTCAACTGTGTAACTGAAGCAAAGTGTGTTTGAATCCTGCCTTGGACAAGTTGGCCCATATGATTCCATATCAGTACAATTTCCTTGGAATGGGAACAAAGAGTTGGTTAAAAAACATATTTCATGATTTCAAGTGCCAAGCTCTATAATGCCTTTACAATAGTTAATCTGTTATTATAGATTGCAAAAGTGGTCCATATCTACCGATATTTGTTGAGTGTATAATAATCAATGGATGCTTGTAAATTGTGAATAATAGGTATAGAAAATAATTTGCTTGGACACTGACAATATTATTTTGAAACAATCTGGGCTTGGCCTGTATGTTACCACCTGGCCTGGCAGTGCTACATTCAGGTCAGAGGCACCAGAGATGTGAGTGTCTGGTTTGTGTGTTCAGCAAGGGAATAATGTACTTAATCACAGGCTGTGTTTTTCAAGTTACACCTAGTTTTACAATCTGGTACAAAGTTGCCCTGTAAGTTGCACAGTTTTGCACCTCGCTTCAGTCCATTTGTAAATCACATCTATGTTTTTGCCCAAACAATTTTATCTGTTATAAAAATCAGTGTATAACGATCATTTACATCTGCAGATGCAGTGGGCAACTTGCACTTTTCCCCACAATGTGTTTCATGTGACACCACTTTCATTAAAGATACTTATGTCAAAATGGGCTGCACTTCTATATTGTTGTGCTTAGCACCGCTCCTGCCTTCTGTTTTGAAACAGGTGCTGCTGTGCATATTGACACAATGGAACCCTGGAACTACTGTCACCTCTGGACCAGGTGGCTGGTTCGCAGTTCCCTTCCCACTCTGCACACTTGCACCTAAATAAATGGACGCAGACATCATTTGTACCCTAAACATTGGAAATGACATGAGATGAACTTCCACACAATTGCTTCCGATTTGGTATGAAAAGTGCATGCAGTTCTGTTAATTTTGCCAACACACTGACACTTCCATTCCAGGAAAAACTGCTGCATCTGTGGCTGTAAACCCATATGTCTTTGTGTTTTTTTTACAAATATCAGGAAATAATATTTTTTATTGAACTTACCCCACTTGATCAGTAACATACTATGCAATATCAAAAAGATACATCAATATTTAGAACATATTTTACAGTGCATTAGTTTACAGCTATTACATTTGGATTGTTCCACTTGCACTGCACCTAGAGCAGCCTGTTAGTACGATTAGCTTTCAAGTTCAGCATGCTGTCATTTTTGTACCTGGTTTCCTGCATCATTTATAGAGTGTTCTTTGCTTTGAGTACATGTAAAGACAAACAAAAAGACTTGTTGCTATTGTACTTTACCAGTGTACAAGAAAAAGGTACATCTAAATGCTGTCCTCCTAGTTATGCTGACAGTGATAAATGAACATATATCAGTACTGTCAGATCTGCTGTCAGGAGTTGCTCTCACAGGTCACGTCCACGCTAACATCAGTGTACCCATTTAACCTGTAATAGCAACATATGTAAGTGTTATAGAAATGACTTGCATGGTGCTTTGTTTGTCTGATGAAATCTCCTATCCAGTGGTTGACAAAGCATTCAAACCTACTTTCCCCTCAGGTTTATTGTAATTGCCACATGTAGAACACTTTACATGTTGTGATCCCTGGTAATTTTGCCAAAATGTCTTCCCTATTTTCACATGATTACCAGGTTTAAACGCATGTAAAGTATTTTACACGCAGTAATTCTAATGAATCTGGAAGGGTGAATATTTTGGGGGGCTTTGTTGCTTGTGGGATCCCTACTGCTGCTCTTGAACAGCCCTATGAATTTTCTGAAGGCAAATTACCAGCTCACAGATAAGCCCTTCGTATAATGTGCTGCTTCTCAAAGCCTGAAAAATTAATGAAACTGCAAAAAAATGAAATAAATAAATTGCATTCATTGTGAACAAAAGTAACCTGACTTTTAAGGGTTTTGAAAGTAACTCAGGGTTCACATTCGTTAATTTAAAAAAAAATTCTGGATTCAGTACGTCTGTAGTTCTTACTACACTTTCTTTGTAAGAGAAAACTTGCCAGGCTGCATATGTGCTTATTTACTGCTATATTAAAATATGCTTGTTAGGACTTGTAAATTCATGCAGCTGGAGATAACAGTGGAGAATGATTATACATCAGTGAACTGGCAGGAAAAGGCAGTAAGGATCTGAAACGAAACAGAAAGTATGATTTTTCAGTGAAGGGCAGGAACAGGAAGAAAAGATCTGAATCAAAACAAGTATGATTTCAACACACTAGTTCAAACGGCTGCAAGGTATGTATTAACCTTAGAATTCTGAGTTGGTTTAACAGTTATATGCACTTAGCACTGTACAATATAAATGTAAAGTAAGTCATACCCAAGAAAACCCCCCCAGAAATCTTAATGCTTTGCTTTGGAGAGCAGTGAGTGAGTGTTGGCCGATATACACAATAATTAGACTTTGTTGTTTTCCAAGAAACAGGGGCAATTGGTCTTTATAGAGAAATATTATTAGGGATCATTACTTACTTACCTTGTTTGTACGTCTATGATGTGAAAAAAGTCAGCACAATTGGCCATGTTTTTGTCTACAAAATTCTTACCCAGAAAAATTGGTCTCCTGGGTACTTGGGCATGATGCACACTTGTACAGTACCCACTGGTTGATCATACTGATACTGTGGAGGATCAGCCATTGTAGGGCCACTATTAGTCAACTTTTCATACAAATTACCTGCTAAGCATCTTATGTCATTTTACAGCACTTGGAAAGACTGTGGTTCTTTACAGTTGAATTGCCATTGGCTACTGTACTGTTTCATGGAGAATAATGCTCAAAAGCAGAACATCAGGCAACGTAAGGTTTCATGGGATTTATTTACAGCTACTTAGTAGTTTATGAGGCTTAAGGGCTTAATTTATTCCAGCAATAAATTTAATGATTATTTACCAGTGGGGGACTTTCTTGTATTTGCTGATTTGTGCTGCAGGGTTGTCTAAACTGGGTCAAAATATAGGGCCAGATTTATGATTGCTTGAGTAATAATAAATAAAACCCTGCATGAGTTTGCTAACTCACTCTGGGTTTAGAGCATTTGGTCTTGAGCAATCATAAATGTGACCTGTAATTTTGCAGTAATTTTAAAATTAATTTGAAGACACGTTAACAAAATATATGTTTTGTTTAACCATTTTTTAAGGTATATTTTTCCTATGACCTATGTCTGTTTTAGCAGAACTTTCTCAGAAATTCAAGAAGTATAGGAAGAAGAGAAAGATTCCCAGGAGTATATTAACATCATCCAGCCTGTCTGTGACGTGTGGCAGTAAAGTGGGCATACTGCACAAAGATAAACTGCATGGAGGTAAGAAAGGACACTTTCCTCTATTGACACTGCACAGCCATCGCTCTCTCATTAGATCAAATGCGGTATGAAAAGCAGCACCCTGTTTGAGTGGTCATTGTTTGGCCACCTCTCCCTTCCTTTGCCAGTTGGTCTGACTATGGGCCAACAACAGCATCTGTAGGATCTGTTTGCTTTATTGTTATGTCCCTGGGGCTGTTTAATGTTTGCACATATCAGGGTTCATTTACGAAGTGCAGGACAAGGCTCAATAAGAAAAAAAAGTGAAACCTCTATGTGTTTTTGTAATTTGAAACCTGCCTCACACTTTGCACCTTGGGTGCCAGTCTTTATATAACATGGAGCACAGAGACATAAGTTTCCCCTATGAATACATTGCTGCCTGTGTTTGGCAGTGCTATATTTATGAAAGCATGGAAAGGAGGAAGAATGCATGAGTCTCCTCTCTCTTAATGCACTCTCGGGTCACCCACAACTTGGTGCATGCACTGGTTATTGACCTTAGCATCTAGGCATTGATTGTAATAAAAGACTGGAAAATTTACTGGAGAGAAGTATAGTTCAGGCACCCATTATTACAATCCTGACAGCAATGTGCTACTTTTTTTCTTGCTGTTGGACTTTGTAAAATACAAAGGGCAGGGGCACATAATGGCGTGTCTTTTGCACTTAGCACCCTGCCACTCGGGTTGCAACTTAAACTACATTCAGCAGAGTTGTATTCATGAGGGGTGGGATAGACTGGGGCAGTAGCTGGTCATCCCCTTAGATGCCCCTAGCTTGCATGTCATCCAGAACAGAGGGAGAACGAACAGATGCTAGGTGCTACAAAGCCGTGTACTTACCAGCTGCCTATGGCACTGGCAAGGTACAAGGTTGCATTGGGATTTAAATGTAAAAAAGCTATTCAGATGCATTTATCATACTGACAAGCCAAAACTCTGATTGTGCTCCCTACATTCCCTGACAGGGTCAAACAAGTGCATCTTATCAAATGGGACCTGGATGACACCTAATGAATTTCAAAAACATGGAGGATGTCAGAGTTACAAAAACTGGAAAATTAGCATCAGATGTGAAGGCTTTTATCTTAAAGACCTAATCCGGGTAATTTATTCATGATGATGAATGAAAGAGAGCAATTAATATCATCTTAAATATGTATGGGGAAGTATAGTTAATAGTTATAGTGTGTCTTTTTCCACAGTAAAAAGCTTTGTACACATCAAAAATATAAATTTGCTTAATATTTTTCACATGCCATTTTTGCACTCTAATAGATCTCAGTTGGTATGAAAAAAAAATTTCAGTCAGGAAATTGTTTTAATACTACCAATAAATATAAGAGAAATCCTGTGTAAATATGGTTGCATTTAGCGAAGGAAAGCCAGAGGTTGAAAATTTTATTCAAGCCAGTGTGTTAATACATTATGTGGCTGATCCCTACTGCACCAAACAAGCATGCTATGAGAAGCCACAGTACCTCCATAAGATGGGAAAATGATTTAAAACGTATTTAAATTCCTGTTTACAGCTAAAGTACCTGGAAGCTCCTCAGACTTCAAAATCAGTAAGTAAATACCAGTATTTTTACAATATTATTATTATTCTATAGGAAACTGTGTTTTCTTCAGTTATATTTGGTGCTTATTGTTTCAAGTTTCACATGACTCACTCAATCCTGTGCATTTTAAGAAACAAGGGAACACCTACTATATTTGCATATTTTCAGTATCCATAAACTGTATAAATATATTCAGTGGGCAGTCTAACTTGTCATTGAACTCCCCAGTAAATTGTGCATTGTTCCTAGGTTTGCCAACCACCAATAATGGGTTGACCTTCAAAACATACCACATTCCTTAAACAATACCAAAACCATTATAAAAGCATAATGATGTGCATTCTTGCATTCTATAGGGAGGCTTTGTTCAACTTTTTTCACTATGTCAAACTAATTATATATATATATATATATATATATATATATATATATATATATATATATATATATACATACATATCAGTGACTAGTATAAAATGTGATATTTGGAGAAAAAAAATTAAAAATAAATTGACAGTCCAATACACGTCATGATAGAGATTCTAGTCCATACCCCCTTTGAAGGGAGGTGAGATGTGATACCAAACACAATGGATACCTAATCATTAATCCAAAACGTATTGCGCCCTTTATCCCCTTCTGGGAAACAGGTCTGTCATGTACATTTCCATGGCTCATTGATTACGCCACCAACAACGCCCCTTTCGCACTGTCCCGTATACACATATCACTACCAACTGCAGGTTGAGTCAGCAGGTGTTGCCAAGCCCCCTTGCAGAAGCCTATAAAAGGGAATACATTGGCTGTGCGCCTCTTTTAGCCTAGAATCACTTTGAGGCAGGGAGGACCTTGGTGAGGACTGATGTGGCTAGACCAAGTGGCAGAATAATTCCTTCAGGGATAGTAAGTAGTTGAGAGTAGTTGGGTATGAGTTTACTGTAGGAGTGAAAGATAGTTAAGCTAGTGAGAAAGGACAGTCTGTTGTTCCGATGAGAAATTAGTATTTTGAGGTAGAGCCCTGGAGGCAATTGTGGGCCAGGTAGGAATCTGATAGCGTTTAGGTGTAGGTTAGAATAACATATGGGGGTTTGCAGAGAGGCAACTTGAGTGAAGCTTGGACACTGTAAGAAGTCAGGGGTTGTGGAGGCTTCAGAGAAAACGCTCTGAGAAGCAGAGAGAGAGGATCTGTGAAAGTATTGTGTTCTGTGTAACTATCATCCTTGAGTCAGCAACCAGACACCCGGTCTATAGACTGCCTCCCTGCACAAAGCTACTAATAAAGTGTGCCTTTGTTCATCACAACTTTGTGAATATGCCTACTTCTTTCAGTAAAGGCCAGACACACATTTTGGACTGTAATGAGTGTCTGCCAGCCATGGGTAGCCCCATTACCAGTTCCTAGAAGAATTTTCTACTGATTTACAAGTGCCATCTGTACAACTGTACTGACATCTGTACTCTTCTCTGTTGCATAGGAAAACATAATTTAAAGTACAGTCCATTTCCTCTTTACAGAAAAAGAATCTGGAAGCTCCTGAATTTCCTCAATCTTCAAAAGCAGTGAGTACCAGGAAAAAACGGTGTATTCTTACAAGCATAAGCAACACTCAGAGAAAAATTGCTTTATTTGGGTTTTTTAAATTATGGTTGTGTTGTGTAGCTCTAAATGCCCAATATAATGTTGTTTCTCAATACTGTAAAGTGCCGTACACTTTATGCCACTTGCAGTTCCCCTTATCCCCAATGCTTCTCTGGATTCCTCCCATAAAATATATACTATACATGGTTATGTTGTTATCAGTTATAGGGACAGACTCAAATCAATACGAAAACATTTTTTTATCATGTAAAAACCTATGAACTAGATTAATTTTTAAGGAGAAACATTTATTTCTCCTAATTCAGTTTCAAGTTTTTCCCATTGACTTAAGAGTTTTCATGTAATAACAGTAAGGGGCACATTTATCAATGTATGAATTAGTACGATTACAAAAAAATCGTATTTTTTCTAATTTATAGAACTGTGCATATTTTATACGATTTTTTCGTGGTTTGCATCAATTCGTGCGTCAAAATCGTATTTGTCGCAACGAGTTCGAAAGTTTTGTTATTCATTCAAGCTATGGTGCCATTGAGCCCTATGGGTGACTTTCCTTGGGCCGGGTTGGAGCTGCAGAGTGCCATTGAGCCCTATGGGAGACTTTCCTTGGGCCGGGTTGGAGCTGCAGAGTGCCATTGAGCCCTATGGGAGACTTTCCTTGGGCCGGGTTGGAGCTGCAGAGTGCCATTGAGCCCTATGGGAGACTTTCCTTGGGCCGGGTTGGAGCTGCAGAGTGCCATTGAGCCCTATGGGAGACTTTCCTTGGGCCGGGTTGGAGCTGCAGAGTGCCATTGAGCCCTATGGGAGACTTTCCTTGGGCCAGGTTGGAGCTGCAGAGTGCCATTGAGCCCTATGGGAGACTTTCCTTGGGCCAGGTTGAAGCTGCAGAGTGCCATTGAGCCCTATGGGAGACTTTCCTTGGGCTGGGTTGGAGCTGCAGAGTGCCATTGAGCCCTATGGGAGACTTTCCTTTGGCCAGGTTGGAGCTGCCGAGTGCCATTGAGCCCTATGGGAGACTTTCCTTGGGCCAGGTTGGAGCTGCAGAGTGCCATTGAGCCCTATGGGAGACTTTCCTTGGCCCAGGTTGGAGCTGCCGAGTGCCATTGAGCCCTATGGGAGACTTTCCTTGGGCCAGGTTGGAGCTGCAGAGTGCCATTGAGCCCTATGGGAGACTTTCCTTGGGCCAGGTTGGAGCTGCAGAGTGCCATTGAGCCCAATGGGAGACTTTCCTTGGCCCAGGTTGGAGCTGCAGAGTGCCATTGAGCCCTATGGGAGACTTTCCTTGGGCCAGGTTGGAGCTGCAGAGTGCCATTGAGCCCTATGGGAGACTTTCCTTGGGCCAGGTTGGAGCTGCAGAGTGCCATTGAGCCCTATGGGAGACTTTCCTTGGGCCAGGTTGGAGCTGCAGAGTGCCATTGAGCCCTATGGGAGATGTTCCTTGGGCCGGGTTGGAGCTGCAGAGTGCCATTGAGCCCTATGGGAGGCTTTCCTTGGGCTGGGTTGGAGCTGCAGAGTGCCATTGAGCCCTATGGGAGACTTTCCTTGGGCCAGGTTGGAGCTGCAGAGTGCCATTGAGCCCTATGGGAGACTTTCCTTGGCCCAGGTTGGAGCTGCCGAGTGCCATTGAGCCCTATGGGAGACTTTCCTTGGGCCAGGTTGGAGCTGCAGAGTGCCATTGAGCCCTATGGGAGACTTTCCTTGGCCCAGGTTGGAGCTGCAGAGTGCCATTGAGCCCAATGGGAGACTTTCCTTGGCCCAGGTTGGAGCTGCAGAGTGCCATTGAGCCCTATGGGAGACTTTCCTTGGGCCAGGTTGGAGCTGCAGAGTGCCATTGAGCCCTATGGGAGACTTTCCTTGGGCCAGGTTGGAGCTGCAGAGTGCCATTGAGCCCTATGGGAGACTTTCCTTGGGCCAGGTTGGAGCTGCAGAGTGCCATTGAGCCCTATGGGAGATGTTCCTTGGGCCGGGTTGGAGCTGCAGAGTGCCATTGAGCCCTATGGGAGGCTTTCCTTGGGCTGGGTTGGAGCTGCAGAGTGCCATTGAGCCCTATGGGAGACTTTCCTTGGGCCAGGTTGGAGCTGCAGAGTGCCATTGAGCCCTATGGGAGACTTTCCTTGGGCCGGGTTGGAGCTGCAGAGTGCCATTGAGCCTTACGGGAGACTTTCCTTGGGCCAGGTTGGAGCTGCAGAGTGCCATTGAGCCCTATGGGAGACTTTCCTTGGGCCGGGTTGGAGCTGCAGAGTTCCATTGAGCCCTATGGGAGACTTTCCTTGGGCCAGGTTGGAGCTGCAGAGTGCCATTGAGCCCTATGGGAGACTTTCCTTGGGCCGGGTTGGAGCTGCAGAGTGCCATTGAGCCCTATGGGAGACTTTCCTTGGGCCGGGTTGGAGCTGCAGAGTGCCATTGAGTCCTATGGGAGGCTTCCAAAATCATGCACTGAAGCATCAAAGTCAGAAAGTTTTCGCGCAATTAACGCACATTAGAAATTTTCGTATTTAATTCGAATTTTTGGCACTCATACTTTTAATGATCCGAATTTCGGACTTTGATGAATCTGGCCCTAAGTTAAGGTTTTTTCACTGAATTATATCTGGCTCTATAACACAATTTGAAAGTGAATATGGCGATAAGTCTTTCTCATCAAACTGAACCTTGTGTGTTATGCGAAATAATGTACTACCTGCTATAAAATATTTGAATATTAGAAGTGTTCTCAGAGTTGCTTAGCCCATATACATACACTCAACCTGCTGTCTTATGCCTTTATAAAGTGATTAAACTCCTTAGTGACTAGTAGTATACATATATTTTACAAAAAGAGACATTGCTCCTAGGATTGCCACTAAATGGGTGCTTTCTTTAATGTTAATAGAAGTTTGCAGTGGGAATCAGGGATTATATAGGAAGTTCTTAGAAGACGTACAGCCATCCAGTAGCCCAATGACCCGTAGTAAAACGTAGGGAAGCAGGGGCATGACAGACACGTTGGACAGACTTAGCCACTCCCAGTTGCAGGTGATTGGTTAGTTCGTAAGGGGTATAAAATGGTGGTAACTGTTCCCGCTTCTCACTCCATTTTAGTCAGCAGAGTAAAACGCCCACCCTCCCTCCCTATAGAGGTGGAGATAGCGGAGTGTCGTTGGCGGGGTGATTAAGTTGGGGGAAAGCAATGGTTGGGTTAGGAGGGGAGTTTTATAGTTAAGTGGGGCTGGCATGCTTGGAACCTCAGGGGTAAGAAAGTGGATTAGGAGGTGAGTTTTGTTGGGTAGTTGGTTCCGGGCCAGAAGGGCAGCTGGCAGCGCCAGTTGCGCTGCGCAGTTATTGGATTGTTACAGTGTTTGGCTATTTAAAAGTTGATTTGTTTGTTATACAAACATTTGTGTTATGTTTGAGATGTTGTTTCACATTTGTTATTTATGTTATGTTTTAAATTAAAACTTCACTTGTTGATAATAAATTTTCTGCGGCCATTTTTATCCCAAGAATTGGTGTCTGTGTGTTTATTGGGGATGGTAAGTAAAGAGGTAAAAGGGGGGGTGTTGGTTGGGAGAAGGGTGGGTCAAGTTCCAACGTTACTCCTGTCATGAAATTTGTAAGGCATTAGAATAACATTATGGACTGTAGGTGGCAGCGACCCCTAAGGCTGGTTCTTGGTTAGGACTCCCCATGAGCCAATATGATCATTCAGAACAGAGTTTTGTATAATTTTAAAAACATTTGTTGGCTCCGAATATTCTTCCCAACAATTTTGTACCAAATCGTCCAAATCAAGTCGATCAGACAACATAGAAAATTTCTGTTGGGTAACAATAATATGTTTGCATGTATCTGATTATATTCTTCTTTTCCTGATGTGCTGTTGAAATACTATTGCAAGTGCTAATATTGTTGTCTGTTATTTAATGGCGAGAACTACTGGGGGGCATCTTTGGATGTACAGATCTTCCCTGATAAAGGGCTGTGGTTGCCTTGGGGCGAAAAGAAAGAAGCCCAAATCATAATGTACAGCATTTCTAGCATTCTTCTTTAGTGAAGCTTTAGTTCTCTGATAGCTTTTATAAAGGAAATGGTACAAATCATGGGCAAGTCTGGCTATGGGTGACCTGCTTGAGTACCCAAGGATACCGTGTGGAGCAAGAGAGAACCATTTGATAACTATACTTTCTCTATAGTATGGGAAAAAGCATTTACTGTATAATCCCTTTCTTGTTTACAGCTAAAGAACCTTAATACTCCTGAATTTCCTCAGACTTCAAAAGAAGTGAGTACGAGGGATTTATAATGGGAAGGTGGGGATAGCAGGCAGCAAGGGGTGGTGGCCATTTAACAGAGCCCTGCTCTCCACTGGGCGCTCTGAGGTTGGGATGTCTGTTGATGTGTCATGTATCCCATGACTCACTAAACCTTTTGTACTGTATGTATGTATAATTTTATTTAGAAAGCGCCACAAGGGTACACAGCGCTGTACCACCTACTGTAAAATATTAGAATGTTAAAGGGATGGTTCACCTTTAAATTGACTTTTAGTATGTTATACAATTGCCTATTCTAAGCAACTTTTCAATTAGTCTTTATTATTTATTTTTTTATAGTTTTTGACCTTTTTGCCTTTTTCTTCTAACTCTTTCTAACTCTAACTATTGTTCTGTGAGGCTCCAGTTTTATTGTTATTGTTACTTTTTATTACTTGTTTCTCTATTCAGCTTCTTTCCTATTCATTTACCATCCTCTTATTCAAATTGCTTCCTGGTTGCTAAGGTATTTTGACACTAGCAACCAGATAGCTGTTGAAACTCCAAACTGCGGAGAAATAACTAATAAACTACAAATAATAAAAAAAAGAAGACCAGTTGCAAACTGTGTCATAATGTCACTCTCTACATCTCTACAAAAGTTAATATTACTCTCTACATCTCTACAAAAGTTACCTTTTAAGTTCCCCTAGCCTGTGTAAAATACATGCAGCCTTTTGACTTAATATAGCCATTGAACATTTCAGTTACATCCGTATATTTTACAAAAATATGTACATTGTTTTTAGGGTTGACACTCAGCTGTTCAAATGCCTCCTAAGAACAAGCTGGTATTAAATATTTACCCTAATTACATTGCAAATAAATTCATTACTCTTAGTATGCCCCCAGCCCACTAATTGTACTCTAATCCACCCAGTTATACCCCTGGCCCATGCAATTACACTTTCTTTCCAAACCAGCTCCCCTCTGTATTTACTTGTGATCCCCCAGGGTTTTTAGGTGCGTATTTATTGCCACAGTATAAGATGAAATAAAGACTTACCTGATCTCTTTTCTAATGATTAAACTTTACTCTCTCTACATGTGTGTGTGTTTAGGTCAGCAATGAAGATTCTTATTCTGATGACAAAAAACCAGGTTAGCAACAACTTAACTATCTAATATTATAACAAACATTAGGGGGCAGATTTATCAACATTCCGATTTTCGTTGTCGAGGATTTCCCCGCTTCACTTTCCTTACTATGCTGGTTTCATATTTACACAAGTTACTGGTAAATAGTACTTGCTGATTGATTGGCTGTACAGGTGATTAGACCTGTAGCAGACTTTGCACTCTTTGTTAAATAAGCCCAGGAGTGTTAACCCCAGGAGATTTATTGATTCTGTCAGATTTTTTCCCCAGCATATTTCCCATTTGGTCTGGCCCTTCTTATTGCATGAGTTTGCATGCTTACTATAAATGAGACATGGCAGTTTTATTTTAAAATATTTGTGTACTCTTTAGTGGAGTCAGCCCCATCTGTTGTACCTGTACAATACACTCTGCCTGTGTCATGTGGAGCTTTGGAAGGGACATTGCATATACACCGGTTTGGACAAGGTGAGTGCAACAATAAATATCGAAACAATCCCTCTAACTATAATATAGACAGGTACTGGGCCTATTATACAGTATGCTCAGGATCTAGGGCTTTCTAGATAAGGGATATTTTCCTTTATCTAGACATTTGGATCCATACCTTTAGTAAAATAAGGATTAATTATATCTTATTTGAGATCAAGTACAAGGTACTGTTTTGTTATTAGAGAGAAAAAGGAAATCATTTTTAAAAATTTACATTTTTATATTAAAACAGAGTCTATGGGAGATGGCCTTCCCATAATTTGAAGCTTTCTAGATAACGAGATTTCACATAACGGATCCCATACCTGTATACGTTTTCTATATAAATTATAAAAAGTTTCTATCGTCTGGTAGTGAATAGTGTACACAATATTGTATCCCATCTTATTCTATTAAGAAATATGATAGGAAATTGAGAATATGAATAGTTGGGGATGACCAAGAATTCTAATTGTCACTGTTATTGTGACATTTTTCTTAAGGTAACTGTGGAAAATGCATCCGAACTGCCAATGGATGGTACACTCCTGTACAATTCCTGACTCTCAGTGGAGTCCCAGACTCTAGCACCTGGGACGCACATATCTATGTAAGAGGGGAGCCGCTAAATACTATGTTCCAGGCAAGTGCATTTATTAAGTAATATACTTTTTAAAAAAACAGATTAATGGCTCATTTTCCTGCCTCCACAGTCCCTTTAGCACATGGCACTGATACAATACTGATTTATTTTGGGCATGACCCCTTAGCTTAACAAGAAATAGATAAAATCCCTTGCGCAGACAAGAATTACCTCTGTGTCACCATAGGATGTTTTGTTTGATGTTCCCTCCATTCCTATCCTACTCAGTAAACTATTTCCTCCAAAACCCACCGTACGGTTCTATAAAATAAAAAAACAGAAATGATTTACTTGCCCTTCCAACACACTAAGCGGCCACAGGCAGTAACAGTTTGAGTGAAGGATATGAGCAAACCTCCATTTTGGGGGCAGCTTAAATATCTCATAAATATCTTTCCCTTCAGCCAAACCTTGGGGACCTTCCCAGGATTCTGCTGTTGCGGTCAGGCAGGGCCTTTTTATAAGCACTACATTGCTCTGGTGCAGTTCTGTGCTTTACTAGCCTATAGCAGTATGATCAGAGCTAATGCAATTGCCATTGGTAACTGCTCTGGTGCAATTTTTCACCTATTTTAGAGAATCCACCCTCAGTCTTGTGGCTGCTGGGATTATTTACAATATTTTAGGCATGGTGCAAAGTGCCAAAAAATCCACTTTTTTGCACTTCACACAATGCCTTCCACCCTAAATGAATTACCACAGGTACATGTGGCTGCTCCCATGAATACAGAGCTGTAGGCATCCCCCCTATCCTTTCCCTAACTTGCTTTTTATTCAGATGAGTGACAGACACAGTTCTTAACAAAGCCCTGTATTTACTGCCAATACACATATTTAAAAAAAAAATCAAAGTTTTTGATCTGGTACTTTTTCGTGCAGAATCTCCTAAGTTTGCACAGTGCTGGTTGTTGCTGTGATATTTGCACCGACTGTGAATCCTTAGTAAGTATTTCTGATACACATAATGTACATTTATGTAACTCTTCTCTGCTTTATGTAGTTATGTTTAAAGGTTGCCTCCTACTGGGAAAAGTGGGGTGCTACTGCACTGAAAATCCCTTAACTCTTGTACTTTACATACCAGCATTGGACCTGTTATCCAGAATGCTTGGTACCTGGGGTTTTGTGGATAAGGGGTCTTTCTCTAATTTGAAACACCACACCTTAAGTCTGCTAAATAATAATTAAAACCTTAAACCTAATAGGGTTGTTTTGCCTCCAATAAGGATTAATTATAACTAAGTTAAGATCAGGTACAAGGTACTGTTTTATTATTACAGAGAAAAAGGAAATGATTTTTTGAAAATGTAAATTATTTGATTAAAATGGAGTCTATGGGAGATGGCCTTTTCTTAATTCTGAGTTTTCTAGATAATGGATTTGCAAATGACAGGTGCAGATGCACAGGTGGCCATGGGTTCTAGTGCAGTGGAGCATTCTCTAAAGCTGTTCATACATGGGGCAAGGTCCAAGTTGGTATATTGGGCAGAACTGACTATTCAACTAAGACTCTAATCTGAACATTCTGAAGTAGATACATTTGATCAAATTGTAGTCGATCTCAATAGAAAATCTTGTTAGTTGTGCTACTCAGTTGACTAGTTTAATATGATCATCCTAATTTTGGGTTCAATTGATTGGTAGCTCATTCTAAGGCCTACTTGCACAACAATTGGATTGCACAGATTAACCAGTTGTATGGCCAACCTGGAACAGGACTGATCAACCCTCATTCTTCTAATTCTTATCTTGTCTTGCTCCTAGTTACAGGTTTTTTTGATCTTTATATTTTTACAGCAACAAAATGATGATGAGTGCAGTGTGTGTGGCGATGGGGGGGACCTGCTGTGCTGTGAGGAATGTCCCCGTTCATTTCACAGCAACTGTCACGTGCCATCCACATCAGAGGCAAAGTCCTCAAGGTGAGTCAGTGGCATAGGATCTTGTTGGCCTTGCTAGTGTTTTGGCCTTTACTTATGCTATTTATTCTAACTTTTTTTCATAGACATTCAAATGTTCCATATTTTAGGGCGTTATAGCTGGAATCATCACACAACCATCATTCTGACTAGTTTTTAATGTTATAAAGGCTTTTACTCCAGATTAACACTAAACCCTCTCCTACTCACACACATACCCTTATTTTATGGAAGTGGAAATGGGGTGGACAGTGTCATACCTGCGAGGTACATAATTATATTACCTGTGCATAGATTAATTATACAGGAGGATCATCTGTGGCTTTAGTTTCCCTGTTTGCCCCAGTTTAGTGCAAAAAATAAAAAGTATATTCAGTATAAGCCCTATTCATTGCTTTCATGTTGAACAAGAGGGAATACGTTCCCTTTAGGAAGCAATACTTATTAATAATAAGTATACCACCATTTACCTATAAAGGGCTAGCTGAGCCAGGACAGTTTACTGCAGATTACTAGAGTTTACTAATAAAAATCTGCAAATTATTACAGGTATGGGATCCCTTATCTGCAAACCTGCTATCCAGAAAGTTATGAATTACAGAAAGGCCATCCCCCATAGACACCATTATAAGCAAATAATTCTAATTTTTAAAAATGATTTCCTTTTTTCCCTGTAATAATAAAACAGTACCTTGTACTTGATCCCAACTAAGATATAATTCACAATTATTGGAGGCAAAACAATCCTATTGGGTTTATTTAATGTTTAAATGATTTTTAGCAGACTTAAGTTATAGAGATCCAAATTACAGAAAGTTCCCTTATCCGGAAAACCCCAGGTCCCGAGCATTCTGGATAACAGGTCCCATACCTGTACCAGAAAAGTAAAACTGGCAATAGTGTTTATTATTTACTAAAGTGTATATGAATAATGTGACTGGGATGACTGGGATCCAATCAAATACCTGCATACAAAGGCAGGTGTATAACATCCTCAGCCCATAGAGGTCATCCCCTAACAAGTTGTGAGGGCCCATGGACAAGTTATGCTAAAATACAAAGGGGCGGTGAGAGAAACCCATGCGGATCAGAAGTATAAGTTAACTACTTTGTGGTGTGTTTTAAAAAAAAGGGTGCCCATGTTGTTCCTGCCATTGTATTCATGCAAGAAATTCAGCTATCCAATTATTGTAATCTTTTGCTTATTTAGTGAATCTTGGATTTGCACATTTTGCAAGATGCAGCAGATGCGGATGCACAGTGAACCTCAGCAGCTGCTGGTAAATTCTGGACATCAAAGAACACCACTATACCATGAGTACTGTGTGTGCTGCTATGTAGTAATGTTTGTCTGTCTGTTCATCACAATGTCACCCCTTTCTAAAGTTCAGAAATAATACATTACTGTCATTGTTGTAGTTGTTAGACCGCATGTGCCCATACTAAATATAACATCTATATTATGCAGAATATCTCAAACACCCTAAGTGCATTATGTGTTTACTCTTATCTTTTAGAGCTGCCAGTACTTTCTGCTCCACGTTCTCTGTGACCCCAACAATGAGCTTTCTGTAATTCAGAGCAAGGTAAATCCATCTCATTTCTGACTCTTAACTTTAAATAAAACAGCAAATAAACAACTCCCAGAGGAGTACGGGTTGAGGAAAACCTGATTCACCACCACCACCTCCAAGTGGACCAGTTTAGGCACCAAAAGTCAACCAGTAGAATCTACCAAACTTGTATGTTTTTGGAAGCCATTATAGCTGCAAAGGTGGACTATACGTCTCATTGTGGATAGTTAGAAAATACCAGTCCCGCTGAAATTAGGGAATTAGTTACAATTGTGGTACTGGTCAGTTTTTTTGGCAGCAGCAAGTTGCTATATTTTAAACCATAACTGTTTCATTATAGTTCACCTTCTGGTTTTTAATAATTTTTAAGAGCATGTCCCTCACCACTGTTTTAATGGGTGGTGATGTATGTTTTAATTACAAAGGTGGTTTTAAAGCTATCAGTAAAGGTTACGTTTTAGGTGCCTGTTAGATACTACAGTTTGTTTTGTGGTGCCCGTCATTATTACTTTTCCACTTATTAGTGAGATCTGGTCTAATCAAACAACAGACACATTATTTAATTCATTCATTCATTTAAGTACACAGAAGTCCAAAAAGCCCCCGCCAGCTCACTAAATACTGACTGTCTATGGCCAGGTTAAAAGATTTTGATCAGGCACCATTGAAAGAGCGCACGAAAGATCAGAATCGCTACGTGTATGGCCACCTTAACAGCACCCCTTTAGCATTTGCCAGAATCCACAGATTGCGAATCTGGGCCTGCTTCCAGTCTCTTTTCATCACAACACATACAAAGTTTTTAGTGGCCATGTTTAGAAGTGGAATTTTGGAGAGGGATATTTTTATTAGTAGTATTTGTGTAGCATAGATATGTTATGCATGCCCAGACCAGTGTTGGGGTAGGAAATAATTGTTAGAAAACTGATTTTTTTTTGCATAAGAGTTGGTATAGTTTTAGCAAGAGATCTACAGTACATACATTTGTTTTGTGCCTTGTAGTAAGGAAGCTCCTTGCTTTATTCAGAGTAAAACTATTTGTGGTGTGCTTTTGTTTAATCTAATTTCATGAATTTTCAGTATTAGGGCTATCGCTACTGGTTAAGCCAACTTAAGTGCATGTTCTATTTAGGGATGTTAACATTAAAAATAAAATGTTGAAAACAAACATGCAATTACTTGCTATGAGTACTAGACCTCACCAACTTTTGCACCCTTTATTACAAAACAAAACCAGGTCTCAGAATGGGGGTAACTGACAGTCAATAGTTATTTTCTTTTTTTTTTGTAACTTGAATTTTTTATTGAAAAAGCATTTCAATGGTTTACATACATTCTTGAAAAGTAAAGCATAAAAAGATAGAGAGAGGAGATGGGGGTAAGGGTAGGTAGGAGATCAGTTCACCATTTATATCACTTTGAAGATTCCGTTTCTATGGTATTGTTAAATTGCTAAATTGGTAACACCTGTGGTCCTATTGGTCTAGGGGGTTGAGGCTAACATTTCCCATGGGGCCCATATTTGCAGGAAGTGTGGGGTCCTGTTTTGCAGTCGGGCTATGTTTGATTCAAACAACTTGTTGTTTTCCACTCTGCGTTTGATTTCCATTAATGTTGGTGGTGTGGAGGATTTCCATTTTGCTGCTATGGCCAGGTGTGTAGCAGTAAGGATGTGATTGATCAGAGCTTGGGTGGATCTGTGAGTTTGCGGGAGAGGTTTACCTAGGAGGAACGTGCTTAAGTCTATTGGTATTGTAGTGTGGAATGTTTTGTTGAGCAGGTCTGAGACTTCCATCCAGAGTGGGGTTATACTGGGGCACGTCCAAAATATATGAGGTAAGGTGCCTATCTCTCCGCAGTTTCTCCAGCATAACGGTGATTGATTTGGGAATAATTTGTGCAGTTTAGCAGGGGTGTGGTACCAGGACATCAATATTTTGTAGATATGTTCCCTTTGTCTCGAGCAGGTTACCATCCGTCTTGCGTTTTCCCAGATTGCAGCCCAGTCCTGGTCTGAGAGGGGCTGGGGCAAGGTTAAGTCCCATTTAGTCATGTATTGATGTCTGGGTGGTGGGTCTCCTTGTGGTTCAGATAGTAGTTGGTATATTTTGGATATTAAGCCTTTTTGTGGTAGGCCGGTTTTTGCAAGTCGTTCAAAGGTGGTATATGGAAGTTCTTTCGCTCTGTCGCTATAGGGTCTCACGAAATGCCTTAATTGCAGATATTCAAAGAATTGTAGGTTCCTTTGGGGGGCTGTTTGTGTGATATCAGCATAGGAAATTATCTCTTTGGTTCTTGGGTTCAGCAGGTCCCTTATGGTCTGCCAGTTAGTGGAAGTCCATTTAGCGATATAGTGAGATTGGGTTCCTGGTTGAAAGTCCGGGTTGCTGAGAAATAGTACGTTGAGAGATTTTGGGTTGAGCAGTTTATATTTCCATCTTAGGTTGTACCATATGGTTAATGAGTGGCGTGTAGATGCCAGCAGATCTGTCTTTGCCAGTGGGTGGTTTGATTCTGACCATATTAGGTAGTTTAGGTGACAGGCTTTTGAGTAGGCGTTTTCGATTTGACCCCAAGTGCAGTTTGAGTCCTTCTGTGACCAGGCTAGTAATTGCCTGATATGGGCTGCCTCAATAGTTATTTTCTTAATGAACATAGCTGATCTCTTCCCTTTACAATTGGCATGCTTTCTTTTGCGCAGCCCAAGGAACTGGACCTTCTGAAGCAGCGACTGCATCGAATGGAAGGTGGCAGTGGGGAATGCCCTTGGAACTTCATCTCTGATGTCATTCTGGCAGTTTTAGTAAGAACCTAGTATAGCTCTATTCATTAGAATATTTTTGGGAACATGTTCACTGTATAAGATTTTGATAATATATTCTATTTATAGTGCATGTGCACTTTTTATATTCTATTCTCTTTTCTATCTCTTTGCTTGTCAAACTAAAGCATGGTTATGTACAATATTTAAACATATGTTTTATCACAGATCTTATACAACTTGTAACAAGCTGCCTGCCTGTACACACAGTTTGTAGGGGAAATTAGCTATGGTAGGCAGGTTAGCAGGGGATCTGGAGCATAAAAGAGACAGGGACAGAAAATGCAGAAAAATAACTTTGCCTTTAATTATTCACTCAAAACAAATTAACAAGGTGCTTGTCTTCATATGGCATTTCTAATTTCAAATAAGGGTTGTAGTCTTCCTGGCTCCTGGACCAACACAAGGTTAGCACCCTGTTACTTACAGTTCAGCAATAACTTCTCTCAATCAGCCAGGCCACACAGCCTACTTCTCAGTAAGTTTCACTGCTGCACTTTCTCCAAACGCTGCCTTTCTCCAGGCACTGTCACAGGCCCCATGGCACTCGCTCTCAAGCTCAGGCACAGCATCTCTGTCCATTTTTGACAAACATTCTCGGTATCTCAGGCTTCCTCTCACACACTAGGAACAACCAGGGCTGTGTCTCTCTTCCAGACATCCAAGAAAGAGCCCATAGGTGTGGAAGCACACCCCTTTTATCTCTGCACTCAGTTCCTCTCTCAGCTGCCACTTAATTACCCAACTGAGAGGGAATATTAACCCTATTTGCCCTAGGTATCCCATTGCAGTCCATATCATGCACCTTAAATGTATACTTTCCTGTACATTTTTAGGACAAATGTGTTTTCCAAACACTCTTGCTTAGCTTGTGAAACAAGTGGAACTTGTCACCATTTTTGACATCCAGGTGATAGGCTAAATGTAGCTGGTCACTTGCGTCCCCCATGCAGATTAATAGTCACATAACACAGGTGCATAGCACCCACTTCATCGACTAATGGTATTTTCCAATCTATATATGACCAGGTCTGGATATTAGGTTGGCTATTATTTTGACCCTATACACAGGCAAATAAGGTGCCTGCTTGGTCAAGACTTGATAGCTAATGTTGGGCTGTTACATAGGGAGCAAGATGGGAGTGGGGGTGCAACTCTAAGGGAGAGAACAAATAAACAATTGGTGTTGGGTAATCTGGGGTGGAGTGAGTTTGCAAGTGACCATCTGACAGGGCTTGTGCGAGTGGTGGTGGGGAGTGGGGACTGGGCTTGGGAAAGAATGAATGAACAGCCAGTGCAGTTGGGCAGAGGGTTGGGGAAGGAGTGAGTTCCTGAGTGAGGGTCTAGGGGAGGAGATAGTGAGCAGGTGGTACTGGGTGTAGTAGTATTGCCTTGTGTGCAAATACTCCTTAGCCTGGCTCTGACCAGGGCAGCCAGTGATTAGAGGCCAGACTCAGTCCAGTTTCATCTTTATCAGGACTCTTAAAATGCAGTGCAGGTCTTTTTCCTCATCTTGTGTGAAGTCAGTCAAGCAGTCTTTAAAGAAAAAGATCTGCTCTACATTTGTACACAAAACATTATAAATTATGGGACGTGATTCAGGTTTCTAAATAAAAAATTCAAAACATATAACATGATATGTACATATCTACTGCAAGGGATATCGTTCTGTGGGACCCTGTAACTTATAAGTGTGCCACTGCCAATGCTGGGGGCTCCGCCATTAAAAAGAAAAGTTAAATTTGTACCATTAAGGTAAGGGACACTTTGAATGGATGAAGATACAAACTGCTGTTTTATTCTGCTTATAGAATTATATAAAGTGATGGTGAATTTGATTTAATATTTCCACACTGAATTGCCAGTGGTTGTAAAAGCATTTTAATATAAAACACCATATCTTGACATGTAAACTGTATCTCCTGCACTGCATGTCTCCTTGCAGGGAGCTCACCCTCACCAGAAGAAAGAGAGGCTGCGAGGCCTGCTACAAGAAGAGTTCAGTCAGCTGATGCTTTCCTGAACAGCCTTTTTCATCACTTCACTCAACGGTCCAGGAAACTCCAACCTTGCAGTAGTTTCATTTACTAGTTACATTACTATTATTTCTTTTATTTAATGCTAAGGCTATCAGTTGTGAGGAAATTGCAAAGAGAATTGCGGAGTCAACACAGCAGATTTCCAATATGCAATAACATGTTTGACAGCTTGGCATATCCATGTACTATAGTTGACACCTGTACTATTGTTATATATCCCCTATATGATAACTGTATTTTTGTAATATTTTGTTAATAAAATATTAAAGACCAAATAAAGAAATGTGTAATTAGCATTACAAGGTATAATAAACTTGCACACAGGTTACAGGATCATGTTTAAAGTGCTTAGCAAGCCCTCACTAATGGTGGAGGAATAGATTTGATCAACCTTCTTGATACTTTAAGGTTTTAAAGACATGGGAAGGAATGGCATTATAGACTAGAGCAGTGCTGCCCAATTTATTACAAGTATTGGGCCAATTATATCTCATACAGCATGTTCGAGGGCTGGATTACATAAAAATTATGATGTTGTTCAGTGAATAATGCTGAGTGAATCTGTCCTATTTCGCTTCACTGAAAATTTCACTGAAGAAAAATGTGGGCGTTTTCTCATTTTCTTATTCTCTATAGTTCTTCTAACTTTATGTTTGTTATGCTAAAAATTATTTGCTATTGATAACTCTAATAAACATTTCTCTTTGTCCTTCTGTTTTTTATTTTTCGATTCCATAGTACATAATTTTGTATGTTAATTTTATGTTCATGTTAACATACAAGTATGGGATCCATTATCCAGAAACCCGTTATGCAGAAAGTTCCAAATTACAGGAAGGCCATCTCCCATTGACTCCATTATAAACAAATAAGTCTAATTTTTAAAAATGATTTCCTTTTTCTCCGTAATAATAAAACAGAACCTTGTACCTGACCCCAACTAAGATATAATTAATCCTTATTGGAAGCAAAAAACTCCTATTGAGTTTATTTAATGTTTAAATAACCATTTAGTAGACTTAAGGTATGGAGATCCAAATTACGGAAAGATCCCTTATGCGGAAAAACCAGGTCCCAAGCATTCTGGATAATGGGTCCCATACCTGTATTCATTTTGCCCTACATGTCTGTCCTGCATAAACTAGTCCACAAGGATATTTTATAAGATAAATGTCCCTGGAACTGTTACGTGTAAAGTGTCCATTAATTTTAATTGAAGTACCCCTGTTTGGATGCACTATAGAATCTCCATGGTAAGTGCTGTTACAATGTGAGCAGTCCCCTAAGCTTAACAATGTAGTAATAATCTGTATTAATTACTAATCAGCCTTATATTCTATATATGCAGTATATTGTGAGTGGGTCCCTAAGCTCAGGTAAGTGCCAGCAGCACAGAGCATGTGCAGGGAATCGGCAGAAAAGAAGATGGGGGGCTACTGGGGGCAGTGTTGGACTGGGCCGGCGGGGCACCAGGAAACAACCCAGTGGGCCCTGCCAACCCAGGATGGGCTGGAGGGGAAGTTTAAATCTGACCCATCCAATCCCTGTGAAGCTCTACCAGGATATAAATTAAAGTGACAAAGATGAGCATTTGTAGTAGAAAGAAAATGATGGCACTTGAGCTCCCACCCCACCCCCCCCACTTCCCAAGTCTGCAGCTCACTGGAAGTAGGTGGGCCCAGCTAACAAAGTAAGTGCAACACTGCAGGGCCTCCTATGGGGGGAAGGTTTGTGGCTGGGGGCAGCGCCAGATTTGTTGTCTGGGCGCCCCAAGGCCACCTTCTTTCGCCTCGCCACAAATCCGGGCCTGACCGGGGGGCCTCTGAGGTGACAGCTCTGGTGGTCTGACACTGACTGGGGGCATCTTTGGAGGCACAGATCTTCCCTGCTAAAGGGCTCTAGTTGCCTTGGGCTGGTACAAAAACCCAAAACATATTGTATAAGCCTACTTCTTTAGTTAGGCTTTAGTTATCCTTTAAGTTACTTTATGTCAATGCTTTTTTTAAATTGTTTTAAGCAGTATGGCGCATTAATTCAGTCCAAAGTGGAGGAGCAATGAGGGGTAAGAGCACAGGGTTTGCTTGTATAAGGCCCTAAAAATGTTTAATACTGTTCAGAAAGTTTTTGGGGTCCCCAGGTTTCCTACTTTTATTGGGCCCAAGAGGTTTGTAATGGGTTTTAAATAGATGCCTATATCGATGTATCTTGTCAAATTCTAGGGATATTTACAACTTCTGGCACTAATTCTACATTGGCTGTAACATTATCCTTTAGATGTTCATTTTTGTAGTGCTTAATAGCTATTTATATGAAAGGTACAAATAATCTGCCCTGTTTCCCAATCATGCGGTTAGTGGCAGCAGTTTGTGGAAAGTCCATGTTATCCCTCTGCACCATCGTTTATGAGATAAGACAGCTCTGGTTACATAGAAAGCTATAGGGAGGGGGCCTGAGCCCTCACTGTGTTATAAGAGTACCGTCTACAAAGGGAACTTGATTTCTTAGGATACTTGTCTCTGGGGAATAACACACTTTAAAGAAAAACTCTTATTAAAATACATTTTCAGGAAAGATGATAGTTTCACTGAAGATACACCTGTCATGGAGCAGAGCTGGATATTTTACTTGACCTTATTAGAAACAATTATACACCTGTACATAAGCACCAGCATTGTATTTTAGTTAACATATGTACTCCTTATTCTATAGGGCAGTAGGTAATAGTTATGTACTGAACCACATGATTCTCAGTACTTTACAAGGGAACAGAATAACTCTATCCCAGGCTCACTTTCTCATCCTGTGATTGGTAGTGGTAACAAGGCCAAAAATGTACACACAGCTTGATAAATATGCCATTTTTTAAATGGTGATTGCTGGAGATCAGATGATGACATATGGTGTATTTGGTCACCATTTTATTTACACAGCATGATAAGTAAGCCCCACCAATGTATATTGTCATACCTGGTGTTTAAACTATTTAGTGTATGGATATGTAAAATAATAATAAAGAAAAGTCAAGGTATTAAACTATCACCAATCTGAAACTGATGTGTGGCCCTTTACAGCTTCTATCAGCGCTTTTTCCTGCACTGCCCTGCGGTGGCGTTCTCCCATATTCCACCACAGGGGAGCGCAGGAATGCATTCCATTCTTACTTATGTTGCTGTACTCACACATGTAAACACTGAACGCAGGTGGAACACAACATGTTGTGTTTGGTGCTTACATGCGCCTGTGTGAGTACAGACACATTAAGAAGAATGGAATGCGTTTTTATCTGCGCTCCCCTGCGGTGGAACATAATAAATGTTACTGTAATTCAGCATTTAATTTATTGCAATAAGTGCAATTGGTACAGCCCAGAAAGTTGGTTTACGAAATTCTGCAAATAAATTTAATTGCAATAAGTGAAATTGGTTCAACCCGGAAAGTTGATTTTTCAAATGATCCCATCATCTTAATATGGAATTAGCTGCTTCCTAAAATACGTTAGAAATTACCGTATGCTGTATAGTGAAATGAGGACCGTTCTGGATATTCCACACAGGCTCCCTTGGTACTAGTGAATGTCTAGTAGAATTGGGGCTCATTTATCAACACTGGGACCATGGGCAGTAACCCATAGCAACCAATCAGTGGTTGGCTTTTTTTCCAACCAGCTGCATGTAGAACAATGAACACAACAATTTCATTGGTTGCCATTGGTTACTGCCCATGGGCAAATATGACCAGTGTTGATAAATGACCCCCGTTGAGTTTCCAGACACATGACTCACGTATATTATACATGTAAGTAACTGGCACCACTCTTTGCTTTTCCTTGCATGCCTGAACAGTGGCCCATCACAATACTTGTACTTAGTGCATTTAATATTAGGCTTTCCCTCCCTAGCCTGATAACTGGATCAGCTTCAGTAGCAGCTCAATGAACCTTGTACTGTCAATTAATTCTCTGGGGGCTCATAATTAGCTGCTGCCTCACAAACACGCATGCCCACTCTGATTGGCTACATAATTATCTCAAACAATATTTAAAAGAGAAGCTTCCTATCCACACAGACAGGAGCTGGAAGTCAAGAAATACATACAGGTAAGAGAGCTGAACTGAAATGTGATATTTAATATAGCAGATTGCAAGGGAAGAGAACAAAGCCAGGTAAGTCTGAGCTTGGTCTGTTTCCAGAGAAATATAGGAATGGGATTATAGGTTTGCTCTGTCATGGTGTATCATATACACAGGAATACAGTTCCACAGTTATTAACACTATTGGGGTAATTTATTTAAAAGTTTGCCCACAACTAGTAACTCATTGCAACCAATACATATGTTAACTTTTAAAGAGCTGGCCAGTAAACACTACCTGCTGATTGATTGCTACAGGTTACTAGACACATAGTAACACTAACCCTAAAGCTTTGCAGGGCTGGGTTCTTGGGTTCCATTCCAATCTTGTATGAGGGTTCATATGACCTCCTGTGCTTGTGTTGGTTTCCTCAGGGTGCTACACAGTCCCTCATAAAAATGATCCTATCTTGTGTGTAGGCTGTAAACTGGTTGCATTTTACCTAAAGGCAACCAGATTAAAGGCTGATTTTGTACATAGTCTCTCAAACGTATTAGCAAGAACACATATTCAAGATTTGTATGCAGAACATACAGTTGGCCCCAAGGGCTACAGTGTTCCTAAAAATGGTTGCTGTGGAACCACACATTTGTAATTACTCCACTGGTGGCTAAAGCTGAGTAGAACAGGTCAGGCTTGACATTTTTATCTGTAAATCTTATAGGACATTGGAAGGAGTGCAGTATGTTTCAGGAATTTGTAGTGGGTGCATAAAAAGGCTTTTGTTACTTGGAGAGATATGTAGAGAATAGAAATAGGAATAGAATAACTTAAGAAAAAAAAAACAAAAAAACCCATGCCAGCTAGTGGTTATAACTGTGACAGAGTAATGTAGGCAATGTCTGTAAGTAGAGAGCAAATAATGTTACCCATACTATGGGGCTGCCCTGTTATCAGTCCCCAAAGAGTATATATACAGTACTTACAGTACTATAAGCTCTGAGAAATAGACACCTCCTTCCTCCTGTGTCTCATATGCCACCATCTGTTACAGTATATATTTTCTATGGTGTTTGCCCCCCTTTTGTGCTATTACTGCATTTTAAATATGTATAGCACTGGATACAGGATTCCCAGGATGTCGGAGCGAGACCCTTCCCCATCCAGCCAGGATCTTCGCACTCTCCTGAAATGGTACCGCACTGAGATAGCTGTGGCTGTGACTGACCTGTTCCCTCTGCTGCACGGCATGATGGACAGAGAACTCATTACTGAGGAGAGATTCCAGGTAGCCATAGGCCTCATATTCTCACACAGCTCATCCATAATCAGCACTTGTGAAACAATATATACAGGTATGGGACCTGTTATCCAAAATGCTCGGGACCTGGGGTTTCCCGGATAAGGGATCTTTCCGTAATTTGGATCTCCATAACTTAAGTCTGCTAAAAATCATTTAAATATTGAATAAACCCAATAGGCATGTTTTACCTCCAATAAGGGGTAATTATATCTTAGTTGGGATCAAATACAAGGGACTGTTTTATTATTACAGAGAAAAAGAAAATCATTTTTAAAAATTAGAATTATTTGCTTATAATGGAGTCTATGGGAGATGGTCTTTCTGTAATTCAGAACTTTCTGGATAACGGGTTTCCAGATAAGGGATCCCATACCTGTATTTATATATATATATATATATATATATATATATATATATACATACAGTATATATATATATATAGAGAGAGAGAGAGAGAAATATATACTGCACTCACCCATTATCAATAAATATATATAGGACATGAAGACATTCCGTGCATTAAGCTACCAAGCAATGCCCTCCCCTTCTTTAAGCAAAACCGGGATTGTTCCAACACTCACTTTCATATGTATGTATGTATGTATATCTTTATTTATAAAGCGCTACTTATGTACGCAGCGCTGTACAGTAGAATACATTAATACAAACAGGGGGGTTAATAAGATAATAATAGATAAATACAAAGTATAACAATAAATACAAATACATACAAGATACAGTTGCAATAAGTTAAGAGTCAAAGACACAAGATTCATTAAGAATTCTACTGCTTCAATATACATTTAATATACAACAAAGAGACTGAATTTTACCTGCAACTTACTTGCTTTCAAGGTTAAACCCCCCAATGTATATATATATATATATATAGGCTCAGTTGGATTAACTCAATTTAATAAAAAAAATAATTTATTTTGTTTATTAAAATCAGTTACTCCAACTGAGCCTGTTGAGTGCAGTACTTTTTTGTTCTGTACACATTTTACCTGCACCCAGGCATGCTGTGTTTCTGTTTGGTAAGTGCTCCTCCATGCTCCAGATATATATATATTTAAAGATGCAGAATGTATGGCCTCTGAACATAAACATGAGGCAAAAGAGATCTTTTCACCTGGATCCTCAATGTTATATTTAAGGGTAAGTTCACCTCTAAATTACTTATGTATGTTATAGACTTGACTATATTAAGAAACTATTTAGTCAGCCTTAATTTTTCAAAGCTTTATCTTTTTAAAATTGTTAGTTAAAAGACATGTAAAGCCTACATTTTCCTACAATGTATATCAGTTGGGCACATCTCCCCCACCCAAATGGCATAATTTGTACTGCATATATCCTCTACGCTTGCCAGCTCCATCACATTTTCCTAAAGCAAATAGCAGTTTTCATTATTTAATTTGCTTAGTTTTTTAATTATTTGCCTTCTTCATCTGACTTTTTCCAGCTCTCAAATGGCTCTGACCCCATCAGCCAAAAAACTATTGCTCTGTGAGGCTACAATTTTATTGTTTTTACCACTTTATTTTTATTCAGGCCCTCTCCTATTCATATACCAGAGAATTCCAAATTGGAGAATTGCCAAACTAAAAGTGAAATAATTAAAAAAAAAACCACAAATAATTACAAATAAAGACCAATTTCAATTTGTGTCAGAATTTTACTCTCTCCTAAAAGTTAGCCTTTTAACCTATGTTGTGCCTCTTCTAGCCTGTGAATGAAAATGCTATTAGCTTGTTAGGGTTGCTTACCCAGTTCCCAGCAACCAGAGAACAACAGGATTGCGGCTTCATTATTAATATTTTCATTTTATTGATTATATTTTTAATCAAGCTTCTCTACTCTTCATGCCCCCCTGTTTAATTTATATTAACTTGCATTTAGGAGCCTCAACATAAGGTAATATACCCCTTTACCCACCAATAAGCCACAAGGGAAAAACATATGTCTGCTTTATATATTAATTTTACATTAAAAATAGAAATTCCATGATAGAGAAAATGTATCCCAGAGGAATATACTTTTTTGAAAACATTTCAGTGGGAGTTGCCAAATGGCTTAAACTACCCTAGTAAAACTATATGTAATTCAGAGTTGGAATGAGAGAAAAGAATGGGGTCCCCACCTAGGGGGAGAAGCACATAAATAATGAGTGTACTCCTATGGCCCTCCAGCTGTTGTAAAACAACAAGAAGTAATTTACTACATACAGGACATACTGCAAAGTGCCATTATTTTGTACTTTGGCACCGTGCCCCATAAATAGCATCACACCCCAAAAACAGACCATGACTTCCCTATAAGTTCGGCGCTGTCTGCATTTGGTGTAGTCATGTAGGACTGCCTGTGGGCACAAAGGCATCCATCATACCAGCCCCTACCTACCTGGCAGGGAGTGACAACAGGCTAATAGTACAAAGGTGCCTTGTCCTTACAGACTACCCTAGGCAGACCCACGTAGTGCTCTAGTACTTGCATCTGGGGCAGTAAACTAGCCCTCTAGTCTTGGCAGTCAGTGAGATGCTGGCGGTTGACGTTAAACAACAGCTGGAGGGCCACAGGATGTACAGCCTTGCATAGACTTCAATGAATCAGTACCTAATAAAGAACATATCAAGGAAAACAGTAGACAGCTTGACTGGCTGAACAAATGATCTCACATACACGAGAGATATACATATACATACGAGAGAACTGTTTTTTTCATGGCAGGAAAAACCTTACAAACCCTTTCTTGTTTTCCCAAACCATAATCAGCATAGTGTCCTTTATCTTCTGCTTGTTTATCTAGGCTCATACTGTGCATCCCATGATAACTGCTTATTCTCTCAGTGACTAATCTAAACAAATGAAATGAATTAATCTTACCATCCAGTACTATTTCCTCATAGGAAACACAGCGGGTTGGGGAGGACAGTGGTGCTCAGAAGGCTTCCCATACTCTTTTCACGTGGCTTTTAAGCTGTGATTTGCCCATCATCCAAGGCTTCTGGTCTCTCCTGTCTACTGATTATATACTCAACAGCTACCCACGTCTCTCAGGAATTCACAGCTTACTTTTTGCAGGTAAATGCATTATCAGATGTACATTTTTACAAGACAAGACATCTAGATTCCTTTAATGCATTCTTTGCTCTTTAGTTACAGGCTCATCTCACCACAAGGCTCGGAGACAACCCCATACCAACAAACCTGTATCTCATCCGAAACCCCAGGCTAAACGAAAAGCTGGAGCAGACAAAGACACATTTGCAGTGTATCCATTGCGCGCTGGTAGGATGGCACAGTATAAATTCCTACTTTCCTACTGGAGTATTTCAAACACTAGTTGCAAATTACCTGGAAAGAAACACATTGTTCTTAATAATAAGGGTGTTTTTCTGGGAATGAACATGAACCCAAACATATTGTTTAATTTAATTCTAAGCAACTTTCCATTATACGTTAATTGCATTTTCGGTGGTTTAAAAGTTGTTTGTAAAGTAATTGCTATTAAATGATTGTTTGTTTATCTCCTTCTATTCTCTGCTATGCAGAACAGTGAAGTTTTTTCAGCAAGCTTTCTACAATGTTGGACAAAGCTCACTAATATATTTTGGGGCTGTGATGAAGTAGAAGTACAGGTATGGGATCCCTTATCCGGAAACCTGTTATCCAAATTACGGAAAGTCCATCTCCCATAGACTCCATTATAAACAAATAAGTCTAATTTTTAAAAATGTTTTCCTTTTTTTCTGTAATTATAGAACAGAACAGTGTACTTGATCCCAACTAAGATATAATTAATCCTCATTGGAAGCAAAACAATCCTATTGGGTTTCTTCAATATTTAAATGATTTTTAGCAGAATTAAGTTAGGGAGATCCAAATTATGGAAAGATCCCTTATCCAGAAAACCCCAGGTCCCGAGCATTCTGGATAACAGGTCCCATATCTGTACTTTGTATTAGGGTTGCTGCCTGTTCTGGAAAAAATACTGGCCTTCCTATATTTTTGGCTATTCTTTGCTATTAATATAATTGGCATTAAGCATCATTTTTATTGATGCAGTCAAATAAATATACTTCCAGTGTTGATGGCTATAGGATAGAAGCACAAGATATAGTATATGTAGTGTAGTTTAAAAAACAAAATTCAATGCAAGCCTTCTCAGTGTTCAGTGTTTTGTGGCTTTAAAATGATATCCAGTGCAATGGGAAAGGGTCTAGTACACCATTTTAAAAATTGAGTAACCCTTTTTTAGGCACAAACACCAAAACTACGACTTCCAGTTGGGTCGTACAACTAAAGTATAGATGGGCACTCACAGACCCCTTGTAGAAATCAAGCATTTGAAACAATGTACTCAAAACCTTCCTTTGTGGAATACATAAAGCATGCCATAAAGCATCACTTGAAAGTTAATCACTTAATGCCACACAGAATTAAAAGCCCACATTGAAACGGATCTGCAGTGAAGGGAAGGGCACCGTGCATCTGACTCCTCCGTGAGTATCCAGTAGGGCTGAAGGAAGTGAGTCACGACGGGCGCGTTCACCATATAGTCTTTTTTAGAGGTGTAACTAGTCCCTTTCCCACTGCACTGGATGCCATTTTAAAGTCAGAAAACACTGAGGTGGCTTGCATTGAATATAAGTTTTTTAAACTACTACACTATATACCAATATACATTGGTTGGAAGGACTATTAGCAGCCTTTTTTACTCCGGCAGGGAATAGGTTTGATATCTACACATTCATTGCTATTATTGTTTGATTATTTTTACTGACCAGGCCAGTAAATTAATGGTCAGGAGGCAACCCTATTTGTATAGATTACACACTAACCTGAAACCATAGCCAGAAAGAATAATAAAGACTTAAGATTGCTTACAGGACAAAGAAACCAATTCACTACAGGTGCCAATATTTTAGGCAACGCTCAAAAGAATGTACCAGACTGGGGAAAATT
The DNA here is from genome assembly GCF_000004195.4 of Xenopus tropicalis. Taxonomy (NCBI): domain Eukaryota; kingdom Metazoa; phylum Chordata; class Amphibia; order Anura; family Pipidae; genus Xenopus; species Xenopus tropicalis. Next base: position 126,430,693 of record NC_030681.2, read on the forward strand.
CAGCATTCCTTTCCAGACCCCATTTGTAAAGCCATTAGGTTTGCCTAGATGTCCATAGCAACTAATAAGATACGGCAACTGGTAGATACTATAGGTCAACAGACCAGTAGCAAAACTTGCACCCTCTGATACATTTCCCCTTAAGGGCCATGTATGTATGTTTGTATGAATTTATTTATAAAGCGCCACAAGGGTACGCAGCGCTGTACAATCTTACAATATACACAATTACACACAGGGAGGACAAGTGTTATAATAAATACAATAAATAAGTATAAATACACAGGGAATAAGTGCCATATGGTATGAGACACAGTAGGAAGGAGGTCCCTGCCGGGTAGAGCTTACAGACTAAGTGGTTGGGTAACATACAGGCACAAATTGGAAGGTAGGAGTGCACTAGGTATGGGCATTTGCCCTTAAGCACAAAATAGGGCAAAATAATGTCACACCAATGGTCTTCCCCACTGTTGTATCTATGCCGAGGCAGAAAACACAGAGCAGCTTCTTTCTGCTCTGACATCAGTGTGCACTGAAAGGCATGGCATGGGCCTGTTGGTACACAGACAGGATGATTTGCCTGTCGGCTTACACTTATGTTGGTGTAGATATGCAAGCGGAGAACCCCTAAGCATTGTGCACGCCCAGTAGAGTAACACTTTTGGATTGTGCTCCCAGAGACACATGGTAAAAGTATGTAAAATAGCAGCTTGTTACCAGGGGTGTATTTAGGTCTGGTTCTGCCCGAGGCACTTCCACAGAGCGCCCTGACCCCTTCTGACCCCTGCAGTCTGTTACCGCCCCTCTAGAAATGCCGCCCTAGGCACAAGCTTTTGGGTGCCTTATTATAAATACAGCCCTGCTTGTTACAGGATGGTGCATTTAATAATATGTTTCTAAAAGTCTTCTATTAGTGGCCTCCCCAAACCAAAATGTCACTTTTCTACCCTGCCTGTAACAAGCAATGCCCCAGATTTGGTATTCATACATGGAAGCAAAAGAAGAGTGTAATTTTAAACAGTTATAAAGAGACTGTGTGCTCGAATTTACAAAAGGGACTTTGTATCTCATGCTGACCCAGGATTCATAAATATATACTATATAATGCAGGTAATAGATCATAAACTGGTCTGTAAATCTATGTAAAATATAACTTATTATTACTCCACCTATTAATAAAACTAAAGATAAAGAAAAAGCACAGATAAAGCAGAGTTAAAACTGTAATGCAATTCATGAACATAAATAATCAGTTACTAATATAACAGCCTTTATAATAATTAAATGGATACTGTCATCATTTTTATGGTATACTTTTTATTTCTAAATTACACTGTTTACATAGCAAATAATTCATTCTGCCATTTAAAATGTAATTCTTGAACCAACAAATGAATTTTTTAAGCTGTAATATTGGTGTGTAGGCACCATCTCAGTACTTTGATTTCTTACTATTGAGTGCTATTCTGATACCTATTGGGAGCTGCTATCTTGCTCCCTTCCCATTGTTCTGCTGTTTGGCTGCTGGGGGGGGGGGGGAAGGGAGGGGGGGATATCACAACTTGCAGCGCAGCAGTAAAGTGTGACTGAAGTTTATCACGGCACAGGTCACATGGCTAGCCCAATGTGAAATTTCAACATGAAATATAAAAAATGGATTACAATGCAGGATTCTGCTAGAGAAGCTCTATTAACTGATGTGTTTTGAAAATACTATGCTATGAAAATTGTGTTCTTTCTTTTATATATGGAATTTGTTTGCAAATACTGCTATTTTAAATGTTTGTTTCAGTGAATAAAGATGCAAAGTGCACACAAGAAAATGTTTTTACAGTTCTATAACAACAGGCACGTTATTCCATGGATGGGTAGTTGCACTGATTCACTTTTTTGTTCTCTGGGTTATAGGATTAATTACGCTAACAACCCACTGACATATCTTTCCACTGCAGGCCCACCAGCCAAAACAAAGCCTCCGCGGAAAGCTGAGAAACCTATGATTTTGGATTGTCCTCTTATACAACGTGAGTTTCTTTCACTTGGACACTTGGAAGATGAAAAAATTGGTGTTGTGTACAGAGATGCGAAGGACTAGATTGATTTCATGATATTTAAGTAAGGTAGCAGGATAGATAAGTTGCACTGTAAGGGCTCTGGCACACGGGGAGATTAGTCGCCCGCGACAAATCTCCCTTGTTGCAGGCGACTAATCTCCCCGATATGACATCCCACCGGCGAAAATGTAAATCGCCGGTGGGATGGCATACGCGGCGGTGCTATTTGCGGAAATCTCTCAAGGCAACTTCGGGCGACTGTGGGACATCGAGGCAACACGTATGCCATCCCACCAGCAATTTACATTTTAGCCAATGGTATGGCTTTGTGGGGAGATTAGTCGCCTGCAACAACGAAGATTTGTTGTGGGGCGACTAATCTCCCCGTGTACCGCTGCCCTTAAGGGGATTTTCACTAAAGGAAAACAATAGTGAATAAAGATGACATTCATCTTGCTTTTCAATGTTTTTATAGATTCCTATACATAAATCAGTGTGTCTGTTGATCTTTTGGCTTATGAGTAATTGGGTCTATGAGCTTTTAGGTCAGGGCCTAGAGTTTGCCTGTCAGTCTTAGCATTACAGGTAAAAAATTGGCAAAAATGTTAATAAGAGCACAAAGATTATATCTTATTTATCAATTAGTAAATTGTTGGCTTCACAGTATCACCTTTTTCAGGCTCACCTTTGGAATTTCTACAGAAGCACATGGCTCTAAACCAGCAGCAATTATTAGGGGGGCTAAACTAAAGGCCAGTTAGGGTGAGATATGGCCAGAATGCTTATTTGCAAAAGGTGTGAATGGTTATTTTCTGCCATAGATATCCTTGGAACTATAACTAAGGGGTGCCCTTATCAAATATTAGGCCTCAAAAGTAAATATGAACAATAAAAGTCCAAAGAACACTGCACTAAATCCCACAATCATGTTCTGTAACTTGAACATTAGTGACCCATGGATTTACCCTTAGGTCAGATGGGTTAGAGTTGAGATTTAGGCGACCATTATGAGTTTGGGATGGGGGAGGGCCAGGCTTAGGAAGTAAACTTTTCTTCTGCTCCTGAAGTTTCCCTGTCTTGGAATCTGAGGTGGAAGACAAAGGTACAGGTTGTTGTGGGTCCTACAATCTCAACATTTTGCTTGTTCGGGTCGGGTGAGGGTTAAGGGGCATTACTTACTCTGTGAATTTTTTACACATTTCTTTCAATAATCTCTTTTTACAGCTCCACAGAAAATCCCAAGCGTATTGCCTGTGAATCAGAATGACAAGAAGCCTGTGTCCTACACCATCAGCAAACCACCGGCCAACACAGGTTCTAGCATCGGTAATAATGGATGTCTTACTTTTGTTTCTTAGTCTATAGGTCTGAGAGTATCTTTCTTTCTGTCTAGTTTGGTCTTTTTCTGTCTGCATATCTATCTACCTCTTAGCTGACTTTACCTAAAAGAAGGAAACTAACAGAGGTATATATGTGCTATTGATGTGAGGCCCTATCTATATGCTACTAATATAGTGTCCATTTCTGGGCTATCTTTATGAGGTCCACATAGCATAGACTACGCCAGACCCTAGGTTCTCCTGCTTTCTGAGCAGAATTTCCTATTGAAAAAAGTGGAAATTTGTCTCCTAAATTTACCAGGTGTGGTTTCAGCTGTTCCTGATAAAGTTCCTTGTGGTGAAAACATGAATGCAAGGCCCTACATATACCGGGGCCCTAAATAGCAAGAGTTACGGGTGGGAGGAGTGATGGATCTCAGGTTTAGCAGGGTAAGATGGTTTAAATTGTTGTTACTTTTTCTGTGGCCCCTAAGTTTTTGTTGTTGTTGAAGTACAATAGCTAGTGTAGTTCAAAAATAGCTGAAAATCCATTGGTCAAAATCTGTTTTTCATTGGGCCTTGCCAACATTAAAGATAACTGCTGTGAATGGGCCTCTTATCGACATTAAAGGAAACAATGCAGAAGCCTTGGGAACCTTGGGCACAATCAACCTTGCACTTACACACTGTTCCACCTAGAGAAGATATATGTGTACAAGTGTACCTTTAATAGTTCCATGCATAATTATATCTTGTATCATTAATCCTCCAACCTAGACAGATCCATGCAGATGGAAAGAGAACTAGAAGCTGTAGAAAAGAACCCAACTCATCCTTTGAAACTGACTCTGCGTCCTAAGCTTATCTCTCAGCAGGTGAGCATGGCTACAGTGCCCCATATAATCACATACGTTGTAAGAGGTTTTGCTTTTATCATTAGTACAGGTATGGGTTCTGTTATCTGGAAACCCGTCATCCAGAAATCTCTGAATTACGGGAAGGACATCTCCCATAGACTCCATTTTAATCAAACAATCCAAAATTTTAAAAAATATTTTATTTTTCACTGTAGTAAAGAAACAGTACCTTGTACTTGATCCCAACTTAGATATAATTAATCCTTATTAGAGGCAAAACAATCCTGTTGGGTTTATTTAATGTTTAAATTATTTGTAATAGACCTAAATTATGGAGATCCAAATTACAGAATACCCCAGGTTCTGAGTATTCTGGATAACAGGTTCCATACATGTATAGGCAACAAAAAGGGTAAGTGTCTTAAGGCTTTTGTATTAGAATAATTATAAACTGGATATACTAGCAGGATGCTTGCATTACATGAGAACTTAGCAGCATAAAGGAAGATACTAAATTAAGGTCAAAGGTAATTATTTAGGCACCTCTAATCTAGTAAACTATAGGTAGTTGACCGGTTGGCCCCACCCAAAGGGAAGCCCACTGCATAACAACAGGGCCCCTTATTTTCTGGCTCTGGCAGTGGGTAAATATGTAAAGCTTCCTATAAATGAGGTTCCTCAGTGGTATGGCTTGAGTTTCCTCCCATTCCTGTAGAATACCATTAGTAGTTCACATATAACCACCATGGACACTTATCATTCCTTCCCTCTTCTTACAGGTTGGTTCCATTGCCCTTTCTGTTCCTGCTGAATTGCCTCAATACCAGGTGCCCATTATTCCCCACTATCTTTTATTGCTCTCTAAAGTTCCACTCTAAGGCACCAACACTTACCCATTCATCTGGGTCTGTAGCAAACTCATGTGTCAAGCTGTGTCCAGAACTGGCCATCACTAAGTGCATGGTCGGCATTTAGAATCATACAGACGCTGATAATCTGAGACAGTCATCAGGTGTCCTACAACTTTGTGTTGTTTTGTAAATTTTGTATTATTTGCGTTTTTAATATGCCTCTTTCTCTCTTGGATATAAAATGCTAAAAACAGAAGGATTCTGAGACTAGACTGGTTTTGTGGTCACTCTTGCACTGCCAGTGATTATGTTCCATCATATTGATCTTCCCCTCTGTCAATAACCACTGTCTGGTTGCTAGAGTTAGTGGAAGCCTAATACTGTCTGGTTGCTAGAGTTAGTGGAAGCCTAATACTGTCTGGTTGCTAGAGTTAGTGGAAGCCTAACAAACAGAAGGGCCTCAGAACAAAAACAAAAGCTTTATTAGCAATAATACCACAAGTTCTCTTATTGTTTCTGAATGCCTTTGTGGTCAACTTGCTTTACGTTGCCTACAGGATCCTGCAGTTAGGAACATAGATGCATTCTTGTCAGCATTTTAATAATGATAAGAGATCAAATTACTATTTACTCTCCCTATGTATGTACAGTATAGAGCAGAGAACAGTTCCACTTGAGCATCTTCAAATTCCTTTTCATATACTTACTCTTATTAAGATAAATACATTTTCTCTCTCCTTACTCAGAGTAATGACGATGAGTGCTCAGTGTGCAGAGATGGGGGGGAGTTAATATGTTGCGATGGATGCCCACGGTCCTTTCACCTTTCCTGCTTGGTGCCGCCTTTGACCCATATTCCAAGGTATATACCAATTATAATACTGTACATACATTAGTAATACACAAAAACATATGTAACTTATCAAATATGTCTTTATAAATGGTGCTTAGTGATCACAATTAATAATCAGTACGTAGTGATGTCACATAAATCTATATAACAGACTATTAGAACTAACCTCTAAGTACACTAATTAGTATTAGTATTACTATTAGTATCAGTAGTAGTAGTAAAGCACTTGTTCTTTATACAGTCATGGAACTCTGAGCTATCTTATAAAATCTGCTGAACAATGATATTGTTCTTAACTGTTGCCTCTGATGTCAGAAAGAATATTCCCATAACACAGACAAAAATAAATGAAGCAGATCCAGTCACTACAGGGAGGCTGGTGGCCAATTGAGTTTCTGACTATTGAGCAATTTCAATGTATGCTTGTGAAAAGGTAATCTTTTTTAAAGTTTTTGTGACCCTCAAATGATTTTGCTTTGGGGCACAGTGTTATAATGGAGTAAAGGGTTCAACTAGATTGCTAGTATCCTCTTGTTCCTTTGGTATTCAGCTCCAAAGCTGCAGGAGCATAATTAGTTGCTTGTCAGAGTGAAACACACAAGACAAAAAAACAAAATGCACAGAGAAGTTTTTATAATTTTGCCCCAATTTTGCTGTATTTTTCCAGTATTTTCTTGTTTTCCTAGCGGCACATGGAGATGTGATACTTGCAATACAGGGAGACCTATGTCAGATGGACAACCTGAGATGGGGGAAACCACTGGGTTATCTAAGAAGGTAACATGATTTTATACATTTGTTTATGTTTCAGGTAACTACCTGAGCATTTAAATGTCACATGGAGAAGAAGCAGAGCTGGCATTTTATTCCATAAAACAGGGGTTGTAAAAAAGGCGTAATAAAAAATCTAAAGTAATTTATTCACAAAAACATAAGGCACAGCCCTACGCATTTGTGCTTTGTTTTGCACTTAATTATGCCTTCAAATAGTTAACACCCTTGCAACAGTGTGGGGCATGGCCAGCTGGTCCAGCGTTTTATCTCTGTCTCTATATTTATTACCTTCCCATGTCAAAATCAAAGCATTGTGGGTACAAATAGCCTATATTTAAAGACGGCCATAAGCAGACAGTGAGTACAGGGCCCAATGGAGTTTGCACCTAGGTTGCATGTCTGAACACAAGTTAGGGGAAGTCTAAGGAGATGCCCGTGTACCGCCCCAAGACCACCCGCATGAATACATTCTTGGGCACAAAGATCTGCACCTAGGGTGCTAAGTGTGGGGCAGGGTGCAAAGTGCAAAAATACATTGCCAGTGTTTTTAAACCCTGATTATACAGAGTTATGTGAGAACTCCTTCATCAGTCGGCTGGTGCTTTTAAAGGCTCATTTAGAATTAGGGGTGCATAGCCATTGCTCACTGGAGCAGCTTTGTTGTGTGTCCTTGTGCAGAAGAGAGCCCTGAACTTAAATCTTGCCCTAAGTAGGAGGTAAGTACAGGACTCCAAATGTGCCTTGTGACTGTAAGCACTCCCGTGTCTATGGCAAATGATGCAGAAGTAAAAAGGTATGTATGGGGTGTGTATGCCTACATCTACAGGCAGGTGCAGCTCTTTGAATTCCATGATAGAGGCAAAAGGGGGAGGGGGAATGCAAATTTTTGCCCTATTTTTGCCCCCGTTTGATAAATGAGTTGGGATTATTAATGTACATTTTTGCCCATAACTTCCCAGAACATTTCACAAGGAATTGGGGAATAAATGAGAAAGAAAGACTTCTGTGCTGGCCACTCCCTGCCGACTGAAGCACGGTAATCAGCTTGCCTTAAGGCAGGAGTAGCGCTGTTGCCTCATCCTATCCCTTGCCTTAATTTCAGCCCTGCATGTATGACAGCTTTAGGGCAATAATAAACAGATACATTTAAGCAATTTGTTCCCTCAGTGATCAATTGCTCTGTGGGGTGACATTGTACAAATAGCCACAGGTTTCTGTGCTACATTTCGAAGCGCAGAGACCTGTGGACTGTGTTGTGAATGGAATGTTGACTGTGTTATACTGGAACACACAGCTATTAGCAGGCCTGGACTAGCAATCTTGGAATTCTGGCAAATGCCACAGGGCTTGCTGTAATATGCCACAGACATTCGCAGTTTAGTAGGCTGGTGGGGGCTGTTTGGGCCTTTTTGTACTTGAAATGCCAGGGCCTATTTTGAATCCCAGTCTGGAACTGGCTATTGGGCTTTTGACACATCTGCATTTTTTATTTCCGCTTCATGTCTGCTTTCATTCATTTCAGTGAGGAATGCACTGCCCATGGCAGACAGAAAATGCTTTCTACCTGCAGCATTCAAAAAATCTGAAACCTCACTGTGGGAAAATGATACGTAGTCTTTCTCTACATTGCTACAGAATAAGTGAATCAGACAGGATCATTTAAGTAATTATATCTCAATCTGAAAAGTTATCTTCTCTAGCCCTCACAGGAGTCTGCAGAGACCCAAAGCCAGAAGAGAATGAAAGTCTGTGAGATGCTAGCAGACAAGCATGACAGGTGAGGCCCGAGTGTTTCTGCACAGCACATGAGCGTGACGTTAGGGATTAGCCACTAAGACAAATACTTATTGTTTTACCATTTTTTATTTAGGATAAAAAGCCACAATGCTGTCAGTTTCCTATTTTGGAAATGCTCAATGGCAGATCCCCATCACACAAAAAGAAAGAGTTCATTGCGTTGGTTCATGGGTAGTAACATTATTCAAAGTGCAGCCAGTTGTGCAGAAAAGTACTTCTTTTGTTAACAATAACATCATAACATACCATCCTCTATGCTTTGCTTTTTCTGCTTTTATTCTGTCCAGAATTCTGTTCTTGGACAAAAGTAGTGCATATAACTCTATAAATGCAACAACTGAGATTGTGTAAGAAATGGAGACAAGCAGGACACTTAAAGGTGGCCATTCAAGGGATGATTCTAGCAGCTGATATCGGTCCTGTAGAACGATTTGGCAGCTTATTGGCCTGTGTATAGGCACGAACGACAGGCCTGCGCGACATCTGGCCTGAAATTGTCCAGATCTCGATCGGGCAGGTTTTAATTTTCCATAGGATCGGGGACCGCATCGGCTCATTGATGCGATCCCTGAACCAACTACGCCTATACCCACCATTCTAATTTAATCGTTCGGCCCCAGGGCCCATAGGTGGGGATAGATAGAGAAGATCCGCTCGCTTACCTTACCAAGTGAGCAGATCTTACCATGTATGGCCACCTTTACAGTATCTGATTTAGGAGTGAAGAAAGACTATAAGCCTCGTTCTTTTTTTACTGGCTTGACTAGATTGCTTGTGTGACTGGATTGTACGTATGATCGAGGTTGAATAAGTAGAATGGAAGGTGGTTCTGCAAGATATTACCAACCCTGTTATTGGTCTAATTCTTTAACTGTTGGAATGGGCTTATGGTGACCTAAAGAAAAGAATGTGAAATATGCGTCTGTGATGTGTTTACCTAAGGGCCAAAAGCGAGTCCAATAGTCAACCAAGTGCCTTTATTTCTCTAAGCTGCATTCCTGTGCATGCACCATACAGAATAAGGCAAGGGCAAAAAAAGGAAGCTTAATCATCAGCTCTACTGACATTGCTACATACACCTTCAGGGGGTTGTCACTCCTCCCACTGCATCGTTTATACTACAAACACAAGAGGCTGGCAGAACCTTATTCCATTACTGACCCCCATACTAAATTTTGGCTGAAAGTGTAATTTCTATAGCTGCTTTATGTGATCCAGACAAATTGAGACACAAAGGACATTTATGCATTATGTGCTGGACTTATTTATGCATCAACTTAATAAATCAAAACAACTCAGGGCCCAAAGCAGATCACCTATTCATAATTGCTACTTTCCCCCCATCTTTAGAAGTGAATTTGTATGTGTTATTTAGGATGTACTTTCAATGCGAGGTTTTAATTAAAAAGTCATTATTTATACTATAGTATTTCAAAACAGTGGAGCTGAAAAAAAGTGTTTGAAAAGTGAGTTTTCCCTTTAAAGGGATTCTGTCTCAATTTTTATGTTTTCCTTTATATTTCTTAATTACACTGTTTACATAGCAAATAATTCACTCTGCCATTCAAAATTTTGTTCTTGAACCAACAAATCTATTTTTTTAGTTGTAATATTGGTGTGTAGACAGCCATCTTAGTGCATGAGTGCCTGAGTCCGAGCTTTCACATTAGAACTGCTTTCAGGTAACCTATTGTTTCTCCTACTCCCATGTAACTGGAGGAGTCCCAAGCCGGACTTGGATTTCTTACTATTGAGTGCTATTCTGATATTTGGGAGATGCTATCTTACTCCTTTCCCATTGTTCTGCTGATGGGCTGCTGGGGGGGAATGCGAGGGGGTGATATCACACCAAGTTGCAGCGCAGCAGTAAAGTGTGACTGAATGGCTGTGGCACCCTGGGAAATAATGAACATGGCTAGCCCCATGTGAAAGTTCAAAATTCAATATAAAAAAAAAATTTGGTTGAATTTTTGAAAAATGGATTTCAATGCAGGATTCTGCTGATTGAGCGCTATCAACTCATATGGTTACAAAAAAACATGTTTTCATATGACAATATTCCTTTAACTGACATTGTTCTTAGCCAGTGCTGCAATGTTCTAATTTTATGGGATCTATTCTAAATACAGCCATGACAACATATTACAAATGTGCACTAAACCAACAGCTGTTCTTGGATGCATGGATTTGTTCAAATGGCTGGAATGGTTGTGGGTTAGTTTAAATACAATTTTATGAAGTCGCAGGATCCAGCACTGGGGTATGCTATAGACCCCTCAAGTTAGTGGAGAGGAACAGGTCCAGCTCCTGTTGCAAATAGAAAGGGCTGCTGGATTGGGGCAAGTGATGATAATGGGAGATTTTAATTACCCAGATACTGACTGGAACAATAGTACTTCCAGGACAGTTAATGGGAACAGTTTTATAAACAATTTTATGTCACAGTTTGTTCTGGATCCACCCAGAAATCATGTTATACTGGATCTAGAGATCTCTAACAACCCAGAATGTATAGTAAATGTGCAAGTATTTGAACCCCTGGGTAACAGTGACCTCATTTAATGTTTGGTGCAAAAAGCAAATAAACATTGGGGCAACAAAGACACAAAACTTCAGAGATGGAAGGGTACTAAAGGTATCAGACCCCTTATCCGGACACCCATTATCCAGAAAGTTCTGAATTACGGAAAGGCCATCTCCTACAGACGCCATTTTAATCAAATAATTCACATTTTAAAAATGATTTCCTTTTTCTCTCTAATAATAAAACGGTACTTTGTACTTGATCCCAGCTAAGATATAATTAATCCTTATTGGAGGCAAAACAATCCTATTGGGATTAATTAATGTTTAAATAGTTTTTGGTAGACTTAAGGTAGGAGTTTCAATTACGGAAAGACCCCTTATCTAGAAAACCCTAGGTCCCAAGCATTATGGATAATGGGTCACATACCTATACTTTAAAGCATAGATTGGGGTGTTTCCGCTAAAAACAAAGAACTGAAATGGTTGTCTTTCAAACTTCAAGCTTGTTAAGGACCAACCTAAGTGGCTCAATTCAGAAAGAAGTTAAAAGGTAAAAAAAGGAAAGCATTTAAAAACTACGAGTCAGGGGGGACAGAATGAATGCGTTCAATGAATATAAACACTAATAAATGTTGTAAAATCAGGAAGGCAAAGAATGAAAATATAATTTTGCCCTTTTTATTTGAGCTGTATTAAAAGGGACATAGATTTGCAGGAGAGGATCATTCTTCCACTTTACAGAGCGCTGGTAAGGCCCCATCTAGAATATGTCTTTTAGTTTTAGTTTCCAGTGCTCAGGATATTATTGAATTGGAAAGAGTCTAAAGAAGGGGAACCAAACTGATAAAATATATGGAAAGTCTCAGTTATGGGGAAAGACTGGCCAAGTTAGGGTTGTTTACTCTGGATAAGAGGCAGGTGATATGATAAGTATGTATAAATATATAAGGGGATCATATAATAAACTCTCTAATTTCTTTATTTACCAGTAGCCCCTTCCAGCTGACACAAGGGCACCCATTCCAATTAGAAGAAAGGAGGTTCCATTTAAATATCCAGAGAAGGTTTTTTTTATAGTGAGAGCTGTGAATTTGTCGAATTATCTCCCTGAATCAGTTGTGCATTAGATAGTTTCAAGAAGGGGTTGGATGGCTTTTAGCAATGGAGAAAATACAGGGTCACTGAAAATATCCCTCGGTATAAATTTGATCCAGGGACTGATCCAATTGCCGATTTCTTGGAGTCAGAAAGGAACTTTTTCCTCCTGGAGAGGCTTTAGATGGTGGTAGCAGATAGGCAGGTTTCAAATAGACGTAAAAGGTTAATCTGAATGGCTATGCTTCTTTTTCCAACCTAAGTTACTATGTTACTATGCATTTATTTTATTTTTTTGTTATCTAACAGTAAAACCTTTATTGTTTCAGCATCATACAGAAGTCCAACTCAATCCAGAACCAGATTTACCCTCAGATAGTAGCCCAGCCGGAGATCTGCCCAAAACCTACAGCCCGAACACAGACCTGCTCACAACAACAAAGCTCTTACCAAGCTCCCCCTCAGCCTCAGGCCTGCCCCCAGTCACTTTCAAGCCTCTGCATGTCTCAGACACCCTTAAGGCAGTTTTGCTCGCAACTTGTGCCCAGGTCTCATATAAGAACCTCACATCAGCTGCAGACCAACTCTCAACATTTGTCTATTCCTCAACCTTGTTCCACATCTGGTCCTCAGATACCTTGTACTACTCTCACCCTTCAGTCCCAGAACTGCCCTACTCCACCAGACAATACACTCTCCTGCCAAACACCTAGTGTCCAAACTCAGCATAGCACACCCTGTGCTTTACAGAAAGAGCCTTGTCCTCCAGCATCATCAGAACCTAAACTCTGCATTCCACTTGCACCTTTAAATGCCATTAACTCTCCCACTGAGCCCCAGTCTGAGATCAGTGCAAGGGAACCTTCCCAGGGCGAAGTGCCCATCTTGCCAATACCCAGGGCAACAGAATCCAACTCTGGTACCTCCTTAGCTCAAGAAGAGATGGTACCTGCACCAGTACCTCTTCAATCTGAAATAGGAGAGCTCAAGGTGAGTTTGTTATAGGCCAAACATTTAGTACTGATTAAAATGTAATTTAGATGTATATATTAAACTCCTACTTTTGCACTAAGATCATACTCCTATATTTAATTCCAAATCAATGTTATGGATAAAAGCCACTATATTTAGCATGAAAACAACTATATACTTTCTGGACAGAAGTCATAAAAAGTCTTGAATCTAGACCATTAACAGAAAAGTTGACTGATCACAGTATACCCTGAGAAAAAAACTGATATTTTTGTTGAGCACTAGGGGTAGGTTTCCATTAAAGCCTCTACCAAGTCAAACAGTTTAGCAGCTCCCACTCAGCTAATAAAAACAAACCTGCTCTAAAGAAATCCTCTGGGCTCATATATATCTTTCCTTATTCTTTTATTGCAAGTAAAAGGATAAAACATGAACGATAATGGGCCCGATTCACTAAAGTCCGAAATAAGGAGTGCTATTTATAGCATGCGTTAAAAATCTTATCACTTCTTATTTTTCACTCGATTCACTAAAAGGACACTTGTCATAATTAAGAAGCGATGTTCTTGGCGTTATTTATCTTGCAACGACATATTTTCAAGCAACATGCTGCGTAATATGTTGTGCGCTGCGTAATATATTGCTTGAAAATATGTCGTCGCAAGATAAATAACGCCAAGAACATCGCTTATCTTGCGACGACATATTTTCAAGCAATATATTACGCAGCGCACAACATATTACGCAGCACGTTGCTTGAAAATAACGCCAAGAACATCGCTTCTTAATTATGACAAGTGTCCTTTTAGTGAATCGAGTGAAAAATAAGAAGTGATAAGATTTTTAACGCATGCTATAAATAGCACTCCTTATTTCGGACTTTAGTGAATCGGGCCCCTTATTTCGGACTTTAGTGAATCGGGCCCAATATTACTTATACTCGGGCATGGACTGGCAATCTGTGAATTTTGGCAAATGCCAGAGGAGCTGCTGTAAGATGCTATAGACAGTCACTATTTATTGGGCCTGTGGGGGGCTGTTTGGGCTTCTGTGTGCTGAAATGCCAGGGCCTATTTTGAATCCCAGTTTGGACCTGCTTATACTCATGGCACGTCTTCTGCCAGCTTTGTCATCTCTGGTCATTTTGCTAGCTAAGTGACTGGAACTTTTAGAAAGGTCACATGATTCACAATCAAAAAATATGTTTTTGTCCCTGTAGCATTAAGCCATATAGTTATGTTAAATTTAGTAGCAGTATTGCGTAACAAAGTTAACAAACACGGAATATAATGCATAGCCACGTCTGGGTCCCTAACATCACACGAAAGACTTGTTAATCCCGCAATTTAAATCTATAGAACCTGGTTCCCTAAAACAACTTTACTATACAGGTTTATAGTGTACAATTCAACCAGTTGTACAGTTCAACCAGTCGCACCTGCTTTAAACCAAAATTCTATTGCTCTGTGAGGCTACAATTGTATTTTTATTGTTATTTTTAAATGTCTCATTCACTGCCATTGGAACTTCAGACTGGAGAGCTTCTGAACAAAAAGCTTAACCATTCAAAACCCACATAAAAATTAAAAAAAAAAAAAATTAGAAATTGCCTCAGAGCATCACTGTCTATATCATACTAAAAGTTAATTTAAAGGCAAACTACCCCAATGTTGTTTGTGCAACTACGATGAGTACATTATGATAGCTGCTTGTAGTGAAATGTCATCTGGAGCTTGAGTAGACATCATTAGTAAATGTCACTGAGATCTATTCCATTACATTAAAAGCAGATTGAATGTATTAAACTGTAATTTACTTATTTTAATTGTCCCCAGGTTCCAGCAGAAGTCGCAGGAAGCAACTTGACATTAAGTCGACATGAACTCGAATGCCTTATTGCTGAGGTATTCTTATATATCATTATGATTTGTCATTATATTCTTCTTTATAATTTTATTTACACTGTATGTTTCTGATTAGAAGCCTTTTGTTGTTGTTTTTTTAAATAGCACTGGCACATATATGCTGCTCTTTAGGACCATGGCCCATGGGGAGATTGGTTGCCTGTGATAAATCTGCACTCAGGTGACTAATCTCCGCAAAATGATGATCATGTAAATTGCCGGTAGGAAACCATATGCATCGCTAAGCTGCATGGAGTTTCCTCACAAGTAAACTTTGGGTGGCTTCAGAAAAACAAAGCGGTGTGTTTTATAGGAGATTATTCACCCATGGTAATGCAAATTTATTGCAGGCAAGTGATCTCCCACTGGGCCATTGGCAATACAGAGACTGAGCGTACAATTTGAGGTGGTCATACACAGGCCGATTGTAGCTGCCGATATCGGTCCCTTGGACCGATTCGGCAGCTTATCGGCCCATTTAGGGGCAGGAATGAGGGGCACGCCCAACCTGGCCTGAAATTGGGCAGATATCGATCGGGCAGGTTAAAAGATTTATTCGGATCGGGGACCGTATCGGCTCGTTGATGCGGTCCCCGAACAGATTGCCCCATTGCCGCCATTATAATTCGATCGTTTGGCCCCAGGGCCATTTCATCAGGAGGCAATTACCCTGCCTGTATGTTTTTGGAGCATGTGGGGAACCAGAGATAGCAGATAGTGCCTAGGTCAGAGCCTACCTCAGAACCCCAGTTTTAAAATCTTTACATAGCAATCCTTGTGAGAAGGGAGTATCCTGGTTGTTATTGTAAATAGTTGTGCAGTGTTTGGGCATAATGGAGAGTGGCCAGAATTAGGCCCAGACTGGCAATCCTGGTTAATTCCGAAATCCACAATGCTGTAAGTTTACATAGACAGTCACTATTTATAGGGCTGGTGGGGAGCTGGTTGGGCTTCTGTGTACTTAAAATGCAAGGGCATATTTTGAATCCCAGACCTGGCCAGATAGATCAGTGGTTTGATCATGCACGCACAGGGAATTTTTTTTTTTTCATTAGTCTGCTTGTCCATAAGGTCCTTGATGATTGTCAGCACTGGCCCAATAATTACTGATGGCAGGCCCTATCCCTACGCAATGTACTTATATTTTCAGACTAGTGGTTAGACTGCTAAAGTGGATTGATAACTCTTTCAGGTTTAGATTTACAGTGACCTCAGTGGCCAGTTTTCCATCTTGAACTCAGGGCAACAGTTCCAACACAGAAGGCACTAATTCAATCTCACTGACATATAATACAAGGTGCATTTTTTTTCATTCAATACAGTAACTTGTTTGGTGCACCTTCAAAAGTGATTGAATTGACCTCAGAGATCCTAAAACCCCATCTTGCAATCACACACGACCCAGTGCTGCTGTCCCCAGTGCAAACTCTGCAGAGCAAATGGCTGAGTAGCAGAGAAAGAGACCGACACTTGCATGTTATCCAGACTAAAGCACACAGACATGGAACTTAATATATCATTGTACTTGGAACTTGTCAATGAGCAACAAACCGTACTGTGTATTAAAATGTAACCATATACACTGCAAATGAGGGGCAGCCTTTATTTTACGGCCTGACAGTGAGTGCTGGATAATCTAATCTAGATTTATGGTCATTAACTGAAAGAATTTGCAATCAGTTTGCAGCCTACATTTTATAATCAACAGAAACATTACCTTAAACTAGTATAAATGACAGAGAAAGGGATCATCGAAACTGTCAGCCTCAGTTAGGCCAATGACACCAGGAGATTAGTTACCCTGTGATTAACCTTCTCTAGCAGTGGTGACTAATCTCCTCTAATGCTTTCCTACCGGTGAAAATGTAAATCTCCGGTAGGAAAACATAAATGTCATTTCGGCTTACCAAAGTCACCCCAAGTTTCCTCACTAGGCAACTTTGGGTGACTTTGAAAGGCTCCAGCATTTGAGGAATTGATCCCCGCTACTTGTGGAGATTAATTGCGGGGTGACTAATCTCCTTGTGTCTTCAGCCTAAAGGAAGTTCAAGAGAGCCCCCCCAACTTTAGAGCTGAATTTTTAGTAAAACAAAAAACAGAAATGTATTTCTTAAAGTTACCAGTGGTGGCTATGTGCCTCCCCCACTGAAATGCTGCCCAAGTGCCCTTTTGTCTTTTTTCTTTTCTTTACAGGGATGTGAAAGAGTAAACCTTGGGTGGCATGTCAGTTGGGGTGGCACATATATGGCACCACTGGTATCTTTAAGAAATACATTTCTGTTTTTACTGAAAATTCAGCTCTAAAGTCGGAGGGGAGCACAGTGTCAGCTGACCATGAGAATTACATATGGATGCTATCACTCCCAAGAGTACTTCTACTAGTAGCTTTAAGATATTTGAAAAGTGACATTTCCTGTTTGCTAACATACTGGCAAAAGATTGTGTATAATGTGTACTAAGTGATATTTATCAAAATTCGTATTTGTGTAATTTTTGTGGGGTTTTTTCTACCATAACAAAACTCACTTTTTAAAAAGCACAAATTTCTCCCCATTTATTATTTTATTTAAGGGTGATGGCACATGGGGCACTTTGCCAGTATACTCACAAAATGCATATACACAGTATTAACTGTAGCCTTGTCTAAGAAGTCGTGCAAACTGGGGTATCATTTGAAGGGTTTGAACTGGATCAACAAACATCTATATCAAATAACTATGTAACATGAGGTTCAAATATCTCTGTAAAAAGGCATGGTTCGATACAGCACCGGCACAAAGTGCTACTGAAATAGCATATGGATTGAATTTTATGGTTTATGCTTATTCTAGTTATGGTATATGTATTTGCATGTGAAAAGTGCTTTGTAACCTCTTGTCTATCTCTTTCCTTTGACAGAGCTCCTTTGATTGCTTCCTGCAATGGGCATTTCAGAACATTTCCCGTCCTGTGCAGTGACCATAATCCTGTTTGAGGATAGCATATTCCAGGGCACCTTGACTGTGATATTCCTAAAACACCAATGGAGGGAGTAACTGCTGAGGAATATAGAGGAATTCCATATAGTAATTTTAAAAACGTGTTTTATCAGAATTTAACCCATAAGCATATAATATAAACATAAACCACATTTGTGATTGCTTAATAAAGTTATTTCCTGCTCATCAGTAAGTATTTTTATAATAATAATATGATTTATTTTTGATATTCTAAACAAATTATATGGTAGGCAAAGCAGATCAGACAGGCACACATGAAACTTGCTTAGACAAATCTGTTGCAGCAGAGCTTCACTTTGGCTCCACTGTAATAACATACAATATATTTACCAACAGGGCAAACCTTCTCTGGAGCAACCAAGGTTAGTCCTGAGGAAGGATGTATTAGGATTTTTGTATCACTTGAAAATGTAGCATTAGTATACCAGCTAGACAATTTTCAAATAGTTATATTTGCAGCCTGAGTTAGAACTATGCAGCTGAAATGCCCTGTGTGCAGCCTTTTCTAATTTAAATTAAAGGAGAGCTAAAACTTAACTAAATAATGTAAGTCGCCGGTGGGATGGCACACGCTGTGCAGGCGACTTTGGCCTATTGCCGAAGTTGCCTTGCGAGGCATTTTCGGCAATTTGCCGAAATCGCCTGCGCAGCGTGTGCCATCCCACCGGCGACTTACATTTTCGCCGGTGGGATGGTAGTTTGGGGAGATTCAGTGTTTTCCAACTGCTGTGGTGCCGAGGACCGGAATCTCTCCAGCATACATAGTGGAGGGCCGCTAATGGAAGCCAGTTTTGAGCACTCCTCCTTTTTAAACTGCACCCACTTCAAACCACACCCATGTTATCCAAAGACCATGCCCACATTAATGGTGGTAGTGCAGCAAAAACCCACATGCTTGGTGCTCACTGCAGGGATTTCAACCATCATTCATATGTGAAAGAATTATATTACGTCATATTAAGACACACCCTTAAATCCATATGCCTCCTCTTCCCCTGTGGGTAGCACAGCAAAGTACATAATTACACACCTTAGGGATCATTTAATGGCTATTTACAACTGCTAAAAACTACCAGAACAAACCCCTGCCA
Source organism: Xenopus tropicalis (assembly GCF_000004195.4). Lineage (NCBI taxonomy): Eukaryota > Metazoa > Chordata > Amphibia > Anura > Pipidae > Xenopus > Xenopus tropicalis. The sequence goes on from NC_030681.2 coordinate 126,449,785, forward strand.
GGTTCACCTCCCACAGGCAGAATAGGGCAGGCAGAGTATGGCACACACAGGCAGGGTAGGGCAGGCAGAGTATGGCACACACAGGCAGTACTCTGCTTGCCCTACCCTGCCTGTGTGTGCCATACTCTGCTTGCCCTACCCTGCCTGTGTGTGCCATACTCTGCCTGCCCTATGCTGCCTGTGTGTGCCATACTCTGCCTGCCCTATGCTGCCTGTGTGTGCCATACTCTGCCTGCCCTATGCTGCCTGTGTGTGCCATACTCTGCCTGCCCTATGCTGCCTGTGTGTGCCATACTCTGCCTGCCCTATGCTGCCTGTGTGTGCCATACTCTGCCTGCCCTATGCTGCCTGTGTGTGCCATACTCTGTCTGCCCTATGCTGCCTGTGTGTGCCATACTCTGCCTGCCCTATGCTGCCTGTGTGTGCCATACTCTGTCTGCCCTATGCTGCCTGTGTGCCATACTCTGCCTGCCCTATGCTGCCTGTGTGTGCCATACTCTGCCTTCCCTATGCTGCCTGTGTGTGCCATACTCTGCCTGCCCTACCCTGCCTGTGTGTGCCATACTCTGTCTGCCCTATGCTGCCTGTGTGCCATACTCTGCCTGCCCTATGCTGCCTGTGTGTGCCATACTCTGCCTGCCCTACCCTGCCTGTGTGCCATACTCTACCTGGCCATGCTGCCTGTGTGTTCCATGCTCTGTCTGCTCTAAGATGCCTGTGTGTGCCATACACAGTGCATACAGTGACACAATGCTGGCACTGTTCCTACAGTCTGAGGTGTGAAGAGGTGATTACAGTGTGAGCCTGAGGTGTGAACAATGCAGAGATTAAAGGAACAGTAACACCAAAAAATGAAAGTGTATAAAAGTAACTAAAAGATAATGTGCTGCTGCCCTGCACTGGTAAAAGTTGTGTGTTTACTTCAGAAAGTCTACTATAATTTATATAAATAAGCTGCTATGTAGCCATGGAGGCAGCCATTCAAAGGAGAAAAGGCACAGGCACATAGCAGATAACTGATAAAACACTATTGTATTCTACAGAATTTATCTGTTAACTGCTATGTAACCTGTGCCTTTTCTCCTTTTTTCCAGCTTGAATGGCTGCCCCCGTGGCTACACAGCACCTTATTATATAAACTATAGTAGTGTTACTGTAGCAAACACACCAGTTTTACCAGTGCAGGGCAACAGTGCATTATATTTTTATTACTTTAAAGCTCTTTCATTTTTTTAGTGTTACTGTTCCTTTAAAGGTGTGAACAGTACAGGGGATTACATGTTTAAACAATACAGGGGAATTACAGCCTAAATCTGAGGTGTAAACCATGCAGGGGGCCAGTTAATCTCAGTACTGATACCATTTGAAGCTAACACAAAGGTAAGCCATCAAAGCAGCCAGACAGACTGCTGCTTTGTTTAGATAAAGTATATAAGTGTTTCTGAAGCAGACACACAATTTACACATTATGTGCTATTGCCCTGAACTGGTATATTAATTACTTTAATACTCATTCGCGAGGCATTTTCGGCGATCTGCCGGAATCGCCTGCGCAGTGTGTGCCATCCCACCGGCGACTTACATTTTCGCCGGTGGGATGGCAATCCGGAGAGATTAGTTGCCCGCGAACAGGGAGATTTGTCGCGGGCAACTAATCTCCCCGTGTGCCAGAGCCCTTAGGGCTCTGGCACACGGGGGAGATTAGTCGCCCGCGATAAAACTCCCTGTTCGCGGGCGACTAATCTCCCCGAGTTGCCTACCTCTGCCATCCCACCGGCGAACATGTAAGTCGCCGGCGGGATGGCAGACGCGGCGGGGCAATTTCAGGGAATCGCCGAAAAAGACTCAAGAGTCTTTTTCGGCGATTTGCGCGAAATCGCGCCGCCGCGTCTGCCAGACTAATCTCCCCCGTGTGCCAGAGCCCTTAAAGTACTAAAATAAATGTAACAGTTCATTTAAACTACCACTGCCACTTTAATTACAGTGCTTGCATGCATTCCATTTCCCTGCTAATCGTGATAAACCGTAACTAATTTAAAACCCAACAGAATGAATAAGCATTTGTATCATATCCTAAACATAAGTTTAAACTCCAACCTTGTTCTTGGAAATGTTAGTTTGTTTCTCAGCTATAACCCCTAAACGTCCCTCCTAGCACAGCCTGACTATTGACTACAGCTTAGTTACAAAATATCAATTAATTTCATATTTCTGATAATATGAAATATGGATTTGAGGCCTCAGAGACAATGAGAGAAAAAAAGCAAGGCGGTGGAATGTAATCAGGGTTACAATGTCCATACGATAATTTTCAAATACCAACACCATCTGGAAAGCTAAACACAATCCTGATTTTTTTAATCCCTTTTACTAAATGAGATAATAGGTCTATGCATCCCAGCATGCACCATGGTGGAACTGCAGGGGGGTGGGTGCACTTGCCCTCCTGTCTAAGACAGCATTTCTGGTCTCTTTCGATTATGGAGTACATACATAGGTACATTATTTAAGAGTTTATGCAGCAATGGCCACCAGGTACTTCCTAATTTGGCACTGGCCTCAGTCAGATTTTAAATCTAGACTATCACTTAAATCTGGCTACTGAGCTATGACTGGGTGTTACTAGATTTAGCAATATAAAATAATTACCATTAGTGGGCACCACACAAATAAATCTGTTTTGCATGTATCAGGACCCCTATAGGAAACACTATATTCCTGGACCTGTCAAAAGCTATTGTATATGGCAGGGGTCCCCAACCTTTCTTACTCGTGAGCCACAGTCAAATGTAAAAAGACTTGGAGAGCAACACAAGCACCATAAAAGTTCATGGAGGAGCCAAATAAGGGCTGTGATTGGCTATTAGGAAGCCTCTATGCACACTATCAGCTTACAGGGGGCTTTATTTGGTAGTAAATCTTGTTTTTATTCAACCAAAACTTGCCCCCAAGTCAGGAATTCAAAAATAACTCCCTGGTTTGGGGGCACTGAGAGCAACATCCAAGGGGTTGGGGAGCAACATGTTGCCCCCGAGCCACTGGTTGGGGATCACTGGTATACGGTTTATATATCATTACACTGTTGCAGTTGCGGTATATGAACATGTATAAACTAGGTGCCAGGGCCCAACAACAGCTATATGAATTATGAGCCATTAAGTGATGTACTTGATAAAAAAAACCTGGAATGTCCAATTTTTGAACTCATGTCACAAAACATTAATAAGCAAATTATTTCTAAATCAAAAGAAAATGTTATTAGCTTCAATTATCCTCATTAAATGCAAACCTTCTACCTCAACCTCAATAAATACCTTGTTGGCCCCTCAAGACCAAGTCAATGGATTTTTTTGCCCATGTAGGAAGCACATGAAAGATCCACCACAGGGCTGCAAACTACGGTTGCTGTAGTTTCTAATGCAGGCAGCATAGGCAAGCGGATCCGCTTCTCTTAGCCTGGCCAAAAAATGCAGGGCTGAGAGAATCAGATCTGAGTCCTTCATACCGATTTGGCAACTTATCTGTCCTATATGGGGGCCCTTAAGGGCTGTAACAGACAGGGAGATTAGTCGCTCGCGACAAATCTCCCCGAAATACCATCCCACCGGTGAGAATGTAAATCGCTGGTGGGATGGCTTACGCGGTGTGGCAATTTGCCTTGAGTGGAAACTTCAGCGATTTCGGCGCCTCATATGCCATCCCACCGGCAATTAACATTCTTGCCCGTGGGATGTTACTTCGGAAGATTAGTCGCCTGTGACAAGGTAGATTTGTCGCAGGCGACTAATCTCCCCGTCTGTCACAGCCCTAACAGGCCTACCTGACCAATATCTGCCCGAAAGTTGGCCAGGTGTTGATCAGGTAGGCTCGATCAGATTGGGGACCACATCAGCTCATTGATGTGGCCTTTGCTCCCCACCAAATGAGTAGGTCTTATAGTGTATGGCGAACTTAAGTCAGAGACATAAGCCATTGCTGTAACATGTAGTGATAATCAGGTCAGCTCGTCAGTTGCCTTAATAACATTGACTTCAGAAGATGGAATCGTATTAAAGGAATTGCCGAAAGCCCAACAACCATTACTAATAGGGGTGTAGGTAACAGTAATCAGTCAGCAGACAAATCCAGTGAGTAGTTTACATTGTCTAACTATGCAATGAAACATACTGGTTTTTGTCTGAGGAGCCAGGAAACTTAATATGCATAAACTCATTGCCTAATTATATAAATGTTTCCAATTGAGATTTTCAGTTGTTTTAACGTTATTTGCAAATGCAATTGCTATTGACAGTGGTATCAGTCCACCTCTTTTCATTCATTGCTGATTCTGACTACTGAAACAATATAACAGAAGCCACCTCTTCCTCATCCAAGACTCCAGTCCCACAACACCTTTCATGCCTCTTCCTGGGTCTGTTAATGGGCTGGCTTTTGCAAGATTGTTTCCCAAGCCAAAACCAGCAGTGTAGTTCTAAGTACATGTTTCCAACCCCTTTAATTTTGCATACTGCAAAATACATGATGTAATACCAAGTGGCAAATACAAGGGCAATAATAAACTTCCTGCATGCGCTCTCTCTCATCTCATGGCTCATCTCATATCTATGCCAGCTAAGCAAATTACACTGCCATTGCTCAAAGTCACCCAAGTACAGGCTGCTCCATCCCCACAGTCTGGGAGCTACTGGTATAGGCAAAGAAATACATTAGGTTAAGGCCACATGAGGGCTGATTCTTGGCCTACTGATAAATGCAGACCGTACACTGGCATCAGCCATTCCCTGTGCCTACATCCGTAGCTTTTGTACTTGCAGGCACATGGAGCAAATTTATGCACCAAAATGCGAGTATGCATTCCGACATCCACTGCAATCCCCTCCGTGTGCCTGCACTCGGGCTGATACAAGGGCTACTGGTGCAGGCACAGAGAAAGGCTGATGCATTTATCCACAGGCTGAGAAGCAGCCCTGTGTAACATCGGCTTCAACGCCTGGAAATTACCCCAACAATTTCTCAGGTCTGCATGTGTTACAATCCCACTTGTGCCGTTAGCCTTTTGTCTGACTGTCTTCAAGATTATATATTCATATAAAGTTGCACTGAATGTAGTAGACTGGGTAGGGTGTTGTAGGCAATAGAAAACAAATTCTGAAGTCACAAGGGCTGATAGCAAACACAGTGCAATACAAAACAGGACTTCTGCTTCAAAGAGAAATAATACTGCATTTATGGGGTAGAGATATCCAGTGTGGCCCATGCTCATTAGCACTGCAGGTCGATCTCCTCTGAATCTCTAAGAGCCAGCTGAAAGCTTCTGACAGTACACTGTGACATGCAGTCTATAGGCATACCAGTCATTTTATTACACCAAGCAATTTGTGAAATTGCCGGCTGCCAAATAATGGAGTGCTGCTAGGTTATTACCAGGTGCAAGGTTATTATTACTGACCCACTTCAATGTCCCCATTACTAAGATTTCTCAATGCCTGTTGCCTCCCCTAAGCCTTTAAACTACATTTACTGAAAATAAAGAGGAAGAACTGATACAGAACATTCATTGACTTAAAATTGGTGTAAAGAGAAATTTTACACCCAGTGATTTTAATCACTTACCTTATACCCCAGGTTGGTGCCCTGGTTGAAAGGTAAACGATTACATTAATTGGGCGGTGCCTAACATTTTGGCACCTCTGTGATTTTTATCTTTCCCTCTCCTTTAAACTCTTGGAATGTTATAAACAGATCTATTTTAAGCAATTCTTAGATGGCCTTCATTGTTATGCTTTATGGTATTTGAATTATTCTGGGTCACTGTCAGCAACCAAGAACAAAGATCAACTGTGATGCTTCCATGTTATACAGTTATTTTTTTTTGCTCACTTTTAGGGGCACTCCAGCAGTTGTGGACTGGTGTGTCCAGGGCCGACCAGGGCTGCGACCTTAGGGGCCCAACTCCCAATGTTGGCTCATCACCCACAGCTTTGCATTCCTTTCTCTTCTTTTCCATTGCTGTTATCAGGGAGACAGTATGGGGAGGGTTCCCATTGTTCAGGGGAGTGGGCTTGAATTGGAGAGGCCCATGAGATCCAGGTCTCTCCTGGTTTTTTCCCAGTGTGCTGCTGGTCCAGTCTGATCCTGCACTCCAGCCATAAGGCAAGTTGAGAAACTTGCTCAGCAGCCCCACAAAGATTACTAGGGTGGCCTTGGGCCCCATATCTGCATAGGCCAGCTCTGGCCTCAGGGCACAGACATGGCAGAATTGCCCCTACCTATGTTTATATTCAGGACCTCTACTATTTATCTTTCACCCAGACTTTTAAAAGTCACCCTGTTGCCAAGGTAACAATTTTCGGGTCCAAACTAGGGTCTTACAGTATGTAACTGGCATGTATCACACAAATGGAAGGCAAACTGCTCACTTGGCAGCTGAGTGTGGGATAAGAGGATAACAAGGGATAATGTGCCACACATTCATGCTAAGCACCCCTCCTAAACAACCCTCTTATTATTGTGTTTATTTGGTCATTGTAAAATCAGAAGGGATTAAAAACATTTCTGGGGAAAGCAATACTAAAGTGGGACTTTCCCATGGAATAAGAGACTTTTGGCAACAATGGCAGCCCTGATGCACAGCTAAAACGCAACTGAAAGTTTATTCAGACTGTGTAAGTTGGGACATACTTTATCCTTTCTCAAACCACTAGTAAAATACAAACGCTGCCCCTATGGCCCCACGGGAATGGCCGGGAATGTGTAGGGACAGTTGTGGGCAGAGCACCTGTTGCACCGCTGGGGAGATGGGAGGCGGAAGGAGCTGTACTGAGCTCTGACTGACTGAGCAGACGAGGAAAAGTTTGGTCTCGCCTCCCTCCCTGTCACTCCCCTCTCTCCTCCTTCCCCATAATCTCTCCAAACTTTTGTAGCAGTAAAGTCTGTGAGTGAGGCAGCCTCTCCCTGTCCGGAGCCCCCGCAGCCATGGCAGAGACAGAGCTAGCCCAGAAGCTCCAACGCCGCCTGGTTCTGGAAGATAGCGACCCCCCGGCGGACGGAGCTGAGGGGCAGCAGCCGAGCAATGAGCAGCACAACGGGGAAGAGAAAGAGGCCACTTCCAGCGCCGACTCCGAACTGAGTGCCAAACTGAACCGGAGACAGGACATCAACGCGGGCAACGCCGTGCCAGCCAACCGGGGCAAGGTCTTTAACCCTTACACCGAGTTCAAGGAGTTCTCCCGAAAGCAGATCAAGGACATGGAGGCAATGTTCAAAAAGTGAGTGTGAATGTACCCAGCCCTCACCGTGCCCATCATGCAACTTTACTCACTGTCAGGCTTGCCTGTCCCTTAGCTTAGATCCTACCATTTATCACTATACAGACCGAGGCTTCTATCCCACACTGACTGCCCATATGATCCTATGGGATACACATGGGTATGGTCACACTATCCAGTCTGTCACATCCCTGTGCAGTAACTTGCTGACTGGCTGGGCAGACTGCTGCTTAATATTTAGATATAATATTGTATAGTATAATTCTGAACTGCATTAGTCACATAAGCAGATTTGTGTGCCACTTGAAATGAGCAAATAAATGTCCAATAAAATTTGCAATGTCTGGCCTAGAATAGTTGTTTGCTGGTGTGTCCAAAGGACCAGTTATAGGGTAGGAAATAAAGGGGGCATTTGCGCCACCACTTACCAGCACCATTCAAAGGCTGTCAGAGCATCATGGGAGCAAAACAGCAGCTCAAGGGTTACACTTTCGGCATTCCTGATTTACACGTTGGGGCCCCACAATTCTGGTGACCAGAGTTCCATCCTCTCTAACTCCAGGTAAAACACATACCTTGCAAAGACTGTTAAAGATTATATGTGTTGCGGAGAAATGCTCAGTTGCTCTAATATCTGACCACACCCTTGTGATTATTTGATATAATTAAGTACTTGACATCATAATGGTTCCCTAGCGAGTATTTTGGCCAGACAGCAGTTGCACCCTGCCGGATGAATGGCCTGCACAGAACATCATACCGACTGTTAACTTTAACTGGGTTTCATGGGGCATTTGGCCAATCCAGAAATAGATAACACTGCATTTCCAATAAACAGTCAGGTCTATCATACAGTGAGCCAATTAGTTTCATATCCCAAAGGTTGGTGGTCAGTCTCCTATACACCCCACAACTTTGACTAATAGTGTAGGGTTTGGGGATCTTGTCTTGACATCATTTACGTTCCCTAAAGGGGGCACCAAACACATATCAGTCATATCTAATATATTAGTGTAATTAAACAGTCATCACAAAGCTGTAGATTATAATAACTGAACGCAAGGACTGGCCCTTCCCAATTGATTTATAGTGTCTATTCCAGTTTTACATGTTACAGGGTCAGCCCAGCACAGGAAAGAGTTAAGTATTTCCCCTCAGGGCCACATGACATCAAGTCAGGTTAGATCATTAGCAGCCACCTGATGGACTGAAATCTCACTAATTCCACCCCCGCAGCCCCCCTGGCCAGTATCTCCTGTGTCTGTGTATAAGCAGCATTACTTCTTCCTTCCCCCTCCTTATCCTGGGTGAGCCGCCTCTGGCTGATTCATGCTGTAGTTCCCGCTACCACCCCCAGCTTCATAACTTCTGCATTTGAATCAACAGATAGTCACGTGGGTGGGGGACAGGATATTAACATTCCTTTTTGGCACTGCACCCCTTAAGGTGTCTGTGGATAGCAGACTGGCACTGCCAGGGACAGAATAGTCAGTCTTGTAGCTTGACTCATGCTGTGCAGTTAGTGTCCTGCCATTTGCCTGGTATCCTGCGAGAGCAGATGTATTCTTCCCCTTGGTAAACCTGTGCCAGGTGTTCTTTGTTGTTGGCACAGCCAAGGAATGTTTGGCAGTTATGCAGCAGCCAGGGGATGGCAGGTTAGACAGTAATGCTAATACCTTTACCTGTAGGCATGACAGCTGTGGGGTTAAGCATTAGAGCACTCAGTTGAAGGGGAGCAGAGTGAAATCCAATTTGTTGTCACACAGATAAGAATCATTGTTTTGCAGGTGCATTTAATGTCTGTTTAGTTATGACAAAGGGGCATGTGGGTTGGAAAACTTAAGGTGACCATACATGGGCTGATAAAAACTACCAACAGACCGTAATGGCAGCTTATCGGCCCTTGTTTGGGGCCCTCTGATGGGACTACCCTACTGATATCTGGCCAAAAATCGGGCAGGTTTAGAAATCCTGTTGGGGCGAGGAGCATATTGATGTGTTGATATGGTCCTTGCCCTGACAGCATGCATCTCATCAGTAGATAAATCTGATATCGGTTACCTCAAGGTGGGCATATTGGTGAAGGATCTGCTCACCAAGTGAGCCAAGCTCCATTGTTTGGCCCTGGGGATGCAGGCCATCGGGACAAGGACCACATCAACATGCCGATTCACTCCTCATCCCAATGGGACTTTTAAACCTGCATGATTGACATCTGGCATGTTCCTGCCCAGATATCAATATCAGATATCAACAGGCCAATAAGCTGTCGACAGCTTTTATCCGTCTGTTTATGGCTACCTTAAGTTCCCCACCACTAATAACACGCCACCTCACACAGGTGCCCCATTCTTAGCTTAACAGAATGCAGGGAGCCTGATGGAAGTTGTTGTGGATGACTGACTAGCACTTTGTGTGTGTGTGTGTGTATATATATATTTATGCCTCTTTTCCTTGCTCAAATTACAAATCCAGTTCTCACATGCAACAAGATCTTTCTAAAGTGGCATATGCATAAAAGAGGATTGTAAGTACAGTACTGAAGTGAGCAGTGTATAAATGGCAATAGGGCAGTGTGTACACGGAAGGGATACTGTGGCTGCCTGTTCTTTAGAAATCCCCTTGCTCTGGTTGGGCTGTGGCTGCGCTTGCTCTTCTGAGTCTTGCACTGTTGGTTTTCCCCCTGGGGCGTGCACACTAGGTTTCTCAGGTCAGTGTGCGAGTGGGAGCCTGGCACTGCTGACGCTCTCAGCTTACTCTGCTTGACCTCCACCCTGTTGCACTAATGAGTGTGGTGCAGGGTGTGTGCATCTGAACGTGGAAACACTTGTCATGCAGCTGTGCTAATGTCACTGACAATCTCTGCTTTGTGAGACTGCGGCACTGTCACTGGGGCCCGTGGAACAGCTGCTCCAATCTATTGATGCCGCCGGCTGTCCGTAATGAGTGCCTGTAACTATGTAACTAGCCCATCCCTTGCTTTCCTGCCTGCTTCAGAGCCACTTGGGAAACAGTTGGACCGCTGCTACATGGCAGCCTTGATTTAAAGAAACAAATGCAGTACTTGTCTGCTTATGAGTATTTCAGGGACACTTGGGCCTGTGCCATTATATAGAGGAATTTTAAGATTGTGGCTTCCAACTAGTACCAAGCATTACTTCCCAGCAATAGCTATCAGCAGAAGGGAGTTGCAGTTCAGTAACAGCTAAAGCTCATCTGGCAGCCAGCAGCTTGCATTCATCATCATTACACAGTAATATAAGGAAACAGATTGTATTTACTTTTTATAGATTTAAGTGCTACCACTTTGCCAATAGTGTTGGGCCAATTGACTTGGCTAATCTACACTGCAGTCTTACTTTGCTACAGTGCTGCTCCAAGGCGCCGATTCATTAAAGTGCAAATTACGAGTACTATTTGCGAGAATTCATTAAATATGAAAATTTCTGATGTGTGTTAAGTTTGTAAAAAGTTGCATCATGCTTGTACAAAAATATTGTGGTACGATCCGAAAGTTACAAAATATTTGTATCCGAACGATCATAAACGGCGTAAAAACATTTCTGACTTTGAACCTTCAGTGCATGATTTTGGAAGCCTCCCAGTGGTACTCTGCAGCTCCAGCCTGGCCAAAGGAAAGTCACGATACCGAAGCTTGAATGAATTCTGAAACTTTCGTACTTGTTGTGACAAATACAATTTTTTTGCAGAAATTGTTGCAAAGTACGAAAAAGTTGGGCAAATTAACGGAAGAATCTCAGAAAATATGCACAGTTCTAAAATTTAGAAAATTTAGAAAAATACAAATTTTTAGTATTAGGACACAATCTTAAATTGATAAATGTGCCCCCAAGTGTTTATTGGATATTAACACTCAGACCAAGTGGAATCCGTGGCATAATTGGAAGATACTGGGCCACACATAAAACCAAAATCATTTTAGGGCTCCTGGGGATAATGCCGCACATGGCTGTTTCTCCGCTCACATTTATTTGCATTCATAGACACAGCCACATGGGGCATTAGCCTAAACCTTGGTGATCAGTGTCCCACTTGGTCCCCCATGCTTCCTGGGCTTCCTCTATATTTATTCCCCTGTGTGCATCCCACATGTGCTGTTTTTCTAATTTGGCTGGTCTTGCCACAGTTGCATTTGGTCTGACTGGCCATTAAATTGCTCTCTTCTGACTTCAGTAGAAGTCAGTGCCATTATATTTATCCCACTTTTTAATCCGATGTATATTCTAGAGAAAGTCTATCCGACTGCTATGAGACCAGTGTTTTCTGTCACTACTTAAAGGGGAAGTCTTGACGTCGATTCGTTTTGTAATTCCAAGGCGGAGTGCACACTGTAATCAGCATACGTTTGTCTGTATTTGCCTGACATTCCATGTAGGGAACTTTAACATCGTTATCTTTGGATGAATTTCTTGACAAGTTTCAACAGTCGCACATTCCAGAGAGTGCCTGTTTGTGCCAGAGTATACGTGCCTGTGACAGATTTCTCTTATCTGCCCCAACCTTCACTTTACACGTGGGCTTTCCTAAATATATAAATCTTCTCATTATTCGGGAGATTTCAGAAACAGGTCATTTCGGAGACTGCAAGACTTGCACGTCTATTAGAAGAAAGTTTTTTTTTAGCTTATCACAAAGTTTGGTTGGTGCACCCTGTTCCTTCTCTCAAACACTGCATTAATCACACTTACAAGCAGGACTCTGAGCCGGGTGCTATTTTTTTATACCCAGTGTTAGGCCTGTGCAATCCAGGGCTATACCCTGACCCAAAACAAACAAGGCCTAAGCAATTACTTCCTCCTTCAAAAAAATGGCAAACTCACTCCACATAATGCTTGATAAGTGATAGTTTTCCTTTAAAACCGCAGATTCTGTGCAAACTTTGTCAGACAGTAAACCCTTGTTTTGCTTATTGCATAGAGTTGGGGAAGAGGAAACAGAGAAATAATGTATTTGGTTGTCAGGAAAAATAAACCACAACAGGTTTCTATAGAATATAAATAAGTGATAGCTGTAGGGCCTGTAACACTTAACTTGAAGTTACAGGGTCAACAGCAAAACTATTTAAGCTCCTTGAGATCAGTGGTGATGTTGATTGGACAGTTTGGGTCACAGTTGCCTCCATAATGGATATTTGATGGAATTATTCACATCAGGCGAAGTTGCAAAATAGTAAAAGCTGTGATATAACCTCCGATCCACTGATGTTGGACATGATACTAATCCTAAACTATATGATCTCTGCCTCACCCCCATGTCTGGTATTAGTCCTGACAGTGGTGCTGGATGGTCATTTTTTGCCATGTGTATTTAGTGCTGGGTAGAATTTTATGGGCATAATAACAAATTCCTGTCATCTTCCCTCTAAAGGAAAAGTAAAACATAAAATACTTGGGGCTATCATTGTGTTCACCCTATAGTGTCAAAATGCTAACCTAGTGGCCCAGGCCAGTTGGCATATTCTATTAAAAAAACAAAACAAAACACTGGCCTGGGGTACTTTCTGGAAGAGCAATGCAAATTGTAGGATCACTTACTCTGCACTGAGTAGGAAGGCTCCATATAGTACTTTGCCAAGTGCCCAGCATATCATTACCTCCCAGTGTTCATCATTTATTTATAAAGCGCAGCACTTCACAATAAATTTAAACAACCAGGCATCTTGAAAAGTTTAATAAACAAGGGTATACAGAGTAACAATAGGATCAGAGGGCCCTGCTCCCAAGAACTTACAATCTACAGTGTTGTAACCTTTACTTCTCCTTTAATTGTTTTTCAGGCCACAAGGTGACTAGTTAGTGCTTACAGTGAGCTGCACTGTGTGTTACGATATTTCATATATTCTGCTGTGGGACCTTGGCAATGCAGAGCCTGTGTACTGTAAAATGTGTGTAATGATTAATCCGGCTGAATAAAGCAGCCCTTTATCTGCAGATCTGTTGGCTGTCCTATGTATTAAGCAAACAAAATTAGATAGTACGCTATTATACAGTGTGCTTGTGAGTGAGCGTGCATAGATTGCCGCAGTTAGAGGACATTTCCATACTGAAGTGCATGTACTTAAAGTTCTATTTATCAGCTAATCCCAACAAAGCTGCAGTTTGATTCATTCCATTTCCTATATATATCAATGCAGGGCCTGTGCATAAGCTCTGACTGTAATTCTTGCCTATAAATGGACTTTGGAATGCTTCTGTCACGCAGGCTCCTCCCATCATGACATAATTAGCCACTATACTTCCTAATTACTTCGAATTTGAGGGGGGAGGGGAAAAAAGCAGAACTTGTGTCTGTTTCCCTTATATTTTAGTCCTTTTTTGCTTCTGGCTACAGCCAACAGTGCATGGGAGTATTTACGTGATGCTCTAGCCTTTCCTAGGCAAGCTGGACAGCAGTACCACGCTTATTTTTTGTGAAAGGAAAGTTCTGAGGGGTTGGGGGAAGTCATGCAGTACAGGTATAGGACCCATTATCCAGAATGCTCGGGACCAAGGGTATTCCGGATAAGGGGTCTTTCCGTAATTTGGATCTCCATACCTTAAGTCTACTAAAAAAAATCAATAAAACATTAATCAAACCCAATAGGATTATTTTGCACCCAGTAAGGATTAATTATATCTTAGTTGGGATCAAATACAAAGCATTGTTTTATTTTTGCAGAGAAAAAGGAAATCGTTTTTAAAAATCTGAATTATTTTATTAAAATGGAGTCTATGGGAGACAGGCTTTCTGTAATTTGGAACTTTCTGGATATCAGGTTTCCACATAATGGATCCCTTACCTGTAATAGCACTATGATGATTTTACCCTTAGAAATGTTGATGTGATTTATTTAGTGTTTCTCTACATAAAACTGTCTATTTCCTTGTTATTTAACCCTTTCCTTACCAGCAATCTGACCAGTTTATCTGCACTTTTTTTTTTTATCCCATAGCATAACCATTAAACCAGAAACATAGGCAAGATGCACCCGATGAAGAATTTCTAGTGATCCAAAATGATTCCCTGGCAGGATTGGGCTTGAAGGGCGATCTACACCCAAAAAATAAATCTTAGAAATTAAATAGAGTAATAAAAAAATCAAAAGTTCTCAAAGGATCACAGTTCTTTTTAGCAGTCTCTGAGATGGGTGTGGTATGGGGTCTGTTATCCAGAATGCTCAGGACCTGGGGTATTCCAGATAAGGGGTCTTTCTATAATTTGGATCTCCACGGGCCAATTGTAGCTGGCGGTATCGGTCCCTTGGACCGATTCGGCAGATTATGGGCCTGTGTAGGGGAAACAACGACTCGTCTGCCCAACCGATATCTGTCAGAATATCATGAGTATGGTTAATTATTATTAATTATGCTAGAATTGTATGATTAATGACCCATTTGAGTTCTGATTGTGCTTATTGTTGTAGGTATGATTCTGGGAAAGATGGCTTTATTGATATGATGGAGCTGAAGTTCTTGATGGAGAAGCTGGGAGCCCCACAGACTCATCTTGGGCTGAAGAACATGATAAAGGAAGTGGATGAAGATTTTGATAACAAGCTGAATTTCCGGGAGGTAAGCTTGCTGTATAAGCACATAGCATGCGTCCCTCTATAGAAGTGTTCCCCAACCAGTGGCTCGTGAGCAACATGTTGCTCCCCAACCCTTTGGATGTTGCTCCCAGTGGCCTCAGAGCAGGTGCTTATTTTTGAATTTCTGGTAAGGAGGCAAGTTTTGGTTACATAAAAACCAAGTATAATGCCAAACAAAGCCTTCTGTAGGCCAGTTCACATAGGAGCTATTAAGTAGGCAATTTTTTTTATAGCTCTTATTGGCACCCCCAGAAACCTTTTTCATGCTTGTGTTGCTCCCCAACACTTTTTCTATATGAATGTGGCTCACGGGTATAAAAGGTTGGGGATCCCTGCTCTATATGCATACAAAAAATGTTCAAATGTTTTCACAGAAGTGAAAATAAAATTGCTGTATATGGATGGTATATGGCCCCTACTCGCTAGGATTGCTGCCTGTATATGAGTTGAGATGGCCTGGACAGGGTAATTGCCAGTGTGTGCCGTGTGACCTAGGGGGAATGAAGTATATTGTATAAAACTTGTATACATGATAGAGAATGCACTGATATCACCAAGTCACAGTTATTGATGTAGCATTGTGACAGCCATATTTAGCATGGCAGGTTTTTCCTCCCTACTTTATCCTATGTTTTAAAGTAATCTTTGACAGTCATGGAGCTCTTTATAATTTTTTTTTCTGGCCATTTGTGAACTGACCAGTTGCTAATGTGAAACTTTCAAGCAGTGGGTAGTTTTCTGGGAAAGCCATGTACCCTATTCGGTGCCCAGCCTCCAGGATCAGGAATCAGAGAACATGTCCTGAATCTCTGCACTTGCTAAAAACCACTAACATTTGTTGCTTTATGGATGCTCTCTCCATCTTAAATTGTGTGGTTCTGAATGGGGCCTCTGTGAAATCAATGCTAAACAAGCTGTGTACAGCCTGGCACCGAGAAAGCTATTGTGCTACAAAACAGAAGGATCCCCGCTCTGAAGCTCTGAAACTAGATTTGTGTGATGAGCAACTTCTAATTATTAATAAATCAAACAAGCATCAGATATAACTTACCAGTGCCATGCAAAAGTGCTTTATTATTTGTTGTGTACCATTTAATTGCCTTCTGGGGGGTGTCTGTTTGTGTGTGCCCACACAAGTACAGTATATTACCATTTTGACCTTACTTAACAATTAAAAAAATGCTACCGACCTGGTAGTCTAATGCTGACCATTTACTTATAGATGCCAAAATAGTGGATCTTTGCCCAATTAGGCCACCTACATTCTGGGACAAATCAGGTGTATTCAATCATTTGGCACCTTGGCCAATGATAAGGTCCTAATATGGACCTATGCAGATCCATCGGTAGAGGGCTGATCCATTTGTGCCGATGTGGTTCTATACCAATGGGATTTTAAAACCTGCTTAGTGAATATGTGGATGATTCTCAGATATTGTAAGGACAGACTGTTAGGCCAGTAAGCTGCTGACATAGTTTGGAGGGTCTGAGTGAGCAGCCTCTATGAGCCTATGCAGTGCCACTGATTATCTTATTAACCCCCTGTTTGTATTAATGTATTCTACTGTACAGCGCTGCGTACATAAGTAGTGCTTTATAAATAAAAATATACATACATACATACATACTATTATGGCAGTGCCATGTTCTGCTCCATTTTCTTTTCTCAGCACTCCTTTGCTCTCTGACTATGCTGACCTCAAATAGGTGCCTACTGGGCATGCTCACTGCCACTGCTTTAATTAAAATCAATCATGTGCACTAGGCACCTCTTGGAGGTTTTATAGTCCGCGGGGGGCTCAGAAAGCAAAAGGGGTTGAGTTTCATGCTACACATGGAAATCGGAAAAAGTGTATTTTAGAGATTTAAAAAAAAAATCCTTACCCTTTATGGCAACTTGCATATTAAAGAATATTAAAACTGTCAGCATTTGTGCTCTGAGGCCTGACTGACAAATCTGTTTTCTTTTCAGGTGACTGAAATACAAACAGTCATGTCAGCGTTTCATTGTTACAACATAAGAGCACTTAAGTTAAAAGGGTAACATAAACTCTATAGGTAGTGGGACAACAATAATTCAGTTATATTTTAAAACAGCAATTCATTACTCTATTATTTGTTTATTGGTTTGTTTATTTGGGAGGGCTTGCTGCCTTATTGCTATTAAATCTCTGTAATTTATATGTTATTTCTGTAGGATTTGAATACTGGTAATTTGACAGGGGCCAGTCCCTCTAAACATTCATCTAATTGGAGTTCTCTTATCAGATCCTGAGGCCAGGAGATATCATTGGATTAGGAGGCTGGCTGCACTGGAACTATAAATCTGCTTTGCTTATAATAGCTTGGAAATAGGCCTGGGCAAGTTTTTTGTGAATGTGTTACTGTTAACAGGAAGGTGTAAGAATGAAAAAGCAGTGGATTTGGGAAAATGCTTTCCAATAAGGCAGGTCTGGCAAATAAATAAAAAGTAAAGTGTAAAGAGTGGGCTGTGTTGGTGAATGGATGAAGCCAGGCTTTTGTCAGTGAAAGGCCTTTGGTGGCTTCCTGTTCTTTCTCTCCCGTGGTTCTTTTCATCTGGTGCTGCTCCCCTGCTGGCTCTGCTCCAGTTCCCACTGCCCATGTCATAGTCAATTATTATTAGGGGCTGGACTGTTTGCTTTATCTACTGGAATGCATCTCTCACCCACCCAAGTGCACCTATACTGTACCGCTGCCCCGAATGCCCACTAGCTTCATTGCACATGGAGAGAGAGCAGGGCAGAAGGAAAAGCATGGGGTAACTGCCAAGGTGCAGTGGTTTGGTAATGTACTTGGTGCATGCAATGGCGTAGCAGAGCTTGAACAATGTGTTAACTCCATGTTCAGTAGTAAAACATGACCTCAGCCCAGAATTTCCCTTCACTTGGCTATTATGTCCTTTGCAGGAAACCACACATAACCAATGAGGAGATAATAAGAGTAATTTATCACACATAGGGAAGATAACAAAGTACAAAATATAGGTGTAAACCACCATGTTTTTGCATCATGCTCCATGCAGAACATCCACAGGTGCACGTCTTTGCGATCTTGAATGGAGCACAAAGGCCTGTATCCTCAAAAATACAGTGATGCCTTTATTGAGCAGCACTGTATTCATGAGGGGCAGGATGGAGCTGGCACATAGGTGCTTACCATCAACCCCCTAAGTTGTGTGTCATTCAGAAGTGCAACTCAGGGAGCACCCCTGGGCACAGGGTGCAGCAGAGCCCTATGTATACCACCTATCCTTGTGGTATGGCACCTTGCAGTTTTAGCAGGGGAAGAATGTGCTGGGCAGAACTCCTTTAAAAAGTTGTAGGCCTAAAGGTAATTGCTACTACACTTATAGTTATTCCTTTAAACTGTGATCCCCTACTATGGTATTTTTTAACTAACATAAAGGGAAGTCACTCCACATTAGTAGGTAACAGTTAGCTCAGTGATTTCTGTCAATTAAAGTGGACAATTCCTCCTGCCCTTTAGTCTGTGCAGATACCCCAAGGCAGAAAAGTGGTTTATCATAATTCATGTGTTAAGCTAAACCTTGGGTCTGCTATTTTTCTTTTCCAGCCATTGCATTTTTTCTGCTTAACAGGCTAAGCTATTTTGTGTTTTCAAGGCTCACGTGGGGGAGGCGTTTGTACAGTGGTTTAAGTGTTTTTAGGCTGACTTGCTTACAAGTCCTTTAGGTCAGCTTTTTTTTCCTCTCCTCCCTTGTGGCTTGTAATGCTATGTCAGGCTTTAACCCTTTAAGTATCAGAGCAGAGATATATGACAAAAACCAACACCTTGTTCATATTATTCTAATTTTTCAGGAGACCCCCAGTTTTTGACCATCACCTCCTGGTCAACCATAGTTACAGACCAGACTCCTGCTTCCCATAAATTGCTCCCAAATATATTCTAACCCTCCCCAACCCCAACTGGAAAGGCCTAAAACCCTCCTGATATTATCTTAGATACAAGATGCCTCTGAAACCCATCATGGCAGGTTGGCATCTCTGGAAATAGATGTAACTCTTCATAGGGTAGGGAAGACTTATGAAAGGAGAAGGCATCATTGAATTCCTGGGTTTTTCATGGGTTTTTCCTGGTCACAAGCAAAAACATCCATTAGCAATTGGCTATATAGATGGACATTAGCCCCAAAAGGTTAAAGAATTTCCATTTGCCACAGATTGTGTGCGCTTACTTTGCTGTATTAAAGGGGTGGTTCACCCCTCGTAATATGTTATAGAATGGCCAGTTCTAACCAACTTTTCAAATGGTCTTCATTATTCTATTATTTGCCTTCTTTTTCTGACTCTTTCCAGCTTTTAAATGGGGGGTCCCTGACCCCAGCAGCCAAAAGGTTATTGCTCTTGAGGCTAAAGTTTTATTGTTATTGATACATTCTTTTCTATTCAGGACCTCTTCTATTGATATACCAGTCTCTCATTCAAGCCAATCCCTGGTTGCTAAGGTAATTGGACCCTAGCAACCAGATAGCTGCTTAAACTCCAACCTGGAGAGCTGCTGAACAAGAAAGCAAAAATATGATGTAAATATAATATTACCCTTTACATCATAAAAGTTAAATTAAAAATTGAACAACCCCTGTAAGGAAAAATAAACATTAATTATAAATATTTATAACTCCCACTGTAACACTTCAGTTAAGGAGTTATAGGAACAGACTGGAGCTGGGGGAGTAAACTACCATGGTTAATGTTGCCATTAGGTAGGAACAACATCGAACAGAATGTTATACTGATCAAAATAACTTTGCCATAGGGTCATGATGATCAGAGACATCACAACTATTTTTAGCTAGTTAGTCTTTTCCTAGGATATCCCCTGTCTGTGCATGGCTTTTTGCAGATAACCAGACAAAGGACTTGATGGATGCCTTTCGTAAATGGTACAAACTTTTGTGGCTTCTCCTTTATTTACGGTTACACCATTAAAGGACCAGTAACACCAAATAATGAAAATGGCCCTTCTTTGGTAAAACTGGCATGTGTGCTTCAGAAACCGATAAACCAGCTGCTGTGTAGCCATGAAGGCAGTTATAATAGGACTAAATGGCTCAGGTTAAAATAGTAGATAACAGATAAACTAAATAGAACACCATATTATTCTGCACAGCTGATATGCTATGTAACCTGATCCGTTTTCAGACTAAATGGCTACCCCTGTAGCTACACAGCAGATCTTTCTGTAATGTTTCTGAGCAAACCCTACACACCTTTAAGGGCCGAGCCAGTCACCTTTGCCAATTAATAAATGATTGGACTCCTTTGGATGATTAAATTATTAGATCTAGGAGAAAAAATGGTCTTCTATTTTTGATCCGTGGCTGACCATGCTGTTCAGTCATGTAATATAGTTTTGAATGTTTGGATCAGCCACATTGGGCCTACCACATGAGCTGAACTAGCCCAGCTGTTGCATTATTTACCCTCCCGTGCATCTGTAGAGTTCCTTTGCACCCATGTATTCATTGTTCCAGTTCAGTGACCCTAATTCTCAGTCACACTTCTGAGGTAAACTACATTAAAAAATATTGAATGTGTGATGTGGAAGCAGAGTTAAAACCCACAATCTGATTTTATCTGATCCTCCCAGTCTGATGCTTCTCTTCTAGAAATCATTTTTTTGCCCTGCTTCATTTACAAACACTAGTAATGCTGCTCACATCATAGTGTCTTTTGTCTGCTACAACTGATGCATAAATTATGTCTCTTGGAATCACTGTTACAGCAGCTCTTTCCATTACAGTGGGAATCGCCTGGCATTTAGTTGTCATTACTGGCAGGGAGTAGCAATGCAAGCATCGTGGGAAGATCCCTGCTTACAATAGAACCTCAGTGCCAGCCACTTGGTGCACTCAGATTACCTGCTAGAAGCAATAGCTCACTGGTCTCTCTTCAGCTTTTCTATGCTAGTAGCTAAAAGGGGCAATTTGTCTTTCCAGCATTCTCATAAGGGCCATGTAATGAAATAGTAGTGGGAATGTTACTGAAAGAGACGGATACTTGGAGCCGCATTGTACAGCACAGTATTGGCAGTGCTATCAGATTAGGTTGGTTGTTGTGTAGAGGAGGCAATAGGCCTTGTTATATCAAAGTAGGCTAATTTAATTTTTATCTGGGTGAGCGACCGCTGTAGATTTATTTCCCTGGTAGAAGTTCTGCCAACTTCTGTCTTCTCATGGAATAACTTGGCGTATGTATGGCTCCTTTTGCCAAATGCATATTTTTGCTGTAGTTTAAGTGACAGTATTCCAAAAGCATAAGCAGCCCAACATTTAAAGAAGAAGCAAAGGCTAATAAAGAGTTAATCTGAAGCTGCAGGCATACCTTCAGTTCTCTCAATAGTGCCCTTAAGTCTCCCCATATTTCACCTGTTCAGATGATCAGAAGCCAAACAGGAAGAAAAAACGCTGAGCTGTGTAAAGAAAGTTCCCATAATGCCTCACTCCTGCACAGACACGCAGACCAAGTGAACATGCTCAGTTAGTTAGACTGAGTCAGCTTCCTGCTGATTGGCTCAGATCCACATTCCTAAGGGGGGGGTGAGTCCTTAGCATTCTTGAGGGAGGGGGGAGCAGAAGAGGGCAGACAGAGAGCTGTGTGTCTCTGGCACATGAATTACAGACACAACAAATCCTTTAACAGAGAGGCCAATGCAGCGTTTCTGTGAATGCTTATGGCTGTATTTACATACAGCCTTTCTGATAAAGCTTACTTAGTTTTTACCTTTCTTTCTCCTTTAAGATAAAGGATTTACAGTGGCAATATTCCATTCCAAAACATGAAAACCCAACATTTAAGAAGATGGAATTACAAATAAATAGGGCCCTGCCTGTGCGTTCCTATCAGCAATTCCCTGCCATTGCTTTTATTTTTATAGTTATTAAACACAAATGTATAGAGGCAACATAGTCCGCCACGTTTTACAATAAATGATCTCTTAGACTTATGAAACATACAGATATATCATCAGATATGATAATGTTTCTGTATCTGATTTGTTAGCATTCTTTATGAAGGAGGGAAAAGAGATCACATGTAAGCCACAAGTATTTTTTTGAAGCATGATGGGGGGAAATATGATGCATTTGTGAGAAATCAGTAAGGGCAAAAGCCCAGGAAACAGGGAAACAATGGGCAGTGAATCAGTATGGGCGGGGGAGCATTTGGCAACATACCAAGATTGGGGTCTAATGGGCAAGTAGCAATCTCAGAGAGAGAGGTGGGGGTATAGGGTTTGCTGTCAAAAACAGTAGGTGACAGAGAGGGGCAACTGACCAGTAAGGAATACAGGAATAGAGGTGTGAAAGAGCAGAAGGAATATATCAAATACAACATTTATTATCTGCAAATATTTGCAAGTGTTCACCAGATGTTTGTCTGGAAAATATGGATTAACTGATTATTGTGAAATACCATTTTTTTTTTTTGTAGACCGCTCTGACACTAAGTAAAATACAAGACTTTCTTGTGACTTCTCTTTGCATTGTTTTGTTCCAGTTCCTACTGATCTTTCACAAAGCAGCAGCTGGGGAGCTGGAGGAGGACAGCGGCTTGCTGGCTCTGGCTAAACTCTCAGAGATCGATGTGGACGTTGAGGGAGTGAAGGGCGCCAAGAACTTCTTTGAGGCCAAGGTGAGCTGGTGAGGGGTGGGTAACCGTAAGATGCTCAGCAGGACAGGTGCTGATATTTTATATGAATCCACCAGAAAAAAAGCATAACACTGGCTATATTTATTAGAGGGTTAAATATGTACCTCTAAATTAATATGGGGTGAGAAGGTAATTTACATTAAGTAGACAATATGCTCCAGTCCTATGAAGAAAATTACACTCTAGTACTTTTAACTGTTAACTTAATTTAGTGCCTGAATCGTGTTTGCATTGAGGAGCAGTCTGGCCAAGCCTGGGCTATTGCATTTGTATTGCAGTTTGCTAACACAAGTTTACCCTGCATAGGGTGCCTTGTATGATCATTCTGTATGATCATAATTTCCTCTCTTATGACCCCCTCATCCTTCTCTCCCATGTGGCGGTCACAGGTCCAGGCTCTTTCCTCCTCCAGCAAGTTTGAAGCAGAGATCCGTGCAGAGCAGGAAGAGAGGAAACGACAGGAAGAAGAGAAGAAAAACCGCAGAGCTGCCTTTAAAGAACTGAAGTCTGCGTTTAATCAGTAACTGACCATTCAGCGAGACAGTGCTTGCATAGGCTTCTCCCAGCTCTGCACTTCTCAACCATAATTCAATGCGAGAGGCACTTAAGCCCTTTGTATTGCCTTATACGGGGGGATAACATTGCAGCTAATCCTGTTAAATGCAGAAAATGATCTTCTGTCTAATCTTTAATACAAAGGACCTACATTTGGCCTAGCCACATTTCTCTTTTTTTGAGAGAGAGATTTGGTTATATTGCAGTTTTGTATACCACATCACCACCTGTTATGTTATTTTTTCTCTTAAGTAAGTGCTTTTTCTGCCGCACCACAAGAGATAATGAGTTTATTTGTACTAACTGCAGGATAAAACTATTCCAGTGTAAATTCCTCCCTAGGGCCACTACAGCTGCAAGAATCATAGGCAACCGTTTTCCTTTAGTTCTTGGTTTCAGCCCTGTTCCAGGTCTGCTGAAAAGTAGTTGCACAAACAATTGAGTATGGGATTTGTTTCTTCTCTCAGGCATTACAGGTTGATGGCAAAACAAAGCATATTTGTATACATGTACATTGATTGGCCAAGCACGGATCCATCAGAATTCCTCAATCATTCCTGCATATAAACCTGCATTCCAGCAAATTGGGGGCTGAGATAGCATATTTTAAAGCATAAAGGCTGATAACCATTCCATATATGACAGAAATCACAGTTCCAGGACCATTGATTGCACCTGTCGTATCACTTGCCCTGCCCTATCAGGGATTGGGGCGCCCTGCTATTTTTTTTAAAAGGCAAGGTTTCCCATTTCTTATGCCGTAAATGTCTATAGCAGTGCTTCTTCTTCAATTATGCTTGGGAAACGGAATCAAATAAAGGGACAGAATCTATAGTAATATTCTTTTAGGCAGATGACATACTTTTAAAGATGAGCTATTTTTAATGCTGAAAGACTACTGGCATCTGATTGGCATGAGCTGCAAACTATAATTTCCCATTAGACAAGGTCTGATGTCAGCATTAAATGCTTGAACTATGTTTTTTTTAAATATTGTCAGATTGTATTAGCTGTACATAACCTGAAAGAGGATATTTAAAAGACGAGCATATATATTCTTTGGTTAGGGACTGAGGAATGTGTTTATTTCTGAAACTAACCTACAGTCCTATATAAATATTCAGTCCTTTATGTGATATTGGTTAGAGAGGGATTTCATGATAAATGCTTATCAGGCTAAAATAAATGTTCTGTACATTAGGTCTAATGGCCACAAGCTGTAATAACACCGCTCAAAGCCATAAAGATTTTTGGGCGCTTATTCAGGATCAGCTTTACAACTGAGGTAGCTTATGTTCTAAATGTCTGTACCTAAGAACAAGGCAGCTGGAATTCATGAACAGAGATGCTGAAGTTGATCCTAGCTCCCCAACACATGACAGTGTTTAACAGGGTCAGACCCAATCCTCCCTGGGAAGCATTGGTGCTCCCCTGCTGACCTGCCTCCCCTGATTGTGAAGAGGTAAAAGTATGAGGGGTTGGCCCCTGGGATGGCAGCCCTGGTGGGTACCGTACACCTCAGTCTGACAATGGTGTTTTAGGATCTTTGCCAAAAATTTAGCAATGTGCAACTGCAAGGTGAGACCCAGGGCCTAATGCATCATTCTCTCTGCTAGTTTGCCCATTGCCCATTTAGAATATACCCAACAGCTCTAAAGTTGGTACTGAATTACAAGCCTGTACTGTGAGCTTGTTCAACCATTGGCATAAAAAGTCAGGGGGGAGCCAAATTAATGTGAATCATTGCTTTAGCCTCTGCATAGACTGAAGAGCTTGCTCCGGCAATGAATTGATCTTGGTACTTAAGATGTTAATAATTGTTTTATGAGTTCTATTTCTTTGTGTGACTGGAGGGGGCCAACCAGCACAATAACAGTGTTCCAGTGCTCTGTGACTTCCAGCATTGTGCTAATTACCTTCTGTTCTCCATACATTTTATATTAATATTGGAAAATAAATGTTTTACTAATAAACATGTTGTCCAGCGTTTTTTTTTTTTTTTTTTTACCCTGTGTATTATACAAACATGGACATGCTACAGAAATAATATTCTAGTGGGGCACTGACATTGGGAAGGGTATATCAGAACTGCCCAACTAAAGCCCCCATTGTGGCCACCCTAAACATGTGAATTATCAAAAAAATAATTGTCCACAGCATGGACACACTGTGATATATTCTTATACTTTCCCAGCTGGTTAAAAGGAAAGAGCTCCCATTTCTGGGCATATATTTTTCAGTAATAACAATTGTAAGAAAGCCGGTAGCTTTTCTGTTGCATCGGTATGATGGAGAGGTAAAGATTCAAAGCACACCGCAAACAAAAATCCAGGAGCATTGGATTTGCTGGAAATCTTCTCCCCCAATACTTTTCCTTTCCACACTTGCAAACCTAAAGAAAACTTAAGTCCAGGAACAGACCCCACTAGGCCTGTCACCTTAGCTGAAAAAACTCTAGAGATTGTGTCTATGAAGATTCTCATTCATCCAGGTCATGATATGCAGTATCTAGTAGAATTAAATCTAAAACAACTGGACTTTTCTGAGTTTTTCTTGAAAATGTTTCACCACTCATCTGAGTGGCTTCTTCAGTTCAAATGACTGGTAGGGAATTCCCCGGTATTTAAACCCTTGATGGTAGTACAGTCACAGACATCCATTCACAATGGTTCCATTGAACTTATTCAGTTGCTATGCCAAAAAGGCAATGTTAAAGGAACAGTAATACCAAAAAATGAAAGTGTATAAAAGTAACTAAAATATAATGTGCTGCTGCCCTGCACTGGTACAAGTTGTGTGTTTACTTCAGAAAGTCTAATATAATTTATATAAATAAGCTGCTATGTAGCCATGGAGGCAGCCATTCAAAGGAGAAAAGGCACAGGCACATAGCAGATAACAGATAAAACACTATTGTATTCTACAGAACTTATTTGTTATCTGCTATGTAACCTGTGCCTTTTCTCCTTTTTTCCAGCTTGAATGGCTGCCCCCATGGCTACACAGCAGCTTATTTATATAAACAGTGGTAGTGTTACTGTAGCAAACACACCAGTTTTACCAGTGCAGGGCAACAGTGCATTATATTTTTATTACTTGAAAGCTCTTTCATTTTTTGGTGTTACTGTTCCTTTAAAGCACTGGAAATCCCATGACCTCCCTCTCCTACAATTCTGGCGAAAACTAGTGAATGACTCCATCCCACGTCTGAAACTCACCTATCAAGGAGAGGTAGCCCAGAGAAATTCAGTACTATATGGGGTACCTGGCTGGCTATACAGAATGACTGATTGGATTTAAACCCTTTTCAGGGGTACTCCGTACACTTCCCTCACTCTTTTCTATTTTACAATTTATCAAAGGCTGTGGAAGCAGCCGAAACGTTAGCTTGATGCTACAATAAATTTTCCTTTATTTGCTCACTAAGACCTGCGAGTGCGGCTCATAATTTTGTATGTGGATTTTTGATTGGACTCTGCACCCAGGCACCCTATCTCTTCATAAACGTGAGTGCCTGTTGCTCTACGCTTTTTATATATATATATATATATATATATATATATATCCCGATATATATCCCGGCTTCCTTCGTGTAATTATAGAACTGATCCACCCCTGCAGCCGGCAGTGTAAGGTTTCAGGCGGGGAGGGTAAGCAGAAGAGCTCAGCCCGAAACGCGCAGGTGATGTGCCATCACTATAGCCCACTGTAGCAGAGGTGTGTTATGGGTGACTAACTCATTCCATGGGACATTAGCCTAAAGGTGCTCCGTAGTTCAATAATCTCACTAGACATGTACAATCTAGAATAACTCAAGATATGCCACCAACTAAAACATTTAGTTAATGTGGCCTAATTACCTGACTTATTCTCGGAATCACAGTTATGAAGATAATCGCAGGGATTTACATTATCGCAAGTGGGAAGGCATCTGGTCTGTCTAAAAAAAGATTATGGCTAGAAATCTTAGGCTAATGCAGAAAGCGCTTGTTGAAAATTCCACCCTACGCCTCCTACATGTGCCTGCACCCGAATTAATGAGATACGCTTGGGTGAAGGCACATGTAGCCGATATACGCATAAAAACGCGAGACTTTGCGTTATCTCGGGTTTTTATGCGTATACGCCTCGTGTGGCATTAGCCTTACATTTTATATACTGAGCTTACTAAACTACCGTAGTACAGAAGTTCAACAGACATAACTATAATGACCCATGCCTTCAAAATCGTTGGCAGCAGCTGGACACCATTCATGTTATCAGGCATTTTTAGTGTGCCAGTGCCCCTGCTAATGCTCAGCCTTGGGCTGCTGCTGAGAAGCTAAGCTTAGGGGCCATTTACAATTTTCAAAACATTTGCAAAAAGTGAAGTTACACCTGTCAATGTACCTGATGCCACAGGGCTGATTCAAAATGTGCAGGTTTTTATGCTGCTGCATAATGCCTGAATCTGAATCAGACATATTACAATTTTTTTATGTTTTTTTTTTATAAATTCAGTATATTGTGAGTGGGTCCCTAAGCTCAGGTGGATTTTCAACAAGGCTAGGAAAGCTAAGCCCCAAACCTGCTTGGCACCTTGAAATTTAAAAAAAAAAAAAAAAAAAAACTCACTCTGATTCAGCTCTGGAACCTTTAACATGGATAATCCTTGCTTTCCTGCAAGTTCCAGTTCTGTTGAAATCAGATGTGTTCTGATTGGATCTTTCTTCTTGTGGCTTCTCCAATCAGAGCACAGTTCTCTTGACAGACAGTAAAATTGGGCAATCAAGGGACAGATTTGAGCAGGGCTGGGGAGATATTACAAACTGAAGGCACTGCAGAAATGAAGGCTAAGAAGGAACTACAGATTTCATCCCACTCCCACAGGTACTATACACAGGTACTATACTGTATATCTTCTAAAGGCTGAATCACAAGCTGAAATTAAATAGTAAATAGTGTCACCTGGCATCTATAATAGCCGTATCACCCTTGCTCTAGTCCTGAACTCTGAAAAAGCTAATTGTGCTCTTATATATTTGTTGTTGTTGTTTTTTGCACTTTCTTTTTTTCTTACGTTTGTCAGTGTTTTGTTCATTTCTAGTTAGTTACAGTGGAGCCCTCATGAGACTGCATGGCTGGGAAACAAACCAATATTGTGTATCAGTGCCAGTGTTATAGTGCCAGGGCCTGAATATCTGCCATCAGTACCCACTGCCTCTCACTGCATATAATGTGCTGGTTTTGTAAATACAGACTGCATGTGACTGTATATAACAGGTGGGCAAACTTTTTGGCTCAGGGGCCACATTGACTTACCGACGGGCCGGACTGGCTCGTCAGTCCCCAGACGCCAAGTCTCGCGTGATTAAACAGACCAAGGGGCCAGACGTGGCCCGCGGGCTATAGTTTGCCCACCCCTGGTATATAATGTGCCTGGGATGTCAGTACCTACTGCTATTCTCATTATAAAACTAAAACACATTTCAGCTAACTGATCACAAACACAAATGGATGGAGAACCCCTCACAGAAGTGTATGTAATAATACTTTTACATCCTAAGCAATTTAGGGTAAAAAAGCACTCCCACCCGCACTTTTGTACATTATCCCTGGAAGTCAGTGGGAACCGCAAGAGGTATTTGGGAGGTTCATTTTTATGCCAGCAGTGAATCTGCTAAGTCTCACATTAGCTTTTTATTACTTACTTATCTTTCTATTAAAGGTGGCCATACACGAGCAGATCCGCTCGCTTGGCGATGTCGCCAAGCGAGCAGATCTTCCCCCGATATCCCCACCTACGGGTGGGCGATATCGGGGACCATTTAGGTAAAAAAAATAATAATCCGATCGTTTGGCCCTGGGGCCAGACGATCGGATTATGTGGGCGGCTATGGGGCAGTCGGATCGGGGACCGCATCAACGAGCCGATGCGGTCCCCGATCCGACCAGATTTTCTAACCTGGCCGATCGAGATCTGGCCAATTTCAGGCCAGATATCGGTCGGCCAGGCCGATCTGCTCTCCCCATACACGGGCCGATTAGCTGCCGAATCGGTCCAAGGGACCGATATCGGCAGCTATAGTCGGCCCGTGTATGGCCACCTTAAGTCCTTCACCTATTTATATTCCAGTCTCTCATTTACACCATTGCCTGGTTGCTAGGGTAAATAAACTGGAGAGCTGCCGAACAAAAAGCTAAATATCTGAAAAACCACAAAAAAAACGGTAACTCTGTAACACACTAATAGTTAATTTGAAGGTGAACAACCCCTTTAATGGCACACTTTATATTGCATATTAAAATAAAATCTTTGTTACAGTATACATTTATTTTTATATTGCAAAGTTTATGTCCCTTCTCTCTACTACTAGTACTACTGTAAATTTTGTACAGTGCTGCGTATTCAAGAAGCGTGCTATGTAAAGACATACATACATATATAATATTCTGTAAACAGTAGTAAAACATGTACTAGACTGTACTCTGGGAGCAGTAGGAGGGTCCTGTTCTGCTACATCAAAACGTTGTAAATAATGTTTAGTAAATCACTTGGCCTGGGAATTCTGAGTATATGAATAGTGTGCTGAGAAATGCTAGAGATTTATTGTATACTGATCAGTAAAGTTGATTAAAGGGGAAATAAACCTTTCTTTTTGACAACTGAACTCTGCTTTTCATAGTGGGTAGTTCATGGATTCTCAAGAAAGCAAGGGGACTTTAAATCATACACTTCCCTTCAGTGTGGGGGGGGGGGGTAGCATGACACTGTGAGCCTAAGGGAGAAGGGTGGAAAATTGTTCTTTGTTACAAGTGTCATGGTTTGAAAGACATTTTAGCAAATTTAACGTAGGGCCCATGACACTGGTAAACTGACCTATTCGACCAAGATATTTCAAAATTGCTCATTAAATATTAGACCCTAACTGGGCCCTGTGCAACCCCTGTAATTACACCACTGAGAGTGAGAGTGGTTGTGCCAGTGAATTTTCAGATTCACCAAGGTACATGTTCTATTTTGTTATTATATTCATATATTATTATTATTTGACATAATTACCCTCTGTCTTAGATACCAACATTTTAGTAAGAAAAGTGATAAGTGCTCCCCTTATATGGGCTTGTCAGGGACAACATTCCCAATTTGCCTTTCACCAATGATCAAAGTGAGCCGTTGTTTGGTTAAAAACATATTTTTACTGTTCAACTCAGCAGGAGGAAGGAATGTAGCCAAGTTCTTTCTGCGTTTATCAAACCACTGATAAACCCTGGTCAAAGTCTGCATTTTTCCCTACATAACTGAAATAATGTTCCCCTTTTAAATATGTCATTTTGTAAGAGAGACTTCAGTTATGCTGTCTTCTCCCTTATAAGTGCTTTGTAATGCAAACATTTTTAGTAAGGATCAAAGCTCAATACAGCATATCTTGCTTTTGAGAAATGAATATATAATGTGGTGATGATATATAGGTCATGAAAAGCCAATTTGACTTTGGAGTGGTGATACATTATCTCTTGTAATAGAAATTAATAGTGAAGTACGTGGGTCATTGGCTGGACTGCAGAAGGCATGGCATCTCAGTACTTGAGTGGAATAGTAATGGAGATGGCATCATACGGAAGATATACCATATCATTTACAATAGGGGTTACATTATTCCCTATATAATAAACAAAAGCCACAAATAGTAAATAATAAATAAAAAAAAGCAAATAATAAATAAATAAATAAAATAGTTTTAAATAGTAAATAATGTCATCAGTTATAATTAGTGCTTAGTGATGTAATTAGGGGTATTTTGTTATTGATATGGTTAACTAGCATCAGAAAGTAAGCAATATAATGATCACTAGATTATAGATAGATAGATTATAACTTTCTAGTTTAATATGCTTATTAATATATTCTCTGATGTTACCTGGTACTTAATTTATGGGGGGCGTTTACTAATGCTTTGATTTGATTTTTTTTTTTCAGTTTGGGTTTTTTTTTTGTCATGGAAAAACACCCCCAAATTTTGTCACAATTTATTCAGTTACAAAACCACAACAAATCCTAACGCAAAAATACGCCAGCTAAAACCTGTCCAGATCATGTAGAATTCTTCCATCTGGAAGATCTTTCTTTGCTTCTCCGTTTTAGAGGTTATGGGTTTTTTTTCAATGCCGGCTTTTGCATGCCTATATGAAAATTGCTGTTTTTTGTGCAACAAATAAAAAAAGTCGCAAGTTTTTACATTTTTTTCAACTTTTTTCATTTGAGCTTTTTCAATTTGGATCTTTTGATAAATTACTGACATTCGTGGAAATGAGCTTAGTCATGGTCACCTTTACAATAACTTTTAGTATGTTATAAAATGGCTTATTCCTAGCAATTTTGCAATTGGCCATCATTATCTATTCTTTATAGTTTTTGAGTTATTTGCCTTCCTTTTCTGACACTTTCTAGCTTTCAAATGGGGGTCATTGACCCCAGCAGTCTAGCAACCAGTGGCTCGGGGGCAACATGTTGCTCACCAACCCCTTGGATGTTGCTCTCAGTGCCCCTAAACCAGGAAGTTATTTTTGATTTCCTGACTTGGTGGCAAGTTTTGGTTGAATAAAAACAAGATTTCCTACCAAATAAAGCCCCCTGTAAGCTGATAGTGTGCATAGAGGCTACCTAGTAGCCAATCACAGCCCTTATTTGGCACCTCCATGAACTTTTATGATGCTTGTGTTGCTCCCCAAGCCTTTTTACATTTGACTGTGGCTCATGAGTAAGAAAGATTGGGGACCCCTGCTCTACAATATGTATTCCAGTCTCCTATTCAAACCACTGCCTGGTTGCTAGGGCAAGTAAAACCCTAGCAATCAGATAGCTGCTGAAACACCATACTGCAGAGCTGCTGAGGAAACCGCTAAATAACTAAAAAAAACATAAAAAAATTTAAAGACCAATTAACACCAATATCACTTTCTACATCATACTAAAGTTCATTTAAAAGTGAACAACCACTTTAATAAAGAGACCTTCCACTATTCGGTATGTTTTTGGTTATACCAGCAACAAAAGCATTAATACACATTTCAGGCAGTGACACTATGTGACCTTCCAGCTGCAAAGAGGTTGGGTCTGGTACTCTCAGGGGTTCTGGGAAAGGATACAGGCTTGGATCAGGCATAGAAATCACAGCATGCATCACACGCAGCTGTTAAAAAAGGGGTTTTCAGGTTTTCATTTTAAAATTGTTTGTGCATGGAAACCATTGGGAAAGAAGCGAACAGAATCCTGCCAGACTAACATTTCAGAAAGCGACATTCAATGGGGAAAATATGAGCAAGTTTTTGCACAGAAAGCAAGGAGGGTCAGATTGCCAACAATATGTGTATCTGGCACCAAACAGTATCAATCTCAAGAGGAGGAAACAATGACTGAATCATTGTTAAGGAATTGTACATACAGGGTGGGACTCTGTTAATAATGACAAAAGGCAATGGTTATATAATTTTTAAAAGATAGGATCAATTGGCTCATGCAACAAAACGTTTTTGTGTCAGATTATTACAGGAAAATCATTTTCGAGAATTATTCACATGGTTAAATATTGCATGAAATTGGACCATGGCCACTTTAGAGTGCCAACACCAAAGGCCAGCTTCCTTATAGCATAAAGTAAACGGTATATAGACTTGTGTGCCCACAGTATCATGCTTTTGCACTATCATAATATAGTGTAGGCTTATAGACTCCTGTGACCATAATGTGTTTGTTCTATTGTTACAATGTTTAGTATAGACTTCAAAGGAGGTGAAATGTCATTTGTTTATGTTAATAGCTTAGGTATAGTCAGTTTGGTCACTAGGTGGCAATAATGCATATGGCTGACCAGTGAAATATGTCTTACAGAAGTGTAAGGTAATAAAGTTGATTAAAACAAGATGGTAGATAAAGGAAACAGGAAGTGAAGTGGCCATTTTGGCAGTGTGAGAGTTAGGGACAGAAGTCTGTGTAAGGGAGAGAGTAGGCTAAAGGGATTATGGCAAACTGTGGTTATCAAATGGCTGCAAGAACAAAAGCTGTCGTCAGGTAAGCAATCTGAACTTCTATTTCTTTGCTCTGAACTTTTCAGTCTTAGACTCCTGTGCCTGTTATTACAATGTTAGGTGTTGGCTTATCCTCTCTTGTGCCCACAATGTGTTTGTTCTGTTGTGTAGGCTTATAGACGTTTATGCTTATAATGTGTTTGTTCTGTTGTGTAGGTTTATAGACTTATGTGCCCACAAAGTCCTAGCCTTATTATAACAGTAAGTGAAGGATATATAGACCCCTATTCCTTTCCCATGGTACTGTGTCTGCGCAAACCTTCCCTTTGGGCTAACAAATCATTGAGAGGATAGTGACACCATGATCAGCACTCCGGTTTTGGTTTTGGCCAGGGCTAAGTATGCTTGGAATTCATTCAAGTTTAGGTACCATTCCACAGTCCAAAAATGGTTAAATGGCCCTAGTGTGTGTGTCTGTGACAGAGAAATGATAGTGTATGTTCCACTGGGCATTGCTGAAGCACGGCTGAAGTTTGTCAGCATATCATAAAGCATAATAACATAATATTGATGTTATCAGCAGACCATATCAGGTCATGTCCGAACACGGCAGCACCACAGCTAAATCATAAAATGGGAGACAAGAATTCTAGATCAGAGGATCAAATTCTGTGAAACAGTTTAGGCTTCATTTGGAATGTGTTTCTTTTTCCCAGAGGACAATCATTTCTGAATTCCATTTCTTTAACCCTTGTTTTGATGATATGTTAGCTTCTAATTATGATATCATGGGGCTCTTTTAGGAATACTGGGCAAATCCGCTTGTGAGCAGTAAACTATAGCAGCCAATGAGTGCCAGCTTTAGGCTTACGGTATGTCCCATGGAGTTAGTCGTGTAGGCCTTTCCACCGGCTGTTGTTGAAGGTGAAAATGCATTTTTAGAGAGGTTAGTTGCCTGCGGTAGCAGAGACCTATCGCGGGGGCGAATAGCTCACTCCGTGGAATATTATCCTTAGGTAGAACAATGAAAGCAAACATTTAATTGGTTGCCATAGGTTTTTGCCCAGGTGCAAATTTTCCCATTGTTTATAAATAAGCCCCATGAATGCAATTGGTTTCTAGGGCACAGTGGCGCACAAAATTAGTTGCAGGAGGTTACAAAGTCTTTCATTTAATTTTATTTCTGTGTATTCTATCAGGAACAGAGAATATCTTGGAAATTCTTACTATTGATGCAATGCCGCCATCAGGGGGCTAATAGAGTAATGCAGTAGTAACATTTTAGAGGGGACTGCTTGCTTGGGTGGATCATGGGCAGGAGGTTTGGAAAGCGAGCCCAGACCAGTAAAATGGGTAGCAATGAAAATAAAGGATATTGGGATTGAATTGGGTTGATGTGTATTTGAAGTCTTGGATACACCACAGCAGTGTGGCTATGTTTTTACATGCATTTAGAACTTTATAGTACAGGTATACAGAATGCTTAGGATGTAGGGGGTTTCCAGATAGAGGATCTTTCTGCAATTTGGATCACCATACCTTGTCTGCAAAAAAACATTTTTTTTTAAACATTACATGAACCTAATATGCAGCTTGGTTACCATAAGTACAAGGTACTTCTTTATAGTTACAGAGAAAAAGGATCTTGTTTTTCAACATTTTTGATTATTTGTTGAAAATAGACTTACCATGATTCAGAGCTTTCTGGATAATGGGTTTCTGTACATAAGAGCCATAAAAATGCCATAAATTATATCCTTATAAAAGGTTCTTTGTGATGTCAGTGCTTAAGGATAAGGATAATTAGATATAAGAGGTCGCTGGTGAAAGAACTATATGAACAAAGTAATTGGGTATACATCAGGGCAAGAAGTGGCAGTCAGGACACACATAACAAGCAAATTACAGCAGCACTCAAAAGTCACTTTATAGGGGTTAGCAGCAAGCTGTTATTATAAAGATGTATATCCAAAAGGGACTAAAAAAACACTTGCATAGAGACAAAACATAGATTGCATGCTTTTAAGGCAGCGACATGAAAGGCATTATTACAGATGGATTGCTGGTACATAACAGACACAACAAGTGACTTGGGATGGCACACATTAGCAGTATGTAAATAAAGGGATACATAAATCAGCTTGGGTCTGATTCTGTAAAAGAATTGATACACCGGTGACCTCCAGTGATGGAACACCAAACTGCACTTGCTCACAATCTGCTGGTAAATGCCAATACTGTACCTTGATACGAAGGAACCAAGGTGCCCGTACCACAATATGTTCTGATTCTAAGGGGGTTTTAAAGGGCCCAAACACTACAGTTGCATGAGCCCCTCCTCTTTTGTCTCTGTATCAAGTTTTTCTTGTTTGTGCCTGTGTCCCAAACATGACTTGAGGTAAACACTATATATGAAGTCCTAAAAAGGGAAAAGAAAGGGACGCTAAAAAAAAT
This sequence comes from Xenopus tropicalis, assembly GCF_000004195.4. Classification (NCBI taxonomy): domain Eukaryota; kingdom Metazoa; phylum Chordata; class Amphibia; order Anura; family Pipidae; genus Xenopus; species Xenopus tropicalis. The sequence continues at coordinate 126,485,349 of NC_030681.2, forward strand.
TTTTTTTTCAGATGATTGGTGGAACTGAGTTGGCAAATTGATGAATCCAAAGAAGTGTTGCTGGTATGGGGTACAGCCGCCTCAGTACAGCTGGTCAGGCCAATAAATTCTGTGAACAGTCAAAAGAGAAGACAGGGGAGAGGAGGGCACTTCCATAGGGGCCCCTGATGAAGTCGGACTTATGATGAAATGCGTTGGGCTACCAGGCTGCTAACCTGGACTGTGTCATTTGTTATGCTGATTATGCTGCAGAAATTTGTAAGTGCAATATATTTTAATAAGAAATTTATTCCATTGATTTTATCCTATGGGAGTGTGCCCCTCTTATCTCTTTTGAAGTAAGCACTGCACTTATTTTAATGTATTCCTCCCCCACACCCCTATTTCTCTCTTAACCAAGTGTTTAACCCTTTCTTTTGCTCTCACTAAATTTCTAAATCCCCAACTGAACCCTTAGAATATACAGTATTCCTTTTCCTTCCTTTGTTCAATCTTATAACAGTCCTACATTGCAATATAGTATAGAGCGTCCCTGATTTTTCTGTATATGACTCCTGTAATCTTCATTGGGGGTTGTTCACCTTTAAGTTAATTTTTAGTATGATGTAGAGAGTAATATTCTAGGAAAAATTGTAGTTGGTCTTCATTTTTTATTATTTGTAGTTTTTAAATTATTTTACTTTTTGTTCAGCACCATTCCAGTTTGGAGTTTTGGCAGCTATCTGGCTGCTAGGGTTCAATTTCCCTTAGCAACAAGGAAGTAGTTTGAATGAGAGGATGGTAAATGAACAGGAGAGGACCTGAATAAACTGTAGCCCCCATTGAAACTGTGACCCCATTGAAAGCTACAAAGAGTTAGGGCTCTGGCACACGGGGAGATTAATAGTCTGCTACAAATCTCCCTTGTCAAGGGCGACTAATCTCCCCGAACTGCCATCCCACCGGCGAAAATGTAAGTCGCCGGTGGGATGGCACAAGCTGTGCAGGCGATTTTGGCGAATCGCCAAAATTGCCTCGCAAGGCAACTTCGGCAATTTGTCGAAATCGCCTGTGCAGCGTGTGCCATCCCAACGGCGACTTACATTTTCGCCGTTGGGATGGCAATTGGGGAGATTAGTTGCCCGCGAACAGGGAAATTTGTCGCAGGCGACTAATCTCCCCGTGTGCCAGAGCCCCTAGAAGAAAAAGACAAGTAGATCAAGTACTATGAACTTAAACTATGTTTATAATGTTATATCACACAAATATCTTTCTGCAGCTAATATATAAATGAAAGAGCCTATGTTGCCTTTGTTAAACTGCATTTGTGTTTGTGATGCATTAGTTAACCTTTAACTTAACCTCTCCCTCCCACTCTGCTATTTACATCACTTACATTTGCACTGGTGTAAACAATAGAATTGCTTGTCTGCTTATGCTATCTCACTCATATGGCATGCTGTGATTAACATGAAAAAATCTACAATTATCCTAAAAAATTAGCTGTAGTTTGACAGAAATATAGATTTGGCATCTTAAAATTCTAAAGCATTTCCTAGGGAAGACACATGCAATGACAGATACAGGGGGACACACAAGTAGGTTAGACTTGCTTTAGATTTACACAGACTGATACTTTGGCAGATCTATTGCAATTTGGGCATGTCAGTGGCATGTGAAAGGGGCTGTTCACCTTAAAATTAAATATCAGTATGATGTAGAGAGTGATGTTCTCAGACAATTTGCAATTGTTCTTCTTTTTTTATTTGTAGTTTTTGAATTCTTTAGCTTCTCACTTAACTCTTCAGTTTGGAATTTTAGTGCCTATCTGGTTGCTAGGGCCTAAAGTACCCTAGCAACTAGGCAGTGGTTTGAATGAGAGACTGAAATATGCATAGGAGAGAGCCTGACTGTAAATATTAATAATAAACAGTAACAATAGTTTATTGGTTATTAGTTGGTCAGTGCCCCCCCATTTCAAAGCTGAAAAGAGTTATAATAGGATAGGGTGTTCTTTAATAATAAGGTTCTTTTTTTGATCAGCACATTAGAGGCCACCCTGTAGATTAGAGGGACGGAACTTTCAGTTAAAGCAGCGTAGGTGATTTTTTACGGTGAGGTTGGGGAATGCCCTTCCTAGTGATGTGGTAATGGCAGATTCTGTTAATGCCTATAAGGGTTCTGGCACACGGGGAGATTACATGTTCGCGGGTGGGATGGCGGGTCATGGCAACTCGGGGAGATTAGTCGCCCGCAAACAGGGAGTTTTGTCGCGGGCGACTAATCTCCCCGTGTGCCAGAGCCCTAAGAGGGGCCTGGATAAGTTCTTGAACAAGCATAGTATCCAAGGCTATTGTGTAATATCTACAGTTAGTATTGATGTTGGTATATATCATTTATGTATGTAAGTGTATATATAGGTAAGTATAGGTTGTGTGTGCTGGGTTTACTTGGAAGGGTTGAACTTGATGGACTTTTTTTTCAACCCTATGTAACTATGTAAATAATTCAAAAAGTATAAAAATTAAAAATTGTAAACCAATTAAAAAGTTGCTAAGAAATGGCCATTCTTTAACATACTAAAAGTGAACCTAAAGGTGAACTACCCCACTAAAGCTTTTGATACTTCCACAGAACAAATGATACAGGGTATCTGTGTTTTTACAGTAAAGGGCTCCCTGGATTTTCTTAGGAGATTCATGGTCATAATAAATGTTTATCTTCCAGAATGTCTGTATATTTCCCAACATGGTCGCTTGATGTATGTTCTGATTTGTTATTTTGATACAGTACATTTATAAATGTGTGGATGCTGTTATTCCTAATAGAATGCAATGCTCTGCAGATTTGGTGTGAGAGAACATCAGAAGGGACCTAGCAGTTTGGAAAGGAAACAAGTGAGGTTGTGGCTCTAAAAAGGCTGCATGGCATTGGCTTATGGCAATTGATTCTAATGTAAAAGAAAAATGCATCAAATCTTTTGGCTTCAGCTGAGCTGACCTGTCAAAAGGGAAATATATATCTAAATAGTACCCTTTGTGCCAAAAGCTGTCTTGGTTTGGTATGTTCATGGGTTGCCTATGTATGCAGAAGAAATAAACAGGCTCCCAACATTTGTTCCCCAAGATGAGGAGCAGCATAAGGAAAATCTATAGCCGGTCCCCTCTGCTTTAGTAATAAGACAAAACCAGCATTGCTTCTTGGCTTTCTCCAGGAAACTGGAATATTTTCTCAAGCAGAACTATGAAGAGTTTAAATATGTCACAGAGATGAGATCTTTTTATAGAGATCTAAAATTAGGCAGCTGTGTTTTCTGTTTCTGTATACTTTCCACTGACTTCTCAATAAAAATAAACAAACAAAAGGGTACACAAAGGCAATTAATCTGATTTCAGACATTAAATAGATTTAGGAAGTCAGAACAGAGTTGCTCCCTGTAAGGTTGTTTTCTTTCTGCCCATGTAAAGTCTGGAAAGAAAATTCTGCCCTTCGGAAGGTTAAACAAGACCAGTGTATATGTATATACAAAGAGAAGTGGCTGGATCAAAATAAGTACAAAAATAAGTGCTGCCCCACCCTAACCTCTGCTCAGTGTCGAACTGGGGCCTCAGGGGCCCACCAGAAAACCTTAGATGATAGGCCCACTCCCCAAATTATTTTTTCTCCTTTCCTCACCCAACCTCTTTATTTTCCTAGTCTTTTATTTATATGCTAGCATCTATTCTTTCGTCTATTTCTCCTCTTTGTTCCAATTCATAAATAGGGAATGACCATGAAACAGGCCAAATGGTCAGGAGCAGGAGGGCCCACTGATACCTGGGCCCACCGGGAGTTTTCCTGGTATCCTGGAAGGCCAGTCTGACACTGCCTCTTCTACAAAATAATTTTCTGTATTTTTTTTCCTCTCTTTTTCGTGTCCTTTTTCCTTATATGTCTTCTCATTGCCCTAATCTTTTTCATTATAATTAACATTAACGTTCCCTGTTTACCTTCAATTTTTTATGTTACTTTTTACCATCTTCCCATGCTTCCTTTCTTTCCCTGTCTCTCTGGTCATGTACCATTCTCCCCCCCAGTCTATACCCTTATTCAATTGTAATATTCTCCCTTACATCCTCCATCTTTATGTGAGCCTTCTCCTTCTACTTCCATCAGTGTCAGAATGGCGTGTCTGGGGCCACCCAGCCCAGAGCTGTTATACCCCCCAACAACATGTACCATGTACTCCTTGCGGCTGTGATGGGAGGGGAAGTACTGGCGCCAGCAGTTATCGGCAGGGGGGAGTGGGACTAGGTTGGCAGGACCGGACCAGTGCTGACCCCTGTGTGCTATTTACTCCTGCTTCCCTCTGTCTCTGTGCTTTTCTCTACACACTCCAGCCCCTTCCCCACATCAAGAGCCCTTCAACCCTCATTTACCCTTTCTCATCTTATAGGCCAATTCAGGGGTCGGGAACCTTTTTGGCTGAGAGAGCCATAAACACCACATATTTTAAAATGTAATTCCGTGAGAGCCATACAATATGTTTGGCCGTGGATGCTGCGGGGCAAGGTAGGGTGGGTCCCAAGGATGCCGGATGCGGATGCAATGCGGAGGAGGGCGTGGCCTGTGCTCGGCGGGTAGAAGACTTGTTCTAAGGCTTAGAACACGTCTTCTATCCGCCGAGCGCAGGCCACGCCCCCCGTTATTTTTTTTATTAAAGATTTGGCAGCGAGCCAGATGCAGCCATCAAAAGAGCCACATCTGGCTCCCGAGCCATAGGTTCCCTACCCCTGGGCCAATTTCTCCAGTTTACCATCCTCTGCCTGGTGCCTTAGGTCTTATTCTTTTTTTTGTATCATATCTACTACAGGAGCTGAGCGTGCACAAAAAAGCGAGAACAAAAGCCGTAGATAAAAGGCAGTCAGAGAGGAAGATTCAGTGGCACAAGGTAGGGTCATACCCCTCAGCACTACTCTGCTTTTTCTCAACGGGTAAGGAATATTTGAGGCAAACTGTACAGTGTACCAGGGGTGAGGACTCTCCAGGGACTTTTTATTTAACTCCTACCCCAACACTGTTCAGGCAGAGCAGGACTTCTATGTCTTACTGGCTGAGACATATGTGGGTGGGCACCAGAAGCGCACTGCTGTCCACAATACAATTATGAGTTAACACAGAAGTCAGGGATGCAAAAAGAGGCATTGTTACAAGTTATCAGCATCATTAACCTTGCATAATAAAAACAAGAGCAAAAGATAAGGCAAAATGGTAGCTCTTCTTTACTTTCTGTTGCCCTGATCATTCTGGCTCTGTACCTGAATCACTGAAATATGAGGTTCATGCATTGCACCTCAATCATATCTGTCTGTTTGGCCGGCAGGCTAATCAGGTAGATACCTATGAGTATTGGCCTGTGTATTGCACGCTTATCCTAAATATTCCTGTTCAGTACCTTCCCATTCCCCTCTGCAAAATTCTTTTTATTTAGTCTGTTGTGCTACTATCTGTTAAACCATTTATTACAAATATATTCATTCCTTAAAGTGGACCTGTCACCCAGACATAAAAAGCTGAATAATAAAAGTCCTTTTCAAGATAAACATGAAACCCAAATTCCTTTTTTTAAATAACACATCCAAGCCCTTTATAAAGACATTAAAAAATCCCAGCTGTCAATAATATATTGCCTGCCCGCCTCTATACCTTAGGCATAGAGGCGGGGCAGACAATACCTTTAGTTTTCCATTCAGCACTTCCTAGATGTCACTGCACTTCACACTTTTCCCCTCCCCATCACCTAATTATGTAGCCAGTGTATGGGCATCTGGTCCTTCAACAAGATTTTGGTGTGATGCAAAGCTTGCCTTACTAACAGTGTCCACAAAATGGCAGCTGCCTTCTTGCAGTTCCAAGACTGAAGGCAACAAGATTTATACTATCTGTATAGTGTAAATAAGGTTTATTTTGCTCGACTAGCATGATATAAAAGAATTTGGAGTTTTTTCTTAGGGTGAAAGGTCCCCTTTAATTAACTGAAAGGGAATAGTGTTTTCTCCGGCCTTGCCATTATATGAACTAACCAGTAGATGGCAATCATATTACACTCAACTATGTACTGCAAATGTGACTTCCACAATAATATTGCTTGTGAGTGCCTTTGTGGGCTATAGTGCTGAAATATAATATCATATGATGTGTAATAACATTCCAGCTTCATAACACTATGTGAACTAGGGTGCAATATTAGATAACTGACTCTTTCCAATAATGCTGTATTTGTAACCCTTGTTTGTTAAAGGAGAAGGAAAAACTAAATCACTAGTGGGGGCCAAATGTAATGCACCCCCCAGGAGAAATCTGTGCCCACCCGGAGGAAATGCAGGCGAGTGATTCTCTTCCTTCCTTCGGTAGTTTTCTCCTAACAGGAACACCGGCTGGGGGTATCAGGTAAGTGATTACAGTCACTTGGGGGTGTAACATTTTGGCACCCCTCAGTGATTGTAACTTTTCTTTTCCTTTAAAGGAGAAGGAAAGGTAAAAACTAAGTAAGCTTTATCAGAAAGGTCTGTGTAAATACAGGTATAGGACCCGTTATCCAGAATGCTCGGGACCAAGGGTATTCCAGATAAGGGGTCTTTCTGTAATTTGTATCTCCATACCTTAAGTCTACTAAAAAATCAATAAAACGTTAATTAAACCCAATAGGATTGTTTTGCTACCAATAAGGATTAATTATATCTTAGTTGGGATCAATTACAAGGTTCTGTTTTATTATTGCAGAGAAAAAGGAAATCAGTTTTAAAATTCTAAATCATTTGATTAAAATGGGAGACGGGCTTTCTGTAATTCGGAGCTTTCTGGATAACGGGTTTCCGGATAAGGGATCCCATTCCTGTACAGCTATAAGCACTCACAGAAACAATGCACTGAGTTCTCTGTCAAAAGAAACAGGATTTGTTGTCTCTTTGTTTTCCTCTGCCAGAGACATGCAGCTGTCTCCTGCTCCCCCCTCCCTCAAGAATGCTAAGAACCAATCAGAGCCAATCAGCAGGAAGCTTCCTCATAGTCTTACTAACTGAGTATGTACATCAATCTTGGTCTTGGTGCAGGAGCGAGGCATTATGGGAACTTTCTTTACAGAGCTTGGCTACTGGATATTTGTAGAGTAATTTTACCCATGGAATAAACCGCCCCCCTAGGCCAAATCTCCGCAAGACCTCCAACAAATAGTCCCATTCTACCGAATCAAAGGCCTTTTCTGAGTTGAGAGAGGCTACTACTCTGGTACCGCTGTTGGCGTGGGGGATTTGGAGGTTGGTAAACAGACAACGTAGGTTGAAGTCCGTCGCCCTGCCAGGCATGAAGCCTGATTGGTCTGGGCGCACCAGGCCTTCCACTGCCCGGGTAAGTCTGGAAGATAGTACCTTTGCCAATACTTTAGTGCCTGTGTTGATAAGGGATATTGGGCAGTATGAGCTGAAGAGGGTAGGATCTTGACCAGCTTTGGGGATAACAACTATAAGTGCTTCAGCAAAGGAGGGGGGTAGGGGTTGGGAATCCCAAGCTGCTTGGAATGTGTTTAATAGGTGAGGTGCCACCAGATCGTTTAAGGCCTTATACCAGTCTGGGGGGAGTCCATCCAGCCCAGGTGTTTTGTTAGAGGGAAGGGTCTGTATCGCCTGACTGACCTCTTCAGTCGTGATAGTTGGGTTCAACCAGGCTCTCTCTGAGGGGTTTAACCTGGGTATTGGTATGGAATCTAGGAAGTGGCGCAACTGGGAAGGTGTGTAGGCAATAGTGGAACTATACAATTTTTGGTATTAGGAGGCAAATGGCTCAGCTATCAAGTGGGGTTCATGTACTGTAGCGCCACTTTCAGTTTGGATACGTGGTACAGCTGTGGAGGCCTGTTGTTGTTTGTCTAGTATAGCTAGTATTTTGTTGTTTTTGTCTCCTTGGTCAAATATACCCTGTGTATATATCAGTGATCCCCAACAAGTGGATTGTGAGCAACACGTTGCTCACCAACCCCTTGGATGTTGCTCCCAGGGGCCTCAAAGCAGGGGCTTATTTTTGAATTCCTGGCTTGGAGGCAAGTTTTGGTTGCATAAACCCAGTGTAATTGCCAAAGAGAGCCTTCTATAGGCAGCCAGTCCACATAGGTGCTACCAAATAGCCAATTATAGCTCTTATTTGCACCCCCAGAACTTTTTTCATTCTTGTGTTGCTCACCAAATTCTTTTCCATTTGAATGGGGATCCCTGATATATATAATGGGGCTTTTTGGGGACTAGTGGACTCACTGACGAGGGCAGCTTCTGCTCTCCTCACCTCCTCATATGTGTCTGTTGTGGGGTTGTTAAAGTGATTTTGTTGGGTCTCTGACAGGTGTTCTTCAGCTTTTGTGACTGATTCTTTGGCCGCTTTTCTTGCTTGAGTGATAAGTGTAGTAAAGGAGCCCCGTGTGGTTGCTTTTAAGACATCCCATACTATGCCTTCTGATGCAGACCCGGTATTGTGTTCCCAGTACTCTATATGCTTTTCTGTTGAGTCTGTAAAGCCAAAGGGGGCTTAGGCACCAAAGTCTGTCTGCGGGGATGGGGAGCCATCGAAAACTCAATAAAAGGGGAGAGTGGTCTGATAGGTGTTGAGGCAGGTAGGAGATTTGCTCTACTAGTGGGAGTATATCTGGTGTGGCTAAGGCTTTATCAATTCTGGAGAAGGTTTTGTGTGGTAGGGATTGGCAGGTGTATGTCTTGGTATCGGGGTATCTCCAGAGCCAGATGTCAGAGAGGCCTAGGGAGTTTACCCAGTGTGTAAAGTTAGTGGGACCCACAGTTATGGAATTCAGTCTGTCCCTGGCCAGATCCATAACTTGATTCATATCTCCCATGATACAAAGTGGGGCAGGAGGCAACTCAGCCAGTTTTTTCCCAATGTTTTCTAATAGCGTAATAGTAAATGGAGGTGGGACGTACACATTAACCACATCAACTGCTTGTTAGCAAGTAGACAAGCTATTAATATGTACCTGCCATAGTGACCTGATGCTATTTGGATTAATTCAAAGGGAAGGTTTTTCGTAATTAGTACAGATACACCGCTAGAATGAGGTGTGGAAGGTCCAACCTACCCAATGGATTTTTGAGCGCCAAGGTTTTTTGTCCGAGTCTCTTGAAGAAGCAAGATAGAGGGGGGAGTACCTCTTCAGGTATATCCACATGAGGCTTTGCTTATATTTGGAATTCAATCCGCGGATATTCCAGGACATAATAATATAGGAAACCATTTATGTAGCAATAGAGAATATGCCTCGTTTGCGTCCTGCCACAGATAAGGCACCAATCTTGTAGCAACACATATAGCAATAATAAAAATACAATAACAGAGAAGAAAAAAAACGCCTGCTCCCACCCTACCCACCCCCCAAACTTGAGTGGGACCCATAACTGAAACACCAAACGGTTAAGTTAAATATGCAAGATATCACTGAGGTGATATTGTATCTTATTGTATGTATGTATTGCTGTAGAACCCAGCAGGTAGGCGCCAACCATGAACATAGAAAGGATGAACACTTAGAGCAGTCTTGTCACCTATTGAATGTTGCAGCCGGTTGTGGGATTTAGCCGAGCAATGGGAAATAGGTCTCAGATTCCTAGCATGTCTCCTCTCAGGAAGTACAGTCCATTGGAGTAGGCATGGAAGTTTTTGTTTTCCTCAGGGGATCATGTTGTATATATGTAGAGAGAAAAGGGGTTCCAAGGGGTTTCTGATAGTTGAAATGGTTGCCTTAGTATCCTGTTATTGTAGGTTGGTTAAGGTTCATTGCCGGAGAGGCTCTGCTGAGAATGTAGGGGAGGATATCCATCGTGGGATTCCGATAATTGCTGGGGATAATTGGGAATTTGTTCCCAGGTAGAGTTAGGTAGCTTGTTCCGGTACATTTATAGGCTTCAAAGAACTGTGTATAGCAGTGTTATTGATACAGGTAGGGGATCCCTTATCTGGAAACCCGTTATCCAGAAAGTTCCAAATTATGAAAAGGCCATCTCCCATAGACTCCATTATAAAGAAATGACTCTAATTTTTTGAAATTATTTCCTTTTTCTCTGTAATAATAAAACAGTACCTTGTACTTGATCCCAACTAAGATATGATTAATCCTTATTAGAAGCAAAATAAGCCTACTGGGTTTATTCAACATTTTAATGATTTGTAGCAGACTTAAGTTTTGGAGATCCAAATTACGGAAAGACCCCTTATCCAGAATACCCCAGGTCCCATGCATTCTGGATAACAGGTGCCATACCTGTACCTAGCCCTTTTTGGAGTGGAGCGATTGCCTGGCCCTTTTGGTTCAAGCCACTTATCCACTTCTGGTTCAAAGTGAAAAATTGTGTAGTACAGGTATGGGGCCCATTATCCAGAATGCTCGGGACCTGGGGTTTTCCGAATAAGGGATCTTTTCGTAATTTGGATCTCCATAACTTAAGTTTGCTTTAAATATTGAATAAACCCCATAGGATTGTTTTGCCTCCAATAAGGATTAATTATATCTTAGTTGGGTACTGTTTTATTATTACAGAGAAAAAGCAAATCCTTTTTGAAAATTAGAATTATTTGCTTATAATTGAGTCTATGGGAGATGGCCTTTCCGTAATTCGGAACTTTCTGGATAACGGGTTTCTGGATAAGGGATCCCATACCTACTGTATACATCATATTATGCATAAAACTGCAAGGGGCCTATTTACAAATGTGGCAATGTAACATATCTTGCTAATGGATAAAAATGTCCCAATGCCACAAATTTTTAACTTACGTGACATATACATTCTACGTGCACAGGCCTGTAAGAGACAGAGCCAGCTTGCAGCTGCTGTTGCCAGTTGTGAAAAACTACTTTGTGAATTATAAGTAGGCTGATGATATGAAAAACTGATTGATAAAAAATCAACAAATTAAAGATGAGCTATTTACAAGTGAATGAATGAATCATTTATTATCGATCCATCTTTTTGAAGCACATGGTATTTGTTTTATTTTTTTTCCCCTTTACTGTATTATTAAAAATGCTGCTATTGAGGTTTTGCTGCTTTATGGAGCAAAGTTGTTAAACCTTAATAGTAACATTCATAATGGAAAACAATGAAACAAATATCACCTGTTTCAAAATAGATAGAGGTCACTGACATTATTTTCCAAATCTTTGTTATAATTTAAAATGTTGCATTCCCCTGGGTTTCTCTGAATGTACTCACCTTGGAGTTCAGCAACACAACTGACTTGTCTCTTGCTGTAAACGTGGACATGTCAACCCCAAATATAATTTTTTCTGCCTAATAAAAGAAAACATAATTCTAAGCAAGTTTCCAATATGAATTTATTAAAAATTATTAGTGCTTTAAAAGTTATTTGCAAATGTAATTTCTATAGAAAGCAGCATTTGCATGAATTTGCTGAATGCCAGAGCCACCAGGGCAGAGAATAGAAAACACAGGCAGACACTGCTTTTAATAGCAGTTATTTATACAAATAACTAAAATAAAACATTATAAATATGTAATGAATGTATATTGCAAAGTTGCTTAGAAGTAAGTTTTCTTTTATTAGGCAAAACATTATTTTTGGGGTTGACATGTCCTATAAGAAATCTCTTAGCTGGACTAATAAATTCACAGAACAAGCGCTCTGTATATAAAACTTGCTGAATTCCAAGATTTTTTTTACAAGCAGTTCCCTTTGTCAGAAAATGCTGAAATGTGTCCCTAGTCCCAGACTGAATACTTGTCATTCCAAAACAATCCTATTAGGTTTAATTAATGTTTAAATAATTTTTTTTATGTAGACTTAAGGTAGGAGATCTGAATTACGGAAAGACCCCTTATCTGGAAAACCCCTTTCCCGAGCTTTCTGGATAACGGGTCCCATACCTGAGCCCTAAAAGACCCATTCAGACGCTGCACAAAGTAGGCCAGCATGAAGATTATTGGGTACCCAGTTATACTACCGAATAACCACCAAATTCATATTGGCAGCTGTACATTAAAGCTACAGTCTGAGAACGTCTATAGAATGACATGTCTCCACCGCTGCCCCTTATAGCTCTCTGATAAATTGCAGAGTCTGTCCCCCACCCAGGCCACACAGCCAAATCCCGCCTATCGATAGGATAACACCAATAAAGGAAGCGCTAAGGCATATACGCCCATCTCAAACTTTCTCGTCCTAGTCACCATATGGATTGGACGGATTTTTGCCCACACACGCCATGGCGTCTGAGGCACTAGCAAGTCACGTGACGCAGACTCCAGGCTGCGGGATTGCCAGAAGTGACATTGGCACCATTGGATGACACTTTTGACGCGAAATCTCTGTTCTAGAAGCCGAACGTAACTGAGCACGCCGCTAAGTCAGCTGGTGACGTAAGGCGTTTTGGTCGTCAGGTGACGGTGCGTGGCGTCTGCCATCTTGTGTTGTTGGGCTTGTGGATTCGCTTCGGGTGTGAAGCAGAGAGAGGTACGGAGTGGCTCGGTAGTGCCCTCGCTTTCATTTTGTGGCGGGATATTGAGCGGGGTAGTGTGAGAAGGGAAGCGAGATTGCGTATATGTTCGTGTGGTGCCCTCATAGTCATATATCCGCTCGCATGAGGCAGGGAGAGAGGAGCTATGAGCCTACACATGTGCATGGGCTTCACTATTGGGCGCTCTGCTAGCGTTCTACGGCACGGCTCTCTAAACTGTTAGCGCTTAATTAAAGCTACTAGGTGACGTTTGCGGGCACGGCGTGCTGAGGACGCTGGGAGTCGTAGTTAAACAGTTGCTAGTAACTGAAGGTTTAAAATCAGTGGCATACGATGTATAAACAACATCTAAACGTGCGATCTAAATACGTATATGTATGCCGGACCTAACTGGAAAGTTGAGCTTCATCTTGATTTGTTTGAGTTAGTTGAAGTGAACGGTTGCTGTGGAGATTGCACAGTCTGGGGTGATAAGTGGAGAAAAAGTGCATTAAAACTCGTCGGCAAGACCAATGATTACTACTTGGTAGAAGAGCAGATGAAATGCAACACTCGCACAACGTCACTTCCTGCTGACAACTCTCCCCCTAAGCTTGTGGGCTCTTTATATAGACATGCTTTTAACTTCATACCAGTTGCCTCAAGATTGGGCACACTCTGAATACTGACTGTGGCTTTTTGGAAATATCAAGCCACCCCCTCTCCCATGTCCAGTCAGCTTTTTGGTCCTTACCTGAGACCTTTATAGTACAAGAACTTCATAACCTATAAAATATTTCCTTTGGGTAATGGCTAATTGGGCAATTTCTAATTGCCACATGTGGGAGTGATGGGCACATCTCAGAAAAGGAAGTTTTCCCTGTGTCTGCACCGTAGCCCAACTAACCAGCTTCTGCAACCAGTGGGAACATGACTTGTGTGTACACTGCGCAGTCTGGCACGCCGGCAGCGAAAATACATCCGTGCCTTTTTAAGGGTATCTGTTGACTAGGTGGTTCATATCTGCCACATGTAGGAACAGGGGGGACTAGTGCACCACATATTGGGCACTTGTCTCAGGTGCAATATGCCCTGGGTGCCATTGCCTTCTAGTTAGATGTTATATAACAAGTGGGTATCCATGAACTAGTTATAAACTAGTCGGGGCAGGCTGCAGCAGCACTGTTTGTTGTTTTGTTGCTGCAATGCTGTCTGGCTTTACAAGAGGGGGAGAAAACATTGTTGCCCCCTATTAAAAGTGTCCCTCTCCAGCTCTAAGTGCCAACAAGAGCACAAGCAACAAAACACTAGAAGTTATAGACACATCTGTACACTTGTGTAAGAGGCTGATTAGTTGGGCTGTGGTACATAGGCATATTCTTCCTCATACAGATGCCACACACTGCCACTCTCACATGTGACTGCTCGAGTTCTGGCTCTTCTCATCCTGGAAAACTGACTGGCGCAGTGCCTCATTACCAGTGTTGGTACCAATGATATCACATATTTCCCTTTCAAGTAAATTGGATCATTCCCCACTGCTGTAGAACACCAACGAAAAATCCAATTTTTGAATTCTTCTACCAGTGATTTCTATCAAGTATTTGTAAAACTGAATACTTTGTACCTGTTTTTCTAAAAAAAAAAAAATTTTATGTCCTGTTTTATGGCATTTGTCTTTGCTGATGTGTCTCTCTCAGCAGGTGACTTTTATCTGTTGTATAAACAAACACCCACCATTTCAAGTAGTGTACCTTTCTGGGTTGTCTTGGGTAAACAACCTGTAACAATCTGTGGTCTTTAGAATGCCGGTATAAGTAAATAACCTTTAGAACATGTGAAAGGAAAATTATTGTGAAAATAAAGAAATAGTGTAAGCTTATTCTTGTGAAAATAATTTGTATAATGAATTAAAAATGTTGTACATTTCTGAAATATTCTTAAATTGCATTTAAAGGGCACATATCACTTTAAATGCCCCCCCCCCTCCCGAAAGTGTGAGTTGGCAGAAACCATAGTATATGGGAGAAATCATAGTATTCTTCTAAGAAAAGCAGACACACCAACCAGTCTATGCCATACACGTGCATATAACTAGTGAGCTGGAGCACACACTTATTATGCATGTGCCCCAACCTGATTGGCCACACTGCAACCCCCTATAACATGTATGTCAAACACAAGGCCCGGGGGCCAAATCCGGCCCACCTGGCTGTTTTATGTGGCCCTTGGTGAGTGTGTCTGACCATCCAGCCTGGTTAATTTCCATTTTCCTCACATAGTAACTAAGACTAAGGGGTATATTTATCATGCTGTGTAAAAAGTGGAGTGAAGCATTACCACTAATGTTGCCCAAGGCATCCAATCAGTAATCAGATTTCAACAGTAGTAAAGCATCTATTGGCTGCTATGAGCAACATCACCGGTAATGTCTTACTCCACTTTTTACATAGTGTGATAAATATACCCCTTAGTATCTTACTAAGTATATTAATAAAAAATTTGTCCCGCAACTTAGCCTGTGTTTTAGATTTCTGCACCCTTATGTGATTGAGTTTGACACCCCTGCCCTATAGTGTAGATACCAGAGCACTGAACAGTTATTTTTTAGGCCCCACTTCCCCCAGTGACCCTAATAGTAATACTCCTACAACACACCATCTTATTGCTTGCTCCCAGGTTTCTCCTGTGCCCATTAATGCAAATGCAAAGAAGTAGTGATGTGAGTGTCAGGAAAAATGTTACCATGGTGGGACCCACACCCAACCCATAACTGCTTCTTCCTGCTCTTTATGCTACTTCTGCCAGTGCCTCTGGTTCCAAGACGGGGAATCTTCGGCAGCAGAGTAGGGTTGTTCTTCCCCAGGCTGACCCACACCCTAGCCAAACCCAGAATGGTCACCTAAATTTTAACCCAAACCTGCCTGGTCCCGCACATCAGTGACTCGGTAGAATGGGGTTAATGGAAACTGTAGTTAAACAGCAACTAGAGTCAGTGGAGGCTCAATAATCTGATTTGGGATTGTTGGTCCCCAGTGTTTTGCCTTAAAGGAACAGTAACACCAAAAAATTTAAAAGTTTTGAAGTAAATTAAATATAATGTACTGTTGCCCTGCACTGGTAAAAGTTGTGTGTTTGCTACAGTAACTCTAATATAGTTTATATAAATAAGCTGCTGTGTAGCCCTGGGGGCAGCCATTCAAGCTGGAAAAAAGGAGAAAAGGCACAGGTTACATAGCAGATAACGGATAAGCTCTGTAGAATACAATAGTGTTTTATCTGTTATCTGCTAAGTGCCTGTGCCTTTTCTCCTTTGAATGGCTGCCCCCATGGCTACATAGCAGTATTTATATAAACCATAGTAGTGTTTCTGAGGCAAACACACCAGTTGTACCAGGCAGTGCAGGGCAGCAGTACATTATATTGGAATTTCTTTCATACACTTGAATTTTTTGGTGTTACTGTTCCTTTAAAGGGCAAAATTGCTCAAAAATGTGCTCCCGGTGCAGGTTGCCATGTTTAGTGGTGTACATGTACATAATGAGCACTCTCACCCCCCGGCATGCTCGTTATGGGCGGATGTGATGCCACACAGCACTATTCTCAGTGCAACGACATGGCTGCCTGCACCAGGAGCTCCTTCTTAGGAGGATAACTACCTGGGAATTACGATAACTGCTGGGAGTTGTAGGGCGCTGTTCTCTACCAGGTGTCAGCCCATAGTTGCCATTTCTGCATTGCATGTTGGAGGGGTGTGTGAGCCAAGTGGAAATCTTTCTGCCTTTGGGTATTGGCAATTAGAAGAGTTGTGTATAAATGCTTTGGGTGAGTACCAGGTTAAGCTGTACCAGTGTAGCGCTTTTTATTCCATTTATATGTAAATACAAACATCACTTAGCCATTTCATTCTTACCTTGCTTTTTTTGGCTCTTCATTGTCACAGAATGCAGATTTGTATCTCTTGGCTGCTAATTGCCATTATCCCATGTGTCTCAGGAATGGTTTAGGTTTAGGAAAGCTCAGGCCTTGAGTAGTGTTACATGTATACTGGCAGCTGTTTTTGTTTTGAATGGCAACAACAGCAAGGGAGTGCCTAGCCACTGGTTTGGGCAGGAGGTGGCATTTGTAAGTAATTTACTGTCGCCTCATAAGGATATGTAAGCTGTGCATATTTTTTTAGATACCCGAAATTCGTTGAAATCTTTGAAATCATTTTTTAAGGGTAAATCCCTAAACAAAACAGCAAGTTTGATATTTTTGTGGCCCACTAGATTTGCACAGTCTGCACATTTCTCAACTGTCGCGAAAAGATCAGGTTGTGTGTCTCTCATTCCTTCTCTCATTGCCAGATACAGCATTTGCACACTGGCTCTGATTATTTCTGGAATACTCACGGAATGTTTACATTTTGCAGCCATTAAAGCATTTTTAGTGGGTTATGTAGCTGACACAAAAAAGGTGGGGGGGATATATATATAATATGCCTGTGTATCCATTTGTTCACGTTTGCATTGCAGTTTAACTACCTATCCACAGTGGACCATGCGTGCTTCTTTATGAATATCCTGTAAAGCGCTGCATACATAAGTAGCGCTTTATAAAAATAAAACCCTGGCTGCACAGGGTTTACTTGCTCAATATCCAATAAAAGCTCCATAATCCTGGTTGGATTTGCCCATTTGAGTGACTTCCTACCTATGCCAGATTTAAATCCTTGACCAATTTACCATGATCCAGTGGAATGGCATGGCAGTGCAACCTGAGGCACAGTGTTGCTGGGACTGTATTGCACACCATTCTCTGTGTATAGAAGACTAGAATTCCAGTGGTCTGGATATGACAGCAGTACCTGTATCATAGTTCTGGGTCCTTGATCACCAATGGCTCACGAGATTCATTTATTCGAGACCGGGTATTTAGATTCATGCTGCTGTTTACCACCATATCACCCTACTGCCCACAAACACAAATAACCCTATCATTGGCAAAGTGTTGTGACAGCACAGAGCTAGGTCCTAGAGTTCACTGTGTGACCAAGGTACTGTGTGTGATATTGTTTTCTCTGTTTCATGTGTCTGTATGTGGGATTTGGCTTTTCATTTTATCATTTTGTAGTGACTTTAAAATATTGTCTCTGCTGCTGATCATATTGCTAGAGGGCTGACACTGCACCTGTCTACTGAACAATGCACCAGCCAATAGGAAATGGGCACTGTTTCTGACAAAAAAAAAATGCTTCTAGTTTCCTGTTGGTAGCTGCTTTGCTCTTGTTTTAAAGGGGTGGTTCACCTTTAAGTTAACTTTTCAATTGGTCTTCATTATTTATTTGTGTTTAGTTTTTAATTATTTGCCTTCTTTTTCCAACTCTTTGAAGTTTTTAAATGGGGGTCACTGCACTGTGCCAGCAATGAAAAAAACTATTGCTCTGTGAGGCTATAATGGTATTGTAATTGCTACATTTTATTACTTATGTTTTATTAATTATGTTTCTATTCAGTCCCCTACTATTCATATTCCATTCTCTTATCCAAACCACTCCCTGGTTGCTAAAGTAACTTGGATCCTAGCAACCAAATAGCTACTGAAAATTGGAGAGCTTGTGAACTGAAAATGAAATAAGTAAAAAACTACAAATAATAAAGAATGAAGACCACTTGCAAATCGTCTCCCTCCCTCACTCCCTACATCATAGGGATCATCAAATGTTAACAACCCCTTTTAATCCAGGGGCAGAGAACGGTATGCATTTAACAAAGAACAGGCCAAATTGCAATGTGGGTTATTTTACTCTTTAGCAGTCAAATAAGTGTGCTCTGTTTCTGACTTTAGATTGCCTTGAAAGGGATTTAGTATTTGAAAAGTTTTTACATTGTTTAAATTGTTACACATGCTCACGGAACTGCTGAATGGCTATTCTTGATGACATTTGTGCTTTGCTTGCAAGATCCAGTGAGCACAAATAGATTGCAAGCAATAATGCCAGAGCAGCATTGGTAATGCTTTATCTTTCTTTAGCTTTATCATTCTACCAAATCATTGCTCTTACAACCTTTCAACTTCCATCCCACCGGCGAACATGTAAGTCGCCGGCGGGATGGCAGACGCGGCGGGGCGATTTCAGGGAATCGCCGAAAAAGACTCGCGAGTCTTTTTCGGCGATTTGTGCGAAATCGCGCTGCCGCGTCTGCCATCCCGCTGGCGACTTACATGTTCGCCGGTGGGATGGCAGGGGTAGGCAACTCGGGGAGATTAGTCGCCCGCGAACAGGGAGTTTTGCCGCGGGCGACTAATCTCCCGTGTGCCAGAGCCCTTAGGTTGCACCTCTAAGATTGAAAAAAAGTGTTGCTTTGAATGAGCCATTTTCTGAGGTTTCTCGGTTTCTGTTGTATTGCAACATGGCAGTTTAAAATGTTACATATCAATCTCTCAAATACATGGGTGAGAACCTTAAGCCCTCTGCTATGAAGATAAAGCAAAAACTCGCGCTGCCAACTTTTTGCTGTTGCTGGGATGGTGGGAATATTAGTGCAACAACATGTAGTGGAGTGCAGGTTGCCAAATACACACACACAACCTCTATTTTATGTATTTCAGGGGACCACAAAACCTGGTTTAAAATCAGGGATATGATGCATTGAACTGGTGGGACTTCAGAAAGATGGTGTAAAATTTGGAAAAACTGCCATTTGCAAGTAGGCAGGCAGTGTGATAGTGCATATCTTGCTTTTCAGCTTGTTCGCTAATAGTCTTATCACTTAATGCTGTGTCATGCCTATATGGAATGCTTCATATTCCTGCCAGCAACAAATGATTGTGCCATTCAGAATGGTTTCTCACTGCACAGGCATACAACTGCAATGTTATTCCTAAAAGGATAAAATGACTTGAAAATCATCAGAATCTTGTAGTCAGAAGTTATATAAACAGATTTATAGTTGATGTTCATGTATTTTACATATGTTTTCCCTTTTTGGTCTGCCTCTCTAATCTGGAATTTCAATTGGTTGCAAAGCTCAAGAGCTTTCAGCTACCGGAAAGCAAATATCTCATGAGCCTTAAGGCTAGTGCCACACGGGCTGATTTTCAGCCTACGGAAGAACACAGGCCAAAAATCAGCCCTTATGCTGTCACTAACCTACTACCTTGCCTGTACCCGGAAGCATAGACTCCACCCGAGTGCAGGCAGGCGCAGCTGATATCAGCTGTGAAATGGGACTCTTCCAGTCCATAATAGATACTACTGCCTGGTTGCCATGGTAGGAAATTGTAGCAACCATACACATTTTAAAGGAGAACTAAAACATAACTAAAGCAGTAGGCTAGAAATATTGTACATTTTGGGCTTCTGTAACAGCCCAAGGCAACCACAGCCCTTTAGCAGGGAAGATCTGTGCCCCCAAAGGTTCCCCAGTAGCCCCCCATCTTTTTTTCTGCTGATTCCCTGCACATGCTCTGTGCTGCTGTCACTTACCTGAGCTTAGGGACCCACTCACAATATACTGTATATATAGAATAGAATAGAAATGTCAAAATATAAGGCTGTTTTTTATTCAGATACACATTACATGGATGCTCTGAAACCAGTTTAATTAGTATCAGAATTTAATAACCAGCCCTATAGCATCAGTTTATATAACAGGACAACCTCATTTTCTGCATGAAAATTTGCGACAACCCCTATTTAGCTTCTCAGCAGCTGCCCAGAGCCCACCGAGCATGTGCAGTGTCCCGGAGAGTTCTAACAGAATCCAAGATGGGAAGCTGATGTGACAACTATAAAGACCCATATCATTACTACTATAGAGATGCTGCAACCTTAGGCTGGTGCAGTCAGTTTAGTATATAAAATATGGCATTTCTAGCCATATTCATCTTAACAAATTCCTAAAATGTAAAAGCTACAATGGAGAACAAAATGATGTCCAGCTGTAAATCTTAAAGAAACACTAACAGCAAAAAATGAAAGTGTATTTTACTGTAATTACTTTTATACACTGTTGCCCTGCACTGGTGCAACTGGTGCATTTGCCTCAGAAAGACTACTATAGTTTATATTAACAAAGTTGCCGTGTAGCCATTGGGGGCAGATAACAGATGAAACCCCATTATATTGTATAGAGCTTATCTGTTATCTGCTATATAACCTGTGCCTTTTCTCTTTTCCAGCTTGAATTGCTGCCCCCATGGCTACACAGCAGCTTATTTATATAAACAATAGTAGTGTTTCTGTAGCAAATACACCAGTTTTACCAGTGCAGGGCAACAGTACATTATATTTGAATTACTTTAAAACCCTTTCATTTTTTGGTGTTACTGTTCCTTTAAAATACCAGTGCTAATTGTATTTAAATGAACAGACTGGCTCAGCATAGTCTTCTACAGTGCAGGTCACCCGTAACTTTCCAGGCAACCACAGGCCGAGCCTGTCAGACTTGGTGCATGTGCAGGGGTGCCTAAAAAATGCTGTTAGGCCGCCCTTATAAAAACTACTTTTGCCCAGTGTGCTTATTAAAGCACAGTTGGGGTAACAGCTATGCAATTAGTCACTGCTACCCCCAAGTAAGTTCTTAAGGGGAAGTTGCCTTTCAATCAGCCATCTATTTACTAGTAAACTCTCGCCAATATTTCTTTCTGTGAGTGCTTAGGATGTCCGCCATTGGACCTACCTTGTCTGGAGACTGCCCACAGAGGTGTAAGGCAAGCATGCATAGCTCACAGACACCAGCATGATCAACTTTGCATTATGTGTTGGCTTCTTGTTGGTGACTACATATTTATTACAACAGTTTTTTTTGCTTAGGAACAGTCATTTATTCAGAAAAAAGACATCTAGGCTGATAGTGTAAAGAGTTTATTTACAGTTGCACAGGTGTCTTTATTAAAATGAAGAAATACAATTCTGGGTATTAAAATTGGCAGATTGACCCAACACTTTCAATACCTTGCTGGTCTGGCACCTGATAAAAGGAGGCCTTTGTTCAGATCTCTCTGGATTAAGCAGTAACAGAGTAAGCATTCTGTTCACATCCTTAGCCATATGGTTAGAAAGCTTTTTACCCTTGACCCTGGGAATTAATGAAATGCATGGGAGGCTTTTTTTGTTCAGGCATTTGCTTTACACCATGGTTCCTCAGTCTATGTTGTTTATATGGCAACTACTAAGACAGAGTTAGGCGCATTCATTAATGTATGTTACATAACTATACAGGTTTTAAAAAAATGTAGGATTTTGTCACATTAAAAGACAGTTACTTGTATCTAAAATTATTTTATTGTGGAACAAATTCTTTCATCTTAAATAGAAATATATTAATGTGCATAAATGAGAACAATGCAATTTACTAATTACAACAGCAGGGGGCAGAAGCAAATCTTCATATCCCCATCTCTTATAAAGGGTATAGGGCTTTTTTGCATTCCACTGCTTCACAGTTTGGGAAGATAATTCATTGAATACTAGTCATGGTCATTGATTTTTCTGCTTTCCAGAGGAAACTGTTTTAGCTCCATTGGTCTGTCTGCTTTTGGAGCCCCTCAGCTGACAAATGTCAATGTTAAACCTCCATACTTGTGGTATTAGAAGTAAGAGTGCTTATTGACTGATTTACAAACTTTTTTTAAAGGGCATATTCTGTTTATTTAAAGCTTCAATATTGTTAATTACTCTTAAATGCATTTATATATTACGCAATACATTGACTGCTGTTTAACCATATATTGTATGGTTGACTCTGCAGTGTGTGTGTTTTTAAAGAAGTGCAGTTGTAAGGAGCTCATTTGGCAACCCCTGTCTCAGACACCCATTAAATGTGGCTACCACTGTAGCCAGACACCCATTAAATCCACATACCACAGGTATAATTAATAAGTAGCTGGGATGTTCATTGCATGACTGCAATAACCAGAAAAGTCTGCACTATGCGTCAGAGTTGGGGATCAGCTCTTCAGTATGGGTTTTACATTCACTTTAAAAAAAACAGATGTAGAAGGGTCACTAACACCAGCAACAAAAAAACTTGTGAGGTTGCATATGTGTTTGCTAGTTATATGCTAGTTATATATCTTTTCAGACCCTTTAGCATTCATTTTCCAGTGTTTCATTCAAGCCACTGCCTAGTTACTATTGTAAATTGGACTCCATTAACAAAATAGTTGCTGATATTTCAAACTGGAGAGCTGCTGAACAAAAATATAAATTCAAAAACCACAATAAAGACCTATTGCAGATTTTCTCATGATGTCACTATCTACATCAGTGATCCCCAACCAATGGCTCATGAGCAACATGTTGCTCACCGACCCATTGGATGTTGCTCCAAAACCAGGTTATTTTTCAATTCCTGAGTACCAAATAAAACCGCCGGTAAGTGAATAGAGTTCATAGAGGCTACCTAATAGCCAATCTTAGCCCTTATTTGGCACCTCCATGAACTTTTGATGCCTGTGTTGCTCTTCAAGTCTTTTTACATTTGAGTGTGACTTAGATTTGAGATTTATCTATTTCTCTCGTCCAGAATTTCATCGTTTAGAAGAACCTAAAGAAACAAAAAGCATTATGACAGCTGAGACTCAGACCCTGAACTTTGGCCCTGAGTGGTGAGTTACATATTTCTGAATGACTGAGAAAAACATTAAAGTAGGTGTAGAACAGAATGCAAACTGGGGAAGTGGGGTTATATATGTTCTGCTAGATCTCATTCAGTCAGTGCTGGATACTTGGGAGAAATGCATGATACCTGGTGCTATAAATGGAAACAGTACTCTAGACTATGGTAGGATCATGCCACCTCCAATCCAGAATATAGGAGTGTGTTAGTATTAGTAGTAAGATTTTTCCTTTGCTTTGGTAGACACCTTATCTCTAGGTACCTCAGGGCTAAAAATGACATTGTAAACACCTAGGGCATAGCTCTTAAATAACATTTGAACAATGTTTGCTAGTGGTCCCATGCTGAAGACTATTCCTGAAAGTCTGATGGGAATCCAGTTAAATAGTGGTATGTCCATATTATTAGGTCATGCCCTTTAAAGGAAAAAACCCTGTTTTATCTAAATAATTATTCATAATTTTCAAAAATATACTATTTTAGTAGTATGTGCGCTTGGGTACTCCTAAATAGAAAATTGTCATTTTGAGAATTAAGGGCCACCTCCTGGGATCATAGGATTCATAATGCACACAAACAAGCCAAGGCACACGTACACACTAGGCCCCATCAGCCAATTAATGGACAGATTTCTGTCTTTTGCTTCCATACTACTTCCTGTTACAGTTAGAGCTGCATTATTTCCTGTCATGTGATCTCTGAGGAAGCACATGGCCCATCACTAAATGGGAGATCAAGGGAAAGGATAAAAAAGGGCAATATTTACTGATATATATTCCAGTTTGGTAAGATTTTCAATAGGTTGCTTAGCATAATAAAATCTATTGGTTACGTTTTTATTCTGGGGGTTATAGGTTTAATTCACCTTTTAAATATTATGTATTTGTCCAATAGTAAATTACATAGCACTCTTTCTCTGTTGCAGGCTTAGGGCTTTGTCTAGTGGAGGTTCTGTCATTTCTCCACCCCTCTCCCCGGCGTTGCCAAAGTACAAACTTGCAGATTTTCGGTACGGGCGGGAAGAGATGTTAGCACTTTATGTAAAGGACAATAAGGTAAGAAAGTAGAGCATTACACTTCCATGTACATAATTACTCTTTGTCATGCAACCCTTTTGGACTTTGCTGGGGACAGAAATGATGTCAGTTTCACTATACTGGGACTAGACAAATTTGATCAGAATAATAACATTTTGCTCCCACTGTGTACACCTAGTCGCGCTATCCTTCTGTTAAGCCTGCAGTCTGATTGGTTGGATTTCTTGACACTTTGGCTAGTGTTGTCACATTAGAAATCCACAATGTTCTTTTTGTGTTTTGTAGGTTCCATTAGACCTTTTGGACAAAGAGTTCCTTCCTATTTTGAATGATGAGCCCCTACTACCACTGGCACTTGTTCCATTTACTGAAGAAGAACAGGTTAGTATATGAACATATTGTAATTTTAAAAAGGATATATATAGATTTGGTAGAATCTGTTCCCCCTTTAGAGATCGTAGTTGGTAAATGCTGTAGGCAGTGCCTGCCAGCCACACTCCTTAATTTAGCTCCAAACCTTCGGTGTGCAGGCAGTTGCTGTGAGTACTTTTTTAGTTTGATTTAACTATTCTAACGAAGACCATCTACTGTACATCAGGTGTCCAGGTGTATCTTACTGGTTTAGGCAGATACTCTAACCTTGTGGTATCATTTTTTTTTTTAGGTACTGTTTAGTCTTAGTTTTATGTTTGAGAAGCACCTTTTAAGAAGAACTAACATTTATCTTAAAATTAGTAATTTTGCAGCATATGCTCACCCCCCTTTTTTTTTTTTGAGCAAGAAACTGATTTCAACTTCCCAGTGCTCCATTCAGTTGGCACTAGCATATGATTACTAGATCAGATCAGCTCTACTCTACTACCCCCATCCACTCCTTCTCAACAGGGCAGTATAATGATGACAAGCAAATAATTGTAGTGGCAGGTCTTCTAAATGTTGTTTAAATGTTGCGCATAATATGACTAGAAGCATATAGGAATGAGAGTGTATTGGGACAACTAAAGCACAAATGTTAAAAACAAAGGCAAAACTGATTCTCTAGAAACTGTGCTTAGTTTTGCCCTTTGTCCCATATGCCTCTAGTCTTGTGAATATACCTCCTTCAATGTTATAGTTTTTACTATTTAAAGATAAATGTTTGTCTGTGTTGTAAGTGGGGAAAAAAAACCCACCAGCTGTGCTTTAAAGGTGGAACTTGATGGCCATGTTTTATTTTTACAACCTATATTACTATGTAGTGTAATTAAATTGAAAGCCTTCTACAGGAAGATAAAACCTAAAAAATTATTATATTATAACTAAATATACTGTTTTTTTTATGTATTCAATTTACTGTACAGGCCCAGATGTTCAGCACTCCTGTTACAATAATGACCCATACCTTTATAGTTGCCTGCATCCGTTCCCCAACTTCTAGGCTTGTTGGGCCATCTTTTAAATGTCAGTGACATCTATCAAATGTCAGTGACATGGCATGTGGTCAAGGCACTCTAGGCTTTTGAGAAGCTAAGATTAGGGGCATGAGGAATCAACAATACATTAGCAGAAAGCTAATCAGCAGCTGGTGCTACAGGGCTAACTAAGTTCTTATATTTCTGTACTGATCTGAATGTTTTTTGTGTATAAACTGTATATTAAGTTGATCCCTAAGCTCAGGTAAATGACCAGGCTAGTTCATGTGCTTTGAACCATTAACGAAGATGGGATGACACTGCTAAATGGTTGTGGTGGCATTGGGCTGGTACAAACACCAATATTGTTGGGGGTCACGAAAAGTCAGAGTGAGAACTGCATCAATGAGACGATGCAGTTCTCGGGCTGACTGAAAAATCAAACCTGCCAGATCGACACCTGACTAATTTTCGCCAGATATGTCGGGTACTGTAGTAGAGGGTCCCCATACGCAGGCTGATAATCTGCCGAATCAGTTTAAAGGGCTCTAATCGGCAACTGAAATATGCCTGCATATGGTTACCTTAATTATTAGAGTTTTATTTCTGCTTTAAGAGCAGTAAATCTACAAAGGGTTCACCTTATCAAACACCACATGTTTCAGGCCTGCTCTTGGCTGGGTCTGTGAGGTATCCAACTGATGACTTACATCTGCCAGTGACCAGGAGTAATGTGGATAAATACTATATTATAGGATAACCATGTGTTATCTTTTCCCTTAACAGAGAAACTTCTCGATGTCTGTAAACAGTGCAGCCGTTCTACGTCTTACTAACAGAGGCAGTAGCGGTGGTGGAGGAACTGTAGTAGGGGCGCCACGAGGTCGGAGTTCCTCCAGGGGTAGAGGTAAGTTTGAAGACTAAATGCAATATATAAAAGCTTTCTACCAATTGTAAATATTTGCCCATTTTAGTTGATCAGCACAATCAAAATTTGGTCAGTTTGCAATTTTTGGCCAACTAGGAAGTAAGGAGGCCCCTCTACTTGGATAACTTAGGTGTTATAGTACACACGAGCCATGAATATCCTGTATATTATTTCCTTATAAATGGCGCCTAGTGATTTCATGTGTTCTAATCTGTCCTTAGTGATGTAATTTCTGTCACATGACTTGCTGAAGCTTCCATTTCTATAATAATGTAAAATATGCGAATATTAGAAGTCACCTCGGAGTTCCATAACCTGTGTAGAAATACTCTGCCCCCGGCCTCATACTTTAATATGGTAATGGAACCCCTTGTGGTTTATAATATCCTTAAATTTTACAAGAGGGAGCACATTATTTACTGTGTAATAATATAATGCTTTTTTTCAGAATTTATCCTGTTCTTATTTTAATAATCATCTTAACCTCATGGGGTTATGTCTTAGCAAGTCATAGTTGTAATGTTCAAAGATTTTAGGTTTTTTATTTTTGTGGATGTCCCTCACATAACTGTCTAATGTCAATTGACAATTGCAAATCCCAGCATCCCACAGTAGCTGAAAGCTGTTGTCATTGCTAGTGGATTTTATAAAGTGACAAACATGACTGCCAATTTTTAATAGATAATTGCATTCTTTTTCCTATGCCTTGGTAAATCACTGACCACAACAGCAAATTGTAGAATGCCTGTTGCTAAATAAGAGATGGAGGCAGATTAAGAGGTAACAGGGAATTGTATTTTAATACTGGGTGGAGTGTTTGGCAACCACCCATGGAAAAAGACTTAAAGACCAACTAAAGCATCAACTTTACTAAATAATTTTTTTTTTTTTCTTCTTTTCTGAAACTTACCCACCACTGCCCGCCTAATGGCTGTTATTTTGTATATGCAGAATTTCTATCAAGTACTGTCACTTTGTTTCCATTTCGTGCATATGTTTGGGGGAAACTGCTTACTGTGTGCATGAGCTGCTTCCTAAACATGAATAGTACAGGTATGGGACCTGTTATCCAGATTGCTCCTGACCTGGGGTTTTCCAGATACGGGATATTTTCATAATTTGGATATCCATACTTGAAGTTTAAGAAAAAAAAATAATTTATACATTAAATAATCCCAATAGGATTGTTTTGCCTCAAAAAAGGAACATTTATATCATAGTGTAAATCAAGTTCAAGGTTCTGTTTTATTATTGAGAAAAAGGAAACCAGTTTTAAAAATGGATTAAAATGGAGTCTATAGGGAGATGGCCTTCCCATAATTCTGAGCTTTCTCGATAACTGATTCAATACCTGTAGTAGTGGCATAATAAATAGATATTATTTGATGTACGTTTTTTTTTTACATCAAAATTTTGAAAGCATTAAAATGATATAGTGATGCCCCTTATTATCTGGATCATCAGCTCCACTTCCCATGTTTTCTGCAAATAACCAGCCGGTGGGCGTTATACCTTTTGGTGTATGCTTGAATGCTGGCAAGGGGAACTTAAAGGAACAGTAACACCAAAAAATGAAAGTGTATAAAAGTAACTAAAATATAATGTGCTGCTGCTCTGCACGGTTAAAAGTTGTGTGTTTACTTCAGAAAGTCTACTATAATTTATATAAATAAGCTGCTATGTAGCCATGGAGGCAGCCATTCAAATGAGAAAAGGCACATAGCAGATAACAGATAAAACACTATTGTATTCTATAGAACTTAACTGTTATCTGCTATGTAACCTGTGCCTTTTCTCCTTTTTTCCAGCTTGAATGGCTGCCCCCGTGCCTACA
The DNA here is from genome assembly GCF_000004195.4 of Xenopus tropicalis. Taxonomy (NCBI): domain Eukaryota; kingdom Metazoa; phylum Chordata; class Amphibia; order Anura; family Pipidae; genus Xenopus; species Xenopus tropicalis. The sequence goes on from NC_030681.2 coordinate 126,513,612, forward strand.
CAGCAGCTTATTATATAAATTATAGTAGGGTTACTGTAGCAAACACACCAGTTTTACCAGTGCAGGGCAACAGTGCATTAAATGTTTATTACTTTAAAGCTCTTTCATTTTTTGGTGTTACTGTTCCTTTAACAGTACTTTTTTTCTGTATTTGCAATAATTGTTTATATGAAAAGCATTTATATCCTTTTATGCTCCAATTTGGTATTATAAGTAACTGTAGGTTTTTGTTGGACAGAGGTGATCTTTCAAAAAATCTGAAGTATTTTTTTTTTTCTTTGTTTTAAATGTAACTGTCACTTTAAGTGAAAGAACTTTGCTGTCCTGATTATGGTCAAATCCCTGGCCAGCTCTTGGAAACCTGCTTAAGAAACCTTGTGATTTTTAGCTCTAATAAACTCAACTGAGCATGCTCTTTCCACGAGCTGACACGATTCAGAAGTTGGTGGATTATGTGTTTTGGGATAAGTTCATTGCAGACTTTAAAAATATTAAGTGTTTTCAGCAAGTTGTTTTGGCATTTTTACAACTTTGGTATGGTGTGGAATTAAAGGATTAAATTCATATGTGCATCTACTTCAAGGTGGTGGGGGCATTATTATATCATTTTAATACAATCTATTTAGTTTATTGGAAAATAGCCATGTTTACTATTGGCTTGTATGTGTACTTTTTTTACATCTAGTAATAAAGTGACTTTTAATGTCGATCCTCCTGCGCCACATCTTACTGTAGTGAAACAGTCTGCACTGCTCCATACTTGCTAATGCAGAAGATATTATAATTTGGGCTTAATCGGCGGCTATATGTGGTTTAGGGTGGATCAGTAAGATGCTTCAAAAAAAATATTTAATTTATAGATAATAATAATTGCAAGGAGGTGTGCCGTTTTTGAAATTGGAGATTAGTCTGGGAACCTGACTTCAATATTTAACCTTGTTTCACTTCCATAAATAGTTAAGACAGTTGGGACAGGTTTCCATGGTGCACTGGACACCTGAGAGCTGCTGTCCCGTTATATTAAGAGTGAGGAGGTTGAAATACTTGGCATCTATTCATTCCCTGATTTACTCCCCCATCCTGCATGATTCAGCCCGTTTGCTAATTATTTGGGTGCTTTACAGGGGTGAGCCTTCAAGCTCATGTCTTCATCTTTGATATGGGCATTCTGGTACTGGGCGTCATGTATTAGAAATATCGCCAGATGAGCAGGCACCACTCGCAATTAAGTGTGTTGTGGCCATACAGTTTAAGCATCCACTACATCTACTGCAAATATGTGGTGTTTCTCCTTCCAGAGAATGGAAACACATTAACTTTACCTTGTGTCTTCCTTTCTTATTATACTTATTCTATACTATATGCTTTTCCAAAGACAATTTTGAGCATCTGAAGCTATCTCGGATACTATGTGTATCAGTGAATTGCCGATTAGAATATGGCTGCAGAGTAAACGAACAGGGATAGTGTGACATATAGCTTAGCTCCATCTGTACTTGTGTTATCTGTATCCAATAAGTGTTGCATGGAAATGTAGGGTATGATTAAGTGCAGTTATGACATGCAACCTGAAATATAAAACTATCATACAAAACTTGGCTTCACCTTAGATCAAGAATAAACAGACAAAGTTGTCTTTAAGTATCCACCAACCATTTCTAAGATGTTGTTTTTCCAGTCTGAATGGGAATTACCAAGAAGCATCTAATGCAGGGCTGTCCAACTGGCGGCTGGCCTGCGGCCCCCCTCTGTGTGGCCCCCCGCCTGTCTGGCAGCTGTGACTGCTTACCTTTTTGTAAGCTTTAAATCACTGATCCACAACCAGTGGCTCATGAGCAACATGCTGCTCTCCAAGCCTTTGGATGTTGCTCCCTGTGGCCTTAAAGCAGGTGCTTATTTTTGAATTCTTAGCTTGGAGGCATAAAAAACAGCTGTACTGCCAAACAGAGTCTCCCATAGGCTAGCAGTCCATATAGGGGCTACCAAATAGCCCCTACAGTCCTTATTTGGCACTCCCAAGAACATGTTGCTCCCCAAGTCTTTTTTTCATTTGAATGTGGTTAACGAGTAAAAAAGGTTGGGGATCCCTGCTTTAAATGGTTTCAGTACTGAGATTAACTGGCCCCCTGCATGGTTCACACCTCAGATTCAGGCTGTATTGTTTGTAATCGCCTATACTGTTCACACCTTTTAATCTCTGCATTGTTCACACCTCAGACTATGGGGCACACAGTCTGCATAGGGCAAGCAGAGTATGGCACACACAAGTAGCATAGGGCAGGCAGAGTATGGCACACGCAAGTAGCATAGGGCAGGCAGAGTATGGCACACGCAGGCAGCATAGGGCATATGATGCCTGTGTGTGCCATACTCTGCCTACCCTGCCTGTGGGAGGTGAACCTGGCAGGGGTTTGTTCTGAAAGTTTAGCATTTGGAAATAGTCATTATATGGTGTGTTGTTATGTGCTGGGGGTTGCTGTGCTATCCACAGGGGAGGAGGAGGCATATGGATTTAATGTGTAATTATTTCATATATGAATGAAAGGTGATATCCCTAAAAAAAAAACTGGCTTCCATTATCGGCCCTCCACCATGTAGGCAGAAATATTCCGACCCTCTGTAGCACAGAAGTAGGACAGCACTGATATAATGGCTTTGTGGGCATTGTAGATATTGCTATGCTGCTGCGGTCTATTTATAACATGCCCCAAATCTATTTGTAGATCCCCATCTACCTTTTAGATTAGGAGTGCCAATTCCAAGTTCCAATTTTCTGTTATGTGGGGGCAAGACTACCTTGTTGAGAACATTTTTCTAAAAATGATGTAGTTTAGACCCATTGTTCATGTTCATTTATATTGTTTCCTGTAGGGAATGTGCTTATATTCAGTTCCCTGTATTGAATGTGCTTGCTAAGACAACCTTTTTGAATTTCTTCTCTTTTCCCGACCATAAATGTCTCAGTGGTCAATTCTCCACATTCACAGATGTCTCTCTCAGATAGGATTTTAAGGAATGTGACAGATATTGACCATGTATTGCTTGTGTTCTAAAAGGCAGAGGCAGAGGAGAAAGTGGTTTCTACCAAAGAAGTTTTGATGAGGTTGAGAGTGGGTTTGGCCGTGGAGCTCGGGAGATGCACAGATCACAGAGCTGGGAAGAAAGGTGAGTGGGTATGCAAACTGCTTGTAATGTTCAGTTTATGATAATCTGCATTAGCGTATACACATTGTACTGCCAAGACACAGTATAAATGCTGTATTAAACTTTTGTATGACTCTTGTTTTCAGACAGTTGGGTTTTTATATGAAACTGTACAGGCATGTGTGAAATTTTATGAGGCAAAACAGATAGAAATTTTCCTCTTGTGCATACGTGCTATTTAGGGCAACATGATGATTTCTAGGGCCGACTACTAAAATTATATCCTAGAAATGAGTATGAGCAGCTCTTAGGCAGGCCAAAATCACTCTCCTAGGCTTTCTGTGGAATCGGAGACACACCTTGACCTTGTACTAATATTCATGACTCTTTGGTTTAGATAACTACCCATGACTATCTTTGAACTTATGAATTTTCCTCCCATGCCAAAGATCTAATAATTTTTTCCTCCTCACACAATCCCTAACATGCCATCAATCAATATAATGCTCTGAAAGTGTGCAATAAAGGCAAATTTATCATGTGGTGCTGTTCCAAATTGTACCCAGTTCTGCATAGTGGCCATTGGAAAACCTGGACTGCTTTAAAGCCTTCACATATTGTGCTGACTACTTGCTGCCAAATTGTAGTTGGTGGTATAGGATGCAGAAAAAAAAATTTGGAATAAGTAGATATCAGAATATGTAACGTAATGATCATTTTAAAATGCTGTTTTATTGTAAAAAAAAAAAAAAAAAGTGTTTTTTAATGGTTGGTAATCTGTTAGGCCATTGGTTCATTTCTAATTGGCATCATACACCTATACAGAGCTTAAAAAGATGAGGTGTTGGAGCATCTGTAAAGAAACCATTATTCCCTTTAATTGTGATTTTCTGCCCTCTTAGAGGAGACCGTCGGTTTGAAAAACCCACACGAAAAGAACCAGGTAAAAATACTTTGTGTATTTCATCTATCCTAATCTTGAACATTACCAGCCTTGTAGACTTCTTATATAAACTAGATTCAGCTTTTGAAATTAATGCTAATGCATGGGAATTTTCATATTCTTAAAAAAAACAGCTGTTGAGGCATTGCAGTGCTCAGGGCTCCTGGCTGATGTCTGCCAAAGAATGCTGGGTGTTTTAGAGCAGGTGGGTGGAGAGCCACAGGATACTCCACTAGTGACAGTGCATCCTCTATGCCAAAATACTTGCCAATTTAAAATTGTTGAGATTAATTTACATCTATGATAGGGGCTGCATAATGAAAAGCTTAGAGAATAGGCCTTTGGGGATTCTACATAGATAAAAACAGGGTGCAGGGAAGTATGTGTAATACATAGTATTTATGGCATATATCCTCTCAATCTCAGGAGACACTACTATTCCATACTCAAAAAGAATATAAATAATCCATTCTTAGTGATGTCATTGGTTATAATGCTTAAGTATGTCACTTCTCATTAGGCTTATTATATAGGCTGTCTTATGTATACCCTACAAACCACACAGAAACATACCTCTATGAATTGTTCACCTCAGACAAATTGATCAGCGGTTGGAGAGTTACTAGAAGCACATGTTTTATTCAAGATAATTGTCAAAAGCAGATAGTGGGGTATCGCTGGACCAGTCCCTGTGCAGTCCCTTTGCTCTGGACAGCTTTCTGTCTGTCTTTGGACTTTGGCTGAGTATTCTGTTAGCTAGGGTTGCCAAACGTTAGTACAGGAATTCTGCTAAGAGTTTAGTCAGGTTCATTAAAATACAATATGTTTGTTATTCCACCTTGCCACTGGCATACATGTGTCAATTATTTTGTTTGTCTGTGATAACTGAATTGCTTTAAGAATCTTGTATGTTTGTCATAAGAGTGTCAGTGATGATGTATGTGTGCGTGCGTTTATAGTAATATAAATGTATAGTTTACACTTTTATGTACTGAGCTAGTTTTAACCATTTTACATATTATGTACCTTGAAATTTGCAATGCAAATGCACTCTGCGCTGTCAGAAATATCTGAAGGAAAATGTAATTAAACCTTTGACTTTTGACAAGGCTTAGTTTTCCTATAGTCCATGGTATCATTTACACTTTTGGAGCACTGTTTTTTTTTTTTTTTTTTTTTTTTTTTTTTATGTAGATACATAAAAATATAAGCGTTCACACTGAATTTGCACACAACGTTGCCTCATGCACCTACTCTGACGTCTCTGGAGTGCTTGCTCACCACTGAGTCATTATAGTTAGCTCTGTTGGGCAATGCCCTTTTGACCCCTTCTGTGTCAAAGGGGAAGCAGTCCATGGTGTACAGTAGTTAAGCTATCACAGAACAATCTTAGGAACCTTATGAACACCACACCTGTTCCTTTGGTAAAGGGTCGGCGTGGCTGTTTAGGATGGTTGGAAAGGGTAAGGACCATAATGTGGTTGCAAGAAGTTACTCCCCCAGACCAGTCTCACAGATTTGGAAGGTGTCCCCTCTCTGCCCATTGGCACAGACCTCCAGATCAGTTCTGTACAGTTGTCTGTGTGAAGGTTGTGGAAGCTCCGGTAGGGGTCGGCCAAAGGATTCCATACATATACGGTATCCTCCCTCAAGCCGGCGTGTTAGGCATGGCGCAAACCGGTGACCTTGAAGAATCTCACTGGGCAGGTAGGAAGTACGGCACTGACAGATTTCTCCTGAGCTTTCCTGAGTAGCTGACAAACAGACCACAAGTTCCAAGTGACCAGCAGAAGATAATAATTCTCTCTGTAGCAAGACTGACAGTGGACTTCCAGAACACAAACTGTGAGAGTAAGTAAGGGGAAATGTGAAGAAGGGACACTCTGCTCCACTAGCTTGACTGTCCAGTGAAAACTCCACATTTGCCTGTTGAATTTGCCCATCACCTCTCTCCTGGTATAGGATTCCACTGACCTTCACCATTGTTAAAGGACTTGAGCGTGTGTTTGCCACTTGAAACATAAGGCAAGGTTTTCCTTCAGGGCTGCCCACCACAGCCAGCCTTGAAAATCTGATTGAGGGGGTCCGGTTCTTGGGCCTTGCAATCTTTGCCACAAAAACACCTAGAGAAGACAGAGTTTGAGGTGAGAAAAGTGTAAGGAAAAAGGAATGTTGTGTAGTCTAGCCACAGTAACTACTTATGCTTAAACTGACAGTGATAAAAATAAGACATAATGCTGAGTAAAACCAGTGTTGTTTAAAAGTATTCACTAAGTAAGGCCAAGTAGGTATTCTACAGTTTTTCATAGCTGACCAATATTTCCATGGAGTTTATGGTTGTAATTCTGAGGAACATCAGCTCCCACTCCTGCATCAACAAATATATGCAGGCTTTCCCTAAAGGAATAATCTGTGACATTGTTTTACTGTGCTAATAAGCATAATGATGACTTGTGTGATGCAAACAAATTTTAAGCCAGCCATAACCTGGAAGGTTCACTTGTTTGCTGAGGGAGTCTTACAAGCATCGCATTGTGCTGAGGACCTGATTCTCTGAAAATGGAAGTTCTGCAGATGGAGATGGATGTGATGCCCAACCTTAAGGCCAGTTTACATGAAATGTGGAGTAGAATACTTATGTGCTACCTTGAATATCCATAAAACTAAGTATGAGTAACTAATAGGTCCATGTGTTTACATACCTTTAACCTTATTTTTAACTGCAGTGCCATATTTTTGGTATGCAAAGAGGAGGACCTAAATCTAAAAAGTCCGAAGACCTGGTTTTAAGGATATTACAACTAGAACACTAATGGAAACGTTGTCCTTTATCTTATCGCCTGTGTTACTGATGAAGCTGATATAATTGAAGATAAACTTGTTGCTGTGGATTAGGGTCATGTTGCTAGTTTTAACCATTCATCTTTGTCCATATGATTTTTGGTGATTAGTCGCTAATGTAAGGATTTCTTACCTGTAATGAAGGCCTCCAACATGAGCCCAAGAAGCATCTGTACAGCTAGCAGAGCAATGGCACTTGGGCAGTCACCACTGGGGAACATAGTGCCATATCCAATGGTGAGCTGTGTCTCCAATGAGAAAGAAAAAGCAGCGGTGAAGCTTGTTATGTACTTGACACAAATGGTGTGGTTCTCTGGAGGTGCATCGTGATCCACTGCCAGATCCCCATTCATCTCAGCCAGCAGATACCAGAAAACTGCAAACAGCAGCCAGTGGGCCAGAAAGGATGCAGAGAAGGCCAGCATCATCCAGCGCCAGCGCATATCTAGTAATAACCCCCAAATATCACGGAGATATGTCAGACCCTGACCTTGCATTCTCCCAGCTTTGACCATGCTGTGTCCATCCTTTGTCACCAGTCGGTGAGTGCAAGGGCTAAGTAGGGTACATTTTGGTGACCTGCTGTTTGTATCTTCATCCCGGTCTGTTCTGATCTGCAGTACCACTGAAAAGGGATGTATGCCAAGATGTCAGGCAGTGCTAGACAAAAAGCAGGATAGAATACAGCAAAAGTACAAAGGCACCATTAGATGCCAAATGTATCTTAACAGGTTTGCTTGTATGTAGGTGATATTAGTTAAATCATATAAGCTTGTATAAAGAAAAGGTTGTACTACAATACCAGCTTGTCAGAAAACATCAAAACATTAATAGAAAGTGAGGTCACATCTGGTATAAAAACTGATACTGCTACATTACTGAGAATCTGTTCTGATGCAGAATGCAATGGCTTCTGAGCTGCCATGTAAAGTAAACCTACGTTTCTAATTAGCCTTGTATCTTGCCTTTTTTTTTTTTATGGTCAATTATGAGTCACTCCCCAAACTCAGGTAAGTGACAGCAGCACAGAGCATGTGCAGGGAATCAATAAAAAAAGAAGGCACACGTCCGATATGCTATAGGGCTGTGGAGGTTGTGGCCAAAACAGTGTAAAATTCCAACAACTTAATTTTTGTTGAACTTTACTTTAAAGAAATGGAAAAGAACGGAGAGAAAGCGCTTCAGAATGAGTGGTTCATAGTGTGCATAGCAGCGTTTAACTGCTTTGTACTTACTTTTCTACTAGTATGACCCTTGACGTGCCACGTGTGTCTTGTCAGCCTGATCTTCCAGCACACATCCGGGATGTAGAGTGGACAGTAACTGTTTGGGCAATGCTTACGGTACTGTTAAGAGACCTTATAAACACAGAAATGAATGTCACTGCACTTGGACCATGAGACTTCTACATTTTATACTTTTGCTGTTCCCTTGTCATTAATTTTAGCTTTTTTGGATTTCAGGCTGCAGCCCTCCCCCTAACTTAGGCACCTGAGCTTTCTCTGGCTTTATTCCCTTAAGGCAAGCAGGGGCCTGTGCCTGCCTAACCCCGGTGTTCTGAGCTCTTGCCAGACTGAGAAGAGGGAGGGGGGGTAGAATAAGTGTTTGTGTTATTTCCCACTCGGGGGTAAGCTGCTTTCAGACGCACACATCATGATGCTCATGTGACATCTCCTGCTGCGGAAAAATATCCAGACTTTTTCTTCTCCCAAGAGTGTTTGTAAGGGCAGGTAGGATTCACCTGGACCTGACAGCAACTTTCTTTCTCTTCTGTAGTTACGCAGCTTCTCAGCTTATTAACAGCCTCATGTAATATCAGCATTCTTGTCACAGTGGGACCAGTTAAAACAAACACGCTGTTCTGTCACACTGTGCTAACAAACTTGCCGTCAAGTTTCAAGAGTGAAACCCTGGGCTCCTATTCTTTCTTCTTACAAACTGTATCGGTTTATTTAATGAGATGTAATGCTTTACAGCTGTGCCCAGGTTTCAGGCTAAATTGCTGACATAGACGCTATAGTCATAAATACATTGCCCCAGTTTTAAAAGCACAAGAGAAAATGGTATTCCAAGCTATTGCAAGAATCTTTCTTTTCATTTTACTTCAACCTGTCTGCCCAGTGTATCACTTGTATCCTCTATGCTTCGTGCAGTCGTTAAAACCAGTTAACCAGAGCTTAAGATATTGTTACCCCAAGATCCTATGTTTATTTATATTTACATAAATGTTTAACATAGTTTAAAGAGCATCATTTTATAATAGATAGGTAACCCCCCCCCCCGCTAAACATATCAAGCTCCTTATAACTGCGCTTATATCACTTTCCTTGTAATAGGTATATATTCATATCAAATTTATCAGTTTTATTTCTTATTCACATGACATCCCCACGTTGATCAGTAGATAAATAATTGCCCTGGGTAAAGCAGTATTTGTATGCTTACTATGATGATGCTGCCAAAGTTCTTTGCATAGAATTTTCTCTATAAGGAAAGCAAAAGCAGTAAATTTTGAATGCCAGTTCGCCATTTGAAATTAGAAAGAGTTAATGTGAGGTTTTATTCTATTGCCTGAGGTTTGCATTACCAATCTCTGCTTGCACAGACTCAGTTCGCTAAAATAAAGAGATATCACATGGTCCGTGTGTGTCACCCATTGTACTATAAAGGAGGAGAATAACAGCCCTCATGCTGCTGTCGGTTATTTAAAATAATGAAGCACTGTATAACATCAGAAGACTCTTGGAATGAGAAGAACTATAACTGCCATCCAAACAGAAAGGCAGGCACTTACCAGACGACTCTTCACGGTGATGGGGTTGGAATTGGGGTCTTTTTAGACCTTTTCAAATTATTTGCATGAGGTCCTTCTGGATGCGTCACTTACAAGCATTTTTCATCCTTTTTTTTTTCCCCAAATAGGTGCCCACACTTCCCTTGGTCTTCAGTTGCCTTTCATACGCATGTTTTATGTTCCCCTGTAGCGTATAGCTTGGCACTAAACTGGGTCTGTCCTCGATCCTTAATCTTGTTTAGGTGCAGATCATCTACTTTGTGGTACACTTCTTTCTCTGTCTGTGGGGGGAGCTATTGCTGGGTCTGGAGTCATAACCCACATTCCTGTGTTTATAAATCAGGGGGCAGGGCTTCTTCAGCACTACTGTTGATTGGTCTTACTGTAATAGGGATATGCCAGTAATGGGCGGAACCTGTAAGGTCGTCCTTCCCTTCAGTTATCAGCTGTGCTCAGTAGGTGTACTTCATTTTCCATTAACAATCTCATTACTAGTGAGCTGGAAAGGAGGTTAGCAAGTGATTTGCAAGGATAAGTGTTGATAAAAAAGCGAAAACTCTTATCAAAGTTAACTGCATTTGTGGAAATACAGTATTAGTTTTAAAGGGATTAACACACACAGTAAATCTTTAGGACCTCTTAGAATGTCACTGCAGTGAAATGCCTGTCCAGCCAAAGTTGCAGCCAGCATATAAAACAACAGGATGACTTGGATTCTTAGGATAAAAGCTAGCGCAAGTGAGCTGCCTAAGGCCAAAGGTCAGTGAATTGGTGACCTAGAGAGAGAGTGGGCTCCAAAGGAGAATTTAGCAGCTTCTAAGCTTGGACAGTTGAATTGTTAAACTAAGTGAAATAATTTTTGTGTGTTGGAGTTTGTTTGCCTTATAGCTGTTTTCTTTGTAAATGTAGTAGAGCCAGCTCTCCAGGTCAGGGTCCTGGGGCTGGCTGCTGGTCAGTGTGTTTTATGGATGAGCTGGGGGATGGGAGGGGGACCAATAATATGGCTTGTGTGCATTTCAGAAGGGAAAACTGTTTTTCACTGGTCTTTGCTCGCCACTCTTCATTTAAGCGGATTGAAAAGAACAGAGCCACATTGTTCTGGAGGAGCAAAGCCGTCTTCAGGCCTGTGGTGCTGGATATTAAAGTAATGACCCAAATCCCACCACCCTCAGGGATTCAGTTATGTCGTCCTGCCCAGAGTTTAGACCTCCTGCCTCGAGTGGCACGTTAGTGCATGCCCAGACCAAACAGTGGAAGGAGAAGCTACGCAAGCTCTTGTTACATTGATGGTTCCATATTACCTAAAAAAAAACAACTAATCCCCCTTGCCTACAGAGAGTCTAATACACTGTTGTATAAACAACTGACGCCATAATACATTTGTGTGGGAAATATTTTCACCTGATGTTTCATATGTCCATATTTGTATTTTTAAATTTTTGTCTAAATGTTAGAGTAGCCACATGCAAATTTTTATTTTGTTGCGGGATCGACTAATCTCCCCGATATGACATCCCACCGGTGAAAATGTAAATCGTCGAGGGGCAACTTCGGCGATTTCCGCAAATCGCACCGCCGCGTATGCCATCCCACCGGCGATTTACATTTTCTGCGGTGGGATATCATATCAGGGAGATTAGTCGCCCGCAACAAGGGAGATTTGTCGCGGGCGACTAATCTCCCTTGTGTGCCACAGCCCTAAGATGGTATGGACTGAGAAATTCATGTTCATTGGAATATAGTAATTCTAGTTAAGTGTAGGTAGGAATACATGGTAAAGAAGATTGGTTGAAGCCATTTCACCCACCTTACAGCCTGTATGATGTTAATAAAATTGATAATTTTATTAGTATCTTGGTTATTTGCAGATAAAACAGCAAGTTAGATGTGATCCATCGGTCAGGTCCAGTTGACTGTATCAATATAGTTTGGCCTTTCATGGGTGTTTCCTGACTGCACCATATCTGACTTATTTTTCCCCAGGCAGATTACACGGGAATGATATGTGCATGATATCAGTAAGCAGTGAGCAACATTACACTGGGAAGGAAGGACTCATTGTGAGTGGGTCATTAGAGAACCCACGTCTAAGTGTGGGATGCTACTGTATGTTTGTTAGTATGGTGCTGTGTTCCACGGCTCGGCACTGAAGATGTCTGTTTAAAGCTATGATTAAATTGGAAGTATATAAGTCAATATGGCTGCATCTGAAAATAAAGCCACTTTCACTTAGATTGTAAGCTCTACGGTGCAAGGACCTCCTTCCTACTGTCTCATACCACATGGCACTTATTCCCTGTGCATTTATATATATTTATTGTATTGATTTACTATAACACTTGTCCTCCCTGTGTGTAATTTTGTAAGATTGTACAGCGCTGCGTACCTTGTGGCACTTTATAAATAAAGTTATACATATAAATACTTTCTATAGGTGGGCGTACACTGAAAGATCATTTGGTGAGGTTGCCAAACAAGAGATTTTTTTCCCCCCAGTATTTCCACCTTAAGGTGGGCGAGATGTGGTTGATCTGATTGTTTAACTCTTGGACAGGCCGTTGGATTGATGACCACATCAATGTGCAGATCTGGTCCTCGATTCCACTGGAAAATGAAACCTGCCACATATCAGTCGTATACACAGGATCATAAGCTGCCGACTTTGTCCATCTGCCGCTTTTATCACTCCTTGTATGGCCACCTTAAGTCTTTTTCATACAGTCACAATCCAAACAGTCTACTAAACACCCCCCTGTATAATGATATGCTTTTTATCTGAAGCTGCAGCTAGGGTAAGGCAGGGAGAGGGTCTCTCGGACTGGTGAGTTGCATTGAATTTGCTTCAACCTGATCTGCATAACTTTAATAAGTGATTTCTGCTGTGTCTCCTTTTGGCCTTAAAGCATCTTTGCTGGTTGGCGATGACTGCAGTTAAAGGGATACTATTATAATACCCATTTTATGCATGCTGATTGAACTTGTGGATTTGGATTTTAATTTTTTGTATCCAGTATCATATTACACATCCGGCAGAGAGTTGGTGAACAATAAATATTGTCCAGGCAGGGTTCTTGACCCTTGACAGTGCAGCATTACCACTTCACAAGGTCCCTCACCCTTTGGCCTTTTTTTTTCTTATTAACATCTCTGTTGGCATTCCATCAAAAATGCCCAGCTAATGAGAGCTGGGCAGGCTCCAGGGATTTACTCCTGCTCTAACTGGTTGCTGGAGACATTAGTAGAAGGTGGGGTGAGGTACATATAAGAAATGGCTGTGAGTTGTGGAAAGTGCTGGAGGGCACAGAATGCAAGGCTTTGGCTTAAGGTAATTCACACGAGGGTTATAAAAGGGTACATTTTCCAGGCTGTTACAAGCTTCAGAGCCATTAAATGTTTATTCAAATCATGATTATAGCAGAGTTGTGCACATTTAATATAATCAAACCAATTAATTGTGTTATTGTTCCTTTCTGGCTCTCTTATAGTCCAGCATTTTTGGAGAGCATGGAATATGTGTTGAAATTAATGGGTAATGGCTCTAGGTGATGTCAGGCCTATTAGAAGCAGCTAACTGACAAATTCAGGTAGAATGTAAGGACTGCTGTGACAAAAATGTAGGAGATTGCCAATAGCTCCTTCATCGTTTAAAGGACAATGAAAGGTTAATATAAATTAAAAGGCATTTTTTTAAGTACTTACTGCATATCTAAATTCCCAGATCCCTGCTTGCTTCTCTGAGATATGGTGCTGGCAGCCTACAGCGGTGTGAAGACTACAGTGACATCACTGAAATCTCTCTGTCCTTCCTGTAGGCTGCCAGCCTTCCTCTTCCTCTGAGCATGTGTGTAACTTGATCCTTTCTCCTGTTCTGTGCTACACATGCCCACCAGCCAATCAGAAGCAGATCTGGCAGAGGGGAGGGGGGGAGGGAATGAAACACATGTGCAGTATGAAGCAAGGAGGGAAAGGAAAGGAAAATACCTTTTTAGAGATGGCTGCCTGTTCTAGAAAATGTGAAGTAAGTGTGACTGAGTAAATATTTGATTAGGTGAGCCAAAAGTGTGGCGTTTTTACTAAACAATAGGAGGACTATTGGGCAGTATGCTTTTTAAATTTTGACTTGCATTCTCCTTTAAGGAAGAAAAGGAAAGTTCCTTATCTCGTGACAGCGCTCTCCAGCATTTTCCAAACAATGGGACAAATATTTGTTACTACACCAAATGTTTAAAGTTATTCAAAAGTCATTGGCACCATGAGGCAGTTTTGGATCCATACCAATCTTTAGGCAAGCTGTATGTGACCTGTTGCCTTGAGCTGGACAGCCCTGCTGCAATTTGCAGCTTTTCTTTCCTGTTTGTAGAAATAAATCTTACGTTGGCCATGCATGGACCAACTGGTTTGCTCTTAAACGGACACATTCCCATATATGTCTTCTCTCTTATGGTGTCTGTGTAAGAAGTGATTTTATTCTGGTCATGGAAATCCAAGGGGACTTTTTCTGAGAGAATTCACTGTTCTGAGTTAAGATGATTAAATTCCGAGCTTGTTAATGTCCTCTTGAGTTTCATATAGTTCTTTTCATAGTCTTTCCTTTCCTTGCACTGCACAATAAGGTTATTGCAAGAATTTCTATGATTCCTAGTAATGCTGTTTTGCAGTTTCATAATTAATATTTTGCCCCTAAATTAAATATTTTGGATGAAATGCATTTCCCACTGCATATAAGGTGATGCTGAACTAAAGCCTCCTCCCTTTTTCTTACAACCATGGTTACATAACTAGAGTGTATTTTGACTATATCAGGTTGTCTGTTATATAGACCCTTATACGTTAAATGAATTCAGATCACCTATTTATCACTAATAAAATGAACTTACATCATGTTTAGTTCGACCCACATTTGAAGAAGGGGGGACAGCTCCAGCAGGAAGAAAACATGAATTTATCCGTTCAGAGAGCGGGAACTGGCGCAGCTTGCGTGAGGAAATGAATGGTGAGGAGGAGGAAGGTGGAGGTGTATGGAGGGCATCAGCTCCCAGAAGGGATGGAGAAAGGTGGCGCTCCCACAGTCCAGGTGTGTTTGTAAAACAAAATTTTTTTATAATCTTTTGTAACCTACTTCTTCAAACACACACAACTTTATTTTCAAAAAGTTCAGTCCCCTGGACATTCCCTGTCATTGCCAAAACAGGATCCCATTGAGTCATGTTAGCTTACGTCGTGAAAGGTAATAAGAACACAACAAGAGGGCTTTTGCAGGAGATAGTGAAGTTTTTGGACAGATAGTGAAGAAAGGAGACTAAAGCTGGGCATACATTGAAAGATCCGGTCATTTGGCAAGGTCGCCCTTAAAGGAGAAGGAAAGGCTAAGTCACTTGGGGGTGCCAAAATGTTAGGCACCCCCAAATGACTTAGATCGCTTACCTTGTACCCTGGGCTGGTGCCCCTGTTAGGAGAAAAAAGCACCAGCCCAGGGCACCTGCAGGAAGCGCTTCCTCCTTTCTTTTTCTTCTGCCGGCGAAATCCGTGGGCCGGATTTTTAAGTTCGGCTTTTCACTCTACTGCGCAAGCGAATAGGAAGTAGGAAGAGCTCGCTGCTACCCCGGGCTGGTGCTGTTCTCTCCGTACAGGGGCACCAGCCCGGGGTAAAAGGGAAGCGATCTAAGTCACTTGGGGGTGCCTAACATTTCTGCACCCCCAAGTGACTTAGCCTTTCCTTCTCCTTTAAGGTGGGCAATGTGATCTGTTCATTTAGCCCTCAGCCAAACAGTTGTATACAACAACATATGAATACAGTTTTTTTGTTTTTGGGTTTTTTTTAAACTGCCTGATTGGCATCTGGCTGACATCAGTTGGCAGGTTTTTTGGGGAGCCCTGTACATGTTCAGCTAATCTGCTGAAGTAAAAGGCCTAAAACATCATCTTAATTCTGCCTGTGCATTGCCACTCTCACTGAAAACATCAATATCTCCTTTATAGAAACTAGGGAAAATAATTAAATATTCCCCTTTTAATGTTTGAAGGCATATTTCATGTTGCAGTAATACCAACTGTATGACTGTACCTTAGATTGATAATGAAGCAACTGAAACATTATACTTAGTAAAAAAGACATAATTTCTGCTTCTGAATAATACATTGAAAATGAAGGAGGTAGACAGGCCCATTATTTTAGCTTACCTAACTTCAATCCGAGGGAAGGTAAGCATACATTCTAAACAGATTTTATTATTAAATCTGTTGACAATCGTATTATAAGACAAAACACTGTTGCTTTTATATTTCACTTATAGTGCTGCAACACTTGGGAATTTCAGCAGCTTTGTTAAACTCTCTGTCATCCTAGCAACCCAGCAAGTAGTCTGTATGAGACTGCACAGTAAATAGAAGAGGGCATAATTAAAACATAAGCACTGTAAAGTAACTATAAAAATTAAGTTTCACTGAACAGTTTTTTTTGGCAATTTGAATTCAGAGGCAGCTTAGGTAAGCAAATAATTTAACACCAATAACAAAGTAGGACCGACTGAAAAGAATGGGCCAGCCAATAGAATACTAAAAGTGAAGTGAAAGGAAATACCCCTTTAAAGCTAGAGCACTACCTGCTCTAACTTAACATTTTTTTTAAATTTCGGATACAATTGCAGTGATACAGTTTTGTGGCTGTAACAAAACATTGAAGCCCCAGAAAAGGTTCATTATCATCCTACTTTACGGTCAGACTTTTAGGGTTATTTGCAAACAATGCACAGGAACAGATTAGCCTTTTGTACAAATATCTACACATTAACCTAAATTAATATTACATGAAATGGGGACCCTGTTGTAGCACTTGTGGAGGCAAGGAAATCTGCAGCTTATAGCCCGATGTATGGGGCCATACAATAATTATTGGGCAGGCTAGAAAGTTCAGGCATGGAAGATATGATCTGATGGTTGACCTAGGGTTCAAATGATCACATAATCCTGATATTGTTTGTAGGACGACATAGGTGAAAAATGCCACTAACTGTAAGTTTACCCCCGGATTCCATACCTTTTTGGTATTCACACATTCTGACAGATTTAAGATAGGTAACTTGTGTTTTTATTCTTCAAATTACCAAACTGTAAAGCTTTCCTAAATTTAGCATTGTTGATATTTTTGAAAATCTACTCAAAACTTCTACTTTGTTGAATTATATCTGATTGCCTCAAAGCTTCTACTTTACAGCATGTTATCTCCAACATGTCCTTTTATAAAAAAAAAAAAAAAAGCATCCTAATTTGATATGCAAGCATAGGATTTAACAACTATGTGGCATATAAAGACCCCCAAAATGTAGCTTGTGCAATCAGAAGTCATGGCTTGTATTTCAACTTTTGCAAAAACTACAATGTATGTTTTGTGTGGAGGATGAAAGCCCCAAAATAAACCTGACCCCATCATACCTGATATTTTGGAAAGTTCTGTTAAATCCAAAATTGGTAAATTTCTTCTCTCATGTTGTAAGAAACAACTTTCAGAATAGGTGTATGTCTAGCACAGACTAGCAAACTGCATGTGAATGCCAGTTTGAGATGTAATATGCAAGGGATAACAAAACTGTAGCATGAGAAGACCCACAAGATAAAAATATTGCACGCCCAACTTTAATAGGGGCAAGCAATCACAACCTAATAAAATAGTTGAAAAAAAGACTCTTTTTATGTGGTTTCTGCATTTACGCTGGGTTAGATCTGATCATTGCCCAGGGGCAGGGGATTAAAGAAGCAGCTTCAACAGCCTCCTCTCCATGATTTAGAAATACTGCATCATAGAATCTACTCCCAGTGGCACTATGGCATGTTAGTGTTCAGATTGTACAGGGTTACAGCAGGGTTGGAGTACTACATACATACAAAGCATATGGGTATACAGCAAAACTCTACATGCCCTTGGCCTTTTACCAGAACATACAGCACATACAGAAGGATATTAAGTATTCTAAGCCTATAAACAATAAAAACAATGTTTAAAGGGATATACTTTGTTACTGTGTTTAATCTGCTGGGTACTGCTTTATTTATTTGTCTCTCTGTAGCTGCATTGTTGAGATTTAGTAAATGCTCGACAAACTAATCATGACATCTTATTCTCAAATCGATGTACAAGGTGTAACTAGAGCCCTCTGATCCCATTCAGAGGGGATCGGATGGGCGGATTCTCAGCTTGCGTTTATCAGCAGGCCCAGAATATGCCTGATGTAGCTCTAGCCTAAGCGCTTTCGCTTTTATCTATTGATGAATATGAACTTAAAAATCCTATAAAAGTTAAAGGAATACTGTCGGGAATTTTTTTTCCCATAGAGCTTCTCTAACAGAATCCTGTATTGCAATCCATTTCAATATGTAGCTCTGGCTCTGTCTGAGCTCAGAATCAGGCACAATGCACTGAGATGGGGCCAACACACCAATATTATAACAAAAAAAATGCATTTGTTGGTTCAAGTATATATTTTTAAATGGTATAGTGAATTATTTGCTATGTAAAGAGTGTAATTTAGCAATACAGAGTACACCATAAAAATCAGGGCAGTATCCCTTTAACAAAGAGTGGTTAAATTTCCCTGTGCTAGACCTTTGCTAGCTCTATTTTAACACTTGGATAAATATGCCACATTAAGTGTCTGTGGAGAAGATCCTGACTCAAATGTGCTTTTTCCTACTTATTTTCTATTCTACAGCTTCTAGGTATCTGTTAGTGTCATAGTTCCATGTCTGGTGTTTACCATAAGTGTTGTCCATAATCCTGTGTGGCTTTGGCCATAAGCTGCTGAGTTCCTGGTTTTGTGTCAGGGAATTGGACTTTTTACAGGGTTAATATGAAAGGCATATTTGTAAAGTGCCCTTTTTGAAGCATACCATTGGCTACCAATCTGTGGATCCTCTGTCTGCACAATTTAGGTTGATTGAAGGGAATTGTAATCACTAAGATTCAATCGCATGTTTTAGTTTTAATTAAAAACTTTTGCTCTGTAGTGATCTTCTGTTACAGATCCAACCCTCACTTAGGCAGATTTAGCAGCATAACACCTGCTCTGATTAAACCACTGACCATAACATGGTGGTTTCTGATTGAACTCTACAGAGAACACCAAGGCCGAAACAAGCATTATGGCAGCCCTGCTGTGTATAAAACTAAAATACAATACACTGATATTTTCTAAATCAAGCAGAGAAAAGATGTAACATAAATACAGTGTCTTTCATTAGCATTTAGGGCCATAGAAGATGTGGAGATTAGTCGGCGTGCGACAAATGTCCCTTGTCGCGGGCAGCTAATCTCCTCTCAAGGCAATTTCGGCAAATCGCCGCGCCATGTATGCCATCCCACTGGCGATTTACATTCTAGCCGGTGGGATGTAATTTCGGGGAGATTAGTCGCCCGTGACGAGAGATTTGTCGTGGGCGACTAATCTCCCCGTCTGTCACGGCCCTTAGACCCCTCGCTAGATCTCTCATTCTGCTGATTAAAAAGCAGAAATTTTAGGCTATTTATAGGCTGCAAAGCGACCAGGGATGCACTGAAGACGGTATTTTGGGATTCAGCCGAATACTGAACCAAATGCGAATCCTAATTTGCATATACAAGTAAGGCTACAGAATGGTTAGAGACAACTGTGCACTGCGCAAGTGGTGAAAATTTTCAACTTCCATGTTTGTGATTTTAAAGGTTCAGTTTGCAGGCACATGGATTCAGCTGAATCCTGCTGAAAAAGGCCGAATCTTGGCTGAGTTCTAAACTGAATTTTGGATTCGGTGCATCCCTAAAAGTGACGCATATGTTTTTCACCAGTGATTTACATTGCAATTGCAGTGATTTACAAATGCAAAAGCATTTGCTGGAGATTAGTCACCCCTAGTAGACAAGGTGTATCTCCTAATATCACCATCATTTCTGGTTTGTGTTGGTTTGTCCTGTAAGTTCGTAAAAAAAAACCCGTTTATTGGGGATGTCTGCTTATTGTTAAACTGTCATCAACCAATCCCCTATTGCCCCTATTGCCAAATTATTAATTCTCATAGGGCCTTGTTAGCAAAAATCCTTTAAATCTAACGAAGTTGGCACTTACATGATGTGAGGTAAAAAGATGGACATCTTCTTTAATAAAGGGAATGCCCTAAATTTGCAGTGACTGAGTGTGAAGACCTTGCTTTTATTGTTGTGCTTTGTTTTGTATATTGTGTACCGTATATACTCGAGTATAAGCCGATCCGAATATAAGCCGAGGTACCTAATTTTACCTAAGAAAACTGGAAAAGCTTATTGACTCGAGTATAAGCCTAGCGTGGGAAATTATTTTACTATGGGGCTAGGTTAAATACATAAACAGCATGGAGTTTGAGAGAGAAAAGTTTGCCTCATAGTTTTTATTGTTTAACCTTTTATTATTATTATTTTTTTTTTTAACTGTCAGTTTGGGAAGGCTAAGAAAGCTGCTATACTGAGTATCAATCTGCACATCACTACCTCTCATATAATATCACATAGTACATATTCACTGCCAGTCTTACTGTCCACTACCATTTTCCTTTCACTTCATAAGGAAATGCTTGGCAGAATAACAGATTGAAATTTGCAACATCACATTACAAGAAGACATTAACAAAGATTTGGGAAGCCCTGCCATTTGGGAAGTACTTGCCATAATGCTGTGCATCTCCTGTACGCGCTCCTGTCCTGCGTGCGCTCCCAGCGTTTAATCGTGCGCTTCAATCCTACGCTGTGTGCGCTCCCTTGGTATCAGTGATTCATTCCAACGAGCGTGCTTCAATCTAACTCAGGTTCCTTTCGATGCAGACGCGTATGCACGTACGCAAGCAAACACGCACGCGTCTGCTGAAACCTAGAAACAGCCATCAGCGCGCGCGTTTGCAAACGTGCGTGTTTGCTTGCGTACGTACATACGCGTCTGCATCGAAAAGGACCTGAGTTAGATTGAAGCACGCTTGTTGGAATGAATCACTGATACCAAGGGAGCGCACACAACATAGGATTGAAGTGCACGATTAAACGCTGGGAGCGCACGCAGGACAGGAGCGCGTACAGCAGATGCACAGCATTATGGCAAGTACTTCCCAAATGGCAGGGCTTCCCAAATATATATACTCGAGTATAAGCCGAGGGTGACTTTTTCAGCACATTTTTGGTGCTAAAAAACTCGGCTTATACTCGAGTATATACGGTATATACACTTTTGAGGCAAGCATTTAGTACATATCTAGGAATAACATACAATGTATCCTTATAAACAATGTCAGTCTGCAGACTTGTGCAATTACATGGCCATGGGATGCCTCATTGACTTCTAAATTGCTTGTTTTTTTCCAAGTTAATACATTATTTTCTATATATATAACATAAATGCATCTATTTAAAGATCAGACTATACATTGTTATTTATAGGGGTCCTGATTTCAGGCTTCAGTTATTATAATGAAACCAGTAGTAACCTAAGTTACTTCAAACCGTATTGGTAGACAGGAATAGAAGGGACTTCTTCTCTAACTGATGTTCTACCATGTGGTTGACCTCTGGCAATATCTACATTCCCCATGTCACACTTTTCTCTACACAATCACAGCACTTTTGTACACAGGGCAAACTGAAGCCACAGATACAAACACATACCTTCTCTGCACAAACATGTCCTTGTTTTTCCCAAAGTTATGCATATTTTTGCATAGTTGGGAAGCATGCAACAAAGCATGACTAAACTGACCATTGTGCACTCGGAACAATTAAGTATTATAGGATTAGCAGCCTGAGGGGCAGCAGAGGAAAGCGTGAAATAGCCTGACCTGATGATAATCATCCGTAAACTCTTAATAGTACTCTTCACCTCTTCAAAATATCCAATGTGACTTCTGGTTTATCCTCTCAAATCTAAATTCCTAACATGCATTATTAGTCTACTGACTAACCGAAAAAAGACCAATTTAGGGAATGGACAGTGTGTAATGATTAGAGCTGGACAACACACAAAATGTCTGCATCAGGATTATGAAGAATTTCCCTTGATTTTGAAAAAACTAGGAAAGTTTGGTACTGTAACATAAAGAGGTTGCTGATGTAATACACATCTGTATGCATAGTTGATTGCATTTTTGGGAAGTGTAATGTGGTGTTATGATTTTCAGTCAATTGATTTTCCTCCCCCTTCCACGTAGATGGTGCACGGGGTTCTGGTTGGAGAGAGATCCCTGATCGTCGAAGGCGGTTTGACTATGATTTACGAGAACGTGAGGATGAGCGTGGGTACCGCAGGGCACGAAGTGGTTCAGGCAGTGCAGAGGATGAACGGGACAGTTTGCCAGAGTGGTGTCTAGATGATGCAGAAGATGAAACAGGCACATTTGACTCCTCAGGGGCATTCCTGTCTTCCAAACCTTCCAAGGTGAGGCTGCCTGAATAGCTGGAAGTTTGTTCAAATGCATTTTTCTTTTGTCACTTGTGTGGCTGAGAATACCAGTTTCAGTCGTGGTGGTTCCATCATCATCTTTTTTCATGTTATTCCCATGTCTGAGGGAAAACATTCTAAAGTTTCTGTTGACTAAAAAGTATAATCATTCTGCCATCAGTTTTGCACTGGTCATAAAGGGATTGTTACTTTTAACTTTTTGTACATTATAGAATGGCCAATGCTTAGCAACTTTCCCTTTGGTCTTTATTTTTTTTCATCTCTTATAGTTTTTGAATTATTTTTGTTCTTCTGACTTTTCCCAGCTATCAAATGGGGAATGTTGACCCTGGAAGCAAAAATAATAATAATAAAAATATTGTTTTATGACTTTCTATTCAGGCCCTTTCCTTTTCATATTTCAGTCTCTCATTTAAACCACTACCTTACTGCTAGGATAATTTAGACTCTAGCAATCAGATAGGTGGTGATATTCCAAGATCAGTTGCAAATGGTCTCAGAATATCACTCTCCATCATACTAAAAGTTAATTATAAGGTGAACAACCCCTTTAATTCAGATTTTATTGATGACAATTTCTGTCTGTTAAGTAGCAGCCTATATGGTAGCCCTTGTGGAAGAAATGCTCCATTATCTCCATGTGCAAATAACTTCTTCTACAATTCATGGAAGATTTATAGATAAATGACCAAAAATAAAATTCACATTTTACTATTTATTATTGCTTAAATTTCCTTTTTTTTCCCTTTTTTTATGTTATGTGCAATGTGCAGAAGGTGCAGAAAGAACCCATTCCTGAGGAGCAAGAGTTGGATTTTCGACCTTCCATGGATGGAGCTGATAACTCGGACTCTGATGGCAGCCAAACAGAAGAGGCCAAAGAAACCGATCCTGTTCAGTCTCGGACTGATAATGATTTGAGCAGGAATGGTTACACTGGTAAGCCATTAAGCACAGAGATTCAGAACTGCCACTCAATGACATATACTGTGTATTGGTAGCGGCTGTAAAACCTTTTTATTACATGAT
Source organism: Xenopus tropicalis (assembly GCF_000004195.4). Classification (NCBI taxonomy): domain Eukaryota; kingdom Metazoa; phylum Chordata; class Amphibia; order Anura; family Pipidae; genus Xenopus; species Xenopus tropicalis. The sequence continues at coordinate 126,536,806 of NC_030681.2, forward strand.
ACATAGTTTAACATGAAAAGTAAAATTAGACATGAATTAGTTATTTTGGACAGTTTAGAATTCTGTTTATCTCTGCATAAAATGATCCACCCCTTTTCTTTTAGTAGTTCAAGCCACTTCTTCACCAGACCATAGAATTCCATCACCAGTGCCCCGGACAGATAAAACTTCAGAAACTGCTAACCAGAAGGCTGCAAGTCCTCATCTATCTTGTAAGACTGAAATAGATGTAAGATCACAGTCACCTTCATCACCTCCTACCCCATCAAAACACAAAGAAGGTAAGGACAGTCATGGTAGTTATTTTAAAATGAGTTCAGTGTCCTGTATTTACCCAGAAAACTATAATTTACAAATAGATAGGTACGCATTCTGATTAATTCTTAATGGATATGTATCTTTCTCCTACCAAACTGCAAAGCTTTGTTAAAACTTGTTGTTTGCTTTTTGTTTTTACACCTAAAAGCTTGCCTTTACAGCAACATATATTAGATAAATCATAATATATGAATTAACTTTTTGAAAAGATTGATGCCCTATATGTGCAGGATAGAGTCCTGCAGCTGGTCAGGAACCTGCCTGTTTTAGGATTTGGACTATCACAAAACAAAAACTGTAGTACCGTGGTAGCCAGTGTGAAAAATAATAATAAAGAAAAAACACATACAAGAGTATTGTAAAAATACATTGCTAGCTTTTGGAGCCTGACGAAGGGGCCTTAGAGCTCCGAAAGCTTGCAATGTATTATTGTTAGCCAATATAGGTATCATTTCTACAATACTCTTGTATTTGTGTTTTTTAGGGGTTTGGACTGTGTCTCCTACATATTATTTTTTATTTATTCCTTTTCCTCCACTCTTTTTTTTTTTTTTTTTTTTTCCCTCCACCCACTTATGATGTTACTTATGGGTCCAGATTTCAAAAATTGAGCCCATAGAGGACTCTAAGATAGGGTTGTCAAATGTGGCATGTAGAGATCCATATAAATTTTAGTGGTTTGGTTGACATTTCAGCTTTATCAACCTTTTGTTCGGCTGAATTAAGTGCATGTCAAAGAAAGTCCACCAGAAGGGAGCACAACCCAAGACACACTGGAGGTCACAAAAGAGTTATACATTAAACCAATTATTTATTAAAACATCCTAGGGGAAATCAATCTCATGGGATGAAACAAATCACGTTTTTTATTTGTTTTTGTTTTATTTTTTTTTTTAAATAAAAAATACAGGGTACACTTGTGCATTGCCATATGGTAGGTATGTATTAGTACACAAATCACGTTTTTGTATATATTTATATAATCATGCTGCTTTCTTGACTTTTATAGGGTGAAGGGGAATTTTGCTTTGTCAGTTGGTTTGCGAAAATATACATATATATATTTTTTTATTACAGATGCTGCCTCACTCAGTCATCAAGGGTCACAGGAAAAAAGTAGTCCATGTATACCTCATCCTCCATCTCCTGCCTTCAGCCAAAGGTCTCCTGCTAGACAACCAGACCCTCACAAAGTACCTGCCATGTCCTCTGTCCCTGTTCCTCAGTTAGACACTCCCACAGTTCCTGCCCATTCAACTGTTTGTGCTGCTCCAGGCATGGAACCTATGCCCCCAGAACCTGATGAAGAAGATGGACTAGAACACCTTGAACAGGTACCATTGTAGTTAGATCTAAAATAAAATATCTGGATGTTCAAGAAAATTTGAGATGATAGAAATTTTATTGGGAATTTTTTTATATAGCTTATTAATTCATTGTGAATGCACCTTAGCAAAAGAAATAGGGAGACAACTCATGTTGCTAAATTACACAGTTATTCTATACAGCAGTGTTATGGGGCTAATGATGTTGTTCTAACCAACTAAATATTGAGCTGCCTGAGACACACTAGCTTTCCCATACCCAAGCCAATAAGCTGCCAACTGAAACTAATATATAGCTGAGGGGAGTGGTGTTAAAATAAAATTTTAAAAAATCATCCCCATTTTAAAGTTTTCTGTGTTTTCTGTAAGATTTCTCAGAGATGTTTTGCTGTGCTGCTAGCTTATGCACGATTTTAAAAATAGTTTCCATTCCTACAGCAGGCGCAGCAAATGGTGGCGTACCTGCAGGACGGGACGCTTGATGATGACCGTTTGCTAGTGAAAGTGCTAGACCAGCGAGTGAAGGGACCTTCGCTAGACAACCAGCAGAAGTGGTACTACAAAGATCCACAAGGGGAGATCCAGGGTGAGTGTTCATCTCCTAATTGTGCGTTTCCATTTTGTCTTCTATTTGGTGATCTTGTTTCTTGCATAAATTGTTTAGTAGGCATTTATATTTATCAACTCTTTCACAGGTCCATTTAGTAATCGAGAGATGGCTGAGTGGTATCAAGCTGGATACTTCCCAATGACTCTGTTGCTAAGAAGAGTATGTGATGATGCCTTCCAGTCACTAGGCGATATTATTAAAAAATGGGGACGGGTTCCTTTCTCCACACCCCCAACACCTACTAGACTTGTAAGTTATGTTTTTCATCAGATGTTGATGTAAATCCTCATTGGTTTTATTTATTTTTTGTTTTATATCAAGCATTAAGCATTTGTTTTGCACGTTGGCCATTGTGTGGGGCATTGCACAAAAATCCACAGCCCTTTGAGCTACTGTTCAAGAGAACAAGAGTCCTGCAGGCTGTTTTTGAATGAAATCTGCCTGTATATGGGGGAGGGGTGGCATGTAGGCATCCCCTCTTACACCCCCTACCTTGAGCGTCATTCAGAGATGCAAAGTATAGAGCAGCAGGCCATGCAACCCATTTTGATCCCTGTTCCTACCACCTGCTCTTAGAACATTTTTGCAAGTGCTTAGCAAATGAGAACGAAGGGGCTCATTCTCTTGCTTTTGTGCCCCCTAGGATCTTAAATTACCTGTTATCTGATGCTTAGGTAAATACAACACAGACACCATATTTAAAAAATACATTTAATCATTCAGCATATTTTGGCATATTTGTTATTTTGTTGTTGACTACAAATACAAACGCTTTGAAGGCAAACAAATGTCATCTATTTAGTTTGATTGCTAAATGATTTTTTTTTTTTTTTTTGAAATCATTGCAGGGGGACCTGGACCCTGAGCGTTTAAGTCGTCAGCAGGAAATCACAGCCCTGTATCAGATGCACCATCTCCGATACCAGCAGTTCCTTTTTCAGTGAGTTCTGCATGTGCAAGTTTTCTCAGAGCAGCATATAGCACTGCCGTGTTTAAAAACAAGTGTAAAAATGTTTGTAGTTGGTAGTTGCTGATCTACAGCTCCCAGTGCCCTTCATAAGCATTTGTATCGGGCTCTTCGTGTATGGTTTACAACATTGTATGGTTTTCTGTATATACGCAAAAGTAAACATTTTAGTAAATTAGTTTAACACACATTCTACTTGTTGCTGGACAAAAAAATGAAGACCAATTGCAAATTGTCACTCTCTACTTCATACTAAATGTTAAGTTAAAGATGAACTACCCCTTTAAATAGCTGACAGCAGCCTTCTTATGTTATCCTTGCACAGATATCATTAAACATTTGTTTTCAAGTAGGTTTCAGTTAGATTCATGCCCTATCTCTCCTCTATAGACATGGGGATTTTGAAGTATCCTCAACCCTATCAGCTGAATCTATAGATGCTTGCATCTTCCTTTGCAGTTTTGTGTGTAGATTGCTGGGTTTCTTTTGCTTGAAGGGTACCAACCACCACCCTAGGCATGCCCCTAAGTATTCTAATGTAGAACAGGGGAAAGGGAACTACCTTCACTGACAAAACAATATTCGAAAGCCATCATGTTTAAGCTCTTAGATAGCCAGCTATTTACTGAACTGTCATACAGATGAAGGTGAAAGAGATGCAAATCAGGCATTTCTTTCTTATTGTCTCAACTCCATATGTCTCCAAGTTTTTGCTACTAAGCTACTGTTGTCCACATGCAGACATGTCTTATCAGTCTCCAAACAATGTAAATTGAAGGCACACGTGTAAGCATGGAGCCACCAGGCAGTCATGTAACGGATTACATTACTAAAGGGCTGAGGCATACTTTTTGCATGAAGTTTCTTATGCATGGCTCATGTCATAACTGGTTAATAGTCAATCTTGAAAGCAGCTAATCTGGGTGAAAATATTTGCTTATATGCTGACAGAAAAAAATAAACACCTTGGTTTTAACAGTTCCGGCCTCCTACTTTTAGTAGTTTGCTTGAGTATTCCCTGATGCATAAGCATTGCAATTACAAATTCTTTTGAATGTTATTCAATGATTATGTCTGATCTCTGAACCTTGAGCTTTTGTGTGAATATTAACAGTATGTATATATCATTTATTACAGGCAGCAGTATGCAGTCTTGGCGCAACAACAGAAAGCAGCTCTCTCCTCCCAGCAGCAACAGTTGCCTCTTCCTTTGCAGTCCCTAAGTATGAGGTACAATTTGAGTTCCTAAAAGAAAGCTGGGTGTTTTTAGAATGAATTTATCAAGATCACCCAAGCATTTCTAGCCAGATCCAAATCCACAACCTGCACCATCAGGCTGGAGTGTATGATAACAATTGCTGTCCAACTCCTTCCATATAATCATTTCATTAGATTAGAATTATTAGTACAGTTTTTTGCTTATGGTAAAATAATTGACATACAGAAACTCTGTTGGGTTTGTAGAGACAGTACTTTTTGCCATCCTCCAAGACACACCTGCCAATCAACACTGCAATAGGGACACAGGCTCCAAATATTAAAAAGAAGCTAAGAAAGGCAGTCTTTCAGCAGGAGGAGACTGCTGACTTTGCTTGAGGAGTAATGGTACTTGGGGAAAAACGTAGTGTTTGCTTCATAACAATTTAATGCCCCTAGAGAAAAAGACAAAACCCTGCAAATCTCACTAGAGGACAAGGGGCAATATCGGCAACTCTGTCATTTGCAATGGGGTTGGGGTAGGTTAGTAGCATTTTGTCCCCTTACCTTGGCTTCTTTCACTTGGATCTCCCTACCGGTATGTGCCATTAACATAAATGTTCAACTGGATAAAGCACATGAAGCAAGTGGCCCTTTAATTTTATTTACTTTAATTAAAATCAGTTCTGCCTCCTCTCATATAATGCCTTCAGTACACAGGCACCCAATATATAATAAAAGGTACAAGGTTTGCCCAGCTTTAGCAATCAATAACATGCCTGCTTTTAAACAGGTGACCGGTAAATCCTAGCAGCTGATTAGTTACTATGGGTGATTAGACCAGTAGCAAACTTTTGATTATATCCTTAGAATTTTTGTTGCTTGCTCTCCATTACACAGTAGATACTACATAGTATATAGTTTTGCAAGCTGTGCCTTATAAACTCACTGGTGTTCATTATAATGCAAAGTATATTGTGAGAAGTAAAGTCCAGAATGCAGAGTTGCACTTTTTAAGGTGCCTTTTATTGAATATCAATCTTAATAGGTTATCCGTTGCCATTTTACATCGTATGTAAAGAGTCTTTATAATACTTTAAGTTTTCCTTGCTGATGGTTATCTTCTAGGATACCTGAGCATACTGTGATCCCACCAGTAGCAAGAGCATTATCAGTACCAGACAGCACCTCATTGTGGGAGCTTCCACCTGCTGCCGCACAACCAGCAGGTATGTCATCTGATGAACTTGGTTATGGTTGTCTGCAGATTTTGAAAACTCTTAACACCTTGGTTTCTGTTAAAAACAAAGAGCAATGGTACTAAGTGGTATGTAGCTTTTCTATTACTTACTGTGTCAGCATGGCCGAAAGGGCAGAGCACAAATAGTCTGTAGCTAGCTAATATAAATAGTATCTAGTGCCTATTTGGAGTTTCTCTACCCCCAGTCAAATTGTTGAGCTGAGGGTAATGGCACATGAGAGGAGTTTTGTTGCCTGCGTGGAAATCGTTCTGCCCTTGGGAAAAGAAATCTCCAAAATACCCTTTCATTGATTGAAGTATTGTTAATTGATTGCCAGCACACAAGCTCTGCTGTACTAATCTCCTTAAGAGATAGTATAACACAGTGATCATGCTAGGTGTCCTGTTTGAATCAAAATATGGGTATTCAACGGCACAGCCTTACTGCTCCCAGACTCGATGCATCAATCCTCAATGGCACACCACTTGGCCTTTTAGTATATTGTAAAGGAAGAGGAGAGCACCATCATGGAGATTCACTGCTAAAAATTATTTCAAAACCACCATTTAATTCAAACCAGTGCACTGTGTGCAGTAGGTGTGCTGTTTGCCCTGATGACTTCAGCAACACAGCTGGGTACGGGTGCATTTCTCTGCTCTTGCTTTTAGCCAATGTTGAACACTTGAAACTGGCTGTGCCTCCTCCCATAAATAACGGATATAGTGTATCGTGTTATAGACGCAAAGAAAATTAACTGGCACACCTATTCTAGTTAAAATATAACGTTTACTTCTAAATAGTTAAAAGCTTAAAATAGATAGGAAAGAAAGGAAAAGATTTAAAATATCAAAGTCACACCTTGATTCTGTATCAATTCTAGCTCTGGCACTCCTGGATATTGCTACTTTTCAAGTATATTTAATATTGTTGGTAACATTTGTAGCAACCGTATAATTGGTCTACACAGTATCTCCTGTGTGTTTTGTAAAGGGAATCGTGATTCTATTACCCAGGTAAGTATTAGGAAATAAAACACTCATACGAAGGAAAGCTTGGAAGTGATCATGCTATATGTATAATAAACTTTATTTCAACATTCATGTATTGTGTCATTATTGGGTCCGTGTTTATTTTAGGCAGGGGGTCACATCAAATATTCGCTATGTAGGCAGATAATTCCCCTATGGTGCCCAGTACACTCAAAAGGAGTAAAACTTCTACTTATTAGTTCACTTTGTTAGAACTCAGTACTTCTCCAAATATAAGGTGTTTCTAAGTGAAACCCAGTATTCCCCCGAGTGTAAGATGTCTCTAAATACTTTATAAATCAGGGAGTTACTTCTGTCGGGGTGATTACACGTCCCTTTTTCTTTATTTAGGGTAGACCGATTAGTTTTTCAGCGGGACAGCCTTCTCTAGTTATGCTGTCCTTTATGGTTAGCCGTGAAGTGGCTCTCTTAACCTTTGGCGATCGCTGTATTTTACCGGTCGGAGGCTAAATGAACTAAGCTTTTTCCATACGGCTACTGCACATTTCCGTCAAGCAGGTACTGATTATGTTCGCATTGTTCTTTAGGTAGGCTAAACCCTATCTTACAGCTTCCACACATTCCCCCAAGCGGGTCCTGGTTATATTAGCACCATCGACAATTGTTAACCAGTAATTTACTACAAAGCAGGTGAAGACTACAATTATGGATTGCTTACAACTTGTTAATGTTTACAACAGTCTCGCAGGAGCATCCCCCAGGATGATCCGTAATGATTAGGAGCAGACAACGGGGTAAATATCGTAGGAACAACAATCAGTGAATATAATTAAAAACGCTAAAATAACAGTGGCAGCACTAGCCGTGATTTAAAACTTAGCCTTCCTGGAGGTAATAATGGGAAGGTATGCAGCGAAAGAGTAGAATTTGTGGAAGAGACGCGCCGTACAAATAATAAGGGAAAGCAAAGCGCCGAATTTAGCAAGCTGATTGTCACATATGCGCTGCATCAATATATATTTAGGTAAAGTTGTTGCGCGGCCAGCGCTATATTTAGGTGATCTTCTTATGCGCTGGGGAATTAAAGCTGCACCAGTATATATTCAAGTAAAGTTGATACGCGTCCAGCGCTATAGTTAGATGATCTTCTGATGCCGTGGTAATATAAGCCAATAATTGTTCTTACGTTTTCCTCGATTAAGCTTTGTGACACAGTAAGTTTAAATGCAATCACTGCTCCTGCGAGACTGTTGTAAACATTAACAAGTTGTAAGCAATCCATAATTGTAGTCTTCATCTGCTTTGTAGTAAATTACTGGTTAACAATTGTCGATGGTGCTAATATAACCAGGACCCGCTTGGGGGAATGTGTGGAAGCTGTAAGATAGGGTTTAGCCTACCTAAAGAACAATGCGAACATAATCAGTACCTGCTTGACGGAAATGTGCAGTAGCCGAATGGAAAAAGCTTAGTTCATTTAGCCTCCGACCGGTAAAATACAGCGATCGCCAAAGGTTAAGAGAGCCACTTCACGGCTAACCATAAAGGACAGCATAACTAGAGAAGGCTGTCCCGCTGAAAAACTAATCGGTCTACCCTAAATAAAGGAAAAGGGACGTGTAATCACCCCGACAGAAGTAACTCCCTGATTTATAAAGTATTTAGAGACATCTTACACTCGGGGGAATACTGGGTTTCACTTAGAAACACCTTATATTTGGAGAAGTACTGAGTTCTAACAAAGTGAACTAATAAGTAGAAGTTTTACTCCTTTTGAGTGTACTGGGCACCATAGGGGAATTATCTGCCTACATAGCGAATATTTGATGTGACCCCCTGCCTAAAATAAACACGGACCCAATAATGACACAATACATGAATGTTGAAATAAAGTTTATTATACATATAGCATGATCACTTCCAAGCTTTCCTTCGTATGAATGTTTTATTTCCTAATACTTACCTGGGTAATAGAATCACGATTCCCTTTACAAAACACACAGGAGATACTGTGTAGACCAATTATACGGTTGCTACAAATGTTACCAACAATATTAAATATACTTGAAAAGTAGCAATATCCAGGAGTGCCAGAGCTAGAATTGATACAGAATCAAGGTGTGACTGATGTTTTAAATCTTTTCCTTTCTTTCCTATCTATTTTAAGCTTTTAACTATTTAGAAGTAAAAGTTATATTTTAACTAGAATAGGTGTGCCAGTTAATTTTCTTTGTGTCTATAACACGATACACTAAATCCGTTATTTCCAAATACTGTGCACCCTAACAATTACTGTAGTGCGAGGTTCTCCACATCCGGTATATCCTCCCATAAATAGGCTTACCAGGTCAATGACTAAGGGGTGCTTAACAACTTAAGGGCACCCTTTCAAGGTTTTAGATTTGTCATTAATTATTGTCTTTTTCAAATACCTATTGCTTTCTGTTTAATGATTTTTTTGTTCTAATATCTTTTTTTCCCCCTCATGTTACGTAATCCATCATACCAGTATGGGAGGGTAGCAGCGTTTGGGACCTCCCAGTGGAGCCAGCAAATCAGGGAACAACTCGAGAACAGCTAGAACAGATGGAGAAAGTGAAAGCTGCCAAGGTCAGCTATCTGGACACTGCAGAGTTGCTTTTATTGGCTTTGAGGCTCCAAAGGACATAAGATATTGTGGGGACACTATCAAAAAAGTTAGCATTAGTAGCCAAGTAGCATTGGCAGCCACCATAGCTACAAAGTGTGTGTATGCATAGATATATAGTGTTGATATAGGTACATTGTTTTTATATAATATTAGCTAATGGTTCAAAAGTATTTTTTTTTTGTTGAGGTTCTACTGGCCTATTAAACTAAGCATCTATGTTTTATAAATGCTTTGTAAATAGTATGAGTTTTAAGGGCAAGTCTGATATCCCCTAAAAGGTAAGTGACATCACTGCAGTAGCCATAAAATAAGTGATTTGCTCAGGCTTTTTTAAATAGTTTTTTAGTATCAGGACTTAGTCCAGACTCTCTTGGAAAGCTAAGTTAAGTTGCATTTTAAGGTGTGCAATTTTTACACTCCGTACTACACCTAGCATGCCAGCATGTCTCTGTTGTGTTTAATGGTGTGTGAAGAAAGAATAGAGATTTATGCAGCCTTGCTTTGCAGATGGAGCAAGAAAGAAGAGAGGCTGAGCTTAGGGCAAAGCAGGAAGAGGAAGAACAACGTAGGCGACAGGAAGAGGAAGAAGAGAGAAAAAGGAGGGAGGAGGAGGAGCAGCTGGCCCGACGGAAGCAGGTGTCCTTTAATATCCATTTAATATATTAAATATTTTGTTTTCAAGTCAGTTTGGAGGTAATGTACTTATGATGTGTTTGTGCAAACTCTCTCACACAGGAGGAAACACTACGGCGGCAGAAAGAGCTGGCATTGCAGAAGCAAATGGAAGAAGAAGAGAGGCAACGCAAGGAAGAGCTAAGGTTACTAGAAGAAAGGAGGCGACAGGAGGAAGAAAGGAAAAGGCTTGAAGAGGAAATAAGGCGGCAGGAAGAAGAAAAGCGGCGCCAGGAGGAGGAGCGCAAAAGGGCTGAAGATGAAAAGAGACGAAGAGAAGAGGAAAAGAAAAGAGAAGAGGAAGAAAGACGACAAAGGGAAGAAATACAGAGAAAACAGGTACTAGTAGATAAGCTCACATACTCTCCTTCCAGTGTACAAGGGGACACTTGAGAGAACTTAGTTTATTACCAGTCAGTGTCACATCAACAAGTCTAATATTGATAATCGTCTTTGGATTTTGGCAAATGATTCAGCTGACTACTGAACAATAGTTATTCACACCCCTAAAGTTGGCTTTTACAATAATGACCTACCAGTCTGACACTGACTGCAAGATATTTTGTTACTCCTCCATACAGATTTTTTTATTCAGCATTCACAGCCCATTTTAAATCCTCCCACGGCAATATAGGGTTTAAATCTGGGCTTTGACGTAGCCATTCCAGAACCATTCCTAGGTGGATTTACTGGAATGTTGACGGATGATCTCACATTATCCTCAAGCACCCTTCTGTTGCAATAAATAATTCATAGTGGATTCTGTGATGGTGAGCTGCCCAGGCCCTGATACAGAAAAGTAGCCCACAACCTTTACACCGCCATGCTTTACAGTTGGTATTAGGTTATTCTGTTGAAGTGCTTTCTCCTGGTACTGTAGCCAGATAACTGTATATTTGCCTTTTCTGTACAGAGCACATTGTTCCCATGGTCTTTGCCTATTTGTTCATTGGGAAGCTTTATTCTTGACCTGATATTTTTTCTGGACAGCAAAGGTGTTCTGGCACACCTCCCACGTAGAACTAATTTGCACAGCCTCTTTCTTATATTTATACTTTTTGGGGAGAGCTACCTATTGGTCCCATGATAAAATTCCAGGATTGTTAGAGATGAATTTTAGCTCTTTTGCGTTGTCAGTTGTTGAATATTTTTTACTTGTAGAAGATCTTCCAGACAGTGGAATGATTGATGTCCAGTTTGGCGAAATTTTGAAATCCCTTCCTGGAGACCTTTAGCCCCTGATTCTAGTTGTACATTTCTGAGCTAGTAACGAACGTAACAGCATGCATAGACTATACTCAAAAGCATAATAAAGACATTGTTGCAAGGTGTAACCTATAACTGCATCAGAAGATAATTATTATTCACCCCCCCCCCCCCCCCAAGACAAGTTATGCCTGTTATGCTCTGCCATTTGTCATTCTCTATATAGGATAGTTTGTTCTCCGTTACCTGTAACCCTTTGTTGTAATACGTCTATCTTTTTTAAATGGCCACTAGGAAGAGGCAGCTAGATGGGCTCGTGAAGAAGAGGAGGCCGCACGACGATTATTGGAAGAGGCACGATTAAAGGCAGAGGAAGAAGAAAGAAAGAAGCGCGAGGAAGCACAAAGGCAGAAGGAGCTACAGAGACAGCGGCAGCAACAGCAAGAAGCACTTAGGCGCCTGCAGCAACAACAGCAGCAGCAACAGCTGGCCCAAATGAAGGTACTGGCAGAGTTTCATATTATTATTAACATTTATTTATAAAGCGCCAACATATTCCGCAGCGCTGTTCATATGTACAGGATGTTGATAATATATGGTAATGTGTTGAAGACGTTGAGGGGGATACCACCCTGTCTTTAAGAAGCCAATTTTTTTTGGTGTCTGGTAGATAAGCAACTAAAATCCTTTTCTGTATCAATCTGGTCATATATGCGGTGTCAGTAGAGTGGTTAAAATGTGCTATTTAAATGAGTACCTTACACAGGTATAATCTAGATAGTGGTACTCTACGACAGTTTGCAGCTACAGATTGCAAATCGCGATTAAAGATGAATAGTAGAGGGCCTGAACAGAAAGATAAGCATTAGAAAGAACAAGGATGACCATGAAATTGAGGCCCCATGTTCAGTGTTTTTGTTGCTGGGTTCATTGGTTTGACAACAGCATATTCATTTGCAGGCCAGAAAGATGTGAAATAGAAAAAGATAATAAATCAGAAACCATTAAAAGATAAAAATGTTAAGACCTATTAGAATAGCAGTAACTTAAAAAACGTCATTAAAATGGCAAGTCCCCCCTTTTTCAGAATGGCCTTTATCAAGTTGCCTCCTTAACACAGAGACCAAACTATGTTCTTATAGACCTTTCTAGAGTTGTCAGAATGCAGAGAGCCAGGTTTGCAGCCTCCTACACTATACAAGTCCCTTTTAAGGATTCCCTCTCATCCAAATGAGCTGTTTGGTTATGAGCTATACAGAGTTATTAGCCAGTCAAATGAGACAAACCCAACAGCTGACTGTGCATTCTCTTACTGAACCACCAACTAAAGGTTCTTTTCAGGAAAATAGAAATTCTACTAATGGGCTTCCTAACACATCCATAATGGTATCACTGTTGATGCATCTAGCGTTCAGTTGGAAAAATCTGTGTTTTAAATCTGATTTTAAATTGATAGCAGGAAGGAATTGCTTGTTCCAAGTTCACAGCTACAATTTGTTTTAAACATTTTAAATCCACTGTTTTTGAGAAAAAGTTCTTAAAGCTCCCTTTCTCTACCAACTTCTGTATCAGTCTCAAAATCTCTGCAAAGCCAAATGCCCAGTTTTAGCTTTAGGTGAAATTATGATAAATAGTACATATTTGAATGTGCCAATTTTTTTTTTTTTTTTGAAAAAGAGGTTTTAAAGCAAGAGTTGATTACCTGTTTGGAAAGTCTTTCTAGCGAGAGGCCTTCCTTATTTGGGTGGGGGGTCTACAGCTGTGCTCCGCTCTCGGATGCGGCAGTCCCTTCTCATTTAATAGTGCTGTGACTGAGACATCAATTCAATAGGACTTAATATATTACTAGTTAGGCTTACTGTACAGCTAGTTAACCCCATGAAGAGAGTTTGAATGGAGGCTACTTTTTACCACCAGTGTGTTTCACAAGCAAATTGTCATGTTCTGCTACATATTCTGCAGTGGTACAAACTTTAGTGACATTGCAACCATTGCATCCGTCTGCTTGTTTGGAATAGAAGAACAGTAGCCACACACACCTTATCCAGTCAAGGGTTCTCAACCTGTCTGTGTGTATCCCTCAATATTTCTGTTAAGGCAAATAATCCTGTCTAATGCAGTAAATTAATAAAAAATGCTAAATTTGCTCAAGTGCTATAACCCATAGCATTAGCTCTTGGCTTTTAAACGGGTGACCAATAGCAAACTTTGTACCTTTTTTTTAATAGTGTACATTGCATTACAAGGAAAGCACAGTCTTTAACGATATCTGACACCACAAGTGAACTTGGTACTGCCTGTATAGGAGTCAGCACAATGCCCAGTGCTGCTTTCATACCATTTATTTTATTAATATTAATATTTTCTTTTCTTTTTCCAGTTACCATCATCTTCCACATGGGGGCAGCAGGTCTCCCCAACCACTGCCTCACAGTCAGCACTTTCACTGGCAGAAATACAAAAACTAGAAGAAGAACGGGAACGGCAGCAACTGCAAGAGGTGTGTTCATATGAAGCTGTTATCTACGCAAACTGTTAAATCGAAAAGATTAGAGAGAGAGAGGTTGTGGGTGCAAGTCTGGAGGTTTGACGAGTAAAACTTGGATTTTGTTACTGTTTTTTCTGAACTTGGATAGACATGCCTTTCTTGAGTGGGAGGTAGCCAGCTAGATAGGCTTACTTGCAAAGTAAGCCAAAAGAGCGGCATTATATTTATTTTCATGGGGCTCTGTATCGACAGACCCAAACAGTAGCTAGCTACAGGGAAAGAACCCAATTTAAAGGGGTAGATCACCTCTAGATTAACTTTTAGTATGATGTTAAAAAGTGATATGATGGTATAAGTGATATAAACAACAAAAACAAACAACATAGGAATAGAAAAGTTGGGTAATGGTTAATAGCATTTCCGGGAGGGTGGGGCCCATGGTGATAAATATGGGGAGGAATGCAGCACTCTGTGACACACTGTGCGGACAAATATTGCAGTGATAAAAAAAAGTCCTCTGCAAATTAAACATGAAACCCAAATTCTTATTTTTTAATGCATTTAAAAATCTGGGCTGTCGGTTATACAGGTCCTTCTAAAAAAAATAGCATATTGTGATAAAGTTCATTATTTTCTGTAATGTACTGATAAACATTAGACTTTCATATATTTTAGATTCATTACACACAACTGAAGTAGTTCAAGCCTTTTATTGTTTTAATATTGATGATTGTGGCATACAGCTCATGAAAACCCAAAATTCCTATCTCAAAAAAATAGCATATCATGAAAAGGTTCTCTAAACGAGCTATTAACCTAATCATCTGAATCAACTAATTAACTCTAAACACCTGCAAAAGATTCCTGAGGCTTTTAAAAACTCCCAGCCTGGTTCATTACTCAAAACCGCAATCATGGGTAAGACTGGCGACCTGACTGCTGTCCAGAAGGCCATCATTGACACCCTCAAGCAAGAGGGTAAGACACAGAAAGAAATTTCTGAACGAATAGGCTGTTCCCAGAGTGCTGTATCAAGGCACCTCAGTGGGAAGTCTGTGAGAAGGAAAAAGTGTGGCAGAAAACGCTGCACAACAAGAAGGGGTGACCGGCCCTGAGGAAGATTGTGGAGAAGGACCGATTCCAGACCTTGGAGTAGAAACATCCAGAGCCACCGTGTACAGGCGTGTGCAGGAAATGGGCTACAGGTGCCGCATTCCACAGGTCAAGCCACTTTTGAACCAGAAACAGCGGCAGAAGCGCCTGACCTGGGCTACAGAGATGCAGCACTAGACTGTTGCTCAGTGGTCCAAATTACTTTTTTCGGATGAAAGCAAATTTTGCATGTCATTCGGAAATCAAGGTGCCAGAGTCTGGAGGAAGACTAGGGAGAGGGAAATGCCAAAATGCCTGAAGTCCATTGTCAAGTACCCACAGTCAGTGATGGTCTGGGGTGCCATGTCAGCTGCTGGTGTTGGTCCACTGTGTTTTATCAAGGGCAGGGTCAATGCAGCTAGCTATCAGGAGATTTTGGAGCACTTCATGCTTCCATCTGCTGAAAAGCTTTATGGAGATGAAGATTTCATTTTTCAGCACGACCTGGCACCTGCTCAAAGTGCCAAAACCACTGGTAAATGGTTTACTGACAATGGTATTACTGTGCTCAGTTGGCCTGCCAACTCTCCTGACCTGAACCCCATAGAGAATCTGTGGGATATTGTGAAGAGAAAGTTGAGAGACACAAGACCCAACACTCTGGATGAGCTTAAGGCCGCTATTGAAGCATCCTGGGCCTCCATAACACCTCAGCAGTGCCACAGGCTGATTGCCTCCATGCCACGCCGCATTGAAGCAGTCATTTCTGCAAAAGGATTTCCAACCAAGTATTAAGTGCATAACTGAACATAATTATTTGAAGGTTGATTTTTTTTGTATTAAAAACACTTTTCTTTTATTGGTTGGATGAAATATGCAAATTTTTTGAGATAGGAATTTTGGGTTTTCATGAGCTGTATGCCACAATCATCAATATTAAAACAATAAAAGGCTTGAACTACTTCAGTTGTGTGTAATGAATCTAAAATATATGAAAGTCTAATGTTTATCAGTACATTACAGAAAATAATGAACTTTATCACAATATGCTATTTTTTTGAGAAGGACCTGTATATTGCCTGACCTGTCTCTATGCTTCATGCAAAGAAAAATAACATATATAAACATGATCTAGAAACACAGCCACCTATTTTGGGAGCAAAACCTATTTGAGATTTAAGGGGGAAGTGGAATACTGTCCTGTGGTCTGGCCAATTAAAATGTGAAATTCTCATAGACACCATGTCCACTGAGCTAAAAAAAAAAAAAAAAAAAGACCATATGGTACGGTATTGGGGGTGCATTGTTTCACATGCTATAGGTAGCTTATACTACTGGGAAGGCACTTTTTACCATTACTGCTGAATGGTATATGCAGGTTTTGGACCCAACATGCTGCCATCCAAACAACGTCTTTTCCAGGGAAGGCACTTATTACAACAGCATGACTCCAGGTGCTGCCTGCTGGCAATCGAGATCTGTACATTTGGTGCATTATGAAATGAAAAAATAGGACAAAGGAGAACTGTTGAACAGCACAATCCTATATCAGGCTTAACTGTGTAACACAGTGGGAGACATGCCCTTCACCCAACTTTTTGGAAACGTGTTGCTGGCATTACATTCAAAATAAGCAGAGACAAACATTTTTTGGTTTCAATATTTGATGTGTTGTCCTTGTACTATTTGCAATTCAATATCAGGTTTAAATGATTTGCAAATGATTGCATTTTAATTTTATTTACCTTTTACACCGTATCCCAACTGTTTGCGGAAATGGGCTTGTAGACACAATAGTTGTGGTAGCTGTGTCTGCGTATTCCCCCCCACCAACACCCACCACATTGGATTAGCAAGATACACCACATCACCAAGCTCATCCTCCTGTGCATCTAATATGCAATGCAGACGTTTGTATCGCTTCTTTGTGTTTGTATTTTCTACCAGTGCTGGATCATTTGCCAGAAGTGTTTGGTATGTAGCAATAACCTAAATACAATATGGCCACTTGCCTTACAGCATCAGCGTCGCCAGCAGCAGGAGCTGAAAATACTGCAGCAGCAACAACAGCAGCAGCAGCAGCAGCAAAAAATACCTGGCTGGGGGAGTGTGAGCAAACCAGTAGGCTCCACCAAGTCTCTCTTGGAGATCCAGCAAGAAGAAGCCAGACAGATGCAGAAAACCCAACAACAGCCTGTGCGGAACCGACCAGCTAATATATCTGTGCCTGTGGCACCTGTAGTAAATGTGAGTACTTCATTTGTTGTCCCTGGTGCCTTCTCTGCTGTGCCAGAATTCAATCGTGCATCCAGTCTGCTTGTTGGCAATAAAGCCACCTTTTTGGCTTTGTTTGAAAACAAAGTAGCATTCCTTTGGAATTACCTGCATGTATTTCTGTGGAAAAGTTCTGGCATCAGTATTGTTTGGAACTTGAAACAAGACTAATGTGTTTGATCTGCCACGCAGAAGTTTCTTCATTTAAAGAGTTAATGCGCAAAACTACCAGTCTAGCAAATGTCATTGGCTTAGCCACCTCATATGTGTAATTGTAATTGATTTGCCCTTTTATAGAATCACATTAGCAGCACTAGCGTGGCCGGTTCTGGAAGCTCAGTATGGGGATCCTTAAATAACAACCTAAGTCCTCAGTGGTCGTCTGACTCCATGAGCAGCATCTGGAGCAGTACAGAAGTAAAGGGTTCCAGTGTCGGTTTCTGGGATGATGCAGTGAAGGAGGTCACTCCCCGAAATGCCACCAGCAAGAATAAGAACACTGCCAGGTATGAAGTATTTTCTCTAAATGGTTCTTGCATGGAAATCTCCACGTCACAGGAAGCTTGACTGCTTGGGCCCTATAGAATGTAGCACACAGTAAATGCTAACATCCCTTCCTAAACAGCAAAAAATATAGTAAAACCCATTACACTAAGGCAGTTGTGTATGAAATCCCAAGAGTTAGGGATACACCAAAACCAGGAATCTGTGGGATACAGCATAGGACCCATAATATCATTAACAACTACAAAATAAAAGCATGATAGTAACAGATACAAATGTCCTTCTGTGCGCTACTGTAGCCCCTATGCTACTTGCACAAAAGAAAAATTAGATATGCTTCTTATATTTAAAGGTATTGTATTGCACCATGACCAACATAAAATCTAAAAGCCATACCTCTTGAGCATTCAGGGGCCGCATGTAAGACCCCTGAAATGTCAGATGTTTCCTGCCTCTGCAACTCTATTGGCTTGGCAGCCTGTCAGTGCACAGCCCAGTTATAAGCAAAGAAACTTTATTGATGCCTTTCTAATCCTCCTATGACAATGAAAAGCTAAATCCCCCTTAGCGCTTGCTGTTGCACCTTTTCCTTTGGAATGCGCTCACTTTTTGGCAAGGATTTTTTTTTTCTTGTTCTTCTGTGTTTATTAACCTATTGAAATCTCAACTTTCTGCAGTTATTATTTAAAAAGGTTAAATCCTTGCAGCTTTATTTTGTCAGCCTGGCATAAATACTTGGGATAATATCGTAATTACTTTTTATTTACATCTGCCTTTTTTGTATTTATTGGTATTTAAAAAAATACAGGCCTTATACGGAATGCAAGGGTACAGGCGATTTTCTTCCTCTGATAGTTTTAATGTGGAAATGAATAAAATGCATTCAAGTTGTGGGATCCTGTATCCAGAGACCAGATATCCAAAGTGATCTGAATTAAGAAAGAAATTAAGTCACATTTTTCATATGATTTCCTTTTTCTCTGTAATAATAAAACAGCACAGGTATGGGATCCCTTATCTAGAAACCTGTTATCCAGAAAGTTCCGAATTACAGAAAGCCCATGTCCCATAGACTCAATTATAAGCAAATAATTCTAATTTTTAAAAATTATTTCCTTTTTCTCTGTAAAATCGTACCTTGTAGTTGATCCCAACTAAGATATAGCTAATCCTTATTGGAGGCAAAACAAGCCTATTGGGTTTATTCAATATTTAAATTATTTTTAGCAGATGTACGTTATGGAGATCCAAATTACGCAAAGATCCCTTATCTGGAAAACCCCAGGTCCCGAGCATTCTGGATAACAGGTCCCATACTTGTACCTTGTACTTGGTGGTAACTAAAGGTCCCCATACACTGGCAGATCCGCTCTGAGCGGATCTTCTCCCGATATCCCCCACCTACGGGTGGGCGATATGAGGAGAATCCAGGGTAATTCGATCGTTTGGCACTGGGTCCCAACGATCTAATTATAATGACGGGCATAGGTAAATTCGATCCGGGGAGAGCATCAACGAGCCGATGCGGTCTCCTATCCGACTAGATTTTCTAACCTGCCTGATCGAGATCTGGACGATTTCAGGCCAGATATCGATCGGGCAGGCCTGTCGGAAGTGCCCATACACGGGCCGATTAGCTGCCGAAACGGTCCATGGGACCGTTCCATGTTGGTGGCAAAACAATCCTATTGGGTTTATTTTAAATGTAGATAATAGATGAAAGGTGCGCAGATAATTCTCTTTCATTATAGGCACTTGCTTACAAAACAGTTACACTGAAAGAAAGTGTATACTGGTATATATCTAATTGCCTTAGTTTCCCTGTTTAGCTTAAGAAATAACAAAACCCATACATTTTTTCATGACTAAAACAATAGGTGGAAAGAATGTTCAGCCCAAGCCTAGTTCATTGCACTCATGTTGAAAAAGGGCCTATACTGCACCTGCAACATTGACCAAAATTTACTCTTGGTCACGTTTACACACCACCAGTTATATATAATAACTATAGGTACTGGATCCGTAATCCTCGGGACCTCAGGTTTTCCAGATAAAGGGTCTTTCTGTAATTTGGATATCTTTACATTGTCTGCTAAAATATAAGGATTAATTATATCTTAGTTGGGATCAAGTACAAGGTGCTATTTTTTTATTACAGAGAATTAAAATAATTTTTTAAAATTTGAACTATTTAATTACTATTATTTTTTCTATAGGAGAAGGTATTCCTGTTTGGAGGTTTCTGGATAATAGATCCCATACCTCTATTGTTAAAGTTTAGTCACTGGTGAAATAGGTTTAGGTTTCATTTCAGTTGTTATTGTGCCTGCTTCAGTTTCATTGCTTTCTGGCTTACTTTTTAAATAGTCAAACTTGGTTAATCATTTTCATCCAAAATAAACTGGTATTTTCCTTAACCTATTAATGCTTATATGAGCTGTGTATTGGTAGCATGCCACACACTGTCCGGACAGGGATTTCTAAGCTGTCTCTGGAGAAAAAGGAATGGATGTATGCCAGGGTTGGTTTGTGCCAGGGTCTGTACAAGGCACACTATTAAAACAGCAGTTTTCTGTTCTGGGTGCCAGCCTTACAAGTTGCCCAGTGCACTTAATTATAGGGCAGGATTGCAGTGCCTACCAGTATTTAGCAGAACTCTATTAACAGACCAGTAAAGTTAAAATAAGCCAGTATAGTTACTAATAGCAAAAGGGAAATTTGTGCTCACAGCTAAACATTTTAAACCAGAATGCAGGGGGTGCAGTGAGGGTACAACCACGTAATACATACAGAAAACCAAAATCGATACTCTGCACTCAACCATACCAGTATGTTAAAGGGCAGTAAGACATTTTGTGCTACAGGCTTCTAAGAAAAGGCATTGGTTGTCTGTGCATTAAACCAAATATAACCAGGCCAACTCTGCCAGAGTCCATGCTGGTCTTGCTTGGTCCAGCATTTCACTATGCATTTTATAGGGCTGGCCTCTATAAACTCCCATATTAGACAGCAGTCGTATGATAGTACAGGTATCGGACCCCTTATCTGGAAACCCGTTATCCAGAAAGCTCCGAATTACGGAAAGACTGTCTCTCATAGACTCTATTTTAATCACATAATTCAGAATTTTAAAACTGATTTTCTTTTTCTCTGTAGTAATAAAACAGTACCTTGTAATTGATCCCAACTAAGATATAAATAATCCTTATTGGATGCAAAACAATCCTATTGGGGTTAATTAATGTTTTATTGATTTTTTAGCAGACTTAAGGTATGGAGATCCAAATTACGGAAAGACCCCTTATCCGGAATACCCTTGGTCCCGAGCATTCTGGATAATGGGTCCTATACCTGTAATTAGTTACATACTGACTTGGGGACTTTACTGCCTGTCACTGATATCTATAGCAGTGATCCTCAACCATGTTGCTCCCCACCCCATTTGATGTTGCTTCCAGTGGCCTCAAAGTAGGTGCCCAAATCTCTGGCTTGGAGAGAAGTTTTGGAAGCCCAGAGACAGTTTTACTTCATTCAGAGCCTCCTGCAGGCCAGCAGTCCATATGGGGCTACCAAACAGCCAATCACAGCCCTTGGCATCCCCAAAGAACTTTTTTTAATGCTTGTGATGATCCCTGTCCTATAGTAACTATCTAGTTACTTTTCTCAGAATTTGCAGCTGTCAGATCAGCATCAGGCTTTAGGCTAATAATGTACAGTATGTGGCCCTTCATGGAATGCCCCCTGCTGTATACTCTCAGAATTACAGCTGCACCCATAGGGAGGCACTGTAGGGCACTCTAGGATATCTTATAGTATTTTTACATTGCTTAAAGTTTTCCTTTTGTGCTTTTCTGTATAAATTGGCAGTTGGCAGACACCGTACCTAATAAACAACAGGACAGAGTGGTGGGAAGGGTGGCTCTGAGAACCTGCACTGACTCTACACTTGCATTTTCTCTTATGTTGTCTGTTTGCTACAATTATCTGACTGTTCAGTTGGCTAATCTGGTTCTTGGGATACTAAACTGTCTACTGTGGGGCCATTTTTCTCTTTTGTCATATGTTGACTTATTTTTCTTTATATGACACATAATTTTGTAAGAGCGTCATCTGAAGCACAAAGTTTATGCAAAAGAGCTGAGAACGTGTTATGTATCTACTGCAACATGCTGGAAACAGCAACTTGTCACCGGCTAAGGTGTCCTTGCCAGTGAACTGATTTATATCAAATACAACACCCTACATTTTTGAGGTCAGATGTAAGCCAACACATTTACCGTGTGATGATTCCTCCCACCTCTCCTCTGTCAAGGCAGAAAATCTCTTAGTTGAAATTACATTGAAACTTTGTGTATTCTAAACAGGGCTAGGAAATGCTTGGTCAGCTGTGCTTAAGCTGCTGTCTAATGGGGCTGATTCCTGTGTTTATCCAAATTAACCCCCTACACTTGCATCAGTCTTCTTCTGTGCATGCACCCGGAGCTGCTGCGTTGGGCCACCGCGCTCAAGCCTTTTGTTGCCAAAATCCACTCCATGTGCCTGTGCCCAGGCTGACACTAGTTCCAGGTGCGCACGCAGAACCACTGTGGCATCCCACTAAGTGTTAAATTGCACTTATTCTGTTATATATCTCCTAATATGTAACATCAGCTGTGATGCTATGATTGAGCTTCTGCTATTGTGGATGGGTATTGTTATCTTTTGTAACAGTACAAATGAAACCTCAAAATTGTCTTTTTTTTCTGCTTCTCTACAGTAAATCAGCAGGACCCAACAGCCGGCAGAGCAAGAAAGTGGAACAGGAAGAGAAGTTGCTCAGACTGTTCCAAGGTGCAAACAAGTGCCAGGATGGTTTCACCCAGTGGTGTGAGCAGACACTGCATGCAATCAACACTGCACACAGTCTGGATGGTGAGTGATTACATTTGTTTCCCATTTAGCATCCCTACGCTTCCCTCTTTCTAAATAACTGATCAAAGTAATAGCACAGAGAAGCCTTGGGGAACTTTTTTTTTTTTTTTTTAAAAGGCTAATAGACAATATGATACTGTCCCTCATAGTGATGAAATAATTATTTGGGAAGAGCTGTATTGCTTTCACCACAATGAGACAACATGCTAGAGAGAGCTGCTTTACCCATGCTGCTGTATAAAGAAGCTCAGTTTTTTACTTGGGCAAAGACCTATCTAATGAGAAACTGGTATTTTGCCTTACAAAAATCTAATTCTCTATCCAGTTACTTGGGAGACACAGAACCAACCCATTTCTGTCTCTCACAGCCCAACCATGAGATGAGCTTGTTCTTTGTAGAGATGCATCAATTCCCGGATTTGGTTCAGGATTCTGACTTTTTCAGCAGGATTCGGTTCCGGCTGTATCCAGATGTCTGGCTGAACCCAATCCAAATCCTTAAAGGGGATATATAGCATAATTTTTTATAATGCACTTAACCATGTAAAAAACTGTAAAATAGAAAGAAGTGCTTTTATTTTAATACCTTTGGGTTCAAATAACTGCTGTCCATAACTGCTTGAAAACTGTGCTCTACCCAGACCTTATGCCAGCTTCCGGTTTAGACTCTTCAGTATATTGGCTCAGAGCCTCAGGCCCTCACAGACTTCTATGATACCACCTCACCTACTTAAAGTGAATATTCATAGAGTAGGCGGGGCTTAGCGAGCTCACAGACAGTCCTTCCTGCTCTACTGCTCCTCCACCCCGTCAAATACAGATTCAGTTTGGTATTCAGTTGAATCTTTTACCAAGGATTCTGGGTTCTGTCAAACCCAAAAATAGGGATTTGGTGCATCCCTAGTTCTTTGTTATACAAAACTGAGAAATAGAGATCATATAACAATATGGGGACCAACTAAAAGCCTGAAAAGTTTCATGTAACTGCCATCTTATTCCGTGCTTGTCACCTGTTCTTTCACTTTATCCCAAGGCATTGTTTAGCTATCACGGGGGACCTTTAGTGCACCATCAGCAAAAAGGACTTTGGGGCTGATTTCTTATACATTCAGATTAATTACAGTGTCTGCTTACTGGCTGTTTAAACAATGTAGGCAAACTCTCTTCCTCGCTACCTGTTTATCTTGGGAGATACTACTTCTGTAAGGCGTTAGCCACATTTTACTTTGTTTTGATTCTCCAGTGTACTTGTGTCTTCTGCTTTTCCTGCTCAGTTCTGAGTTGCATTCTCCTAGTAAATATGTGCAGTCCCCATTTGTGACAGTTCTCTTTTTAACCCCGCCCACAGTGCCCACGTTTGTGTCGTTCTTGCGTGAAGTGGAGTCTCCATACGAGGTACATGATTATGTCCGTGCCTATCTTGGAGATACACCAGAAGCAAAGGATTTCTCCAAACAGTTTATTGAGCGCCGGACAAAGCAGAAAGCCAGTCAGCAGCACCCTCAGCAGGTACCAGACCAGATTATCTGTCTGTTTTAGCAGTTATTTCTTATCTTTGATTTTGGTAATGAACATAAACATGCTTTTAGGATGTAGCCTGGGTCACATGCCAGACAAGTCAAGCTAATTCTCAACAGACAGCACTAGAGGTTGCACAATGCGCAGGACGCAAGAAAAAGAAGCAGAAGATGGTTCGAGCCGATCCCAGTTTGCTAGGTAAGAATCTCTGCCTTTGAAAAGTGGAAAATGTTTGTCTGCCAGAAGGTACTGTATTATATTCTCTGTCATGTTCATGTGCTGTTCCTGCACATAATCTGCTGATTGTCTGGATTTTTATCCTAAAATGAATGGTCAAGAGCCCTGTTTAGGAGGCCATTGTCTCCTCATTGTTCTGTGAAATATCTCTATCTGATCCATAGCCATTACTGTGTTTTCTTGCCTCACATCTAACGTTCATGTAGCTGTTGCCTATGTATACACCACTATGCCTCCTCATTTCTATTTTCTCCCATTTGCACATTTTTGCATTATATTTTCCTGTTGCCCTTGATTAGATGAATTTATTTTCTTTCAATTTTTTTTTCAGGCTTTTCTGTGAATGCTTCTTCGGAGAGACTGAACATGGGAGAGATTGAAACTGTGGAGGATTACTGATCATCCTGTAGGGGTTGGGGGAACCCCCCCACCCCTTCCTTCGGCTTCTCTGGGAGGGAAGAAGCCGAATGCGACTCCACCTATCCCCCAACACACACTCTTAAGATTTTGCAGGGGTCATCACAGGGCAACCTCCTGCAGTGCTTCATGAGAAGGGCAGCTGGAGAGCTTCCTATCCCCTCAATTTGCCATGTTCTACCTGGGCAACTTGATGGGGTTGTTACCTCAGCAGATAAAGAGTGAGTTAAGGGGAACTTACCCTCCTCCATCACAGTACCACTGGGTCTCGTTTCAGAGACTTGTAGGGTCTGTTAATTTACCACCGTTATTAGGTGGAGAGTGGAGGCTTTTGTGGTGGGACTTTGAATTTCCCCTCACTGCCCTGTGGGGTTTAGCTCTGTGGATTTAGTGACGGGGCATGTGTTGAACCTAGATTTCAGCTCTACCAATGCACACAGTGAATTGCTACTCTCTGCGCTACAGGAGAAAGTGTAGCCATAAAGCTGATGGGATGTGCATCCCTTTTGTCATCCTTCTTACACTGTCCCGGCCACTTTCCACTCCCCCCACACCTTTTCATCAGCTTTATGTTTCTGAAGAGCCTTTGGAAAGTGTGGCAGGTGGGGGCAGCAGGAGACAACCACTCCTTTGGGTATGTACAGTTTCTTGCAACTATGTATATAGTTTTGGTGCTGTTTGATGGGTTATAGCAGATATTGCTCCCACTGCGTTGTATATCTATTTACAGATACGGAAAAGGTGTGGGTGGGAGAGAGCACACTTAACGTTTACACAACTCCCAGACCACTTCAAAAGTTTTGCCCCAGTGTGCAGGGAATTGGGGGGAGCCCGAGCCTGACCTCAATAAATTGCTGGTTGTATTATATCACATATCTGATTTGGATGCCTTATTGCTTGGTAAATGTCGGGTTGGTGCAGAGAAGCATCAGATGTCAGAAATACACTCATCAGTCTTCCTCCATCTTCTGAGAGATGCCTACGCATACGGACAATCAAGCTGACTTAAGCCCTGAGGCTTTGCCACCAAAGCTTTGTTAGAGCTGCTGGCATCTGTCAGCCAGGCTACTGCCCTGATCCTAGGGTTACCCAAATCTTCTGCCTTTTTTTGATGAGTAACTGAATTATATGGGTTATCGTGCATGCAAATCAGATGAATTCAATGAAGACTACTATCTTCTGTTGCCTTCACCCAGGCGGATATTAGAAGATGCAGCTCGGGAGAACAAGTGCGTGCTGCAAAGTCATAATAGATAAGATATGGATTTTTTTGCTTTATATTATGGGTTAATTTCATCAAAAAGCTCCTAGAGACATAACTGTATTAAAACCTAATTTATTTTACACCTTACTAGCATTGAAAGGTTATTTATTTCCCCCACTCCGGGTTTGGTTTGTTCTGTGAGTTAACTTGCCATATGGCCAAGGAAACCCATCATTCCTGCAGTATTCTATAGTAACTCAGGGCCTTGATGGAATCTGTGTAATGTCTGAAAGTGAATGTATAGGCCAGTGTTCTTTAGGCTTCCTTCCTATATGGGCACAGCGAGGGGCATGGAATTCATGGCTATCAGGGAATTCCTTCCTAGAGTCGGCTTTACTGATCAGCTTTCAGACTCATAGCCCAGGCAAACAGTGCCCGAGAAACCCATTAGCTGCTCAGGATCTTTATCTGTCAGCCTTTGGTATCATCTGCACTGATTATGGGCAAGACTTTCCTAAGGGCACTGGCACACAGGGAGCTTAGTCGCGAGGCAATTTTGGCGATTTGCCGAAATCACCTGCACAGCGTGTGCCATCCCACCGGCGACTTACATTTTTGCCGGTGGGATGGTAGTTCGGGGAGATTAGTCGCCCGTGACAAGGGAGATTTGTCGCGGGCGACTAATCTCCCCGTGTGCCAGAGCCCAACTCAGCTTCCCTTAAACACACAGGAAAGTCTCTCAATTGTCTGCTTCAGGAGCAGCATTTGTTTTTCACATTAGGAAGACCCTCAAGTTCTCCAATATTAACATTTATGTGCATTATACATCATTTTGTTTAGGAATACAATAAATCCAGAATTCGGTCCCAGATGTGGAAAATCTCAGCCCTTTTTGCAGGATTCCATACTGCAGAAGATTAGTCACATGACTGTAAAGCTCTGAGCAATTTTGAGTCGGTTTTTATGGGCACTGAGTAATACTGTTTGAGCGGAACATACCAATTAACTCACAGGGGGGGGAAGTAAGTCAGCTGAGGTCATTTGGTTGTGATGGAATTGATAGACAATGCACAGTAATTAAACTCTGTTCATGGGAGAATTGACAGAAATGGACCCAAATACCTGTGGATCCCAAGCTTCAGAATCTGATTACTATGTTGCTTGGTTTAGGGAAAACCTTTACCTTGATAAGCAGATATTAGTGTAATAACTTCATTTTACACTGTGTGTGTGTGTGTGCGCGCAAAGCAAAAAGAACCTTGGAAAAGCAAAATGAACAGATTCATGAAGCCTTGGGGCTAAGTAGAAGGAGAAATAATATACAGTAATACCACCAGTGCTTGTATGTGCTACTGACTGCCACAATAAGTACGTTTACAGAACCAAGCCATTGGGTGCCCACTTTAGGCTACATGAAAAGGTAAAACCCTTTATTTAGAAGCAGGATTTTTAAGCAGGAATTTGGGGATGGGTGGTTCAGGTTCTTGACGTGCCCTAGAGGTGGGAGGGCTATGAAAGAAGTGTGAGGTGTCTGGGCTGTGTGTGTGCTTTTCTCTCTTGATCCTCAGCTAAACATTTCCATCCTCGCCGGACAGAGACACCTTTGTTAGCCCCGGAGCAGCAAGGTCCCTTTAGCTTCCACCTCTGCTTCATTCTGCATCTTCTCATCAGTGTCGACAGCCAGACATGCCTTGCGCCGCGGGGACTCCATCGCTCCTGCTGCTGCTCTGTGCCGGGATATTGTTTCCTGCTATGCTCACAGGTAATGTGACAGATATGCACCAGTATAACAGTTTGGGGAATGCGTCAGAATTGAGCCAAATTGTAAGCATAAGTTGCAGCGAGTGGGGCCTATGTTCCGAGCTCACTCCAGAAAGAGAGTGCTGTGAGTGGGCTAAGTCTAGGGATTAGTTAGGGACTTCAGGAGTTAGGCTAAATGGCAATCACACTTACTAAATGTTGTGCCCTGTTGCTCTTTCTTGGGTTCCTCTGATCAGAATATGGCAACCTACCTTTACACCAACCTGTCATTGGAATGCAGTTAAAAGGGAACTTATGCTGACTGTATGGTTCCATATTAATGTGATTGGCTTTTACATGGCTCGTTGGTGTATGGCAGCAGCCAAAATATTCAACATTTCCATTTTGTCATGCTGATGTAATGATTGTAGGCACTACCAGATGAGTTGATTCTGGATATCTAACTACAACTCCCAGCATCCCTATCTATTCAAACAGCGAATGGTCTTCCAGTCTTACAAACCCTGTTGAAGATCACAGTCTGCAGTGATGGGGTTAGGATATATAGAAGTGCCTGCTAGCATCATAACCTTCTATGCGTATTTAATAAATACAAAGTTTATGTGCAAATTTCCCAAAGAGCTATTGGCATCAGAGCATAATGAGCGAATGATTAGTAGGACTATTAATCAGGCCTGGTATTTGGCTGCCGATTGAATGTTGTTGCCGATGAGGGGTATCAATAGTGGGATACAGTTGCACATAGGTTTTGTAGCTGCTCTCAGACACAAACACAGACGTGCACCTATTTGTTACCTCTACTTCTCGGTAAATACGTTGATGTAAGATTTGCGGCCGGATGCAGGGCAGGGTGTGCGCATGGCTGTTGGAGTGGACAAGGTGTCCTTTGTGTAAGGTAACAGGGCGCCTTTCATGCTGCCACTGGCCAGTCGCCCGCTGTGGCTACTACCCCTACTCTGACGCCCGTCGGAACGGTGGCCAAGTCTGCCCAGTGGCCCTGTGATATTCAGCTTTAGTTCCACTGCTCTTCCTTAGGCAGCATCATTGTTAACCCTTTCTGCTTCATGTTCCAGGTATTCTCTGGGTGTTAATGTTGTGCTAGTGAGCTTGACTCTGTTTCATGCACCCATATATGTTTGCAACCTCTAAAAATAAACATTTTTTAATATTTTAAATGTATAGGGCAGATCCTGGAAAAAATGTCCCCGGACCTCTTTAGAATGAAGCATACAGGGAGGTAGAGGTCGTCGTTAGCCAGAGGGTCATATTGCTGATAAGATTGGACTTTGGTCTCATCTGCCAGATGGATGAGAAAATGGGGGTGTTCAGTAGGGGCTGTAGGGTTGTAGTGTGACATCGCCTGCAGCGTTTTGTGGCTGGGGAATGCTGGGAATTGTAGTAGATCAAGTAGGTTTGGTACTGCCAAAGCATGATCCTCTCTGCAGCCATATTGGAGGTGCTTGCATGTGAAATGAGGCCTTCATGTGGGGGGAGGCAGAGGCAAATGAAAAATAGCCGTAGCAACCCCATTCTGGAGCCAGGCAGGGTTGGCAGGGCAGTGCCAGATCTCCCAGTGATGTGTGGAATGCGTATGTTTGTGTGTTCTCTATTCTCAGCAGCTATGTGAAAAGAAAGGGACGCTTCCCCCAGCATGCATAGTGCTGCCCATAGTGCCCTTTCTCAGGGGGGCTGTTGGCTTTGTGTTCCTAGGAAAGCTTTAATATGTGTAACATCTCAGCAGTACTGACCCGTAGCCACTACTCTAGCGCCCCCACTGTTCAGAGAAATGTAGGATAGGGCACTGCTTGCGTATAATGCTGTTCTTTTATGATTCAGTTGATGTGCCTGTAAAGCAGCCCTAAGGAAGCACTGATTGGAAACGTATCTTTATTATGGCAGTAAAAACAACTACAGTGCTGGGCATGGATAGTGCCCTTACCAGCAGGAGTGGGACAAGACTATGGAGGGCCACAGTTCAAGGTTTTAGGTGCACAGTATATTAACAAAATATATACAAAATGATCATTCTGTCTGTGGTCCAGGCCCGCTTATAGGCCCCAGTTCCACTGTATTATGGATAGTTCACAGCTCAGAAGAGTGTTGACAGTACATTGGGCAAGTTCTGGAAAAGCAGGGGCCAGTTGCCTTTTCCATATCAACTACTTCAAATATTTGTCCATCTCCTGCATACAAAGCTGTGTATTCCATTTGCTCCATGCCACATAGGGAGCTGCTAGGCCTCATTAATGTCTAATGGCTTCTTTACATGCAGACATACACATTACATTTGATAGAGGTGCGTAAGGATGGCATAATAATTCCACAGCAGGGTGTAGATATGTTATTTCATTGTGTTTTCATGAATAACTAGGCTTCTGTATGTTTGATAGGTCCATGCCAATAATAGTCTTATTAAAGCACATGTTTTACAACTGGGACAGACCCCACAAAGAGCTTTTTAAAACTACAGACTGATGACCAGCTTGACGGATCATGAGATGTAGGGAAACACTTTAAATAAAAGTCCAAATTTACTGCCTGTCTGACCTCTCATTCTGTGAAAGGGGCTGCTGTAAGATGCCATAGACAGTCACTATTTATTGGCCTGGTGGGGGCTGTTTGGGCCTCTGTGTACTTTTTGTACTATTTTGAAACCCAGTCTAGGCCTGGCTCACAGACACAACTAATCCCACAGATGTTCAGTCGGCTTAAGGTCAGGCCAGGTAAGTTCTTCTATGGCCTTCCCAGAGAACTAGTTGTGTACGGGCCTGACTTTCTGGACAGAGGGGCAACATGGTGGAACAGCAAAGGCTCCTCCTCAGACTGGGACATTGCTTTCACTGGAACCAAAAGCTTTTACCTGACTTTGAGGAATAACCCCCAGACCATTATTCTCCCATGCGTTGCATTGCACAGACTAAATGCCAGATGGAAAAGGGCTGTTGATCATTCCAGGTAACCAGGAAGCACTTCTAAAGTCGAAATGGATAAAGAATAGGAGAGGCCTGTGAAGAAAGATGAGCAATAACAAAAGTCATATTAACCTCTTATAAGCCATGTGATTTTTGGTTGCTGGGGACAGTGACCTGACAATCCGCATTTTCAGTTACAAACAGGAATTTGGCAAAATTGAAGCCCTATTGTATTTCAAACCCATGTAAAATAATGGTTAGTTAATAAGTTGCTTAGAATAGGTAAGTGTGCAACACAGTAAATGTTACATTAATGGTATTATACCCCTTTACCGTGTAGAGCTGAGGTGTTGGTAAGCTTTTCCACATGTCCCAATCCCTGTCTCTCTGTGCCCTTGTGCTTTGCAGCTGAGCTCTTATTGGCCCTAGATATTTCCCAGATTCTTTCCCTTTACAAAGCGCTGGTAAGGCTCCATCTAGCCATGCAGTTTTGACTGGCCATGTTGGGGCTGTTTTTGCTGGAGAAGAGACGCTTACGGCACATGTAAAACTTTTAAAAAACAAATGGAAAGTTGCTCCGGGTGCTTTTCTTGGCACTTTTGCCATTTACATTCACTTTTTTTTCCCTGTTAAAAGCTATGAAGCTGCGTATTAACGGCTAATATAATACATTTTGCAACTGCAGTGCCACCTGCTGGTTAGTACCAGATACAGTCAGAGAGAGATGCATTGAGAAGGAAAACGGTGACCTGTTCTGATGTTATTATGTTTATGAAAGAGCGGAAATCTCAGCAAGGACATCCCTTTTTGTTAGATAAAAGGAGATTTCATCTTAGAATGTTAAAAAAAAGTGTTAGTGCCCAAGGCAAATGCTCCCTGGGCCAGTGCCCTCTCAGCTATTCACTTACCTCCGCCAACATAAAATTTTCACTGCTGCCCCTCCTGCCCTTCTGTTCTTGCCTGATCGTATGGCTCCCAGCAACTGAGCCCAATGTACGTGCCTGGCTGCCCCCGGTTCCGGCCTTGCACACTGTTATATAGACATGCACATGCCCAGCAGGAATGATAAATACAGTGGAAGGATATCTGTGAATTAGAGGAGCTCAGAGTGGAAATGTACTAAGATAGTGCTGCCTCTGTGCAACTGCAGTGCCAAAAGTAAGAGCTTGGGGGGGGGGGGGGGGGGTACCTACAGTATATGCCGGCTATACCCTGCTGACCTGAAACCACAGCAAGTTCCCTCCTTTGTGCCATTTGCTCATTGCATGCATGTGACATACAGCTGGCAGTTAGGGACATGCACATCTGTGGCACAGCCCATTGTATTGCACATGTACTAAGCCAGCAGTGCATGGGAAACATCAACTCTCTGAACCCTGTGCCCATATAGTGCTAGAATATCAATTTGCTGCTTCTATTTGTGCCTGACCCCCCCCCCCCCCCCCCCCCCATATATCTGTGCTGTAATTACACTGTATGTAGTGCTACTATAGGGCAGCGCTGCTCATTCTGCTGTAAATGCGCTCGGGTAACAAGGACTTGGTGCCACAGGCAGAGACACACGGGGTAAAGAGATTCCTGCCCCATTAGAATTGCTAGCGTTACACATGGCGGCCCCCCTGCTGCTGCACCCAGCAGATTTTGACACAAATCACAAAAGTATTCATCTTCCCACTGACATCTGCATGGTGTGTGCACTGACAGCGCCATGCCTTTCATTCTAAACAATTATTCAATTATAAATTACAGGGGAACTCCAACCAAACAGCTTTAGCTTTTTAAAAAGTAAATATAATTTTAAACAACTTTGCAATACACATTAAAGAATATGCAGCCTTTTCATGATATTTAATGTAATAATATGGTTTGGAACAGTTACCTGAGCCCCGCCCCCTGTTCCCCTGCTGATCTGACTGCTTTGAGATTCAAAATGTAACAGTAATGACTGTCCCCAGCCTGTATCCTCCAAATCCCACAATGCCCTGCACGCATGATGTCAGTAAGGAAAGGAACATCACAGTGCAATGCATTGTGGGTTATGTAGTTCCTGCATGCTGTCTGTAAGCTGCAGAGAAATTGTTATAATTTGTAACATCAATGTTTTAGTTCTTTCTCCCCTGTCAGAATTACAAATGATGTGGGGCTAAGCCACGTGCCATTAGCATTAAAGTGAATCTGCAACAGGGAAACAGATTCAACACATCAGTTAATGTCGCTTCTCCAGCAGAATCCTGCATAGTAATCTGTTTTTCAAAAACAGACTCTCTTTTTATATTTAATTTTGAAATTTCACATGTGGCTAGCCATATTCTTCATTTCCCAGGGTGCCATGGCCACATGACCTGAGCTCTGATAAACTTCAGTCACACTTTACTGCTGAGCTGCAAGTTGGAGTGATATCATCCCCCTCCCAGCAGCCAATCAGCAGAACAATGGGAAGGGAGGAAGATAGCAACGCCATGGCACCTCTGCTGAAGGATCAGGCATTTCAGGCAGCTTCAAAACTGCTCCATGTGCCATTAGGGCTCTGGCACACGGGGCGATGAGTCTCCCGCCACAAATCTCCCGTGTCTCGGGCGACTAATCTCCCCGTGTGCCAGAGCCCTTAGAGACAAAAGGTAGTGACACCACAAATACATACCAATTAGAGACAGTGGGAACTTTAGTTACCTGAAGCCTAGAGAAGGTTTCTGCATTAGATTATATCAAAATCAAGTCAGGAATCATGCCCCACCTAGAGGTTGGTAGACATGAGAATAGCATGTAAGCAGGACAGGAGAAACAGCCAAGTCCAGACAAGACTTGGCAAATAACACTGAGAAGGAGAAACTATAGTTATTTGATCACAGCAATGCCATAAAGACAAAGGCACCAAGTGGGTTCTCCGCCAGGGTAGTAAACACCAATCCACTTAGCTTTGCCCCTGACATCAGTGTAGCAGAGACAGAGCATTGCCTGTGCACAAACAGTGAGAATGCAAGAGTATGGTTATAGGGGCAGTACAGTGCCATTTTCAACATGACTTTAATGGAAATGGCTAATGTGGTTGTAAAGGAGAACTAAGGCCTATGTAATACCTTGGCCCCACTCCCAAACTGCACCACAGGGTCCACTTAAAGGGGTCCCCTTTTTTTAAATCAATGGTGCAAGGAATAGTGCTGCACATACTATTTTCCTACTGGTTTAATTAGGAGATACAGTAGCTATGGTTTTTGTTATTTCCCCTCTCTTCAATAAGCTACAGCCTGTTGTTATAAAGAGCAGTATATAGACTACTGCCACACGTGGGCGATTCTCGGGCTGCAGATAAATGTGGGCAGAGAAACCACACTTTTGTTCCTTAGGGAAAGGTCACACGGGGCAGGTTGTCAGCCTGCGGCACACAGAGCAGATTTTGGCTAGAATTGCCACATTTTCTGGGTTTTAAAGCCAGACAGGGGAAGCATGATGATGTTGGGGGCAAGGTTATTATATCCACTGGACGCATTGCAGAGAATTTCTGCTCAGTTTTCAGAAAGTTGAAAACCAGGCAAAAGGTTTAGACGTAGGGAGCCCCTTTCACTTTGCTCATTGCGATCAGGAAATAGAATGTGGCTTTACCTTAGATATTTCCTATTTAAAACAAAATGCAAAACTTATGTTTAGCACCTGATCACTGTACTGACTGTGAAATAGAGAGTATACTGTCCCTTTAAATATCCCTGCCTGCTAAACCTTGTTCTGAAAGGCAGAGTAGCGCAGCGGGGTTGGCGGCCGGTTGGCCAAATCATCGCTCGGCTGAAGCCGGGTCTGGATTCCCTAATGGCACATGGGATTTGTCTCTGGTTGGTGAAAATTAATAAATCCTCTTTTTCTCCGCTTGTGTAAATAAATCTAGATTTAGTACTGAAATCCAGTATGGAAGTGAGTGGATTGGCCTTTCTCTGCTGGTGTATTTACAACCCTTTTGCCCATTAGCCCAAATGCCACCATGATGCCCCACTGGGTCGTTATCAAGAGCAGAGTGTTAGCAGCTCTGTGTTACATCTCTGGCACAAAATGCCCATGAAGTCGGCACATAGGTAAGTGCTCCTTTCTAACAGGTAATGGACCCGCCGCTATAGGAGCATCTGCCTCCTGTGCCGTTGGGCTGCAGCCTATACATAGGGAGAATATAGAGTTTCTCTGCAATTATCTTGTCACAAGCCATCCGCCCTTCTGAGCTCTGGAGGTGTTGAATAGAATAGCGTTTTACATAACAATAGCAATTTTATCTGTGATTTTGAGTGAATCATATTTCATTCTTCTGTGGATGTCTCTGCCTCTCCCCCAGCTGCCCCCCCAGAGAGCGCTCATGATTCTGCCCTTGATGCTGCCTCCTCTTTAGCATTGGCCCCTCACAAGTCTCCTGATGGCTGTGGGAAGTTCCGCGGGTTATGGGATGGGCACCTGACATGGCTGCTCTCACTTGCCCTTAAACTGCCCCCATAGTTTTGCTGGATAGCGCTCATCTCTTCTATATTCTTCCACTGTTCCCCATTAATAATAAATGCTTATTGCCAGCCTCAGACTGAGATTCAAACTAGGTGAAGTACACAGAGGCCCAAACAGCCCCACCAGCCCAATAAATAGTGACTGTCTATGGCATCTTACAGCAGCCCCTCTGGCATTTGCCTGAAGCCACTGATTGCCAGTCCAGCCCTGCTTATTGCAAATATATTATTAAGGGCTGATTAAAAATCAATTGCCCTAAAAACTTCTATTCCTTGCAGAATTCCCACAAAATTATTGGGAATGAATGAACTATGCCTGATGTTGGTTGGGAATTTGTATTTTACTTTTATTTTATTTTTGAAATAAGCAAAATTCAATGCAGACAAATAAAGGCAGAAAATCAGCATAAAATAATTGCCAAAGGCGAGCAGCTCCTCCCAGGCAGCAGAATATTCCATTTCACTCCAGATATCTCATGCAGCCACAAATGTAGTTCCTGTAGGCGGTTCCACTGTATGCGGGGAGGGTGAAACCCTATGAATTAACCTAAATTATACCAAAAATATTAATACTCATTTTCAGAAATGTATATCCAGATAGTAATTAATGACTAAAAAAAGTGTTTCCCAAATATCCTGCCCCTCAAACCCTGGGGAGACAGACTGCAGTAGTTTCCCAGAGGCACTGCCCAAGCTGTAGGAGAAGTTTCCCAGAGGCGCTGCCCAAGCTGTAGGAGACGTTTCCCAGAGGCACTGCCCAAGCTGTAGGAGAAGTTTCCCAGAGGCGCTGCCCAAGCTGTAGGAGAAGTTTCCCAGAGGCACTGCCCAAGCTGTAGGAGAAGTTTCCCAGAGGCGCTGCCCAAGCTGTAGGAGAAGTTTCCCAGAGGCGCTGCCCAAGCTGTAGGAGAAGTTTCCCAGAGGCACTGCCCAAGCTGTAGGAGAAGTTTCCCAGAGGCGCTGCCCAAGCTGTAGGAGAAGTTTCCCAGAGGCGCTGCCCAAGCTGTAGGAGAAGTTTCCCAGAGGCACTGCCCAAGCTGTAGGAGAAGTTTCCCAGAGGCGCTGCCCAAGCTGTAGGAGAAGTTTCCCAGAGGCGCTGCCCAAGCTGTAGGAGAAGTTTCCCAGAGGCACTGCCCAAGCTGTAGGAGAAGTTTCACAGAAGCACTGCCCAAGCTGTAGGAGAAGTTTCCCAGAGGCGCTGCCCAAGCTGTAGGAGAAGTTTCACAGAAGCACTGCCCAAGCTGTAGGAGAAGTTTCACAGAAGCACTGCCCAAGCTGTAGGAGAAGTTTCCCAGAGGCACTGCCCAAGCTGTAGGAGAAGTTTCCCAGAGGCGCTGCCCAAGCTGTAGAAGACGTTTCCCAGACGCGCTGCCCAAGCTGTAGGAGAAGTTTCCCAGACGCACTGCCCAAGCTGTAGGAGAAGTTTCCCAGAGGCGCTGCCCAAGCTGTAGGAGAAGTTTCCCAGAGGCGCTGCCCAAGCTGTAGGAGACGTTTCCCAGACGCGCTGCCCAAGCTGTAGAAGTTTCCAAGAGGCACTGCCCAAGCTGTAGGAGAAGTTTCCCAGAGGCACTGCCCAAGCTGTAGGAGAAGTTTCCCAGAGGCACTGCCCAAGCTGTAGGAGAAGTTTCCCAGAGGCACTGCCCAAGCTGTAGGAGAAGTTTCCCAGAGGCACTGCCCAAGCTGTAGGAGACGTTTCCCAGAGGCACTGCCCAAGCTGTAGGAGACGTTTCCCAGACGCACTGCCCAAGCTGTAGGAGAAGTTTCACAGAAGCACTGCCCAAGCTGTAGGAGACGTTTCCCAGACGCACTGCCCAAGCTGTAGGAGACGTTTCCCAGAGGCACTGCCCAAGCTGTAGGAGAAGTTTCCCAGAGGCGCTGCCCAAGCTGTGGTAGACGTTTCCCAGAGGCGCTGCCCAAGCTGTAGGAGACGTTTCCCAGACGCGCTGCCCAAGCTGTAGGAGAAGTTTCCCAGAGGCACTGCCCAAGCTGTAGGAGAAGTTTCCCAGAGGCACTGCCCAAGCTGTAGGAGAAGTTTCCCAGAGGCACTGCCCAAGCTGTGGTAGACGTTTCCCAGAGGCACTGCCCAAGCTGTAGGAGAAGTTTCCCAGAGGCACTGCCCAAGCTGTAGGAGAAGTTTCCCAGAGGCACTGCCCAAGCTGTAGGAGAAGTTTCCCAGAGGCACTGCCCAAGCTGTAGGAGACGTTTCCCAGACGCACTGCCCAAGCTGTAGGAGACGTTTCACAGAAGCACTGCCCAAGCTGTAGGAGACGTTTCCCAGACGCACTGCCCAAGCTGTAGGAGAAGTTTCACAGAAGCACTGCCCAAGCTGTAGGAGAAGTTTCACAGAAGCACTGCCCAAGCTGTAGGAGACGTTTCCCAGAGGCACTGCCCAAGCTGTAGGAGAAGTTTCACAGAAGCACTGCCCAAGCTGTAGGAGACGTTTCCCAGACGCACTGCCCAAGCTGTAGGAGACGTTTCCCAGAGGCGCTGCCCAAGCTGTAGGAGACGTTTCCCAGACGCACTGCCCAAGCTGTAGGAGAAGTTTCCCAGACGCACTGCCCAAGCTGTAGGAGAAGTTTCCCAGAAGCACTGCCCAAGCTGTAGGAGAAGTTTCACAGAAGCACTGCCCAAGCTGTAGGAGAAGTTTCCCAGAGGCACTGCCCAAGCTGTAGGAGAAGTTTCACAGAAGCACTGCCCAAGCTGTAGGAGACGTTAGCCATGTTTCTGTGCATCTGCTCTACTGCTTAGTAAGATTAACTCATGATGTATTGGGCTTTTATTCAGCAGGGTATCCTCAGGCGGCAGCCCCCACTCACTGGTTTGAGCCTCCAGAGCTACCATCAGGTGTAGAACCCCTAGAAACCACACCATCAGTCCGCCTTTCCGATGTAACTGGCATTCCCCCTGATGCTTCTGAACCAGATCCCACGCATGAAGACCCTCTGGGAAATGATGATGGTAAGTGCCATTCTTACAGCTCAGTAATATTAGTGCTATTGCAGTCATAACCAAGCTCCTATCAGAAGATTATTTACTGGATACAAGGACTGCCATGTTTCCAGGTAGTTTTAGGGGATTTGTAGGCAATGAGTGATTTTGCACATGTTGGCCCCACCTCCTGAGCTAAAACGTTTAGGGCCCATATTGTGAGCAAGCTTGCACCAGCTGTTTTGCCTCCACAAGGTTGAGCTGGATGCTGGTTTCTTTGTCAGTCTGCCAGTGCCCTTAGGCATTTTGTTCACCACTGCCATAAGGCAAAATGCCCCTCAGTCTGTTATTGACAGGAACAATGACCCAGGGGAGTCAGCCCAACAGTTACAGAACCACTGCTCTATGTTAACATGAAGAGAGTTAGAAGGATTAAACTTGATAGACCTAATTGACTATGTTGCTAGGCTGGACAAACGAAGCTCAGTATATTGGGCTCATGTTGAACAAACATCTATGTGGCCCGGTTAGGGTAATGGCCCTCTAGGTGATTTCCTAGCATTGGAGAAGGTCAAAATGCTAAAAACTGCCCCACATTCAAGGTAATGGGAATCACTACTACGTACAGAATCATGTCTAGTGACAGTTGTGTCTTACCCTTTAACAGGACCCAGTGCTAATTCCCAATCACTGTGAACTTCTACCATATTGTTCCCCATTCATGCAGTGAGAAAACACTTGGGGGGGTGACAAAATGCTAGGAATTGCCCCGTGTACAATTACCCTTAAGGCTTGTGGCACACAGGGAGATTTGTCACTTGTGGTTAAATCTCGGCCTTCCCCCCAGCACTACAGTGGATCACTGATGGAAAGGCACAGGGAAACACTATCACTGATTCAATATCTCTCGTCATTCTCTCTTCATGCAGTCAGATTTTGATTGACGTCTCTGAGAGGGGGTTGCACCCTTTGCCTAGATGTATCAGAGCTCACTCTTTCAAAATCACTCTTTTCGAAATCCTGTCTCTCTACATTCAGGGTTTATGCCGGAAACAGTTATTAGATTTTTTTTGTTTGTTTGTTCTGATGTTGGTTATGTTGTTAGCGTTATCTCAAATAACTGATTCCAATACAGACAAAATCTTCTAATAGGAAGGGAATAGGAAAAGAGACAGATGCTGACAAAGGGATGGTAGTGAGTAACTTGAATAGTTTTGAAACCTAAAAACACTTTTAATAATATTTAGAAAGATTATTTTCATAAGACGGAGCGAATATTACATTTTCATTTTTGTGATCGATTCCTTTAAAGAAACAGTTCAGTGTCAAAATGAAACTGTAACTGTTCAGTTCAGATTCAAATGCAAACTAACTGAAGAGTTATGGCCCATATGGCCCCCCCTTCAAGTCACTGATTGGTTACTGACTGCTAACAGCTTAGAGAGCTGAAAGCAGGAAGTGGTGTTCTGGCTATTATGTTAGACATCTGCCACTCCAGCCTTTACAGATTACATTTTTACCTCACTAACTATATTACAAACATTTTTTATTGTGCTCAGTCTGTCCATTTTGCCCAGTTTCATTTTTACAATGAACTGTTCCTTTAAAGTCGATTTTAGAAAAGTTCTGTGGCACTGCAGTGTGAATGCTGGGAAACTTCTTTATGATAATAGTGTCTGAAACTCAAGGCCAGTGTGACCCCTGTGGCCAGGCCTGTAAGCAAATGCAGCTGCAAACTGCCCTCCATTTTTACTATAATGCTCTCATCAGTTCCTTCATATCCTTTGCAGGTTCCTTGGGTCCCGGTGCCGTTGCTGCAATAGTCCTGGCCGCCCTACTGGGCACCTCTGTCCTCATTGCGCTCATCGTTATCACCCTTAGGAAGTTCTCTGCTCCCTAAAACTAAAGTCAATGTACAGCTACAAACAGTGGGATCACAGTTGCCCAGGTGCCAAGGCAAGACGACAAAGTGAGCAGATACTGCAGATGGAGCCCTGTTTTATTACCCTGGCTTTATACACCAAGCATTGTTTCCGGGGGGTGGGGAGGGGGGGACACATCCTCGGGACCCAGAAGACATCATTGTGCAAGAGCGACGCCTGATAGTGCCATGTTATTCACGTGCATTATTTAATTAGCAACATTTCTGAACATAAAAATTTATATCAAACTTTGCTTAGAAACTCTTAAAAGATAAACATCTTTACAATCTGTCGACATTTATTTGGATTCACGTCATTCCCATAAATAAAGATTCTGTTCTTACGACGTCATTCTTTTATTCCGGCCCACGGAGGGAATGGGCAGAATGGCCGGCACAAGCCCGTTGTCCATAACGAAACAGATCCAAACAAACAAGGGACCCCACCTGCAAAATGTTTGCTTACTTGAATGTTCACAGACAAATACTGTAAATCTTCTCCACCAATTAAATCTTTTTTTTTTTCCACAGCTGATGGCATAAAACACTACACATACTGTACATTTGCCTGTGTCCCACTGCCCCTCCATATATAGATATATATATATCCGTGTCCATTCTGAACTCTGCTTATACACTGTCATTCACACACTGGGCTGCAGAGGGCATCCTTGCTAGAATCACAATGCCATTTGCTGTACATCAGTAACACAATGCTGGATGTATATCATGTACATATATCTCTATAGAATATTTGCGTTGTGCTGCAGACTGATCCTCTGCCCTGTGCATGCTGCCCTGGGGGCTTGTCCCTTAATCGGGGGGTCACTGCCGTGTTCTGCTTCCCATCTTCCGTCGGTCTTTGTTCTGGCTGCCTTCCTCAGGTTTGTGCACCCGAAAACATTCCTTGAGGTTCTGTGTCCGGATATTGGGGTTCAGTATTTCTTCTACAACGGTGCGGGGGAACCAGCCTTTCTCCTGGTCATGCAAACGCTCTCCGAAAACCCAACCTGTGTGTCATGGAAGAAAATGCATCCATTTAATGTCAGAAATAACCACCTTATCTGTTGACTGACTACATAGTAAAAGTGACAAACTCTTGCAGTAACCCACAGATGCCTAGACTGAGATCCAAAATAACCTAATAAAAAGCATTGGGATATGGCAGCATTTTCCAGATTGATTTGTTCCTTTGGAATCAGACCCCCTTTGCATAGTTATAAATTTGGCGCAATGTTTGGCAGACAAATGAAATTGTACATCAGCGAGTACCCACTGGGCCCTCTATAGACTCCTTGGCCCCCCAACAGTCGCAGAGTCTGTTCCACTCCTGTAATAACATGAAGATAGGCAAGCAGCACTAGAAACAAAGAGCAGCTGGGAAGTTGCTCAGATTAAGTTTCTTTAAGACAGGAGCAACTCTATTCTATTTATTAAAGCTTATACATGTGCATCGTGGCTAATGTTCTTAAACCCAAAAAGAACTGCTATAATGGCCTATATAGCAACACAACTACATAGTAACGTGTTTTTATTGCTATTAAATATGCCCAATCCTCTGTATAATGTAATATTATGTAGGTAAACACAATAGTGCTGAGTTGTGCAGTATAGGGCAAGGCACCCATTACTGCCGACATCAGACAAAATGGTTTGAACCCCCCGCCCTGATGGATAAAGCAGAAACTTGCTGTTCTTGAGTGTCTCATTCCCACTGGCTTTTCCTGTGTTTGGACTGCTCCCATCACCTGTGATTGCCATTGTATGTGCAGCCTGTCACTTTCCCTTTATTCGGCCCCTCGCCCTGTCACTCAGTGATTAGGCCTTTTGGCACCGGGCAGTCCCATGGGGCTCTGCTCCTGTCACTGTGAGAGGCACGTACCGTCTTCCGTTTTATCCAGGACGTTGAGAATATCGGCAAGGTCTAGCGACAGCTCATCTGGCTCCTGGGAAACGTACGGATGGACACACTGTACCTGAGGGCAGTCTAATGGAAATAAAAAAAGATATAAAACAATATGGAGGATTTGGATAACCATGGGGAAATCAGAGAATACACTCTAACATAAAGAAAACGCAGGTGAACAGGAAAGGCTCCAAATCTGCCCGAAAAATGTTTCTTACCAAGAAAAGAGTTGGGAATACTGAAGATTTACTAGATTATTTCAGAAATGAAAGATATTACAAGAATCAGGGGTTTCTCTCCCCATATCCCCATAAGGTGCTATTTATACAATTATTAAGACAAAAAATTCTAATACTAATTAAATTTCAGAGTTTGCTGTGGCCATGGATACTCTCCTAGTCCAAAATCAGAATCAGTCCCCCACACACACAAACCCACCAACACCAACCTGAAGAATAGCACGCCACCCCTATTTACATTAATACACAAACAAGATCAGGTAAACATTATCCTTAGACATGTGAAGAGCACCCTAAAAACAAAGAGAAGGGGGCCAAGACACAAGGTGTTAAACACAGGCAAAAAAATATGTAGAACAGAAAAGAAAGCGGAGGAAAGGCAGAT
Source organism: Xenopus tropicalis (assembly GCF_000004195.4). NCBI lineage: Eukaryota > Metazoa > Chordata > Amphibia > Anura > Pipidae > Xenopus > Xenopus tropicalis. The sequence continues at coordinate 126,579,147 of NC_030681.2, forward strand.
CACAAGAGAAAGGGGGAATAGGATGAAAACATAAAAATAGAAGAAACTGGAAACCACTCTAAAATAAGGGCAATAAGAGAAAATATAGAATGAGAAAGCAGAACTGGCAGCAGAAAAGAGCTAAACAGAAGGAAAATGAAGCAGGAGAACTGCAGAGACTAAGAATAAAAACATAACGCAGCATAAGGGGCTGATAGCAGAAGCAGAAACAAAATGAGGGAAGGAAAAGACACAGACAAACCAAGGATAATTGGCAGAACAGTAACAATTGAAAATAGTGAATGGGAAGGTAAAAAAATGTAACAGAGAAGGGGAAACCAAGGAAACATTATAGCAGACATGAGGGTATAGGGTACAGTTGGTATATTCCAAAGGTACAATGCTGGGTTGGCATCAGCAGTGAGTTTAGTGTATGTCTAACTCCTACACCATAGTGTACCTGCACTGCTTGAGGAACTCACCCAGAAGCTTTGCGGACATTGAGACAAACTTGGTTCTTCGGTTTGGAACCAGTGATGTCATCCAGCGCTTCATCTCACTCCTTAAAGAGAAAGACAAATAGAATAATCTTCCGTTATGCCACAAAAGGTGAAAAGCTGTTCACTAAAAGGGTCATCCAAGTAGAGGAACAAATGGGGCAATATGAACTTTTGGACCTCTGGGAAACAACTGGAATACACAGGATTCCTCATTGCAGGCCAACTGTGAGTGTAGACTATCCCATCAGCATGGTGAATAGCATTGGTGCTGTAAGTCCAATCTTTGGAATATATCATGGTGCTTGAATGCATCATGCTGTTTATGTGAGGACAACTAATCACATACAGTAGGTAGAAGTTACTGGGCCCCCAAACATTGGGAAAGACGGCCTGTTTGTGCTCCTATTGTGCCTCTGACTGCACTGCTCACAAAAGAAGATATTAGAAGTCAATGGGATGTAAAGCCTGCTGAGCCAGTACTCACTGGGAGGTGGCCTTTAGCATGTAGGTGAATTCCCTTTCATGTGCATTCTCCAGAAGCTTCAGAATGAAGACATTGGCCAGTGTCTGGCCCTGATCCTCCAGCTCCTCTACACGCAGCAGACCCCGAGCAGCCACATCAAACACCTGATATCGTTCCCTGGGGACACACAATGGCATCACAAGAGCTTACTCTTTTATTGCTACACAGATCACTACTACCCCGGCCTCTCACACCTGCCATGCACAGGCCAGCACATTTTGAGTTTGACTTTTATTTATGGACGGTAGGTTTCATTGGCTGCATTTTTTTATTAATTGCATTTTTTTTTAAATTATTTTGTTCAGCAGCTTTCAAATGTGGAATTTCAGCAGCTATTTGTCTGCTAGCGTCCAATTTAACCTACCAACCAGGAAGTGATTTGAAAGAGAGACAGGAATATGAATAGAGGAGGGCCTAAATAGAGATATAAGTAATAAAAAGTCACAAAGACAATGAAATTGTAGCCTCAACGAGCAATAGTTTTTTTTGGCTGCTGGGGTCAGTGACCCCCATTTGAAAGTTGGAAGGAGTCAGAAGAAGAAGGCAAATTCAAAAATTATAAAAATAAAAAATGACAAACTGAAAAGTTGCTAATAGGTCAGTCTCAACATACTAAAAGTTAACTAGAAGGTGAATCGCCCCCTAAAGATTCATGAATCTATAACTGTAAGGAACAAAACAAAGGAGCTGCCATAAAAGGAAGAGTCTTCATGCAAACTGCCTACTAAATATAAGCAAACTTGTGGGGCAACCGCCGCTGTCTGCTGTTACACTCACCCTGTGAGAGGCTTGCACATCAGGAGAAGGTCATTGAATAGGAAGAGATAGACTGGGCGGAAAAGCTTCTTAGTGCGTAGAGTGCGGGACGTACGTGGCCCTGACATCTGCTGTAGCTCTCCCTGCTTCATTAGCCAGCGTGAGTGTGAAATGATGGGGACAGACTGAAACGAAAGTGGGGACATCGTCATTAAAGACTGGAGCCGGGCAGGAACACAGCATAGCCCATGGGTCATGCAGCCAACACTGGGACACAGGGCACAGGTAGATAGGTCCCAAAACAAAATTAAATCAATCTTAGGAGAATTAGATGTTTATTTATGGTAAAATATTGATACCAAAATATTTGCATGGAAAATCTTCCCAGCGTATAATTAATAGTTATCGCCCATTTACTTCCCCTTGGGCAAAGTTAAAGGTACATTATGCAAAGTCATTTGCCTGACCATTTATATCAATAGGTGGCCTCATATATTTTTTTGCAAAACGAGCCAATTCTTTGCACTTTCTCCCTTCGGGATGAATGTCATGGCCGGATACTCAACTCTTAGCACCAGCTTTACATATAGGGCTCCCTTGGGTCTGTCAGTCTGTCAGCTTCCAGTGTAAGGTGCAGGGTGCAGGCTGCTAAGGCATTTGCCCTGGTGCAAGTGATTCCTGCATGGGCCCTAAGGGGCACAATAGTGCACCCCTTGGTGCTCTGGCATTTGCACCCGAGGCAATGCCAAATGAGACCCATAACCATTAATTATATAATATATAATTTTCCCTTTATGTACAAAACAAAAGGTAAAGTAACTACCTTCGACTTGTGGGTTTTCAAATGTCTCAGAGCTACAACTCCCGAGTTCCTTATAAAAGATACTGGCAGAAGAGCTGCAGTTTAAAAATGAATGAACTAAAGAGAGGATTATCCCATTGCAACCAATCAGCAGGCAGCAGTTACTTTCTGGCTGCCTCTAAGAAAATATCTACTTGGTACAGGTTGTGAGGCCTGGCGCAAACTTTGCACCTGTTATTTACATTGCCCCTTGAATATACTAGTTAAAAAAAGGTTAGTGCACAAATGTTCTGGTAATGTCACAGTGAAGCCAGAATATCAACAACGAAAGAGGGTGAAACAGTGTTTTATAGTTGGGAAAAACATAGTGGAATCCATTATAGGACCAGGTAATGATTCATACCTTAATCTTAAACTCAAGCGTCTTCTCTATGCTGATCAGCTGCTCTGTGCGGCTCATCTTCCTCACCCCGTCATTGCAGGCACGCACTAACTGGTAGGGACACAACCAACAGGTGAGTGCAGTCAGTCATCACATAGTAGAACAAGCATTTAGCTTCAGTGGTGTAACTACATGGTACTGGCCCCCATAATGTCCACACATTGACCAATTTTACCAATATCTATTGTATTGTTTATTAATTAGGGCCTCAAGGGGCCCCCTACACCTCCTGGGCCCCCCTGCAACCATAGGGTCTGCTTCCTCTGTAGTTACACCTCCCGACACAACATACCTTCTCCAGCTCCCGGTGTGCCTGTAGAGCTGACACTTCTCGCTCTGAGCCTTCTTCCACCTTGGTCAGGATATTCTTTGAGGAAAAACAGAAATATAGCGGTGCACTGTTTATCTTCACACGAACCCTATGGCGCAGAATGTCACACTTGCCCCACCAGGTGCCCATGTTTAGTCTATATCCCATGTTTCCCATCTCATTAATGATGTGCTACCCTATGGCAATGCATCATGCACTACTAGTGAAATCTTTTTGGTTGAAGGTTCTGTTTGAGGTCCCATTTGGCCAGGACCACCAGCTCTGATGAGCTGTCCTTTCCCCTTCACTAAATAATATAAATATAACCCTTTGAGGCGGTGTCCCTTTGTTTCCTTATAACACATAAGCAGCTTGTTAAATGACAAAAGAACTATATAAATATGTACAAATGCAAAACCAATTTTAGCACAGCAGCATCTGGGAAATGACTGGATGCTATTAATGTAGGGGTTATAGTACAATGTAATTGGTCATTATGTATTTTCTATTTAGGTCTTGTTTATTATATTTTGCTGCATCTACATCTACATATGCCTGTGCCTCCTATGGAGTGACTGTATGTATTGCAAAGTATTGCTTCCAACTGCATCAACCCTCCAGCTCCAATGCAGTAAATAAGCTTTGCTTATGAAGCCTATGGTTATCAGTTGAGATCATTGTTTAGTGGTTCCTCTCTTGTGATGTATTTTTTCCTGCTTGGGGTGGTGCATTGCTAGTTGCCTGGGGGGTACATTGCTACTAGTTTGCTGTATGGTTTTACTTGGCACATTAGGATGGTTCATTTTGTTTAAACAAACCTGGCAATTTGCACAAAAATATTACATCTCCTTGAAAATCTGCTTGATCTCTTGTGTTGTTTTTGTAAACCTCATTTGTTTCAGTGCTGACTTTTATAGCAGCAATATATTGGTAATTAGTATGGAAATTGTAACAGGACTTGTGTGTAATTCTTTTTAATGGTGATATAATGACTGTGAAACATCCCTGCCTCAATGAGCTGACAAATGAGTTTTCGCTAGACAAAGTCCACAATGACAGCAGAAGGGATTAGAGCTTGTGATTAATTTGCTGCTGCCAATCTTTGTTTTGTTTATGAGATTTAAATGTGTTTTTAAAGGTCTTTAAGAATTTATGCTACCCCAGGGCTAGGCTTCTTCTGAATGTCCTTACAGGGATTCTATGGACTAGCAGCAGCGCAGTGCAATCAGTCAGCTCCCCATTTAAGGGAAAAATAATTAGTTCAGGACTTAGTTTCTGTGCTAGGCCAAGTCACCCACTGATACACCATCATAGCACTACTGTGTGGGATGCTGCAAGGGCCATGGGTTCTGTCTGGCTGCTGCTCCCTAGTACACAGGAGTTTATCCAGGTGTTTATCTAATGGCACTGGGAGAGGGACACATCAAGCTGCACTGGGAATGTTAATGTAAAAATGAAACTAGGTAAATAAAAATAATAAAAATTGTTTTAAATAAAAATGTTTTTAATACAGTTAATTAGACAAAAATGTCATCTATAAAGGCTGGAGTGGGCAGATGTCTAACATAATAGCCAGAACTCTACTTCCTGCTTTATAGCTCTCTAAGCTGTTAGCAGTCAGTAACCAATCAGTGACTTGAGTCGGGGCCATATGGGATATAACTGTTCAGTTAGTTTGCTTTTGATTCTGACCTGCGTGCTCACAAACTCACTGAATAGTTTTGTCCCATGTGGTTTCAACCAAAGCAGAGAAAACCAAAAACCAAAGCTGCAGAACCATATTTATTCCCACAATGTAAAGGGAGGGTTTGGAAAATACAAAAGTAGTCTTTTGGTTAGAATATAAAAATAAACACATTCATAAATGAAAAAGATGGGAGGGATGAGAAATAATAGAAAGGACATAATGAATATCCCAAACAACAGATAATATGGTTTCAAAAGACTGGCTAACACCGGCTTCACCCTGGCGATTTTGCAGCCCAACACCCAAACAAAGATAGTTGCTACCCAACAGCTGATCTACACGGCTCTATGAGGCTTGCTAATGGCACAGTGCTTTCATACAGGCCGAGCAGCACCATGTGTAGCTACACTGCATAGAGCTCATTTACTAAAACAGCTCAGCTCTAATTAGTGTTGCTCGGAGTTAAAGTACAGCTATTATTAGAGCTTGGCACCATTATTTATATAGTTTCTCAATTCTTACTTCTCTTTCCCATTATTACTCTTACTCATTTAACCTGCTTTTGTTTAAGTGGGTCTTGCGGCCAATGTAACGCACAATTCATTAATAAAGCCACATTGCCACCATTTCATAAAAGCTGCTTGTGTAACACTGCTAACACTAATAGTGGGTTTTTATTACTTTGTATTTGGGGGTAGTGACAAGCATTTTTTTTTCGCCAGGTTTCCACTGCAAAAAATGCCAATGAACATTGTCTTTCTCATTACACTGGGCATGCTTTTCTAGTACACTGGGCAAATACTTCTTACATAAGTACTCTTTAGAACCATCAATAGCAAGGTGGCCATACCATTCTCTATCCATTTGACCTGTGGGCTGTTTGGGCAGATGGCATCTGTGTTCAGCCCATATATATTGGCTGCCTCAATCCAACACTGGAGTAGGACACTTGCCCTAGGGTTCAGCCTTGTAAGAGTCAGGTAGCAGGGATGCTTACTGAAGTACTGTTATTTATGCCTATGAATACTGGGCTGTAACCTTTTCCATGTCCCATTCTCTTCCCACACCATAGCATGACTTATTTCCAGTAGGTACTGTAATTTCCACTGAGTTCTGTAAGCTGTATTTACCCTGGCCATCTCCATGTCAGCTATGCATGGGTAAGCCCTCCCCTTTCAGCCCAGATAGAAGACCCTCCCCTATCAAAAACTTTTAAGCCTTCCTACTCCCTTACACATGTGTCTCTTTGGTCTTCTGCCTTTGACCTCAGGCATTTAGTACATTATTTTATTTAATTAATTTTTTAAGGATCTCAGGGCCTAGCCAAGAGGGCGGCCATTGGGGGAGTCAGGTTTTAAGGTTTTCCTGACAAGGGCTACTGACTTGTACAGGTAAGTTATTTGCACTTGATAAAGGTGCTTGCTTTCTGGAAAAGCAGTATGCGTATGCCCTGGAACTCCCCAAAAAGGCAGCTGTTCCATGTTCTGCCAAGCCCTCTGACTATAAGGCCATTTATTATAATGTAAGTACTACTGCAATGGCTATTATTCACCTATTTAGCTTTAGGCTACTCAGTATATACATTCAGAAGGTTCTGGGCAAGCCTTTTAGGTCACCATTAGCAATCTGTATACAATGTATCACAGGGTATTTCAGGACTCTTTTTGGGTTTAGGCCATTAGATACTTATTTGTGTTTGTAACGGCAAGCTCTAAGCCTTTCACTGTAGTGCTTGTGTATTACTGAAGGGAATACTGGTCCTCTGTGTTTTAGATCATTTTTTCTAAGCTGCATTAAGGCCGCTGCTGTTTATTCTAGTACTTGGCTATAAAGAGGTAGGAGGTGAATGTGGAACATTTCTATGAGGTTCTACGGTTAATATTAATTATGGATGTTCAATATTTAGCTTTTTCTCTACATTGTGCTCATTTCAGGCAATTTCATATACAGTTTGCTCCATTGTAGGGAGTATTTCTGGTAGGGCTCATTCCTTAGATAGTTTGTTCTATGCATAAGTAGAAGTTTAGGGAATTTTATTTTACTCTAGTAGAATTTAAAAGAGTGGTATGCGGGGAGCATCATGCCTTAAGACTGAGTGTTTCCCAGCTCTGAGAACATCTTTCATTATGCCTGATTATTGGAATCTTGCTTTGGGTTTACTGTTACAAAGAGCTGGGTTCCCACATGTCTCATTCGCCAAATGCCTATAGATTAAACTCAGGTTTCTCAGTTTGGGTTGGTGAGGAGCCTGGTGTCTTGGTGAGTGCCTGCAGATGTCTGATGCTATAGCAGACTCACTGTTGTGGTGTCTGATGCCTGTAGGTGTTTGCTAGGATGTTGGGTTCTTACTGAACTTAGATAGATTATGTCACTATCAAATGAGCCTGTAGTGCAGGGGTCCCCAACCTTTCTTACTCGTGAGCCACAGTCAAATGTAAAAAGACTTGGAGAGCAACACAAGCATCATGAAAGTTCATGGAGGTGCCAAATAAGTGCTAAGATTGGCTATTAGGCAGCCTCTATGCACACTATCAGCTTACAGGGGGCTTTATTTGGTAGTAAATCTTGTTTTAATTTAACCAAAACTTGCCACCAAGTCAGGAATTCAAAAATAACTCCCTGGTTTGGGGGCACTGGGAGCAACATCCAAGGGGTTGGTGAGCAACATGTTGCTCAGGAGCCACTGGTTGGGGAGCACTACTGTAGTGTTTGATCTTGAGAGCTGTTACTTGTATAACCTTTTTGAAGGTAAAATTTGTATCCTTCCCCTATACTGCTGGTATATTAGCATGGTGGCAATGATCAGGGTTTGCTTTTCAGTTTTTATTTTGACAGGACCCTCATTTGCAGTCTTAACAGAGTTTCCTTCAGTATTTAGAGGTAAAAAAAGTGGTAATTGTGTGGAAAATTACGATAAGTATGATGTAATTTTTTCTTTTCCTTCACAATGCACCAGGAAGACCTATCTAGCTCCACTATGTAGGTTGTAACAAAGGCCTTAGATACCTGCACCAGAAGCTTGAGTCGTGTGATCCTCTGGAATGGAAGGATGAGAAATGATGAAAAAGGAAGCCCACGGCATACAGGATCTGTCTCCAAATGTCCCACCGATTCTCGGAATTCTGGCCTCTCCTGACTAAAACATAAATGAGTAAAAAGTAAAACATTAAATGAGAACAAAAAGGTAAATCTAAGAGAGAAGAAGCATGTCTGCTCTAGAAAAAAGATGCATGTCTGGTCTGTGAGAAGCGTGCCTTCTCTTGATTGGTGCTGCTGTTATCAAATAGCTATTCATTATTGCTATTCATTAACTACAAACATATCTGTCTACTAAATACTTCAAGCTAAATAACACAAAATGGTGCATCTACCAGGTGAGTAGGGGGTGATGCTGCACTAGGGGCCAGCAACCCCACTGGGGTTTGATGGGAGATTGCTTTGGGTACAATTCATAGAAGCCCATCAAGCCCTGCAGTGCTGGAGAGCTTACAACTGCAAGCTAATATTGTGCGGGGATGAGGGTCTCGTGCAAAGGTAGGGGTCCAGTGCAAATTCTGCCATGGCACCTGTAAGCCTTCAGTTATGCCACTGACAGCATGGCACATGTCAACAGCACAGCCACTATGGATGGACTGTGCCAGGGAAGATTAAAGAAGGTAACAATGACCTGGCCACATATTATAAAAGATTACTGCTGAGGAGGTCACAGTGTCATACTGTCAGAGTACTATGGGATCCAATGCCCAGAAACTAGTTATCCAGAAAGCTTCGAATTATGGGAATAATTTCCTTTTTCTCTGTTATTATAGAATGGTACCTTATACCTGATCCAAACTGTAAGATGTATTCAAGATCCTTACTGGAGGCAAAACAATCCTATTGGATTAAGGTTTAATTCATATTTATATAATCTTTTAGTAGATGCTACAATTTCATTTTTGTGTCACAGAGATATTTCCTGAGAAAAAGAACATTCCCTAGTTAGCAGGTTTATTCCGGGGCCCTGCAGCCATGAGACAAGTTGAGAAACTCGCCACAGGCGCGGGGCCCCCAAAGTTACCAGCGGTGGCAAAAAGCTGTATATTTCTAAAGAGGTGTAGAAAGCTCTTTTCCTTTGCAGTGGAGATGTAATGGTCACTAAGGGGCTGATTTACTTACCCACGAACGGGTCGAATGGAGTCCGAGTGCGTTTTTTTCGTAATGATCGGTACTTTGCGATTTTTTCGTATGTTTTGCGATTTTTTTCGGATTCTTTACGAATTTTTCGGATCCAATACGATTTTTGCGTAAAAACGCGAGTTTTTCGTATCCATTACGAAAGTTGCGTAAAAAGTTGCGCATTTTTCGTAGCGTTAAAACTTACGCGAAAAGTTGCGCATTTTTCGTAGCGTTAAAACTTAACGCTACGCAAAATGCGCAACTTTTCGCGTAAGTTTTAACGCTACGAAAAATGCGCAACTTTTTACGCAACTTTCGTAATGGATACGAAAAACTCGCGTTTTTACGCAAAAATCGTATTGGATCCGAAAAATTCGTACAGAATCCGAAAAAATCGCAAAACATACGAAAAAGTCGCAAAATGTTCGTTTTCAAGTCGGAACTTTTCCAATTCGGGTCGGATTCGTGGGTTAGTAAATCAGCCCCTAAGTTTCATTAGTGCAAAAAGGTAGGGACAGGTAAGAAGCATTTGGGAGAAAGGAACAGCCAGAGCAGGCTGGGGTACAGAATAAATAAGGGGTACACAGACAATAGTAGGTACAATAATGCACTCTATTAGATTTCCATTTTGTCAGGAGGAACTTACAGGAGCTTTCTATACGCTCTCTCCTGATAGGTCTGATTGCACACGTAGGTGACATAAACGACAAAATGTTTCTCAGCATGCTCATAAACGATGTCACACACATCTGATATCACAATGTTTTCCTCAAACCGTTGCTCCAGGGCCAGGAGGAACCTGAAACACAACACATCCAGATCAATCCAAAGTATTACTTCAGTATACCTACTTAGCTGTCTGTGTTGCACACCTTTACTAGCAATTTTTTACTTCAATAGTTCTTGCTTTGATTAACTGATTACTTTCTTTATTCATTTAGTTGCCAATTGATTCCTATGGGTTTATGAACCAGGACAAAATTTTGCTCCATAGTGAAGCAATTAAAATGCAACCAGTCCAATGTCTAGGACATCCTTAATAAGCCTGAGGATGGTTTAGGGAAATCATGTAATCTAATTTGTTCCATGAATAAAAGTGGTTCTTCTGAGCTATCAACAGCCGAACACAGTTATATAGCTACCTCCAAAGAGAACACCATTGCCATAGAGAAGAGATTGCAGCATGACGAAAGCTAAATCAGAGATTCGGTCCCACTCTAAAGACACTTGGCAGGTGGAAGGAATATTTATATTATATAGCAGGATTACAGAGCCGCGGTACAGGGCACAGTGTGTGGCTGAGGACCTGGATCATCCTGATGAGATGCAATTTACAGAATGAATAAACGGATGGAGAAATACGATTTTAATTATCCTGAGCTTATTGCTGCCATGCCATGCAATTGTAAGGAACACAGCTCATGCCTGAGATACTGCTCTTATAACCAGCAGAGGGATTTCACGTTAATGACATCTCTAGGGGAGTATAAAGAGGTGCTTTAAAAGGTCAGTTGCAAATCAGCTATGTAACATATAACAAAGTATGGAGCTGCTATACTGTATATACAGTCTTTGGGATAAGAAATAGAAGAAGGTATTTATCAATGTCTGCTCAATTCCCCAGTCCCCAGTTATTTCAGACTTTAAAAGCCCAAGATGTTGCAGGGCTATCATTCTTAAAATGCTATGAAGAGTCAAATGGTTGTCCATCTCCACTTATTCTGATATCCCTGATACCCAAAACCTAAACTTGACTGCATATTTGCACAAAGTTCCTTGCCATAAGTAATATTCCAGATCCTATCATGTCTCATGTGATCCTGGCAGCACTCTGCTCTTTACGGAGGCCAGCAATGCTATTACCCAGACTCATTCACTTAATGCAGGCCAACTTATTAGCCAACGCCACAAACTCTACACACTCCAGCACAGAATGTACTTTATAAACAAATACATGTTGATCTCCTGCTGTTTAAGAACATGGACAGGGCACCTGCAGTTGCAGTACAGCAAGATCTGTGTAACTATTAAACCTGCCTTCACTGCTGATAAATAGGATTTTTTTTTTACCTGTGTTGTTACTGTTTCCCAACGAAGCACTTTTATTAATTATTTGGGGTACTTGATATTTTTTTTGATCTTATTTCATTTTACCCAAAATAATTTCTGCTGGACAATGGGATAGGGAATGACAACGTGTTCAATATTTTATAAACCTGTTAGAATATATCAGCCCACGTGACTATACAAGCAGGAAGATTGTAGAATATTGTGAAAATGTCTCAGCTAGTGATGAAGTCTTGCTTTCAGTGTCAGCTTATCTGTTCTTGGCATTCTCTGTTTTCTGCTTATAAACCCTACATTGCTTTCATTGTATGAAAACAAGCACTTTGAAGAAGCTGTTATTGTTATTTAAATACATGTACCAATCAAACAACAGTCATTCCTTCTTAAAGAGAAGTTTAATTTCTTTCCAATTTTCCCTGCTGGAGCTTTACCTCTCACTAGTGGCCAGAACCTCCAATACATTTGAGAAGATGAAGTGAATCTCTGACTGGTGCAGTGACGCTCGCAGTCGCTCACTGTCCATGAAGTGAGATACCACCAAGCGAAGGCTCTTGTAGTACGAGGCTTCAGAGGTCAACAGCTCAAACATGGCCTGTGTATGAGAAGGAGAAAAGCATTCTAGAACATGACCTTATAGTGCTATAAAGCCTCACATTAAACGACTGGCACATAGCTTCTAGCATGCAATAAAGTAGCCGCCCCTTTTGTTCCATAATGATAAGGGCTTAAGTTTATTTCACAGAAATACTTTCTTATGAGCATTTATGCATTCTTTTAGTTTTCACCCCTCCCCCGGGAAAGACCTACACAGTATTTACAAGAACAAACAATATTCTAGCCTATGTATCATTATCTAAAAATATATATTAATAATGCATGCATTCCCAGTAAACTGCTGAACATTCATGTCTAAAGATTGTTTCTCATACTCTTATCCTTGTGCATCTTGTGGTGGATTTTGAGGTTTATTTGAGATCCTCGTCTCTCTGAAACAGCCTAAAGCTGGCCATACAAACCAAGATATTATTAAGACCAATCATCCAGTATACAGAATGATGCATCCTTAAAGTGGAACTGTGGCAAAAATTTAACTGTAATATAAGCTTCATCATACTGAAATAATACGTTTTCTAAAAATAATCAGTTAAAAATTCTAAACTGTTCATGAAATTACACTTCACTATCTCCTACTGAGCTGTCTCTTCCTGCCGGAGGTTGAGTCAAAGTTTGATTGACAGTTAAGATTAATCCTTCTTTTGGGGTTCCCTTTGCCTAGAAGATGTATGCTTGAGAAAGGGTCTGGAGGGGCCTGAAATGTTGCTCTTGTTTTCTGTATGTACTTGGGCAAATAAAACACTTTTTTTACATGGCTTGCAACTTCAGTGTGCTACTGGATTTTTTTGCTGTTGGATATTGACCCCCATGCAAGGTGAGGTTCTTTCAGTATTTTGCACCTGATACCCTAATGGGTATGCTAACAGAGAGTTGAGCTCCCCAATTCTACTACTGCTATAGAAGATGTATGAGACCTCGCACTTTCAAAATAACCAGAAATCCTGTCTGTCTACATGTTAGGTTTGTGCCAGAATCATTTATTTTGTTTGTGCTGGAGTTGGCTTTTTAAGTTAGCTCTAATACATCCGCTGGGAAGGGGAACCCCACTAAAAGATGAATTAGACCTAACTGTCAATCAAAATCTGACCCTGACCTCTGCATGAAGAGAGAATAAAGAGAGACAGGTGAGAGGGGGAGAATGATGATTCTATTTAAAAAGTTTCATATTTCCCTGAGATACAGCTTACCTTAAAAAGGGCAAAAATGAAAATGTAATGTAAGCTTCATCATAGGAAAATAAGAAGTTTTCAATATATAATCAATTAAAAATTCTGACCTTATTTTTTTTAAAAAATATTCAAGTTACTCTTTATTATCCCCCTTTCAGCAGTCTGTCTCTCTTTATTCTCTCTTCAAGCCAAACTCCTATTGTGTTTCATAAATGAAAATACAGATGCTGGCTTATCAAGGTTTAGTTTTGCATGATTCAGTTTAAGTGAGGATGTAAGTTTTGTGATGAGGCTGCAGAAAGGCTTTCCCCCTATCCGCTCCCCCACACAGATCCCTGTAGGTAAGTCATGATGTACTGCAGTGCTGCGCGTAACTATTACACTGTCATTTTCAGCAGCTTATTTGCAGACATTCTGACCTGATTTCAGTTTAAGTTCCATTTCTTAACAATTTGCCTGAAAGTTACATGAGTTGTTCCTGCCTCAGAACTAGAATCACAAGAGATGAGATGGTCACGGGCATTTTACAAGCCAAGAACTGGCTTCACATGACCAATACAATTTTAATCTAAAGTAACAGACAAAAAACAGTAATGGAAGAGTTGGAAAGGTGTCCAGACCTTTGCACATGACATATTTATTGAAATCTTCCAGTCTCTTTAAATAAGCAAATAAAAGGACTCATTTACGAACACAAGTGTAGTTGTGGTCCTGCCAATCTCCCCACAGACAGTTGCATGTAAAATCCCATTCATTAAAATGTGCTCCTTGCATTTATGTTCCTGCCACCGTGTGCAGTTGCACTTACAGACACAGAGAAACCAGCACCTCTGGACCAGGCAGCAGCTCCAGGGTTCCGTTAATACTTGTGCCTAATGAATAGGGAGCTTGTGCCATTTGCATGGCGAACACTGGAAATTACGTTGACTGGACTCCAGTGCAATTGCACAACTGTGTTAAATTTGATGCATCTGCTATAATTACATCAGGTACAACGCTGCCTTGCAATCTAAATGTTGCTGGAATTCTGGGGGAAAATGCTGCATTGTGGGAAAAAAATGCCTAATGTCTCCACACTAGCAGTCATAAATGACCGCTAAACAGTAACTACATGATAAGGGTCAGTTTTACCACCAAGTTTAGTTAAGTAATTTGCTGTTTTGTCCAATCATAATGCAGCATCTTTCTCAGAAAGCCCAAAACATGCCTAATTTGCATCGACAGGCATGCAGTTTGATACAGGATTTGGCATGGACACACACAACTATGCGGCGGAAGTGCAAGGAACGTCTTTGGACATCAGAATCCTTGTGCATTTTAGCATGGCCGCCATTGCAGTTGCAGTCATAAATGAGCCCTGTTAATCTGTTATGGACAAATTCATTTTCTATAGAAAAGACTGCAAAGATGGTGAAGGGACCTAGGCCTAATATTTTCAAGGGTCACCCACCTAATAAATGAAAAGATGTTATATCTGTGGTACTATGGAGGGCAAAAACAATGAAAAAGGCAGACTGTAATTCTGGTGCAAAAAGCTACCATTCAATCATTTACTCTGGAATATGTATTGGTTTTTTACATAAAGGATCACTTTTGCACTGCAGTTACCCCAAATCCAGTTTTCCTGTTACTTTAATTTAAAAAGTAACTACTTTGTATAAGCTTTTGTTTAACTGTGCAACACACATTTCAATAAATGCAGGTAGGAACTATATAAAATCCTCCATGCTCTTCTGAAATTGCCGTACTATTCTGATTCCGCTCAACATGCTGCAATCCAGAAACCCCACTAAGGATTATGGATGCATGTTCCTCCAATGTGTATACTGATAACTTGTAATGTAAAACGTACGCCAAGCTTAATTTACCCTTAAATGCTAGCAAACAAGCTGTTATTGTAATTTCCCTATTTTTGATGTTAATGTCATCATTGTTAAATATGGAATCTCCAATTGCATTAAAAATATTTTATACTAAAACCTTTTTATTCCCAGTGATCATGTCAACTTGACATGACATCATAGTGCTATCAACAGTAGTACACAAACCCTGCAAGAGATCCCATCCATGTCCCATCCATGTTCCCTCCAACAACCCTCCTACCTCCTGGAGTTTAACTTCTTCGGGCTGCAACAGAGCCAGCACTCCACTTTTCCTGACGTCCGGGAGGTCCTGCCACAAGTTAAATCCAGAACAGGAGCTCTCGAACCGGCTAAATGTAGAGTTTGCCCTTTGATTCTCGATCGGTGGCGGGGAGCCCAAAGGTGTGTTCTGAGAGTTGTTGGAGGTCTCAGCAGATTGTACATAATTATCCTGTAGCCTTCGAGTCTCAATCTCATGCTGTGTAGATTTATCTCTGTATTCCTGGTAAAGGAACTCTCCAGAGGAAAAACAAATAAAGAACATGACTATGGGTACTGGGTAAGTCAATGCACTGCACTGATAGATACTGCTTACCTAATATCTATAGCACTAAAGATTTTATCCAACAATGCATGCAGCATCATGCTTGTATATTAATCAAAGTTTTTCCAGGATATCCTGAATAAGAAAGTTAGGTTTACTTCACATGGTTAACAAATCAAGCTTTATTATTATTTTCTATGGCAGAGTTTAAACTTAACTTTGCAGTAGTAACTATCACAGTCGACAAGCCCTTATATCTGGAGTGGGGAAGTTATTTGAGTGTTTGCGAATTAATCAGATTGGGATTATGTTCTGGAGAATGGCATCATAAGTAGGAATCAGCATGGCTTCATTGCAGGTTACTGATACATCTTCAATGTAGAAGGTCCTGGCAATACTTTTATATAAAAGAAAGTGAAGCAAGCAAAGCCAGTCAGCAGCAGCAACAGCCAGCAAGATATAGTCTTGAATTTCATGGTAACAAGAGGGTAATGTGTCCCTTTGATCAAGGCAGTATAACTTTGGCCTTAGTACTTGTGTTTGCATGCCCTTTCTCTGTAAAGTACTCAGGGAGACAATGGTAATAAAAAATGATAATATTATTTCTCAGTACACTTTTAATCCAGTGGTTCGTCTAATAGCTGATTTGGAGAGAGAAAGTATCATGTACTGAGTACTGCTGCAGCTCACAGGCATAATGAGTGAAGGATAGAGTAAAGAGCACCAGCAGTAATTGTTTACGCTGTACATTAATAAGCCATAATCCCAGTCTTCTTCTAGTGGTGAATCAACACAATACAAACAGCCCAGTACATTATTGAGACTTATACCCCATCTTAATAAGGGACCAAACAGTATCAACAGCCCAATATATTTGTGAGGAGTACACTTAGTAAGCCTCATTTTAATGATGACCCAGTACAATATAAAAAGCCCATCATTTTAATGAGCCAGTTTAGATGAGTATAAAGTCAAATATTCATAGTCCACATACTAATGAACCAATGCAGTAAGAATTTCCCCCTGAAGACAATGCAATGCAACCAGTCCCTGATCATACTGAGCTTACTAGTAAACTAAATTTTACAACAACAATGATGGTAAAATGAAGGAGGTTTGTTCAATAGCCCAGTCTCCACTATGCCCTCAGGGAGAGGACAATCATATCCAAATGCATTAATTTCCAGAAATGTCAAGCAACTTCATAAAACTAGCCAGTCAAAACCTGTTCATTTCACCTTGGTTATCCTGCTGAGCCATATTCACTTGCCCAAGCTTACAAATACACACAAACAATACAACAGATGGAACATTTTGTCTCATTTCGCTCAGTGGGGCATGAATAGCAAAGCTGACACATCACTGCTGTATTTTTGGAAGCGCCTGTTGTTAGACTTTTAGCGTAGTACTGAAGGGCTTACATAGTTATTAGTAACTCAGTAACATTGCCCTTGAAGATAATAGCACATGCCCATGACAAATCAACACTTCCCTCACTCAGCTCCTTCCTAAACACTGAAGCACTACCCAGCTTGGCCCAAGGGATACAGAATCCACAACAGGGATTCACAAATACAGGAAAAACTACACGTCCATCCTATTTAACAGTTTTCACCAATTGGATCCAATTATTTAACCTTAGCTTAGGAATCAGCCAATTTTTGCACCAAAATGAGATACCTATTTATAAAGCCACTGCATTTTTACTAATGCCTGTACAAAACGAAGCAAAAACAGTTTATAGTTGGCAAGTTACTGTAGATTATTTTAGTACTTAGAAGTTCTCTAGTGGGCCTGAAGTGGCCCAGTCCAACATTAATGTTTTCTCTGGCTCTGAGCAAGGGGGCACAGACAACAGTAAGCAAAGCGGCCAGCATATTATTGGAGATGAAAACTTCACAAGTCTATTTAAGGGAACCAATTATTATGAAGCAATTAATTAACCACATGGAATTCTAAAAGGCATATTCAGAACATTTCAAAACCCTCCATTTCCTAATGCCATGTCTGGAGAAGTTGCTAACTGCTATATACACTGGCCCAAATGGAGCTGATCTGATCACTGACCTTGGGGCCGTATCAGTTCACTGAAATGTTCCTTTCCTGACAGGACTTTCTATCCCTTTCTATCTATGGTCTAAAGGGGCAGATTATGCATCTTATATTGGCGCATATACAGACATCTTTAGAACTGATAACCAGATGATGATAAATGGCTTGATTAGGGAGCTGTTGAGAAGAAAATTGAGATCTCTAGATAGGATAAGAGATGTTGTTTGGCAAAACTACAACAGTACTTGTGTAGCCCTATAAAGCTTCCGATTCTTTAATCAATGGAAATAAGAAAAAATGCGTTCTTGTATCATGGCCAGTATATATAGTAAATGTTCATTTCCATGACAGTTTATAACATGTTGTGCAACATATTAAAAAGGATTATTAAAACAGTTAGTGAATGAACTGTTTTACACAGTGGTGTAACATGTTATGTTGACTCACACGGCCTTACTTGATATAGCTAGCAGTAAGGTATTTGCAATCAAAGTTTCTAGATTTTCCATATGGGCAGGGTCCCCTTTCTCTCTAACTCTCCTAATAGACATATATATAGCATAAATAAAAATCCCCATACCTTGTAGGCAGTAATGAATTCTATATGGTGCTCGTTTCTCTGTGGGTTAAATATAATCTTTAAAAACAGCCCTGTATTGGAGCTCCCTATAGATTTTCTACAGCGTGTTTTAAACGAGCGGTGGGAGTGTCCTAACAGTCACTGTCACAAGCCCTATAGGAGGGGAATAGCCAATCACAGCCCTGCAGTCACACAAGCAAAGACAGGCTTCAGTTCCCTGTCAGGTCAGCCTAGCTGCTGATTGGTTCCTATCCTACAGTGCAGTGTGCTGCTGGCTCCCCTGCACAGCCTGGGAAAGGAGGCAGCAGAAAGTGGAACACATGGGCAGGGCAGCACAAAACACAACTTTGTAAAGCACATTTCTTCTATATTAAAAAGAGTATAATGCACTGGCACATTCCTACTTTTTTTTTTTTACACAATATGACCCCTTTAAAAAGTATATAACTTCTCAGGACTTACCTATGTGGTCAATAATGGTTTTAAAGGAATCTGAGGGCAAGGGGTAAATAGTTGGTGGTGCCTCTGAATTAGAAGTGGCACACTCAGAAGGGGACGAACTGTCTTCATGGGGATTGCTTGTGTCTTCACTTGGCAAATATTCCCTGTGAGAGAGAGAGAAGAGAGTAGAAGAGTAAGAACGTCTGATAGCAATTAGTTTAACAAATAAGAGTAGATCACTTTAGAAATAACTGCTAGAATAATCTAGACAGCAGTATTCTGATACAATGTGCAACTGGTCGTTTTAAAAAAAAACAAAAAAAAAAGGTAGTGGTATATGACATATTTTGATCCATCTCTGCTACTATCAGGCTGAAAATTGTAAACGCTTTGGTTGCTATGGAATAATTACCCTACCAACCAAACAGATGTTTAGCCAGAATGGAAAATATAAGAAAGGGCTTAAAAATAACTATAAGCAATTAAAAAAAAAACATTGAACCCTCACGGACTGTGTATTTGGTTGGCTTGATCAGAGCCCTCAGCAAGAAGATTTTTTCAGTTGCAGGCTAGAATTAGAATTGAGCTGATGCAGCTTGCCGTACATGAATCAACATGTGGCATCAGTGTGGCTGTGCCAGGGTGTGCAGTATCACTAATGCCATTTGCATGCTTATTTATGCAACAAACAAGGCTAACCTGGAATTACTGCCTGCTTGAGGGCTTGAGGCTGGTGTAAAGTACAGGGAGCCCTAGTGCCAAAGTGGACTATATTCTAAGAAGCAGCTGCAACAGGCATCATGGTGCACAGTACAGGTATAGACTATTGCAAATACTTTGACTAGTCAACTCTGTGCTGCAAACATAAACAAGCCCTTAAGAGTAAAATAATAGGTGAACCTATGGATGCAATAAAGCAGAGGAAAAGCAGTGAGTTATTATTCCACTTCACAAAGTGCTGGTAAGGCCCCATCTAGAATGTGCTGTTCAGTTTTGGTTTCTAGAGCCCAAATGGGACATTATTGAATTACAGGGGATACAGAGATGGGCAACTAAGCTGGTAAAGGGTATGGAAAGTCCAAGTTATGGGGAAAGATTGGCCAAGTTAGGGTTGTTTACACTGGAGAAAAGGCACCTAAGGGGTGATATGATAACTACATATAAATATATAAGGGGATCATATAATACTCTCTAATGTTTTATTTACCACTAAGGTCTTTCCAACCAACACAAGGCCACCGATTCCAATTAAAAGAAAGGAGATTCCGTTTAAATATTCGGAAATGATTTTTTACTGTGAGAGCTCTGAAGTTGTGGAATTCCCTGCCTGAATCAGTTGTACTGGCTGATACATTAGATAGCTACAAGAAGGGGCTGGATGGCTGTTTAGCAAGTGAGGGATTACTGGGTTATGGGCAATAGCTTTAGTATAAGTTGATCCAGGGAAGAATTTTTTTCCCCTCTGCAGCAAATTGGAGAGGTTTCAGGTGGGGTTTTTTTGCCTTCCTCTGGATCAACTAGCAGTTAGGTAGGCTATATTTAGGCATTAAGGTTGAACTTGATGGACGTGTGTCTTTTTTCAACCTTACTATATGGACAGAAGAGACCCATGCTCAAAGTCTGTGAAAGAGTCTTATGCTGCAGACAAGTCTCAAACCCCTACCATCCATATTCCCCTGAAGGAGCTGATGAACATGACATTTTCTTGTTAAACAGATACTGACATCTCTGCAAGCTACTGACATGCAATGTGAGTCACGCCATAAGCACAATGTATTAATCATAAGGGAGTGACTGGCACACAGGGCGCTAATGTACTGCTTCTGCTTAATAACAGCCTTAACTCTGCACAGCTTTGCGCTCAGTGTCATGAAGCTATTCTTTGTTTTGGTGAATATAGTGTTTTTTGCATAAAATCATAATGTTTTTCCTTAGTCCCCCACAGGATTTTATTTCCTGGGTCAGAAATAAAAGGTGGGAGATGCTGTACTGCAGTGCTGTCCAACTTCTGTTGTACCGAGGGCCGGAATTTTTCCGACCTACGTAGTGGAGGGCCGATAATGGAAGCCAGTTTTGACCACTCCCCTTTTTGAAACCGCACCCACTTGAAACCACACCCATATTATCACATGACCATACACATATTAATGGTTGTAGTACAGCAAAAACCTGTCATACTCTGCCTGCCCTACACTGCCTGCGTGTGCCATACTTTCACTGTGTGTGCCATTCTTGGCTGGTTTGTGCCAAACTTGGCCTGTGTGTGCCATACTCTGCTTGCCCTACTCTGCCTGTGTGTGCCATACTCTGCCTTCCCTACCCTGTCTGCGTGTGCCATACTTTCACTGTGTGTGCCATTCTTGGCTGGTTTGTGCCAAACTTGGCCTGTGTGTGCCCTACTCTGCCTGCCCTACTCTGCCTGTGTGTGCCATACTCTGCCTTCCCTACCCTGCCTGTGTGTGCCATACTCTGCTTGCCCTATGCTGCCTGTGTGTATGGCACACACAGGCAGCCTACAGTGACACAATGCTGCCACTGCTCCTACAGTCTGCACAATAACTATATATTAAAAAACTTTTTAATTGCAGTACCACCTCAGTATATGTTCTTTTTGTAGTATGCAGGGATTATTTGTGGGTTTCTACTGCTTCTGAGGTGTGAACAGGGGAACAATGTGGGTGATTACAGCCTGAGCCTGAGGTGTGAACACTGCAGGGGGTGAACAATGCAGAGATTAAAAGGTGTGAACAACACAGGGGATTACATATTTAAACAATACAGCCTGATTACAGCCTGAATCTGAGGTGAGAACCATGCAGGGGGGGCAGTTAATCACAGTACTGATACCATTTAAAGCTTACACAAGAGTAAGCCATCAAAGCAGCCAGACAGGTGGGGGGCCACACAGAGGGGGGTCGCGGGCCGCCAGTTGGACAGCACTGCTGTACTGGGTTCCATCAGATAGGGGCTACAAAAAGTACAATGTAGTACATTTCAGGCCTCCCAACACATGACACAGACGATGTTCTGAGATTTCCCCCACATTATCTATCTTATACAATGGGGAGAAAACAAGTGTTTTGTAAACCTTATCATACACTGCCAGATTCACAAGTGATTGAATTATACAGCCAAAAAAGTTAATTTACAATGACTACAGACGCAAGAGCCACCAGAAGTATAACTGTGTATAAGATCAATAATAAAAAAAAGTAGCATTTTCTGTGATTTTTTTATGTATATTATAGCATCAAAGTGAGCCCAAATAACAAATACATCATTCTTTACTAACACTAGGCTTTCTCTGGGTGTAAGAGGTGAGTTTAACCCATGCTTTAGCCCTAGCTGGCGCCAAAAGGATTTTCTGCTATGTGTGTTACTGAACATCATGCACATTTTGGCATCTACAGAACACAGTGAGTTGAAAATAGATATAGGGTTATGCACATCCACCTCCCACCTATCACCCTTGATTGATCAGTAATTGTTGTATTATCTGGCTTCTAAGTCATTAGGTTAGATAACATTGCATCATCTCTGAATGTTACTCCAACACTGTTCTTTCTCTAATGATCTCCCTGCCATAAGCCACCCAGCTCTCATTCCTTTAACCCAGGAATAAATCTATGGAATGTGTCATGCACCCTCTAACAACTGACAGTTTTCCTTGTATTCATACAGACACAACAGCCCTGTGCCGCAGAGTACTAGTACACAAACGTGATATGAATCAGAAAACCACGCACTATTTAAGCCACACATTACTAGGCAAGAGGTAAATTCATCAATGTATAATAATATAATGCAGGCTTATAAAATGCATAGTGCTAGTGAAGGGAATCTTGACTGAATACAAAAAATACCTGAGCCAAATAACATTATTCTGCCTTAACCTCTATACAGGTATGGGATCCATAATCTGGTAACCCGTTATCCAGAAAGTTCAGAATAACAGGAAGGCCATCTCCCATAGATTCCATTATAAGCAAATAATTCTAATTTTTGAAAATAATTCCCCTTTTCTATGTAATAATAAAACAGAACTGTGTACTTGATCCCAACTAAGATATAATTAATCCTTATTGGAGGCAAAACAATCCTATTGGGTTTACTCAATATTTAAATGATTTTTAGTAGACTTAATGTATGGAGATCCATACCTGTACCATTATTCTAGCTTTAATTCTGCTGATGAATATTCTTGTTGGTAGTTAACTTATATAGGTTATTACCCATGATTTTACAAGATATAAAGGCTCATTAATATCCATAAGTGCAGTGAGCAAAGTGCAACTTCAAGTGCAATCATTGCAGTTACAAAGGAGCAATTCTCTTTATGCAATTGTGCCTACCACAATTGTGGGCGATTAACCAAAATGACCACAGCTATGCATGCCCTTTGTAGTAAATTGGGCGTAACTGTGCCAAGTACCATATTTTCAAAGTCTGTCTAGTGTTCGCTGGCATAATTTCCAGTAAATGGCATGCAAGTGATGTGTGCATCCTTTCCTTTCAACACAACTCAACTGTGGAGATTGACACTGGGCACTGAGGAAACCCTGGAGTAACTGCCTGGTCAGGAGGTGGCAGTAGCTTCAGAATTTCCCTGTGAAATAGGTGCAGAAGTGCCCATTTTGACAGAAGGCAGGAAGTCTGAGTGGTGGCCGAGCACAACTTAAGGTAGAAGCAAGGAGTGCATTTTGACACATGTACCGTTAATTAAAGTGGATTTATGTACAACTGACTCAGAGAAAATTGCAGGGACAACAACTGCGCTTGTGGAGGTAAATGAGCCCTGTAGTCTTAGCTGTGTGCATGGTAGCAATATCTTCTGGGGCTCAAGCACTTTAAGGGGGTAATAACATTTTTGTTATTAGTAGACATTAATAAGGGGTTTACTGATGTAAATAGCCTGTACTAAACATACAAACCCATAGTTTATTAAGAAGAGGGTTTCAATGGAGTCTCTTTACTATCCCACTGCATTTGCTCTGCTCATCCATCCATGGCTGCACTTCCCCCCAGTGGCATCTGTAGCTTAGCTATGATACTGTACAAACAGTCCACTAGTAGCAGAGAGTGGTGCACCAATGGCTATGGCACCACAGTTGCAATGAAAGCACAGGAGTGGTATGCCAATGGTTGTGGCACCACAGCTGCAATGAGAGCATAGGAGTGGTATGCCAATGGTTGTGGTACTACAGTTGCAATGAAAGCACAGGAGTGGTATGGCAATGGTTGTGGTACCACAGCTGCAATGAGAGCATAGGCGTGGTATGCCAGTGGTTGTGGCACCAATGCTGCAATGAGATCATAGGAATGGTATGCCAGTGGTTGCGGCACCAATGCTGCAATGAGAGCATAGGAAAGGTGCATCAATGGTTGTGGTACTACAGCTACAATGAGAGCTTAGGAGTGGTATGCCGATGGTTGTGCCACTACAGTTACCATAAAAGGCAGTTAGTGGCATTTTAGTACTTGTGAAACAATACTTTTAGTGACAGCAGTCTGGTGCCCTTATGTCTGTGGCAATACAACAGAAGTGAGAAATAGCCAGTTGTGCTGTGCTGCTTGTGTTACTACAACATTACAATTCACATTTTGTAATATTGCATAAATGTGAACAGAGGGAAGCTTGTTTCTTTTGCACTCCATGCTTCCTGTTATTGGTTATGCAGTGTGTAAAAGAAACCATGGCAAAATAGCAGCATTGTAGAAAGGTTATGTTTTGCATTTTACATTTTATGTCAGCAGCAAACTATGAAAGATAACAGGCATTCAAGGGGTGCTTTCATGTTTTATTGATCCAGAGAGTGGTAAATGAAGCCTCAGGCCGAATGCTGGGGTTGTGCCCATACTACCAGGCTCTTGAGCATTATAAAAGAGAAAAGTCAAACAAGATTTTCAAATGTGCAAAATGCAGTTAATGTGGATGTGCTGAGAAAGAACAGATCAAAGCAGCTTCACAGTCTATGCCCCTTTCTGGAAGAAGTTATTTTGGCTGCAAAATTATATGAAAAATTCTTCCAAAAATAGTGTGGTTTAACAGCTTTGTGCCTGCAAATGGCCACAGTGTGTGAGAGCCGAACGCTTTTAACTTCGCCGTGTTTATACAGAGCCATGTCACTAATACGGGCTGCAGCATTTAATATATAATAAATAATACAAATAGAGCTGGCTTTTTGTACAGCAGAAATGAGCATTGCAGAACTGTCACTCTCATCATCACAATCACTGTTTGATGGGATGCATTGCTAGGAAACAGAACTGATCCATGAAATGAAGGCCATGTTTGCTTCCTGAAATGCTAAACCATACTTGCAACATTTTAATGAGCCTTGGGTCTTTACTCTGCATAGGAAGGCATTTATAAATGCAGTACAATGTGCAAAAGGATCTGATTTGGCAATTCACTCAAAAGTTACAGCACGTGTTTTTTTCCTGCATTTATGTTTGAATGGCATCACTTCTGGTGCATGGAGTTAATTACAGCATTAGCATCTGATTCACTTGGCACAGGTCAATTTCTATTGACGCACACCTGCAAAGAGAACCCTGATATTACTGCTGGGTCCAGGCTGATGCTAATTCTAGGGTTTTCTTGCATTTATGCACTTGCATGTAATTTATCAGAGCATGCTGAAGGGGTGTTGAAAGTTGCAATGGAACATGTATGAACAGAAGTACCTTCGGAATAGTCAATGCATGCTCAGTTGTGAGTCTATTTTAGCAATTTGCATTTGTGTTCCTAAATGAGCCTTAGGGATTGCAGGGAAAGCAAAGGGTGCAGAGATCACAGTGGAACTGTTCTGCAAAAGGCAAGTTCTTAACAAGGAAACAAGGTCATCAGAGGATCAACGAGCCAGTTCAAATATAGCCAAAGGAATAATATACCAGTGTTCTGCAGAGTAACTACACAGCAGGGAAGTAAATAAGAAGCAGGAAATGTAGTTACTAACAAAACAGTAAAAGGATTGTACAGGTATGGGATCCCTTATCCAGAAAGTCCCAAATTACATAAAGGCCATCTCCCATAGACTCCATTATAAGCAAATACAGTGGAACCCCCATTTTACGTTTTTCAGGCGACCATGGAAAAAAGATGTAAAATCAGGGAAAATGTAAAATCAGGGAAATGTGTTAAGGACACATAAATGTCAACGATTTAAAGGAAATAAATACAGGAATAATTTTTTATTTGCAACACAGTTCCTTTACTGAGTTATTTCACAGGTTTTAGCAGAAGTACTGAGACAACTTTTTACAGTACTGTAAAACATTTTGCATTTAATGCATGTGTTTGCTAAAAGTTTGAATATCACTATAAATTAATAAGATGTGGAAAAGAATACTGTACAGCACTGTATTGTTCCATCTAAAACAAAAATCTGTACTCTTTTAACAAAAATCCGCACCTTGTACCCATACTTGTGCAACTCTCGCAGTATTTTGTATGCTCCCGGATAGGCGCACATGCGCAGTATGAAATATGAGGCGATAGTGGTGACGCTGAACTTCCTAAGATGGCGCCTGTGATCGCAAGACATGGGGGAAACTTTAATTCCTAAAGTAAGCTGTATTTTCACCTTAAAACTAAGCGATTTGCTAGGGAGAGGCATGATAAAAACAGTGTAAAATGCGGGAAATTCATACGTAAAATCCGGGAATAGAGCATCCGGGAATACATTAAAATTGGTGGGACCACAAAAAAGGTGTAAAAAGCAGGAAAACGGAAAAACCAGGGACGTTAATTCGGGGTTCTACTGTAATTAAAATTTTTTAAAATTATTTCCTTTTTCTCTGTAAAAATAAAACCGTACCTTGTACTTGATCCCAACTAAGATATAACAAATCCTTACTGGAAGCAAAACAAGCCTATTGGGTTTGTTCAATATTTAAATGATTTATTAGTAGATTTAAGTTATGGACATTCAAGTAACGGAAAGATCCCTTATCCCGAAAACCCCAGGTCCAAAGTATTCTGGATAACAGGTCCCATACTTGTACTGAATGCGCAGACTGCAAGAAGAGGTAAATCCTCGGTGATAGTAAAACATATGTACAATAAAAAAAATTTTTTTTGTGAAATTACAGTAGGTTCAATAATATCCATACAGCAGTAATTCAAGTCTATGGTTAAATAGATTTAAAGCAAACATTACAGAATGTAGTACCACGGCAGAGAAGGGAAACTGGCTCTGAATTCTTCTTTATCCCATATGGATTTCTAAGATTCTGTTGTTGTTCAGAGGACCTTAGATTTGTGGGCTCCTCACTCAGGATAACTGTGTGTTATGGTTTGTGCATGATGATTCACATCCCATGATGATAGGAGGATATGCCGGGGTTAGTTATTGAAGCACTATTACTCTCTACAGTACAGCTAAATAACATGCATTGGCGGGGTATTAATATGAAAGCCAGTAGAGCTATGGGCTGCTGGGTGACCTAGGAATACAGAAGAACCATTGATGGCTAGTTTTAGTACAGGTCTTCCAACTCATGGTTTGCAGAAAGAGGAAGAAAAGAAAGGTTTTGGGGAACTTCTAAACTTATAGGAAGGAACTCAAACCTGATGGACTAGGATAACAATTGTGTACAATAACACACTCATACCACAACTGGTCCAGCTGTAAGTGCACCTTACAACATGTGGTATTTTGCTGACTTGCATCAGAATCTAGTTTAATCAGAATCAAATTTTAATATCTATCATTTATATATTGCCGACACATATAGGTAAAGTGCCTGGAATTGAACTCAGCACTAGATAAAAAGTTTGCCATCCAACACAACACCTTTACCTAGCTAAAGTTTCTGGTGTACTTCATTCCCTGGAGCCAACTGAAAAGGGAAACCTTGCTTTACTAAATTAATTCTAAGGGGTGGCTCATACAGTATATACTCATAAGTATTACAAAAAAGCATTTTTGTGTTCGTTGTTTTTTTAATTAATGAACTTAAGGTTTTCAAGAATCCCTGCAATTTAGCCCTGATTCTAAATAAAACTACCAAAATAAATATTTTGACTGCTAAATAGTCTAAAATCCCCCATAAACAGTTAATACAGACCAGTGGTAGAGGTGACATTCAACTGGAAGGGTAAGTAGCAGCTGAGGGCACCAGAGCAGGATTTCAAAGGCCACACGTGTCCCCAAAAATACGACATTAAAAAAATGGTTGCCCAGAAGGCTAAGAAGGCAACTGAGGACATAACCAGCAGAACCTTAAGGACTAAGGGCTTGCCAGATCCCAGATGATTTGCTGTGTTTCTGAATGCAGACATTTAAGAGCTGTATATTTTGGCTGTCCGTGCCGCATTTATTGTATGATGTTACATAAAACGTGAAAGTGTTCCCTGCAATCAAACCTTTTCCTGTATTAAATGTCATTCCAACAAGAAAATGATATAAGCCAAAGTTCTGTCATTGTTCTTAATACTTTCCATGGGGCTT
Organism: Xenopus tropicalis; assembly: GCF_000004195.4. Classification (NCBI taxonomy): domain Eukaryota; kingdom Metazoa; phylum Chordata; class Amphibia; order Anura; family Pipidae; genus Xenopus; species Xenopus tropicalis. The sequence goes on from NC_030681.2 coordinate 126,607,089, forward strand.
TAAGAACTGGATGTTAATCTGCAATTTTCCCCCCTGATAATTATGCCAAATAAGCTTTATTAGGCACGTCGCTTGCATGCTATTCTGCTTTTGACTATTTGGGTCAGAATTAGGCCTTAACCTAGTTTGTTGCCTGAGGGCCTGAAATAAACAGCAAAGGAGATCTATACAGCAGACCAGTGAGGCATAGGATAAGTACAGGCACAGGAAAAACAAACTGAAATCCAAATAAGTGTTCAGCCCTTCGCACACTGAGCATAAGAATATATAGGCCAACAGATATAAAGTGAGAAACAAGTAACTGTCATAGGGCTGCAGATTCATTCTGCAGCATGGATAGGCTACTTCCACTCCCTGACAGGGTCCAGAGTGGTACATCATACCGATAGAGCAGCAGGGAAGTTACCAGCATCCTTCAACTTTGATGCTAGCATCATTTGCCATAGCAACCAGAAGGTGGACCAAATACTATTTAATCAAAGTTAGTGCTTATCTTCCTATTTAACCTTCCACCTTATCACTCTTGCTTTAAAAATTGAAAACATCACGTCATATACATTTAAACTATGATCTCTCTTTCCAGCCAGGTGGAAAAAAAATATTTTTATTGGAAATTACACAGGATCACTGCTTCCTGAAGTCACTGGCATGGCAACCTGTATGCAAACAATGATGGTGCAAACTACCCAAAGCTCCCAACAACAGGGTAACTGGTAATACTAACTGGGGAAAGTTGACTAATCTGCACTGACTTGTACTTTAATACATCGATACATTTTAAAATTTTTGTACATTACAAATTTTTACATATATTTTTGTAATTCAGATTTTTCTTTTGTGCCTTTTTAATGTCTATAGGAAGCCACACTGTTTGCTAGCACACCAACCAAAAGACACTAAACTGGTGATGTCTAACTAGCAGTTTCTCTAATCCTAGCACCCACAAATGCTACCATACAGTTCACAAGCAGCTTCAGAGCCACAGCCATCCAGGCCAGTCACGTCTATCTTGGAAGACTCTTTTGTAAATGTAATTTAAGGCAGAGAAGGCCTCCTTACTCTACATATAGGGGCTGATTTACTAATCCACGAATTTGAATCCAAATGGGAAAAATTCGGATTGGAAACGAACATTTTACGACTTTATCGTAAATTGTCGCGACTTTTTCGTAGCCGTTACGACTTGCACGAAAAGTCACGACTTTTTCATAGCCATTACGATTTGCTCGTATATTGTCGCGACTTTTTCATATTGAGCGCTCGTAAACGGCGGGCAAAACGTTCAGACTTTGCATGATTTTGGAAGCCTCCCATAGGACTCAATGGCACTCTGCAGCTCCAACCTGGCCCAAGAAAAGTCACGATACTGAAGCTTGAATGAATCCGAAACTTTCGTACTCGGCGCGAAGGCTACGAAAAAGTCGCGACAATTCGCGCAAGTCGTAACGCTACGAAAAAGTTGCAACAATTTGCGAAACAGTCGTAACGGCTACGAAAAAGTCACGACAATTTACGAAAAAATCGCAAAATACCGATCATTACGAAAAAACCGCATTTGGACGCCTTCGGACCGTTCGTGGATTAGTAAATCAGCCCCATAGAGTATAAACAGTAAATATTTCAGCACAATGTAGAGAACTGTATATAACAGAAATTTTAAACATGTGAGGCCTAGATAATGACCCTAGAAAGCACTAGGGTCGGGAAAAATAAAGTTTGGATACTGCTGCATTAGGGGTAGGTAGGGGAATATAAAGGAAGGCTTGGTGGCCTGCGCACAGCATTGTTAGTGTTAGCAGCTTGCTGCAATCCTGTATGTCAAAATTCATTAAAAAACAAAGCAGTGACTATATTTTAGTGCAATGAATGACATTATTTGCCCGTGGCGTTAACACAGCTACTCAGCCCCAACTAGCACAACTACAAACATTCTGACAAAATCTGCTAGACATGGATGAAGTCACACTGCCAAAATAAGTGGCACATTAAGTCAGATAATTACTTGTAACATATACAAACAGCAAGGGGAGCTATAAAATATTTACATTACAAGATGAATGAGTCAGTTGGGCGGATGACTCAAAGACACTGAAGCGCATTTGGGCAAGCAATGGTAGGGCTATGGATGGAAGCCCACAATAAATGTTTTCAGTTCAGGTTGGTAGAGAGAAACAAGGCGTAGGTTGTTTTGGGGTCTAAGTCAATCAAGTAAATGATCAGACGGTATGTTTCCTGAAGGGCGATCATGGCAGCTATTCATAGATCTAGCAGAATAAATAAAAGTGGTGGGTGCATAATAATTGAGACCCATGGGCTTGTGAGTATAAAATACCTAGTAAGGGGCCAGGCATAATGTGTGATTTCAATATATTGTATGAGCCTGAATTATGTGGAATGGCTCTAATCAGAAGGGGGGCTCAAAAAAGGCCATAATAAGTTACTACTCATCTGGATTATACATTTCATTTTGCAGAAAAATTATGGTTTAGAAGTGTAGAATTAAGCATATGATAATGAAGTAATTAGCTCTCAAATCTCATGGTGAATATGAATACACAGTAGTATGAAGCCAGCAGCAGCAGCAAGAAAGAAGGTCACTCTCCACAGATCAAGAGGAAATCTCCAACCCATACAGTAAATCCCAGAAAGGCAAAGATTAAAATCAGAACTCACTGTAGATATGTATAGATGTACAGATATAACTTTTTTTTTTTTGCAAAAGTCAGCCTGTAATTTCTTCCTTTACAAAGTTTTAGAGCTTAAATGAATTAAAATTAGAATAATCCTTTGGGTGAATTTGCCGCAGTTAGGGCCTCATGGCAAGAGGCAAAATGAACACATAGAATCCCAAAATACTGCTGTACATAGCCCAGGAAAGTTCTCACCATACAATGAACCACAGACTAATAATAAGAACATCAACATCACTAACAAATAATTTCAATTAAATACCTACCCCGGTTGGACTATGGACCTCTTGGGGAAGAGACATGTGAGACTAGTTAAAGCCAATACTGTAATTCTTAAACAAGCGAGACTAGTTAAAGCCAATACTGTAATTTATGGAATTTTACTTAACCACTTAAATCACTATTCACTATGACAATTTCAAATAGGGATATTTACAGATTGACTAAAATATATTCTTGGCCCCCAGATTCCTGTAATAAGTGTGGACTTGAATCCGGGAATCTATTTCATGTCTTCTGGGAATGGCCCAATATCTAGAGGCTTTTGGACAATGTTCCTAGATTTTTTGCACTACCTAATATCCATTTCCCAGAGCTATGTCTATTGGGCCATATAGACCCACTCGTCCGTAAGTCCTGAATCAGGATATCTCATCTAAAAATTCTTTACTACGCCAAAAACGTTACCCATGGTCAACTTCCCCCCCCTAAAATCTGGTTCCCTACCCATAAAGGGTAACTCACACCTTCCACACCTTAGAAGTTTTCAAGCCTTTGTCAAATGGCCTAGACATAATATTAAGTACCTGGGGGACCTTCTTCCCAACATATTCACAAACCTGGGATAAGACACAAGACCAACACCTCCCTTGCTACTAAGATTTGCATTCTAGGCTCAGTTCTCCTCCTTTTTCCCCTCATTTAATTTCCTTACCCTAGAAGTAGCCCTCCACACTCCTACCACAAACATACATTTACCACCTACCAACCTGATGTTAATGGGTCCAAAACCATTCAGATCAGAAGAGGTGGTCCTCCCACATTCCTAAACTGATGACTGAGAAGAGGTGACTGAAAACATTTATAACACCCTTATCTCTCTAACAGATTAATTCAGTATAAAACTTTTCATCACCTGTATGTAACACCAAATGGCACAAACCTCTACTGATTCATTCTCTGTGATATGGTGCGGCCTTGGTTGACTTTTTCCATATGATTTGGTCCTGTCCCCAATCACATTGATTTTGGACAACAGTAATAGACTTGACAAATAACCTGTCTTTTCCCATAGCCTTCTGGCAACCTGCCTCTTGGGGGTATTGGAAGATATCATTCCACAGAAATACTCCAGGCTGTGCTTTAGCTTACTATTTTTCTATGCTAAAAAAACAATAGTTATGTGTTGTATGAGAACATCACCCCCAACTATTAAAGCCTGGAAGCAACTAGTCAACAATGTGATCACTATTTATAAACTGACATCAAAAGAGGATCAGCACCAAATTTGCACTCACCCAATATACTACTTTAGTTACACTAGTATTGATCCCCGATGCTGAGCCTTGTAATTAAATACCTTGGTGGAGAGGGTATTGCTATGTACACTGTTACCACACCAACTGTACAAGAAAAAAAATGTGTAACCTGTACAAATGTTTATTTGACATGGAAACTTCTACTTGTCTATCCTGCAGCTCATGTCATAGGAACAACTATCAGGTGTTAAAGCCTAAGAGGAGCTTTCACTAAAGGTCCGATCTTCATGCAGGGCTTCAGGTACAACCTTGCACTCACACTGATCATTTCATTATAAAGATGTGCTTAAAGCCTCTACTTCCAGCTGTGGAATTTCTGTTATTTGCTGGAAACACGAGTTTCACCTGGGCTCTTACATCTGCCATTACAGGACTGTGAGAGCATTATCACTTAGTGACATGTGTTAATGCACACAAAGCAGCTAGTACAGGATAAAGCCAGGATGCTGCTTAGTGCACTGAATATTCTATTTAATTCATCTGTACATGTATCGTGCAGAATATAAGTGTGTGGATGTGCTGCAATTTGAGTTTTTTATTCAGTCTGTTCGGAAATGTCAGGAAAATATTGAAGAACAATACATGCAATTCTTGTAGGATTTCAGTGAATCTCTGTTGTATTGGGCTATAACTACAGAGGAGAACATAAAGTACTTTATTTTCCGCTTACAAATAAAAACATTTTAGGAACTGGGAATTAAAGAAAGGACCAGTTTAGGACATATAACAAAAACACGACAAAGGTTTGGGCTAATTCTAATATTACACCTGCATCAATACAGGGCATCAGCAGCATAGCTGCATAGAAGAACACATGTGTAACATGCATCTGAATTGGCTACTAATCACTCATTAAACATAGGTTATTGTAAGTTGAAGAAATCACTTGCCACAGAGCCACTTACAACTGACTATTGTTGGCAGGCTAAAACTCTCTATTTGATTAAGGACAGCCTGAGCCTATAAAATTTCCACCACACAGAGCAACAAAATCTTTGGTCAGTCATGTGACAAAGGAACAAATAAAAAATGGGTCGGCAGTTATTTCTAATAACGTATCAAGCCCAAGATCTTTTTGCCCCATGCCCTGCTGGTACTAATGATGGCTATGCTACTGCCTGTTCTTTTCACAAAAGGATATACAAAAGGATATACAAGTCTATTCCTGCACTTTAATCACCCACCAACATCTGAGATGCAAGAAGCAATTGAATAAGCAGGCTTAGTCACAGAAATATTATTTATAAATAGTCCAAAGAACACATGCTTAGTTCTCATCTTTCTGCCTAACGCAATACTTAGTTTAATTATTTTCATTCAATTCCCAAATTCAGGTATGGGACCTGTTATTCAGAATGCTTGGGACCCGGGGTTTTCCGTATAGGGGGTCTTTCCATAGTATGGATCATCATACTTTAATACTACTAAAAATAATTTAATTTAAATATTAAATAAACCCAATAGGATTGTTCTGCATCCAATAAGGATTCATTTTATCTTAGCTGGGGTCAAGTTGGGAAACAGTACCTTACTGTTTCATTATTACAGAGAAAAGGGAAATTATTTTTAAAAGCAAATTATTTGAATAAAATTGAGTCTATGGGAAGTAACCTTCCACGACTCTGAGCGTTTTGGATAATGGGTTTCCAGATAACAGATCCCGGACCTATATACTAACATGATCGGTTAACCCAAATATAATTATGCAACATCCTTGCCAACATTGGGGTTTTAGCAAACATTCAACGGGCAGCACTGGACTCCTTCCTTTCCATAAGGACAGTATTGTAGAACTATTACTTACTCATAGCTCCCAACTGTCCCCATTTTCGCGGGACAGTCACTCTTTTGACAGCTCAAGTATTCTTACTGAAAAGTCCCTCATTTTCCTTTGATCTCCTGCACCGCTAAGATACAAATGTTTGTCAAACTTCGGCTAGTGCCTGCACCGAATGAATAGAATACGCTCGGGTGCAGGCACATGTAGCAGAAATATGCATAAAAACGCGTTTTTATGCGCATTAAAAAGTAGCTTTTGGCAGAGCCCAGAAATCTTAACGAGCTTCACCTGCACTTAGATACATTGTTTCTCACATTTAAATAAGTGGGCTTTTGGCAGAGAGCCCAGAAAGTTAACAAGCCACACCTGCACTGAGATACAATTTTTACTAATAAGCTAAACAGCAGGGGCGGAACTAGGGGTAGGCAGAAGAGGCAGCTGCCTAGGGCGCAACGATTAGGGAGCGCCAGGCAGAAGCCTCTCTTGCCTACCCCTAGTCTGTGCGCTCTGTTTTCATTGCTCGGTTTTGGGCATGCGCGGCAGCAGGGGGGGTTGCGAAGCGATAGTTCATTGCCCCCGCCGAGTAATCAGTCAGAAGCGGCGGGGGCAATGAACTATCGCTTCGCAACCCCCCCTGCTGCCGCGCATGCCCAAAACCGGGGGGGGGGGGGTTTGCATTAGCACAGGTACAGAGGCGAGGTGGCTGACCGGGTTGGGAGGTATGCTTAGTGGTAGTATTCTAGGCCAAACCAGACCAAGGGCACATGTTGTAGGGACGGTAACTCACTTTCCAGGTATATTCCAGATATACTCCTGCACCATCTCCTCACCATTCTTGCTTTTATGACATAATAATCACACGCTGAACCGGAATCCACCTTTTGGGTTCCATCAGTGTACATGATAACCTTGTTCTGCATATTTCTATTACTTGTCATTCATTAGTCAACAGCCAAAAATAGACTTGTTTGTGCAGTTATACACACAAGGGGTATAAGGGTAAATCCACCCCAAAACAGTTTTTTTTGCATAATAAAAGAAAATTGTTTAATTACATTTACAACTAAATAAAAAATGTAAATGAACATATATTGGAAAGAAATGATAATTTCTCACTGGAGTTCACCTAAACTAACTTTGTTAGTGTTTTCAAATAATGTAACACACAAATAACTTTCTTTTAATAAATACTTTGCAGTTTTCACCATTTTTAAACCAAGTGATTTTTATTCCTGCCCCCTTGTTAGCTTAAGCTTGCTCCCTGAACCTTCATGTGTCTGCTGAGACGCTGAGAAATGTATCAACAAAAGCGTTAGACTTGGCTTTCAGAGCTACCATTGTGAAAGTTACATTACACTGTACTCCTGAAACTTTATGCTTTTAAATGCCAGCCAGTGCAGCCAAAACCAGCCCCACACATGATAATGTATTTTTCAAACAGGGAAAAAAATGACCCCCGAATCGACAGCGCTGCCACTGCCACTATTAGCCATGCCAGCACTAAAGAGACCCTTTCACACCAACTCTCTTCGAAGAAAATCCCAATCCACATTTACACCCTTTATTAGAATCTATTACCAGATTGTATCAGAGAGCTGAAATAAACAGATACTGTAGGAGTGGCTTTAGAGGTAATAGGTAACTTGTCAACACCCAGAAAGGGCAGCAATTCAGACTAGAGGGAATGTTAGAACTGTCACTCCTTTGGGCATAGACTAAATTCCAAGGACCAAACTAAACAATTACCATGCAGCAGGAAAGCCTACCCAGCTTTATCTCTGAAGGGGGTCTGTCAACTCTCAGAAAGGCCTTACACACAAAGTCACATCATTTACACAGCAAATATAAAGCAGGATATAAATCAGGATTAAAAGTAAAGTAGCTTCACTCACATGAGCTCCCAAACAAACAAACAACACTAGCTGAAATAAATTTAATATTTTAACGGTTTAAGTGTAGGGCTAAGAGGGTGTTTACCCTGGTCCTCCAGGATCAGATGCCACCTATACATAGATCAATATAGAAAATACATATTACATTGTGTAACAATTGTTACAATATGTTCAGAATATATGTCAGCGTGCAGTCCTTCAGCTCTTATTGAACTATTTGTTCAGCAAATGAATATCGGTGGTATGCTAGAGTTACAGGTCAACAACAGCTGGGGAGCTACAGAATTCCTTATATATGTTATTGTCCTACCTCAGGTTAGGGGGTGAATCCAGTCTTCATGAATTGTGGGGGACAACCCTCTTCTGTAAGGGGGTAGTTGTGAATTTCAAACTACTGAAATTCATCACATAAATTCTGGTGCGGTCATGTGAGTGAATACTCCCTCATCAACAATTACCCACAAGCACCTGGCATTTTTGGCTTAAGAATTAAGCTAAAGGGCATCAAATATGAAAACACCAGATACACAACCCCTTCCCAGAATATAGCCTGCCTGGAGGGTAAGTAAAATTTGTTATATAGAAATATTGACAGAAGAACTAGAAACTCCTCATTGATGGCTGCTGTACATTATTTTGAGTGTGAAGGTCAGACATTAGAACACCACTTCTGGGGACCGTCACCAAAAGCACAATTTTGATGCCAGAGAGTATTCTGTGGGCACCCCCCATTTCCACACCATGACTTATGCTAAGGGTCAGCAGAACCCAAAGTGTTCATGAAAATAAGGTCCTTCCGCATAGGTGCACTGAAGTTTTCTGAATATCTGTAATCTAATAAGGGCTATGTAAAAAATGCTCAATATTCTAGGTTTCACATCTAGAGAAGAGGGTCTTTGTTGGGTGATTATTAGGACATTTCTTAACCCCAAGTCTTGCCTCCTTTATTCTGGCAGTTCCTGAAGTTCATAAACATCTAACAATACACAAGTCGCAGGTTTAGGACTTTAGGATTTTATTTTAGATTTAGCATTATCAGGTTGAACATGTGCTGCTTATTTGCAGAAGGTCACATGTTCTGTGCTCTCTTCATAGCATTCTTATTGAATGCTTCATACTAACATTGTTTTTTTCTGTGTGTTCTGATCAGTAAAATGTACTGTAATGTACATTTTTAAACAGGCTTAATCCCTGTAAGATACATTTATTACAATAGTTTGCTGGGAGTTTGTGCACATTATAGCTAGTGCTGGCTAACAAATGTTCTGTAAAGTATAAGTAAATACACCAACAGAAGCAAAACACAAACCAGAAGGTTTTTTTCAAGGATTTTCATAGATTATTCAGTGTGGCTAGTTTTTTTTTACCTTCCAGACACCATAATTTATTAATTGGTCTAAATGGGCAATCACTGAATCTTGTTGAACCAAATGTCATAGACACACTAAAGTGGACAATAACCCTATATACTGTAATATAGTAGCTTTAATGCACGAGCCATAAATGTATGATCCATTTATTCTGGTTTGTCTCAACCTAACAGCACAGGCTGAGTGCCCCTTGTGAAGTCTGCCAAAGCCTTGGTTACTAGGGTACTGCTGATATGTTGCTGATTGTGTACTGGCACAGCTGGCAGGTTGATTTCTCTATCAAATGAAGAAAGCCTGGCTATTCTTAGTTTACACAGTTGTATTTCTAGCAATTAGATGTTATCACCAGTGCATTTCTAATTCACACGAGGTGGCAGCCTTTGTGAAGGTGAAATGAGCCTGATGTTTGCTCTGACACTTTCTTATTGTATTTTAATCGTCGTCACTAACTCCTGGCACTATTATCTTGCAACTTAAATCTTTAGTTTAAAAAGAAAAGCCTAAGATGGACAATGTACAATTAAGGATCTCTACCAATCAGCAAAGGCTGACAGCTCTGTGGATGTGGAGCACTGCACCAGTGGCTGGTAACAAGCCCATTTCACTGTGCCATCAGTTATTTCTGCAGCTGGCACAGAAATATAAGATTTTACACACCAACAAGAAATAGCAACAAGGATTCACTTTATACATAATAATATATATCAGGCTAGTGATCTGCCATGAGTGTGTGAACAGAATTTGTTCAGACTGAGGCTTGTTTTCACACTGATACGATTGCCAGCTCACTAGCCTGTTTCTTTTGCACAGCACTGGCACATATGATTATTCATTTCCTGGTACTAATAAAACTGAGCATGTATGTATATGAGATGGGCAATTTGACTGTAAGCTCCACAAGGGCAGGGACTGATGTAAATAATGTATAATCTATGTAAAGCACTGCAGAACATTTTAGCACTATATAAATAAATGAATAAATAATAATAGCAATGCATACATCAATTTACAAAGGGGGTTTAATTATTTGCATCAGTCCTTGCCGCGGTACAACATTAATTCTTGGACAGGTAAAAACTGCAATGCCAAAATCTGCCCAATAACAAATACTAGTAAACAAGCAGACCTGCTATAATTTTAATCCCAAGGCCAGATATATACAATCAAAAATTGCACTTGACCTCTAGAATTGTCCCTGGCCCCTCTTAGCAAGGTAGCTGTTAATAAAAGTACAATCAACATTATGTAACAACTTTTTGTTATTGCTGCCCTCCAGTTGTTTTTGAATCCAATGCCAGGGGCCTGCCTTCCCTAACATTGGCTTTCTTTAACCCTTTAGCTGCTAGGCAGATATACACCCCACTGAAATATATTACAGGCTCCTCTGAAAGCTATTAGGCTGTGCTTGACATTATGACTCATGTACACAAGCAGCCAGATACATATATAGATTTATGCTAATAGATGGCCCATTTTTATTAAGCAGTGCTACTGCAAAATAAAGTCTGCTGCCTGTTTCCAGCAAGACCTTCAACCGTTTATTAATAAGTGCTATTGTATAGAGCTGCTTAGTAAGAATGGGCCGGTGTACTTGTTGTGCCATTTATAGATGTGGGTCATTATGTGTCACTACGGACGTGGGTGTGT